>NC_132791.1:28315000-28940000 GCF_048418805.1 Vulpes vulpes
GCAATGTTACCTTAGAGAAAATATTTAAATTTCTTTACGTTCTTATTTTCTAAGTTGTACTTGGGGCTATTAATAATAAAATTGTGTCTGTAACAGGCTTATCACTCAACAGAGAAGTAATGATGGTTATAAAGGTGTTACCTTCATACATTCAAACTCATTAAAATCTCCAAATTACATCTGTTAAAAATTCTATCTCCATTTCCCGGATAGGAAAACAAGCTCAAAGTGATTATTTTCAAGATCACTTAGCCAATCCAAAATTTGAATTATAAGTCTAGTTACAGATCTGTTCTTTTCATCCTCCCACATTGCTTTCTTTGATAGAACCAATTAGACTTAACAGTTAAAAGTCTAAACTAGTCATTCTCCACTGCAAGTGTATCACTCTGAAGGTGACATTTAAGTCATATTTATGCATGAGCATCCTAAATTGGACTTTAAAAATGAAAGAAAGAAGGGAGGAGTGGTAGGGAAGAAGGAAGGAAGGAAGGAAGGAAGGAAGGAAGGAAAAAAAGAAGGAAGCAAGAAAAAAGGGAAGTAACTCTTCAGAATCTATATTTGAGGAATATATACTTGCTTGTTTCTGAAAGGAGATAGGGGAGATGGGCAAGAAAAGAAGGGAGGATATATGAACACATGAGTTCTTGGGAGTTCAAGTCATGCCTGGCTCTGCTTACCTCTCTCAAGCAGGAAATGCAAGATAAGAGTTGTGGAATGTAAATTCCTGTACTTTAAATAACAACTCTATCCATGTCTTTTCATTGCCACCATTATATCAGGCATAGACTAATGAAATAGTAACTCCTTGGAGTTTCCTTGGAGTGGGAATAGGGAGACAAAAGTCTGGCCACAAGAGGTGCCAAGTCACTTCTACATTTGACAATGCCAGAAAGACCTTGAAAATAAACCTTCAAAATTATTATATGTATTCTACTACCTGAGCGGTTAACCCTTTGACAGGTACTCTCTAGAGTTTAGAGTGATTTATGTTGTAATTCAGTCGAAGGAAATAAAGTTGCCTTCAAATTCCAAAAAAAAAAAAAAAAAAATAGAGAGAGATGGAATTGACATTTTTCTTGGTAAATTCAAGATATTTAGGTCATGATTCCTAACTTATAAATAACTGAATCCTGATGGGCTATAGTAATTAATTACAAGAGCTTGAAAAATCAATATTTGTGTAGTCCATGATTGGCAGCTGAATAAATAAGTATGATGTATAGTGCACATATTTGTTAGAATTTTTTAAAAGCTTAGAGATTTGGCTTGATTAGGAAAATAGATATTGATTTAAAACAAGATGTCAGAATGCTTATATAGAATTATGCATTTTCTCAATTAACTCATATGAGAAGTACTAACAACAGCATCATGAGGGAATCCTCATCATTCATAATTTGATATAAAGAGTAGACTTCTAGGCTGGAGCTCAGTTCTTGGATCTATTATGACATTCCTGATAGCTTTCTAGGGATGGAGCTCCTTTCTTGGCTATATGATCTTTGCTCTTACATTTGAACTTCCTGCCTAAGTGGATATAAGTTGCATGAAGAAATTAATTTTAAAAATATAATATTTCTCCAAATGCCATAAAGTATCCATAGAAATAATTAGAGATTAGATGTGAGTACAACATTCATAGAACTCTAGCAATTTTACAGCTAGTGATTGTGTTCTCTATACAAATTTTACATAAGTATTGAAGCTTTTTGATTCAGTCATATTAAGCATACACCAGCTTCCCTTGCCTGAGGAAACAAATCTAGAAAAATGTTGTGGCTAATGTCAAATTAGACATTAGATTTCAAGTCTAAAATCTACTGATTCAGTGCCTTAAGTGGCAGCTCGAGCTATAGCCACTACCAAGAACTCACAGCCATTAGAAATAGGGGAAACATTGAAATAACTAGGCTCTGAGTTTACTACAACCAAGTCAATGTGATTTACTCATGCCATAAAGAACCTGGATTGTTTTATCTTGAAAGGGTTAAGCAGAAGTAAAAACCTTTTGGGATTATATTAGAATAAAAAGCTTTCAAACAGTGAGGAAAACCATCAATGAATATAAAAAGCAACCTACTGAATGGGAGAAGATATTTGCAAGTGATATTTTGCAAATGACATAGTCATAGGGTGTTAATATCCAAAATATATTTAAAAAAACTTATACAATTCAACACTAGAAAAGCAATCTGATTTAGAAATGGGTAGAGGACCTATAGACATTTTTCTAAAGAAGACATATAGATGGCAAACAAGCACATGAAAAGATGTTCAACGCCACTAATCATCAGGAGAATGCAAATCAAAACCATACATAATAAGATATTACCTCACACCTGTTAGAATAGTTGTGACCAAAAAGACAAGGGATAATGCGTGTTGGTGAGGATGTGGAGAAAAAGGAACTTTTGTGCACTGTTCATAGGAATGTAAATTGTTGCAACCACTGTAGAAAATAGCATGGAAGTTCCTCAAAAAATTAAAAGTAGAAATACCATATAATCCAATAATTCCACTACTGGGTATTTATCCACTGGAAATAATAAGAGTAATTCAAAAGATATATGCACCCTATGTGTATTGCAGTATTATTTACAATAGCCAAGATATGAAAGCAACCTAAGTGTCCATCAATAGATGAATGGGAAAAGATGATACATGCGGAAGTGCGCGCGCACACACACACACACACAGAGGAATATTATGCAGCTATAAAAAAAAGTTGAGACAACCTGTATGGACCTAGAAGGTATTATGCCAGTGAAATAAGTCAGACTGAGAAGGACAAATAGCGTATGATTTCACTCATATGTGGAATCTAGAAAAACAAAACAAAACAAAAAGCAGAATCTAACCTATAAATAAAAAGAACAGGCTGAATGTCGGAGAAATGGGAGAGGGAGAATGGGCAAAATAGGTGAAGGGGAGTGGGAGACACAGGCTTCCAGTTATGGAATGAATGTTGTAAGAACAAAAGGCACACATAGGGAAGAGAATTAATGGTATTGTAATAGCACTGTATGGTGACAGATGATAGCGATGTTTGTGGTGAGCATAGCATGATATAGAAAAAAATTGTTTCACTATGTTGTACACTTGAAAGTAATGTAACATTGTGCATCAACTATACTCAAATAAAAGTAAACAAAATAAAATATACTGATTCAGTGCCTTAAGTCACTAAGAAGCAGCTAAAGCTATAGCCACTACCAAGAACTCACAGCCATTAGAAATAGGGGAAACATTGAAATAACTAGGCTCTGAGTTTATTATAACCAAGTCAATGTGATTTACTCATGCCATAAAGAAACTGGATTGTTTTTATCTTGAAAGGGTGAAGAAATTCATTCATGACTTTTTTGTTGTTTGCATTAAAATAGCTTTAGAGTAAGCAAACTGGAAGTTCTTTTAAATTATTTATGCTTTTAGCCCTAAAGCTAAGAAGATAAGTTGTTAGAATTTTTTATTTTTGTGTGAGTAGCTTCACAGCTTGTCTTCCCATGTTTATAAGCCTAGAAGGGTGAAACTGATTTCTTATCTGTTTAAGTAAAATATAAAATACACTGAGAAAGGTGTTCATTTCCTGAAATATTACCAGTTACTGGTTAACCATACCATATCGTTACTTCATTCCACCACACTCCTGAGATCTTCTAGAACAATTCTGACTTCCTGTAGATGCATTCTTTCAAAATGGGAAATTTATTAACCATATACTTATTTTTTAAGTTCCTCCAAGAGATATCTTTATCTTTTCAACTGAGCTTTATGTTAACTCATAATTTAAAATGTTTTTATTAAATTAAACTATTACTAAAGATGATTTTATCTTATACTTTCATTAAGATAAACCCATAAGTCAGGAAGAATAATTCTTTTTAAGACCAATGAACAAAAGATCCTGATTTGTGTTTCAGAAAATATGGCCACTATAACCAGAGAATACCAACAGGGTTATGAGACCAATTGCCTTATAAACAGAAATTCTCAGAGAAAAGTAAAGCTAGGAGCTATTGTAAAGTGTTCTTAAAATTTATGTGTTCAGGACAGATAAATCCAACCAAAAGAGTATGACAGAAAGAGTGACATGTACAATGAATTGAATAGAATGTTTCCACCATCAAACCCAGATATCACATACATTAGATGTTCAATATATGTTAGATGTTCAATATATGTTAGATATTTTAAAACTAAAACCAATATCATCATAAAATATTTAGAAGGTGGATCAATAAGATCCATGGGAAGATGCTTTAAAAAATCAGAAAAGAGCATGAAAGATATGCAACACAACTTCATAAATTATTACATGTGCTAATTACAGAGATTTTTGTTTTCTGTGATAAATGAATGAGGAAGAAATATGGCATATGGAACACATGCATTATCACTACTCCCTCCTGAAACTATTAACTTGGCTATACAGGAATACATCCAGAAACAACAATAAGCAGGAGAGGAGAGATCGCAGTGTAGAAGTGACATCAATAAAATGATGGGAAATAGAAATTAAATAGCTGAGTGCTAAGGACTTAGGAGAGCAGAGGAATTAGAAGTCTAAGTGCCAGCAGAGGGTGAAGCAGGTGTGAAGTGAGCTGATGAAAGTCATAGATCCTCCACATGCTCAGGAGTTTCAGACCTCATGTGCCTGTGAATGCTGGTGAATGCTGAGACTGAAGATGGAATATTGTTTCAAAGTTTATACAAAAAGTAATTGGATTGTATGTAAGTAATAAATCACTAACTTCTTCTCCTGAAGCCAGGAGTAGAATTTAGTAGCATTACATTGTATATTAACTAACTAGAATTTAATAAAAACTTGAGACAAAAAAGTTGGAAGCCCAGATTTGTTTACTCATCTAAAATATTGATAGTTCTATTCTCTATAGAAATTAAATTGGGAAGTCTCTGTAATCCAAGAAACTAGATGTAATATAGGTAAGGGACCATCTTGAATGCAGAGAATGAAAACAGACTGTGAATCTCCCCTCACAGCCCGCTCTTTCCCCACAAAACTCTTCCCTTAGCCAGCCACTGCCAGAACTTTGCAATAAGGCTTATAATTCCAATTCCTCCTATCTTCTCAAATAAGAGATTAGAGAATTATTCTCTAGAGAAATGGGCTCAATAAATAAAGAAGAGCCACCACAAGATGTAGCACTATAAGCTTCTTTAAATGGGTTTAAAAATATGATTTGTATAAAAATATTAAGGGTTACATATGATCCCTCCTGGGGAGCTGATGGAGTAAAGGACAATTATTTTTGGTCCTAAAGCTTGAAGTGAATTTTTCAAGTCAAAACTGAAGATTCTAAACATAAATGTCTCTAAATTGTATATTGGTAACCTTGAAACATTCTTAGGCATGAATGTAAACTTTCTGACATTAGTTTTAACAAAAAGTACATTAGCCACAAAATAACAGACACTAGTCCAACATTGGTACACAAGGAGCCACATTTGGAGATGGAATTATAAAGGAGGTCTAACTGGTAACATTCACTTAAGCCAAAAAGCAGACCTTGAATTTATAATCTACTTATTCACACATGCATAGAAATATTACCTGGGCCCCATGAGGACATAAGCAACAGCCAAGTTCCATTAAAAAAAAAAAAAACTCAAGTTTCTCCTTCAGTTATTAAAATATTGGCAGACACTGAAAGTCTATTTTTGGAATTAAACATAGATGATTATTTTTAGGCATGGAACCAAAAGCTCATGTCTTCAGATTCAGCAGTTTCCAAAATTGGCTCATGGACTTTTCTCTTGGGTCCTTATAGCTCATATTCCAGAGCTGAGATACATACATAAACTTGAAGTATGGTAATCTCTATTAGTTTTTTAATGAATCAGAATGGAGATTTGTTTTCTTTAAAGATTTTATTTTTTTATTCATGAGAGACACAGAGAGAGGCAGAGACATAGACAGAGGGAGAAGCAGGCTCCCCGCAGGGAGCTCGATATGGGACTCAATCCCTGGACTTGGGAATCACATCCCAAGTGGAAGGCGAGATGCTCAACTGCTGAGCCACCCAGCCATTCCCACAATGGAGATTAAGTGAAAGATAATTTAGAATGGAGACCCTTTTTTTGTTTGTTTTGTTAGATTGGATGTGAGAACAGAAAGTTTTTTTCCTCTAATGAGAAACTTATTAGTCAGTTTTATTTGTTTGTTTGTTTGTTTGTTTGTTTATTTATTTATTTAAAAAAGATTTTATTCATTTATTCATGAGAGACACAGAGAGAGAGAGACAGGTAGAGACACAGGAAGAGGAAGAAGCAGGCTCCCGGCAGGGAGCCCGATGTAGGACTTGATCCCAGGACTCCAGGATCACGCCCTGGGCCAAAGGCAGGCGCTAAACCGCTGAGCCACTCAGGGATCCCTATTGGTCAGTTTTATATTTTATTTTCATGACAAATGTCTCCTAATCATAAGAAATCATGCAGATCTTTAAGAAAGGTATAAAATGTGAGGAAAGATTTTTAGAGGCATTAATTACCTTGTCTTAAATCTTTATAAATTCTTTATAATTTATGTAAAGTTACTAAAAGTCATGAAATTGGTATTTTAAGAATCCTAAATGATATTGAATAGTCTTAATCTTCTTACCAGGCAGTGATTATTCCAATTGACTAATTTACAGTGGGAGATGGGAACTACATTGCATTTGACATGAATTTGAGTGGTAACCTAAAAGTATCTTTCTCTGAATAGCAATTATTTACAGGTTATCATCTTGGAACTAAAAAAGAACTATATTTAGATAGAGTGAAAAATTATCATAGAACTGTTATCAATAATGACAAATACATAATGCATGGGACTTAAATCAGACCCTGTGATTTAACTTTTAATTTTCTATTGTGTGGCTTTTAAGAGCATTCTGTATCTTTATCAGTGAAAATAAGATAGAGAAATGTTTTTTCTCTATACCCAAAAGGTACAACTGATGTGTCTGAAGTTGATTCATATTTCTGATCTGAAGTAATATCACATAGTTGGGTCTTACGTGAACAGAAGCCTCAAAACGTGCATGGGTTTGCATGACTACCACATAGGCAGCAATGAGTAAATTAGCCATTGAATCAATCATTAGTAATCTATAAGGTATTTCAATAATTAATTTAAACTGGTAAATCAAAAATTCCTTGTAAGAAAGATATAGAAGACAATGTATTCCATCCTTCTGGTCCTTGAATATTAATGCCTCAGACTGTAAATACTAGTTTGTTCCTTTCAAGTTTCTTGTGAAGTTTCTGTGACTTACATATTTTGAAAAAATAGTATTTTACTTAAGTATGGAAATATACTTACTGATTAAGTACACAAGTCAATTTGGACTCCAGAGACATTCCAATTATATGTTAAAGAAAACCAAAGAGGTAAAAATTTAAGTAATTAGTATCAGGTGGTGATCTTTATTCCCAGATAGATTGTCTTTAGCAATGATTTCTTTTGAAAACTTGAGTGATAGAGACTGAAATGTTTCTAAAAATGACTGGCATTTTCATCAAACAAATAGCACTATTTAAAAGCATTATATCTCCTGGGTGTCTCAGTCAGTTAGCATCCAACTCTTGATTTTGGCTTAAATCATGATTTCAGGGTCGTGAGATTGAGCCCCAGGGCAGGCTCTGCATTCAGCAGTTAGTCTCCTTGAGATTCTCTATCCCCCCACTCCTCCTTTTGCCCCTCCTGCTGCATGCACATGCATTCTCTCTCTCTAAAATAAGTAGATAATCTTTTTTAAAAAAGCATTATACTTAGCACCAAACTAGACATTTTCATATTTTTATGTTTGATCTGAATATGATTAAATTTATAGAACTCACACCACTCTTGGATATATATGTTTTCTAAAAATTCTGCTAATTACTCAAAGAAGGCTTTCTAGAGTAACTTCCTTTTGTGTGATCACTACTCTTCATATCTTACTTTCAGCTTTATAGATCAATCAGTCAATTACAGTCAAAGGTTATCCAGTGCAAGAAGTATGACTTAACATGCTCAAATTCACAAGATATAGATATTTAAGCCAAATTTCAGTATCTTTATTTAGAAAGACTTTTTGGTGATCTGAGCTATAGTGTCTGTTTCACTGGAAATTCGGGTATCAGGGAAGTTAACATTTTATTTTATTTTATTTTATTTTATTTTATTTTATTTTATTTTATTTTATTTTAAAGATTTTATTTATTTTTTCATGAGAGACACAGAGAGAGAAGCAGAGACATAGGCAGTGGGAGAAGCAGGCTCCCTGCAGGAAGCCTAATGCAGGATTCAATACCAGGTCCCAGGATCATGACCTGAGCCGAAAGCAGAGGCTCAACCACTGAGCCACCCAGGCATCCTGGAAGTAAACATTTTAGACTGCACTTGTTTGCTGAGTTTGAATTGGAAACAAAGTGAGATCGGCGTAAGGCTTATTTCATCTGGACAGTGAGGAAGACTAATGAATCATCTACATTTCATAATAGAGAATGACTCTTTAATGACTAGAATATTTTTACCACTGAAATAAATGATTTCCTACCTGGTAAAGGTGGTAAATACTGCCATTTTTTCTCTTCATTGTTCTTTTAGTTGAACAATATTCTTTTTTTTGAAGATTTGATTTTTATTTATTCATGAGAGACAAAGAGAGAGGCAGAGACATAGGCAGAGGGAGAAGCAGGCTCCTCACAAGGAGCCCGATTCAGGACTTGATCCCAATACCCCCAAGCCAAAGGCAGATGACCTGAGCCAAAGGCAGATGCTCAACCACTGAGCCACCTAGGTGACCCCTTAGATGAACAATATTCATTCAATAAATAGTTAAATGTGTGAATTAACTAGTGTTAAGTCAATGAGTTAAATTAAAAAACGAAAGCTTATGAAGATGTAGATATAATCATATATACATATATATGGATATGAACAAGGTCTAGGAAAAATGCAACTAAGTGAAAAGTAGTTGCTACAGTGACATTGTAAACCTGGCTTTGAATATCCTAAAACCAATATTAAAGGGCATTCCATGGAACACTAGCCCCTGGTGACATTCAGTAAATAAAATTGCTCAGTGTCAAATAAGTTTTGAAAAGGCTATATACACTCTGTGATCCTTTTTGGAGACTCAAAGTGTACACTAGAATCTAAATGCTCTGATGAACCATGAAAAAAAAATTATGTTTTTTAGCCCATTGTTGCCCAAACATATTGATCTGTAATTCATTATTTGTTTGCTTCTATTTATACCTATATATCTCCATGAAATAGTGTTCCATCTGGGATCCAGATCTCAGTGCTATTAGCATTCAGGAAGTTAATAACAAGCGTTGTATTCTGATTATAACATTTGATGATGCAGGTCTATTTAATTTATCCCATTGATGCTAATACTTTGTATGATAGGGCTTTTTTCTTGATTTTATTTATTGATCATTTTATTATTGTCCTATTATATAGTATATAAGTTCTTGTGGGTCCGTTAATATTCTTTATGGAAATCTGTGATGAGCCATTAATTAATTAATTAATGCTTATTCCAATTCAACCAGGACTTTCAGAATCCTTCCATGTATCATTATAGGTTCCTCACTCTTTACCTTCCTCAGAAATAAACTAAGCCTCTCCAAATAGTTAAATGAATTATAGTATATGAACACATTGAAATACTCTGTTGTCATTTAAAATCATCTTTTTAAGAATACTTAATGTCACATAATTTTTTCACTGTATATTATTGTATAAAGTATAGCCACAATCATAATATGTGGAAGGGTATAGATTTTGTTGTAGTTTTTAAAAAGGAGGAATTCCCTGCTTTCTATTTCTCTAAGCATCTGAAAATTTGTTTGACATTTAATTATTTATTGAGTACCTACCAGATCCTAAGTTCTGCAATATGTACTAAGGTTACAGCACTGAACAAAACAAAGCCCCTGACTTAAAGAGTTTACATTCTAGTGCACAATAAACATTCAGTTTTGCACAATAGAAAACAGCTAAGAATTTTAATGAGTTTTCCCACTCCCTATTTGTTTACATAAATTTAGGTAGAGAATATATGTCTGAGCAGTGCCTGTTACTGCAGACATTCCAAGAATATTATTTTGTACCATGACCCAAGCTTAGGATAGAAAGTTATAACTATATTTTTTGAGCATTTACTTTGTGCTAGGCATTTTCCCTATGTTTCTCTCAGCTCATATTATTTCTATTTTACATTTGTAAAAATAGAGGCTCACAAAATTAGGTTACTTGTCCAAGATCACACACCAATGAAAGATGAAATCACAGGAGCAGGATTTAAGCCAGGGTTCTTTGCACTGAAAGTCCCTCTTTTGTTTTGTGTGTTTTTTTCTAAGCAGTATAGGTGACTCTGAAGGAAATGTTAGTGTAAAGTGTTTCTGGTGGAAAAAGCTTTGCAGCCACTTCTAGGAGAGAATCACCGCTTTAATAACTAATAAATGAGTTTTCACTTCCAAGTATTTTTAGTGGTTTTCAAAGAGTTATTAGCTGATAACCTCTGCACCAAATTTCTGGTTGTATTTGTTAAAAATACAGTTCACTGGCTGCCATGTTGGACCTGCTGAGTCAAACTTTCTAAAAGGGTGTTAATGTATTCAGTTGTGTCTCCTCCAAATTTCCTGTGTTGTAAGTCCTAGACCCCAGTAATTCAGAATGTGATCTTACTTAGAAATAGAGTCATTGCAGATATATTTATCAAGCTAAGGTGAAGTCATGCTGGAGTAAGGTTAGCCTCCAATCCAATATGTGAGTGGTGCTCTTATAAAAAGGGAAAATGAGGGATGCCTGGGTGGCTCAGCAATTGAGCATCTGCCTTTGGCTTAAGGCATGAACCTGGTCCAGGGATAAAGCCCCACATTGGGCTTCTAGTGGGTAGTCTGCTTCTCCCTCTGCCTAGGTCTCTGCCTCTCCCTCTGAGTCCCTTATGAATAAATAAATAAAATCTTAAAAAAAATGGGCGGGGGGATGTGGACACACATACACACACACAGGAATAATGTCATCTGAAAATGATATCTACAAGACCAAGCGATGCCAGATTGCCGGCAAAGCTGCAGAAGTAAAGAGAGGGAAGGAATAGATACTCTCCTATAGCCCTTAGAAGGGACCAACCCTGACAACCCTTGATTTTGCACTTCTAATCTCTGAAAATGTAGGACAATAAATTTGTTTGTTTAAGCGATTCACACTGTCCTACTTTGTTACTATAGCCCTAGCAAACTGATGTATCAGGGAACCAGCATTTTAAAGCAAGTATCTCAGGTGATTTGGATGAATCCTAACGTGTGTGAACCATTGAATTAGAATCAGCTCATTTGATACACAGGAGGACAGCAGGTGCCAGAGCAGTGGCACATTTATTTTAAGAATTTAAAGGTAGCCAGAGAATTTATTTTTCTTTTATTTTTAAACATCTTATTTATTAGAGAGAGAGAGAGAGAGAGAGAGAGAGAGAAAAGCACCACTGGAGGAGGGGCAGAGGGAAAGGGGGAAGCAAGCTCCATGATGAGCAGGAAGGCCAATGCAAGACTCCGCTCCAGGACCCTGGGATCATGACCTGAGCCTAAGGCAGACGCTTAACTTATTGAACCACTCAGGTGCCCCAAGGTAGCCAGTGAACTTAAAAAGGAGGAAGAAGAGCAGGAGGAGAAGAAGGTAGAAGAAAGGGAGAAGTAGGGGAGAAGAAGAGTGTGAACGGAGAGCAGGTCAGCATCAGTGGGAAGCTAGCTTAAGTGACACAGTTTCCTTCTCAGGAAAGGGGGGGAAAACAGAGAAATTGGAGTCTTAAAGATAGCTGTATGATTTTGAATCAGAGACAATAGGGGAAAACAAACAAAACCCTGAATCTTCCAGCCCAGTAGCTAAAGCTCATAATCATGTCAAAGTTCTTGCGTAGTGATTTATTTATTTAATTAAAAAATTATGTCTCTGTAGAATTACCTTAGTATTTAATGCATAGAAATCAAAGAAAACCCTCACATTATTTTCTAACATTTTATCATAAAAATTTTAAAATGTTCATATTATTCTGCATGGAGAAATTTGTAATCAAAATAGATGGCTTGGAGGATACTTATTTACTTATGTATCACTTCTTTCTATATTAAACAGACCTATTACAATTAAAATATTCAACTTTACAAAACAACTACACTTACATGCAGATTTTTATCAAGAACATTTTGCACCAAAAGAGTCATGCCTTTGGAGAAAGTATATTCTGACTAGATATTGAATTTTTATAAGTAATTGTATTTTGAAGGCATATGCAAATGTTTGATTTTTCCTTAAGAAAACTGTCTCTACTTTGGGAAAATCATTGCTTAAACCCACATGACCTAGTTCTGTTTTATACAATGAGAATGCTACCCCAGATAAAGCCTGTACGATTCATCTTAGAAACATGAAGTCTTATTCTCCCAAATTTGGAGGCCTTTTTTTTTCCTTTCTAAAAGGAATAAAATGATAAAACTGGAAGGAAGGTTGAGAAGTTATTAAAAGCAACTGAACCTAGATACCATACTTTTTGTTTAAAATGACCCCAGAAGGAAAATTGCTCATCTTAGTCACAATTTTTCAGTGTATAACCCTATTAGTGGTAACCACTGTAGCTTATATGCCTATTGTATCAGGTAGCCCCTAATAGCTCTGAATTACTTCTGAACATAGAACTCCTTTTTACTTTTAAAAATTCCTGTGGAGAGTATTTTGTTGTCTTTATGTTTGCTTGTTTGTTTTCTAATCAGACTTCATTTTACACAGGAAGTTTTCCTTTCTTCCTAAATTAAGTTTAACTGACATTTGATATTAAATTTCAGCTCATACAAAGTAACCATGAAGGTCTTTATTTGGTTATCTTTATGACTTGTGATTTTGGAATCCTGTAGTAATACTTTAAATTATTATGATTACGATTATGATTATCCTGAGCTAATCATTTGGGGGAACTTGTATTTTATGTATTTTCTAGAATTGGATTCAGTAGGATGATATATCATACTTCTATTATTGGTATAATGTCAGTTTGAAGATAGGCAACTTATTAGACATTTGTCATTTCAGATTAGCAAAAATAGATATTGACTAAGAGAGACACATTCGTTTAAAATGTAAGAATCAAGCTGAATTACCTCAAAATGAATAATGTAGTCCATAATCTTCCAAACTACTAAACATATTGGAAAAAATAACCCTGGGATTTAATGAAGCACATACCTTCATCACAAAGCATTTATTGATTACCTACAATGTGCCTAGCAATGTGCTCAGTGGGCAGTGGGAATAACTATAAGTAACAATCTAGAGGGAAATTAGAGAAATAAGTAAAAGGTTGCAATGCTGTGTAATAAAAGCTATGATATATGTATGGACAAAGCTAGTGTTCTAGCAAAATTGGGCTTCACAGAAAAACAGGATTGTAAGTGCTGTTTTCAAACAATACATAGAAAAGAAGTCATCATCTAGGAAACCTTCATAATATTCTGAGCAAATCTTTCAGTGAAGTGTGTACTTTAATGGAACACTTGGGTGGCTCAGTCGGTTAAGCATCCCACTCTTCATTTCCGCTCAGGTCTTGATCTCATGGGTCCTGATATCAAGCCCTGGATAGGGCTTCAGGCTCAGTGGGAGTCTGCTTGGATATCTTCTCCCTCTGTTGCTCCCCTGCTTGCACACACACACTCTCTCTCTCAAATAAGTAAATAAGTATTTTTTTAAGTTTTAATTACAGTGAAGAGAATTGTCAAACTATGCAGCTTTCAACAAACGGAGCACTTATCAGGAAATCATTAAAAACAACAAAAATGTAGATGGGACATTTAAGGTCCATTTTGACTCTGAGATCCTATGATTCCATGAAATTGTATATGGACATAATGACACACTTGTCTTAAACTTTACCAAACTAGATGTTGGAAATGCATTAAATAATAGGATCATCTTTTTCTTAGCTACTACTATAGTGTCTCCTTGACAGTTTTTCTAAAAGAAGAAAAAAGAAAAAAGAAAAAGGGAAGGAAAGAAATGAAAAAAAAGAAGCCCAAGAGTATAAGGGAAAAAAAATAATGATGAAATTTTTTTAACAATAATGATTTTTAATGGTAGTTGAGACCCTCTCAGCAGTTGGAACTTCCTCAAGACAGTTCCATTTTAAAGAACACATTTAACATATTAGAAAAGAAAACAAAGAAATGGCAAAATGAGCTGAAAGTGGAAATATTCTCTCCATTTTTTGCATAAGTATTCACATAATAGTAAAAGGCTTAAAAGCAAACATATAGGGTTGGTATAAATTCACCTCTGTCTTCATTCTCACTCTTCCTAGAAGCAACCTCTGTGATTAGTTCTTGTATGTATCCATGTAAACATAATTTATGTACCTTTGAGCATGTGGTATAAATAAATACATGCACGTTTACATGTAATACAAATGGTAAAACTCTATACATACCATTCTGTAACATGCTTTCAGCAATCTTTTCATATTTGTGCAAATAGAACTCGCATGATTTTTAATAAAACATTCTAATTTACCTTGAAAGACCATTATTGATGGATATTTAGATATTTTTACTCAGTTTCTCTATGTCATTCCTGAAATATATATCTGTGGAATAAACTAGAAGTGAAATGTGAGTCAAAGTGTATGTGCATGTGATTTTGATAGCTGTGCCATATTACCATCCTAAAGTTTTAACCAAATTTCCATCCCATTTAAACAGTGTGTCCACCGACATCTTTATCAACATGGTGCATTATCAAACATCCTATTTTTCCTAATATGTTAGGCAAAATAATAATAATAATAATAATAATAATAATAATAATAATGTATCCCACTTGTAGTTTTACTTTGCTTTCTCTTATAATGAGTGGGAATAATCACTAGCCTTTGTGTTTTCTTTTATGCTAATTGTCTATTGTTGATTTGGGAAAGCTTTTTAAGATAATTAGCCCTTTGTGGTATGAATTCTAAATATATATTTTTTTCTGGTTTGCTGCTTATCTTTTGACTTGAGAAGTTTTATACAAGGGAAATTCTCCTGAATATTTATACATTGAATGCATATATTTTTTTTCCTTTTAATAGTTTCAAACTATCATACGATAGAGAAATCTTCACAGATCTGAGATTCCTAAAGTATATGCACCCCAGGTTCCTTCCAGTTTTTACTGCTCTTAAACTCTGTGATTGGGATGTCTGGGTGGCTCAGTGATTGAGTGTCTGCCTTAGGCTCCGGGCTTGATCCTAGGGTCCCAGGATCGAATCCTGCATTGGGCTCCCTGTGGGAAGCCTGCTTCTCCCTCTGCCTGTCTCTGATTCTCTCGGTGTGTCTCTCATGAATAAATAAATAAAATCTTAAAAAAATAAACTCTGTGATCCACTTAGGATTCAAATTGATAAAAACCCGACTTTATTATTTTTCCAGATTAGTATTCACTAATAGCATTTTATTGAACAGTCCAGTCCATGCTATCCCTACTAATTTGACATGTCATCTTTATTGTATTTATTACAAACTACATTTCATTTCTGGTCTTTTTAAATCAACTTTATTAATATATACTATACTGTTTTCATTATTTTAGCTTTAAAATATGTTTTAATATTATGTAGACTAGCTTCTCTTACTCTGTTCTTTTTCCTCAGAATTTTCCCAGATAGTCTTGCTTATATTTTTCCATATAAATTTTAGATTTAGTGCATCTAGACTTTAAAAACAAAACTTATTTTTTAAGTTTATTTATTAGTTTATTTATTTATTTATTTAGTTAGTTAGTTAGTTAGTTAGTAATCTCTGCACCTAATGTGGGGCTTATACTCATGACCTGGAGATCAAGAATCACATGCTCTTCCAACTGAGTCACTTGTGTCCCCCCAAAAAATCTAAGGCTATTTTTTTTATTAAGATTCCATCAGTTTTTCAGATTAGCTTAGGAGAACTGACTTCCCTATAATGTCGAATCTTCCTAAGAAAATGGCACAATTTTGTGCATGTTTAAATCTTCTTTTTGTTTCCCTGTCAAAGTTAAGAATTGAATTCATTTAAATTCTTCATACTTTTGTCAAGCTTATTCCTAGATATTATACATTTTTGTTTCCATTGTAAATTGAGGGTTTTCCTCTGATTTTCTTTGTAAATGGCTGTTTCTCTGTGTTTGTGTATATTATATATAATTATATATAATAATTAAAATAATTATTAATAACTAATAATTAGTATTATAAATAATTTCTGTAATTTCTGTGTCACTGTTTTACATACATTTCTCAGGAACATTAACTTAGAGTTTTCTTTTTTTTTAGTTTTTTAATTTATGGGCTCTTCCTTCTAACTAAGGAATTTGGCCACTTTTTGTTAGGAGGCCTAGGTTAGGTCTTCATTCCATCCTTATGAGAGAAATATGACTAAGGGATTGAGAGAATGAGCCCTGGAGTCAGATTCCTATCTTCACATTCTAGCACAACAATCAATTAGCTGCAGAGCCTTTGGCAATTTATTTTACTTTACTTGCCTCAATTTCTTCATGTATAATATGAGGATTCTACTGGTATCTTTCACAGAATTATTGTAAGTATTAATTAGGTCAATATTTATGAAGGATTTAGAAAATGCTTGGCATGTACTATTTGCTACTATTATTATGTCATGTCATAATTCATAGTCTATATTCAGTTTCTTTTGTTATATATTTCTTCTGATAATGTGGAAGGTTTGGCAGGTCCTATTTTCTAAAGATAGCCCCAACAATATCTCCCATTCCATATATTCTGGCAATTTGGCTTTGACAATCCCCTTTTGGAAAGATGGGGTCTGTCTCCTTCCTTGGAACCTAGACTGGCCTTTGTCTGTCTTGCACAGTAAATTAAGGTGCAAGAGATACTATATGATTTACAAAGCAAAATCACAAAAATTCCATGTGCTTCCACTTTATGTTCTTGGGCTATTCACCCTGGGAAAAGTAGCTTCCACAGAGTCTGATTGCACTGAGATTGCCATTCTGTAATGAAGACCAGACTGGCTTATGGAGACCAGGAAGAGGGCTTGAGATGTCTGGACAGCTGGTTCCTAGTTGCTCTAGCTTTTGGTTGTTCTGGCTCCAGCCACCACATGACTGGAATAACATAAGGGGTTCTGAATCATTTCCCAATACCTCACCCACAGAAGAGAGACAATAAAATGACTGTTGCTGTCATAAGCCAATGAGCTTTAAGATTTGTTATATGACAATAGCTAAACAGAATGAATATTTTGCTTCTACTGGTTATATTTATATCAATAACTTTATATAATACTTTTACAAAAGGATTTTATGTATTTATTCATGAGAGACACACACAGAGAACCAGAGACATAGGCAGAGGGAGAAGCAGGCTTCCTATGGGGAGCCTGATGTAGGACTCGATCCAGGACCCTGGGGTCACGACTTGAGCCTAAGGCAGATATTCAACCACTGAGCCACCCAGATGCCCCGCCCCTATATAATACTTTTCTACATATTTTCTATTTTCTGAGAAATTACCTGTTGGTTCCTTATGAGTCTTGATGTAATTAATGTATTTCCACTTTCTCCATCATTTTATTATCCAATTATAGTATATATTTTTACTAAGTGCACACTTTTATACCTTTCAAACACCTTAAATTTTTATTTCCTTAAATATCACTTAACCCTAAGTATACCACTTACAATGGCATAAAGCTAACTTTTCTTGCTAGACCATGGGTTTTTAGCAATCTGCTTACTATGTATATATGTCTTAATTCACTACCTTACTGCTGAAAATAGTTGAAAACTAGAGATACCTTCAGTAAAGTGTTTTTCAAAAGAACATTTCTGCTGAGAGCAGTCAACATTAATGACACAGCAGTATCTATTTAAAATGTATTTTGAGTATCTGTCATTCAAGCAATCTTATCTTTTATCTCTGTACATATTTAATATTTAAAAAATCATAGGAGACATTAGTTTCATACATTGCAAATAACTTAGTTAAGAAAATTAAAGAGCAGCACATATGTGAGTTTGAAACATAAATTCCTAATTAATCATATCTTGCATTAATTTAGCACAGTAAATGGAAAGCAGCCTCGGTAAATGTGAGTCTAGCTGTTATATCGAAGAATAAATGGGACAACACTGAGGAAAAGCATTGAGGTTGAAACGATATTTATAATAATAACATTGGTCATAGCATGAAAAATATTTCACAAAACATTTGAAATCCCAGCATAAATTTTTGAGAGCATCAGGGTAATATATCTTTGCATCTTGATTCCTCTAGGAATAAATTAAATTTGTACTATGCCAGTAACCATCAAATGTGAACCATTCAGCAGTATATATTATGACATACTAGTTAGATTCTTCTACATCTCCGCAATTATCTCTTGCCCTTAATGTTTTTAGTATGTGACTCACTGGGTACTGCTGGAATTGTTTTCTCTTGTGCCCCCCTGGGAAGGAAGCAGCAGCTTCAAAGACAAAATTTTAACATAGAAAAATGTATTTTCAAAAATATGCAGCCTAAGCACACATCAGACATTGTGTATTTGTGTCTATGCTGAGTCAAAAGAGAACTCAGTTTGGCCAATCTGATAAACTGATTAATCAGAAATAAATCCAGTAGTGAGCATACTCATTCACTGTTTTTTTTTTAATACAATGCATAGATTTTTGCAATGATAGCATTTAAAAGCACCTAGAAACAAATTGGTCTTGGATTAAGTCATCTACACTAAACAGAGACATGCCACTACCAAAACCAGGCCAGGGGAGTATGGCATACAATAATCAAAGATGAGAGAGAGAAAAAGAGAGGGGGGGGGAGAGAGAGAGAGAGAGAGAGAGAGAGAGAGAGATGAGAGTAAGAAGTCTGATATACAAATCTAGTCTCAGTGGAGAGGCTCAGGATGGATATGAAAATTTAGGAGCCATAGATTATATGTATAGCCCAAGGACTAGAGGAGATAACTAGATAGGAAAGAGAAGGTGACCTAAGACATACACTTGGGCAACATTTAGTGGTCAAGGAGGTGATGAGGACCCAGGGAAAATGATTTGAAAGTAGCCAATGAGTCAGAGGAAAATCAGGTCATTATAATTTTATGAGAATCAGGGGGAGATAATGTTTCAAGAAAGATGGAATGGTTAAATCTTTAGATGCTGCTGAGAGGTCAAGGAAGATCAGGCTAGAGATGTCACCACTGGATTTATCACTGAGGTTGTTGGTAACATTTATTCATACTGTATAGTTTTCCTGAGCTTATATCATATCATGTTCCTGACATTGAGCATGAAAATAATTAGTGCTCATTAAGTATCTGTGGAGAGGAAAGAAGAAAAAAAAAAAAAGAAATGGAGGGAGGGAGGCAAGAAAGAAAGGAGAGAAGGAGGAAGAAAGGAGAAAAAGGGAGGAAAGGAAGGCTGGATAAATAAACTGACAACGGTAAACTTCATTCTTCTTGCCTAGACAAAAACTGATACTTGATTTTGTGAGATGTTGGTAGGGAATGAAATCAAAGTCCAGGAAAAAGTGGAAGTCTGCAGACTTGATTGTAAAATACCTCCTCCATTTACCACTATGACCAGGAGTTATTTTATTCATTTATCTATTTTTATACAGAGATGTCTCCTTGGCAGTAATCCCAGCCTCACATGCCTAGAGTGAGCTTAGCCATGGACCTTTTTCATGCTTTCTCTTAAACTCTGTTCAGGGGGCTATGATTTCAGATTGGTCATTTATTTTAAAGAAATTAGGAAACAAAGACTGAGCAGCTGCTTTGGTGCGTAAGACAGGCTGACTTCAAAATTCTAATTGGCACCTGGCTGGTAAAGAGGAAGATAATTTTCTCCACTTACACAATTGCAGACCATTTGGTCATTGCAGTGCCAAACCGCGAGAGAGCAGACATCTGTTTGGTACATTAGTTATTAAATTCTCATAATTATTTAATGTAATTCTGTTTTTATTTGATGTTTCTTCAACACAAGTATATGTCATCAGTTAATTTGGCCTGGCGGTGGTATGTCCTGGCCCAGCTCTTCCTGATGAATAGCTTACTTTGAACTGCAGATCGAATGAACAGAAAAACTTAAAATACTGGCAACTTCGACTTCCACTGACACAGTCTTTCTTTTGTTTTTTATTTCATTTTTAGCAAGTTGAGGAGGTTATAGAACCCTGTGAGATTCTGCATAAACTATAAATTTCCTCCCTAGAAAAAAAGGCAGGTACATCCCAAATTTTATAGTTTGGAGGAGTTTGTCAACCCTATTTATGGACAGATCAGCCTAGAAATTCTGAGGCTGTGGGGAAGACACTCTGGCATCAGAATCAGTGAGGACCTGAACAAGTATGGAAAACAAGGCTTTCTTGGCCATACTGAATCAGAATTTTTGTATTTATTAAAGATCTGAAATGTTTATAATAGTACAATCTGAGGGTGCCTGGGTAGCTTAGTCAGATAAGCCTCTGTCTTCGGCGAGGGTCATGATCCTGGGCCCTGGGATCAAGCCCCGTGTAGGGCTCCCTGCTCAGTGGGGAGCCTGCTTCTCGTCCTCTGTGCTCTCTCTTTCTCTCTTTCTCTCTTTTTCTTAGGTAAATAAATAAATAGTCTTTAAAAAAAATACTGCAATCCAAGTAACTGATGGGCTCATGGATTTGGATTAAGAGGTCTTAGTTAACTGCACCCCCTCTAAGTAAACCTGTTCTAAACAGTAGAAAATGCTGTGTCCCTTAATTCCTTTTCCCCACCTCTTCATGCTTCCCGCATCACTACCCACCAGCCCCCAGGGTGCTGCCTTGTTCCCAACAGCTTCAAGCTCTCTGTTCTACCTGGAATATGGGGCATTAGTTGAAGTACTGAAAATTTAATCATCTCTGAATTCTTTCTTTTAATTAATATTAGAAATATGGTCACTGCTTGGTTATCTTTCATTTCTCAAAGGCTTGAGAAGGTGCATAAGAGTAACCTCAGAAACTTTGTTCTGAATCTGTCGGACAGTCTGTAGCTAGCATAGAAATTGGCCTCAGAATATGAACTTTGTACACAATGCCTCTAATCTTTGCTATGATTCTCTCTGTAATTGATACAAACTTTTAGACCCTCTTCTATTTTTTTTCTTTTCCTGTGCCCCTTTCCTGTCTTAAGTAATTGCTTAAGATATGCTTTCTCCTTATACACAATTAAGGATGGATTGTGTTCCAAAAATAAATTTGAAAGTCTTATGTTTTGAAATTGGAGGACATCATATCATGGCAATCATACATAAATGATGGTGGTGCCATCCCAGCCTAATAGGCCTCTTTGATCCAACACAGTGGGAATAACATTATTTCTTGATTCTGGGAACAGGAAACTTGTGCTATTGACATGGTCAACATGTCTGCATTTTCCGTGACTTATCCCCATTTTCTAAACATTGTTTTTAGAAACCATCAGAACGTCTAGGAAAGTTCTATCATCTTTCTGTCTCTAATATCCAAAAGTGGTAGGAAGAAAATCAGTCATCCCAACTTTTGGTTATAGAGGAGAAGGCAATCATAATTTTTTCTTTCCTGAAGCAGAGCCTTTCCCAGGCAAAATTACAAGAAAGATACTAGTTTCATCTCTCTCCTCTCTGGTCCCATCAACTCTGCCCTTGCAGTGCCTCTACTTTAGGAGGTGGTGGTCGGAGCACCTGGCCATTAACAAGGAGAGACTGTTTTGTTTTTGCTTTTACTTATTCATGAGAGACAGAGAAAGAGAGGCAGACACACAGGCAGAGGGAGAAGCAAGCTCCCCACCAGGAGCCTGATGCAGAACTCGATCCCAGGACCTCAGGATCATGACCTGAGCCAAAGGCAGATGCTCAATCACTAAGTCACCCATATGTCCTGTACAGGCTGTTCATAAACTTGATGTTGACAAATCAAGATATGCTACACCTGAGAGGAGAAAACAATTCAGCTTTAAAAAATGCTATATTTTATATATCAAAGGAACTATCTGAACTATTAAAGAAACAGTACAGTGTAATGTTCAGCCACACAGTAAGAGAAGCCATGAGTGAAAAAGAAAAAATTAACTATGAGTTAGCCTGGGGGCAGCTCATTTGAAAAGTCTGTCAGCCATTTAGTTCCACACAAAGGTTTAGAGCCCCGGACAGCAGAAGAAATGATTTGGCCTAAAGAGGGGCCAAGTAGAAACATTTAGAACCCAAAGCAAATAGCAGAGAAAAATGAAAAGGGATTAATGAACCTATTCTAAAGAGCAACTAATTACAAGCTTGGATAGCTGAGACCAGAAGCTATGAAAGTGTCTGAGGTGACGAGTATAAGGGAGAAAGATAAAGAAGGAAATCATAATTTGGAATTATAAGGCAATTACCCAGTTCTTAGGAGTTTTGGTGCTTTAAATTCTTTTTCTAGTTTTAGCATAAAATTAAATCAGAAGTCTAGACTATGGAAAAACCTTAGAGATCCTGCTATCATATATGCATTAAGAAGTAATCATTCTCACCATGGTTTAAATTCATAGATATGCATGTGTTTGCCCAATGCAAAAGATATGTGACTCCTTCCTTCTTTAATTTTAAAGTGTTCATGCCCGCCCCAAATCTTTACTAGGAACACTGGATTTGAAATAAGAATTGCAAACTTCAAATGTCAGGAATCAGTCTAATCTTCACCCCAAATTTGTTTCTCCTACAATCCAGTGGTACAAACCCAGTACTTTGGAGTCATCTCTGAACCCTCTCTTTCTTTTCTATCCATCAGGAAATCCTGATGATTCTTTCTTTAAGATATACCCACATCTGCCTTCCCTGTGTCTAGCCTCATCTCAGCTGCCATTATTTATTTCCTGGAAGATTACTACAGTCTCCTAACTGGTCTTCTTGTGTCTACCACTGACTCCTTCCATCTGTTCTCAACACAGAAGCAGGAGCAAGAGAGATCCCCTTAAACATATGTGAGATCATGCCATTCTTTTGCTCTAAATTTCCAATAACTCACTTCATATATTACTCCAAATAAAAGATGAAAAAAAAAATCACAATAGCCTGTAAAGTCCTGGGAATTTCATCTCAGTCATTTCTCTGATCTCATCCTCTACTACACCTGTCCCTGCTCATCCTCTCCAGCATTCTGGCCCCTTTGCTGTCCTACACACATGCCAGGGCCACTCCCACCTCTGAGCCTTGGCACCTGTGTTTCCTCTATCAGGGATTCTTTTTTCCTCAGATATCTGGGTGGCTCCTTATCTTACCTTTTTCAATTCTTTACTCATTTAAACCTTCCTAGACCACTCTAAATAGAATTACAGTTCTATGCCTCCCCACCACTACTGACACTCCCTACTCATTTTTTATTTTTATTTTTCTCCATAGAATCTATCTCTATATAACCTAATATATATTTTTCTTGTTTACTTTGTTCATTGTCTCATCCATCTAGAACATAAGCTTTATGGGAACAGGGATTTTTCCCCCTCTTTCTTTCATCATTGAATCTCTGGGACCTAGGGCAGTTACTGATCAACAACTGGTCTTCAAAAGTATTGGTTGAATGAAGTAGATCTCCCATTTATGATTACATTACCCTACAGACACTGGAGCAATAGCATCACTTTTCGTACCTCATAGTACCAGAGAGTAAGACAAGAGCCTCTCTGGGACTTACCCTATGTATCGTGGGAGCCTCTTTTTTATTTAAGAAATATCAGCTTACATGGGAGTCTTCCTCTCTCCAGACTGTTCTATTTCCTCTATTAGATGAGGTCAGGGCAGGCAGCAAGACCAGGAGGGATGTGAATGGCTGGGTGAAAGACAGATAAATTGAAGGATCCTCAGATTCTCTCCTGGTAGTTATATTTCTCTGATCCAGCACCTCAGATGCAGTAATGCCATTTTTATCCCTCTGTCCCTCTAGAAGGAGCACAAAAGTAGCCTGAACTTGTTCATGTTTATGTAGGCTCCATGGGTCCTACCTGAGAAAGAGTCTGGTACCCAGAGACTTCTTGGAAAGAAAGAGATGTGTTTGTGAACCCCAGGGAGATGGATAGGTATCAGATGTGCTTCTGTCAAAAGTCTAATCATATAATTAGGTCAAGAAGGCAAGGGCATGAAGCCAAATCCAGAATAGTATGAGGGGGTGAAAAGAATCAGCGGGTGAAAAGAGGTTATAGGCAGGTAAATGGACGATGGAAGAAGATAGGTGGGTAAGAACAAATCCAGAAGAATGTCACATCTGTGATGATAAAACTCTGTTCTCTAATTTTATCAAATCTACCTAGATAAGATCACTTAGTGATTAAGACTTAGGCTTTCTCAAATAGATAGTCTTTTATTTCTTTTATGTCTCAAAATATACTTTTATAAATGATTCTTATTTAAACTGTCAGACTATAAGGTATACAAGTGCAGATTTCCTGACCATTACTTAGAATAACTGATTCATAACAATCTCTAAAAACTGTTTTTAGAAGTCCTCCAGATAATTCTTATGGACCATAAAGTCATAAAAGTGTCTTCAGGCATCAAAGCTTCATATGTGACTATGAGAAAAAACAAAAACAAAAAACTGTGAATGGAAAAAGTGCTGGAAATTTCCAAAAGTGATCCCAATCTTCTAATGAATGTTAGCAGTGAGGAGTGGAGGTGAAAACTCCTTTGGACCAATACATCTGGACAAAAATTGGTTAAATGCTATGACCGTAGGGCTTCTCAGAGTCACTTGTGATTTATACTAATTATGATATACTGTAAAGGGAATAAAGTAGGCAACTGTTTTCCACACTGTTATGGTGTTTATAAGACAGATTTTATTACAGTTGTAAAGACATGTAAGAATGCTTCAGACATTTTTGTGAAATTGAAAAAAAAAAAAACCCTAAAGTTTATATGCGAGACTCCGTTGCTCACTCTTTGTCTTTTGCACACTGGTAATTGAATGTATTATCCCTACCAAATTTATTCACCCTTATAAGGAGATCCAGAAGAGGGCAATGCTTAGATCAAAGGAATAATTTTTGAAAGGTGCTATTTCGGGAAAAATTGGTGCCTAGGATGGGTGTTAGTTCAGAGTATTGGCCTTCTTGACACTTCTCAGACCAGTCATCTACTTCACCTACCCATAAATACAGCTCTGCTCTTGTCTCTCCAAAGTTTTGGAAAGAGTGCCTCTGTTTAATGCTCCAATCCTTCCTCAGCCATCACACCATTAGTATGCTCTTCAGAGAAGGAAGACTTCGTACTTGAATATTTGCCTCCTGGGTCAGACAAAGCAGCAAATGTTTTCTGGTACTATGTGTACAGGTAGTTATTTTGAGCCTTTTCCATTTAGTTTCATCCTTGAAAGTTTGACACTGGAGTTTTCTGCTGTTATTACTCTCTTCTTTTAGAAGAAATCTCCATATCCTTTCTGAATTCTATCCCCAGACTATCTCTACCTCTGTCTGTCTATCCACCTGAGTCTCTCTCTCTCTCTCTCTCTCTCTCTCTCTCTCTCTCTCCCTTTCTACTTCCCTCCCTCTCCCTCCTTCTCCACCTCATTTCCTCCCTCCCTCCTTTATTTTTTTCTCTCTCTCTTCCCCCTCCCACTTTGTCTTTATTAGATAAACCATACTATCAAGTTCAATTTCAAAAGTAAGATTTAGCAATAGTGCAGCCTTTGGCAAAACAATGTAGTGGTAGAAGTGGTAACAGAAAAATATGGGCTTCAGTGTCAGACCAGATACAACTCATCATATCATTTATTGTCTGTCACTCCAGCAAGTTACTTAAGAGCTACAGGTAAAAGAGGTGGTATCTAATTTGTGGGAATATAGAGATTATTAAAACAATATATATAAAGGCATCTGGATTTTTTCATAAATTCTTATAGGGAACCTCTCATTTCTGATTACCCTCCTGGATCCCCCAGAACTTCCCCACATAGGTTGCAAAGAGTCAACTCATGGTAGTCCTTGCTGGCCTTGTTCTTTAATCCAGAAGTATGATGGCCAATAAGTTTCTTCTAAAGCACCGACTCCAAAAGATTAGTCACAGCTGCCTGGAGGGTTGCACTGAGAAGAGTTGTGAGCACAGATAGGACTCTGAGAACAGGAGTGTCATGACTGGTTGGTAATGTCTTTCTTTTGCATGAGAAGGAAATTGCAACATAGGAATTTGTCAATCCTCCTCTAATCCTTTTTCTTCTTTTTCCTTTCCCAAATTTTACTATGATGGCCCCATCTTCTTGGGTTCATACAGTGGCCTTCCAAAATAGCGTATTTTTACATAAGCTCATTCCCAAGGAGATATCAGTTTGGGCTGATGGTACCCTGTACACTTCTCTGCAGGAACACTTACATATTTACAGACTGGATCTAAATCTAATGGTGGAATATCATGCAATATCCTTGCAACAGTTTCTTCTGGTTACATTACAGAACTCCATTGCCTGCGTTAAGGTCTCTGCTGCAGGTACTCAGCCCTGACATTGCTGTATCAAAGCAATCATAGATACTAAGTAAATGAATGAGTGTAGCTGTGTTCCAATAAAACTTTATTTATAAAATTATGCAATGAGCTAGATTTCACCCATGCATCAGAATTGCTGACCCTTGCATGAAAGCTACATCTGTGCACAGTAACTCACCACTGATTCTGGATTCTGGGATATAAAAATTGGCTCTGCTGACATGATCAGAGAAATCTTAACAGGCCTTATGTTCTGTGAGTTTCAACAAACTGTAAGCAGGGCTTGCTCTTTGCTGTCATTTTGAAAACTTTTCACTGGGCTTCACAAAATTGCCTGTGACCATGGTTCTCAAACTTGAATGCACATCAGAATCATCTAATACACTGATTGCTGGCCCCACCATCAGCATTTCTAATTCAGTAGGTCCAGGGTGAGGCTTGAGGATTTACATTTCTAACAATTCTCCAGAGGATGTGGTTGCTGCTTGTCTGGGCATTGCACTTGGGGAGCCACTGGCCTAGAAAGTGTTAGGCCTGAGGTGGTCAATACTGAGGCATTATTCAAGCAGCAATGAATGGAATTAGTTAATCCTCCAAACCCTGTTCATAGAAAATTTCTTGTACAATATTTCTGCTTGATAAACTATTGGCAATTTAGATGCCTATTGCAAGCAGCCCAGAAAGTATAATCTGAAATCAATGGATGTGCTGGTTGGTGGTAAGAGCTACAGCTCTGAGGGGAGCCAGCCCTAGAACTTTATGTGCTTGCTGCTTTTCTCCAGGTCCATCCATCTCTGTTGGATAATGGTAGCAACTTACCTTAGCCTCTATAGCAGAGGTTTAGGGAAATGAGTCTCTATCTGAATCTAATAAAAACCAAACAGATTTCTAATCACATATTAATATAATCTAAATTTCCCATGTGGATTTGCTACCATAAAAATACAGAGGAGACTATACTGGTATATAGCTATCAATTTGACCACTTAACTAGACTAGTGAACAATCTATCTTTTATCTCTTATGCAAATAGTGTGCATCCTGCTATGTGTGTGTGTGTGTGTGTGTGTGTGTGTGTGAGAGAGAGAGAGAGAGAGAGAGAGAGAGAGAGAGGGAGAGAGAGAGGTGACACTCCTTCAGGTCTCTTTCTTGGGAGAGGAAAGAAAAAAAATCCTATGTATTGAATAAGTGAAATTGGCAACCATCCTGTGTCCTCCAAAAATCTTCTACTCACTAGCTATTGCTTGAATTCTTTTGGACCATGTTGTTTTGTCTATAAAAAGCTGACCTTTATGCTGTTAGCAATCATTTATACCTGAATGAAGCTAAAGAGAAGATGAAATGGGAGGCAGAACACAGTAAAGGGAGATGAAGGAAACAGAATAGGGAGGCAACGTCAAAAAACTGGCCCTTCTACCCTTTTCCTAAAAATAACCCTAGTGGCAAGTATGCTAATACTAAGCAGAGGAGAGAATTTGTAAATGCTTTCACACATGAAGTTTTGTTCATACATACATAATAGATACCTGGAAATTTCTTTTAAAATCCAAAAAATAGAACACTTCACACTAATTAATAGGACAAATGCTCCAGCAAAGTGCTGCTGAGTTCATCCGGGACCTTCCTTGTGTCCCACCTGGCCATGTCGCCACTAAAAGAAAGTTCACCTGAGACTATCTGTGCCTGGAATGGAGGCAGTCTGGTGGCAACAGATGAAACAGACTCTCCCCTGCCTTCCCAACTTTGGAGATCTGTCTTTGCTTTATAGAAAAGTTATCTGTTTTTACTTCTGTAATCCACAGTAAAGGACTGGAAGACTGTTGCTTGCCCATGGTCACATCATGAGTGGCAGATCATTGATCAGGACAGATATGGGGGCTAATGTTATAGACTTTTGAGCCCATGATTACCTACGCTGTGCTTATAATAATACATTTCAAGAAGAGAATAGATGATTCAGTTCAAGTATTTAGTTTTAGGAGATACTCAATTCTTTTTATTCTCATTTAACATACCAAAGACTTCTAGCCACAAATACCTAAAAGGCATTCTTAAAAACCACATTTTTCTTGGTGAGAAAAATCTAAGAAAAAAAGTAAAATAAGTAAGTCATTATAAACCTGGGATTCTGTATATTTCTGTAATTATGTAAGAGGAAATACTATATATCTGTTTTATGATATAAAAGAAAATGTGTTGGGGCATATGGGTGGCTCAGTGGTTGAGTGTCTGCCTTTGACTTAGGTCATAATCCTAGGGTCCTGGGATCAAGTCCTACATCAGGCTCCACACAAGGAGCTGCTTCTTCCTCTGCCTATGTCTCTGCCTCTCTCTATGTGTCTCTCCTGAATAAATAAATAAAATCTTTAAAAAAAAAAGAAAAGAAAATGTGTTAAAACCGAATGCTTCCATTCACACAGTGATCCAGCTGTAAGAGTATCTATTGGCCATACTATAAATCTTTTCAAGTATCAGTTTCCAATAAAATGTAGGAAGACCTTTAAATACGTAGTTCTAGCAGACACCAATTCCATTTATTATATAAAAAATTAACACTTGCTCCAAACTGCTATTCGATTCATTTTAGTTGACTCTATTATACCTTCAAAAACTATATTATCCTTTGAATCTCAATTCATCTCCTTTCAAATCTATTTGG
This sequence comes from Vulpes vulpes, assembly GCF_048418805.1. Classification (NCBI taxonomy): domain Eukaryota; kingdom Metazoa; phylum Chordata; class Mammalia; order Carnivora; family Canidae; genus Vulpes; species Vulpes vulpes. The sequence continues at coordinate 28,344,130 of NC_132791.1, forward strand.
CTGATGTTAAAGGTGAAAACTGATATAGCTCAATGGAGCATGGATTCAGAAAAATTGAAAGTGGAGTGTGTATCATTTCCAACTTAGAAAGAAGCTAATAGAAGTTATTTTGCTGCACTAGATTATTCACTCAAGTCCTCTTTCCCATTGGAAGTTTCTTAGATTGGAAGCCCTCCAGCTATCAATAATAGCATCCATGATATGCATTTGACTAGTAGAATCAATTATATTGTCATCACTAGAATAAAAACACAAGAATCCAACTATGAAAAGAGCACATTTATAGAAGAAAATCAACAGTCTAAAGGGAACATAACTTTCAGTGTCAACTTTAACTTGTGAAGATGGAGAGCAAAGTGTTCTCTAAACATTGAGAAGATAATTTCCTGTTATCTCCGAAGCTTTGTGCATGTTCCTTCTCTGCTTATCAAATCTTATGTCTGTAATGAATATTAATGCTTGTAGCACTTTAAAACCAAAACACCTCCGGTGTCTGAATTAACCCAGATCCTTTATCCATATTTAATTTTTAGCAAGTTTATGCAGAAGCATCTATTACAGTTTTGTTACATATTTTGAATGCATATTCCATTCATATTAAACAGTTAATCCTCCAGGTTCAGTGACACGGTAAGCTGTGGTTTCAAGTTTCCTCTCACTATTTGTAAGACCCCAGACATTTTAATATAATGTATACACTGTCTTCTCTGAGTTGTAATTTAAGTTTTATCACCACACTGCGGGATCTGCTAGTGTCTGCAGCTTGATTTCACCCCCATGGTTTATGCCCTGAAGTGTCAGGCAGATAGACAATGCTGTGCCAATCAGTTTCAGCCTGTTAAAGCTCAGAGAGCAAGGCAAAGATAAAGTGATGGAAGGCTGATAGTTGATGATGATTTACAAGTGGGCTTCACAGCCCCCAGGACTTCAGGATCTATCCATAGGGCAGTAAAAGGAAGAAAAATCTCCATTTGCATAATTTTTGTATGACTTCTAAACACTTGGTAGAGATCGGGAGGTCTAAACAGATACCCCTTTTAAAGAAAAAAAATGAAAAAGCAAAGAGCAAGTGGTAGAATAATGAATTGCAAATCTTCTTTCACTTACGGTGGGGTTATGTCCCAATAAACCTATCGTAAGTTGAAAATATCATAAGTCAAAATTGCATTTTAATACAGCTAACTTACTGAACATCATAGTTTAGTCTCACCTGCCTTAAACATGCTCAGAACACTTACAATAGCCCACTGTTGGGCAGAATCATCTAACACAAAGCCTATTTTATAGTAAAGCGTCGGATATCTTGCAGAATTTATTGAATACTGTACTGAAAGTGAAAAACAGAATAGTTGTATAGGTACAAAATGCTTGTAAGTGTATTGGTTGTTGACCGTCATGATCACCTGGCTGCCTGGGAGCTGTGGCTTGCCATCACTGCCCAGCATCATGAGAGAGGATCCTATGGCATAGTGCTATCCTGGGAAAAGATCAAAATTCAAAACTCAAGGTTTGTTTTCTACTCAATGCTATTGCTCTTATACCATCATAAAGTAAAGAAATGAAGTTGAGCCATCTTAAATCAGTGCCCATTTATATTAGCAGAGTCACTTATGACAGGTTATAGTGCATGAGTGAGACCTTCAAACAACCCACTATTTGGGCTGGAGTTTCCTTGTCTCTAAAATGGGGAGGCTATTGAAACTTACTTCATAGAAATCTTTTAAGAATATGTTGAAATGCCTAGCAGAGCACTTGGGGTCCCTTCGAAGGTTCTAAAGCTATTCTTTTTATTGCTCCTCTTCTTTTCTTCCCCCTACTGTAAATCATAATATTTATTGGACATTTGATATGTTTCTAGCATTACGCCAAGCTTCACATTCATCATCACATGTAATCCACAAAAGAATCTTATGAGGTAGATACCTACTTCTTTTATTTCCAATTTAGTAGAGAAAAATGCTGGGGCTCAGAGAGGTGCATAGAAGTTAACAATGGGGGCACCTGGGTGGCTCAATAAGTTAAGCATCTGACTCTTTGTTTTGGTTGTGATCTCAGGGTCCTGAGATCAAGCCCTACCTCAGGCTCCAGACTTAGCACAGAGTCTGTTTTTCCCTTTCCTTCTGCTCTCTCTTTCTCTCTCTCTCTCTCTCTCCTTCTCTCATAAATAAATAAAATCTTTTATAAAAATGAGTTAGCAATGGATTGAAGATATGGACATATATCCACTAACCCAGAAGTTCCTGAAGCATCTGACTTTAAGAAACTAGAAAGCATAAACCAACTCCCTAGGCAGTCCTGGGACTGGCTGGCTTGCAAAGTGAAATATCTTTTAGAAATTTGGCCAGTTCTAATTCAGAACTTTTTGTAAGCTCCATTTCAACAAGCTAGTTATACTCAAAGTTTTCTGTTCCTATTCATATGTGTACTCAAAGTCTCCATCCTTTGCAAAGGGTGATCTTCAATTATAGCTAAATACACAGCACAGTAGGAAAATTTTATCAGATGATAACAGAGGGAATCCTTCATGTTTAAATGATAAATGTACATTCTATAGCTGCACCTCCATCTTTCCAAAGTAACATTTGTACTATACAACCCCAAAATTTTAAAGGATACTTAGGACTTTGTAAATACTACCTCAATCGAATCAGAATTCAGAAGGTTTGGCAAGTGAGTATTATGGTGCTAATTTTCCAGGAAAGAGAAGCAAGATGAGGCCAGAATCAATATCTTAAATCATATTTGTGTAGGGAGTTGAAATGAAAGGTTGAAAATGGGATTCTTGAGTTTTTAATGACTGAATAGCATATGTGAAGCACAAACTGCTGACACCAAGTTCAGAAATGGAGACTGTGTGTGTTTTTGTTTTCTATAAAAGCACAAAGAGCAGTGAGCAATTGTCTACATCAAGCCATCAATCAGGAAGCATTTATGGTAAGTTTTTGGTGTGTGGAGCAGATCCTAAATATCCTTGACCTTTAATTTCCTCATTTGCAGTATAGAAATAATAAAAATATCTGCTTCGTTGGATTGTTGTAAGGATTAAGTAGAAGAATGCATGTGAAAGCATTTTGTAAACTCTGAAATATTATACAAATGTCAGCTATTTTATTAAATTCAGGCAATTAAACCTTTACTGAGCATAATCCACTTGGTGATAGAAATCCTAAGAGTAAAATGTAGGTTATTTTACCCTTAAGGATATAGCTGCCTAACAGAGAAGACATGCATCTTATCTAAACAATTAAAATTTGGTGTGAAAATGGCTACTATGGTTATATAGACAAGGAATTCTGGTGCTGTAGAAATAAGGGTTACAATTAATTCAGGGAAAAGAGTTTATTTTCTGGAGAAGGTTTGGGTAAGAGTGGTATATTGAGCTTTCTCTGAAAGTTGTGATGGAAGTATTTCATGGAGAAAATCTTCCAGCTAAGAACATTGTAAGTGGAAGGGATGGTCTGAGCAGCATTATAAAAGCACAACAAAGTAGTCTCTTGTGACTGGACCATGGAAGATGCATGAGGAACTAGTGGGAGATGTGTTTAAAAGACAGATTTGAAGGTTGTGTGTGAAGGCTTTGGAATGCAATTCTGAAGAGTTAGAGTTTTATCTCTACTACCAGAAGATGCTGTGAAAAAAAAAAAAAAAAACAAGATGCTGTGAAAAAAAAAATATTTGCAGCCAGAAAGTGACACATAGCTTTTTTTGTCTTTTTCTCTTTTTTTTTCCCTCAAAGACAAGTAAGGGTGAAGGTGATGTCATTCCTGCTCTTAAGATGTTTGTGTTAGGACTGAGGAGGTCATAGCAATATATACACAGGCATGTTGGCTCCTTAACCTTCACCATCAGAATCAGAACCTAGGCAGAGAACAGGAGCCTCATTTAGAATAGCCTAGAGTTATTGGAGCCAATACAAGTCACCTATAGGTCAGCTATCTAAGATGGAAAGGATCTAGAATAAACATATTGGTAAGAGTGAACTAGACTGGGGATCCTCCTTATCTTTTAGACTAGATATAACTAACTCAATGTTTGCCCTAATGACTTAACACATATGGTCCAAAAGTACCTCTGGACTGAAGTCCCATCGAGACTGTCCCAGAACAAGGATCATGTCTCATACTTATTATAGAACACAGTTCCGGGCAGCCCCAGTGGCTCAGCAGTTTAGCACTGCCTTCCGTCCAGGGCGTGATCCTGGAGACCCTGGATCGAGTCCCACCTCAGGCTCACTGCATGAAGCCTGCTCCTGTGTCTCTGCCTGTGTGTGTGTGTGTGTGTGTGTGTGTGTGTGTGTGTCTCATGAATAAATAAAATCTTTAAAAAAAAACACAGTTCCAAATATTTGGTATATCATTTATATTACATGAAGGATAATAAAATTCCTACAGTAATAAGATGTCACTCTGTTTCACTGAAGATGTTTCTTTGAAGATGTTGTATTGGGTTGTCTGAACCCAGAGAAGTTAAAACTACAGTTCATTTTTTTAAGATTTTATTTATTTATTTGAGAGAGAGAGAGAGAGAGAGCACAAGCAAGGGCAGGGGAAGAGAGAGAGGGAGAAGCAGACTCCTCACTGAGCAGGGAGCCTGATGTGGGGCTTGATCCCAGGACCCTGGGATCATGACCTGAGCCAAAGGCAGACGCTTAACCAACTGAGCCACCCAGGCATCCTAAATCTACATTTCTAAAAACCTCACTCTCCTCTGGTTCCATGTCAACATCTGCCAATGAGAGGAACCTATGAGAGCTTTGGAAGGAACAAGAAAAAGAGTGGTCAATTTTTGCCAGAAGCAATTGCAGTTAGATACAGGGCAAGTATAAAGTTTGAAGTGGCTTCTGGGTGAGCATCTTGATCATCTACATTAGGCTGCAGACAGATACAGTGGTGAGTATCTTCAGAGGTTTTTGAGGCTCACAGCAGCTTCCAGGTACCTACTGAGAGCCACAGACTTTGTTGCTGCAGGCTGAGATTTTGGGCGACAGTCAAGTTTGCTCTGTTAGCCCTTCCAATGATTATGTAAGCCTCCAGTTCCCTATGTTAAAACCTGCTATAAATGGAATGCATAGAGACTTGAATTCTTCTCAATAAACTCACTGATGCAAGGTGTGGCCAGACAATCACCTTACACAATACTTGGCTAATAGAAAGCCATCTGCCAATATGTATCAATGATTATATATATCCAAGAAATTTTACTTCTAGGAATTGGTCTCAATTTATAATGGAAAATGTGTGCAAAGATGTATGTGCAAAGTTATTTGCCTCACATTAAGAGATACTCTTTGTGCAGCACCTGGTTGACTTAGCCAGTTAGGTGCCCAACTCTTAATTTCATCTCAGGTCTTGATCTCAGGGTCCTGGGATCGAGCCCATGTCAGGCTCTGAGCTCAGAGCAGAGTCTGCTTGTCCTCCCTCTACTCCTCCCCCTAGAGCCCCCCTCAAATATATAAATGATAAATAAAATCTTAAAGAAAAAGAAAGAAAGAAATATTCTTTGGGTCCAGTGCCATGCTAGTTCCTGGAGACAAAGAGAGGAATAGACTCATTTGCTGCCCTCATGGATGTCAAAGACCAATTAAATATAATTTACTCCTCTTCAGGGTTAATCAACCATCTTAACTTGAGAGCCCACCAACCAAACCTCCAGCTACCTTATCCAATCTTACATCTCACTCTTTTCCAGTCCTCCTCACTCCCTGTCAATTATAGTCCTTTCATTCACTGTCCTCATGTCTACTTCCATACTCTCTGCCTCATCAGGTTCTGCTACCGGGAAGATCATCTCTGCCCCATACCCATCTGAAGCACGTATATATCAACAAAATCAGTTTCCATCTCAAGAAGTTCTCTGGTGTCTTCCCGTACTTATATTCCAAGTCACTTAGTTGTTCTCAAATTGGTTTGTGTCTGCTTTGTCTTAACTGGATTATAGACTCCTCTGTGGAAGAAACATGACTTACATAGTGTCTCTAGAATTGATGCAAGACTCTAGGGACACTGGGAAATACCAAAGGGAATTTTTTTAATTCTGTATTTACTCTTGAAAAATAATTTTTTAAAATATTGGGGTACGTGTAGACTTTCCAAAAAGCTGTAAAGATAGTAAAGAGATTTCCCATATGCTCCTCAAGCAATTTGTGTACCCTAATGTTATCATTTTATGTTACTATGGCACATTGGTCAAAACTAAGAGCAAACATTGGTCGATTACTATTAACTAAACTCTGACCTGTTCTGTCAGTTTTTTTCATTAATGTTCTCTTCCTTTCCAAAGTCAAATCCCAAATTATGTTTTTGCCCTTTATAGTTTGAAAATAAGACTATATCTATGCTTTGTATCATCTTGATGACCACGTTATAATGAAGTCTAACTGCTTGGTTTTGATGATCATGTTTGAATTTACAATAATGCCAAATAATAATAATTTTATTGCCACAGACTAATGAATAAAAAAAACAGAAATTTACTGAATTGGAAAATGAAGCATTACCACTAAATAAATACTAAATGATGTCACTGCCTCAACAGTGGTTGCACAGAATTTGGATGGTTTCTGCTTTGCTCAGCCATTAATGTAGATCTTTGAATGACATGACAAGACCGGATTACTTTGTCAGAATTCCCAGTTGGCCACACAGATAGACCATAATAGGCATTGATTCCATGAATTTGCTCTAATCTCAGGTCTTGCTATCTATTTTTCAAGACCATGAATCTGATTTGTAAGTGCCTAGAGCATAGGGTTAACTTTCCCTCTCTTTCTCATCTGTAGAGCAATCTCTCATCAGAACACGCTATAGTTGATTTATAATCATAAGTTTGCTTTGGAGCACCTCCAACCAGATCCAAAAGAGTTTATTATTGGACATTTGAATGTCCAGTAATTTGAATGTCCAGTAATTTGGACATTTGAATGTCCAGTAATATCAGGCTTAGGAAGTCCAACTCACTCATTTCAATGGTGAATACACATCTACTGCCAGAACCAGAAGGTTGAAGCCTTTGCTAAGGGTTCCCCTTCTCCTAGAGACAGCTGGGAAGGGCTCTCCCTCTGTGAGTCAATTTTCTGTTTCTATCATTGATCAAACCCCCCTTCTTTCCCTTCCCTTCCCCTCAACAGACTGACACACTTTGTCATTAAATATATTCATCCATTTAAGAAATTTCATTATATCCTACAGGTCATTCTTTAAAGTTCCTTCATTGAAGCACCGATTTCATAAGCATTTATTGAGTTCCTTCTATGAAACAGAGACTGGACTGGGTGTGTAGTAGATGTGGTTCCTACTCTTTCAGAATTTATGGTCTACTGAGAGATATAAACATGCATTCAGGCAGTCACCTACAATATGTTATGTGTTGTGATGGAAGTATAGGATATGATGAGATAGGCTAAGAGAACCTGTAATAATAAATGAATCGGTCTCATCTCCCTGTATGAGGTCTAAACTGAAATGTAAAAGTTGTGCAACAACTAGTTGGAAAAAGTGCATATGCTTATGTGGTGTGTGTGTGTGTGTGTGTGTGTGTGAAAGAGAGAGAAAGAGTGCTGTTCTGATCCTTTATATGTTGATTTCATAGTTTACTTCTCCATCTTTAAGAAGGGAACATTCCTTTTGTTGCATGTTTACAATTAATGCAGGAATGAAGGCTTATCATTATGAGTGGGTTCTCATTTTAGAAATGTCGCAGCTCACACCAAGCAGCTGTCACCTTCACTAAGCCAAATCCTCTACTAAGCAAACAGCCTTTGGGATGGCTTAACAGAAACATAGTATGTGCATTTTTTAATTGTTCTGTTCACCTACAAAAAAGCTAGCTGTGGTAAGCCCTTGATTAGTGCATCTACATTGATATCTTAGCAAGTATTTATTTTATTGTCTTTATTTTAAACAAAAAGAGCTCAACTTTTTGTAGTATAGATTTCTTCAATTTAGATACAATTCCCCTCAGCTTGGTAGACTACAAAGACTTAATAAAATCTTTAAGCAGAGGTTGCAGAAACCAGCTACTTCTCATACTGTCTATATTTTAACTATTGAAAAAGTAAGTGGATAGAAAAGTTAAGATTTTCTGACTTCGAATGAATAATTTAAATTGCCAATGGCTAAACAAGATAAAACATACCAGGCACAGTATAAAATGGTTAATATATACATACTAGATTAAATCAATGAAAACTATTTTCTCACTAATTATACACATGGTAAAACTAAAACATTCTGATAATCATTCTGTGGTTCAAAGACCCATGTGGCAGAGTACTTGAATTATATGGCACTTCTAGATTGGACTGGTAGTTCACACTTTCCTTCCAGGGAATACTCCAAATGTTCAAATAAGTGGTAGTCCTGTCCCCGTTGTGACAACCTCTCCCTTGGAAATGCACCTTCTCTACCTGGCAGTAGATGAGTTACTCATCTCATGGTCTTCTAGTTTCCATGTATAACCCAGAAAGTTAATGTTATCCCTTTAAGCCTCAATAAAAAGAAGAGGTTTTTTAAAATCATTTTTCTCTCCTGTTATATCTCACTTTCCAATTTTCCATTCCCCCAGAGTTCTGCTATCTACCTCAGAGTAGCAAGTCCTGAAATATAAGAGAAAATAGCAGATATAAATGCACTTTAAGGAGAGTGATGGGCCAGGGATTTTTTTTAATAAATTAATTTTTATTGGTGTTCAATTTACCAACATACAGAAAAACACCCAGTGCTCATCCCATCAAGTGTCCCCCTCAGTGCCCGTCACCCTTTCCCCCCCACTCCCGCCCGCCTCCCCTTCCACCACCCCTAGTTCGTTTCCTAGAGTTAGGAGTCTTTATGTTCTGTCTCCCTTTCTGATATTTCCCACACATTTCTTCTCCCTTCCTTTATATTCCCTTTCACTATTATTTATATTCCACAAATGAATGAGAACATACACTGTTTGTCCTTCTCCGATTGACTTACTGCACTCAGCATAATACCCTCCAGTTCCATCCACGTTGAAGCAAATGGTGGATATTTGTCATTTCTAATTGCTGAGTAATATTCCATTGTATACATAGACCACATCTTCTTTATCCATTCATCTTTCTATGGACACCGAGGCTCCTTCCACAGTTTGGCTATTGTGGACATTGCTGCTAGAAACATGGGGTGTCGGTGTCCCGGCGTTTCATTGCATCTGAATCTTTGGGGTAAATCCCCAACAGTACAATTGCTGGATCGTAGGGCAGGTCTGTTTTTAACTCTTTGAGGAACCTCCACACAGTTTTCCAGAGTGGCTGCACCAGTTCACATTCCCACCAACAGTGTAAGAGGGTTCCCTTTTCTCCACATCCTCTCCAACATTTGTGGTTTCCTGCCTTGTTAATTTTCCCCATTCTCACTGGTGTGAGGTGGGATCTCATTGTGGTTTTGATTTGTATTTTGGGCCAGGGATTTTTGGACTGAAGGTGGCTTTGGTAGAATGTATTAGGTGCTTGGTTGTTTTGTACCTCTAATTCACGGACAAGCTCCAGTGATCCTAAAGTGTCTTACTTTTATGTATATAAAAAAATACACTTGAAATCTTTAAGTTGTCTTTAAAACTATAATCAAAGACAGTACTTTGAGAGGAGCCTGGGTGGCTCAATCAGCTGAATGTCGCATTCTTGGTTTCAACTCAGGTCATGCTTTCATGGGTCATAGGATCAAGTCCTGTGTCAGGCTCCAGGCTTAGTGGGGCAGTCTGCTTGAAGATTCTCTCCCTGTATCTCTCTCCCACTCTCTGTCTCCCTCTCTTTCTCAAATAAATTAATTATTTTTTTTAAAAAAAGAGAGAAAGAAAGAGAGAATACCTAGAAGGGGCCTCTGCTGAATTAGAGCCTTCAGACTACACACTTTTAAAAACAGGTGAGCACCCAGAGGCTGAATCTAATCACCAGGTTCAAAGAGGAGAGTTTCAAGTTTGTAATGGCACATGCTAGACCCCAGGAACTGGCATCTCCCCCTAACTATGAGTCTGCAATCCCTGAATGCAAGTCAGCAATAGGCCAAAGGCAAAAGGTAGTGTTTCAGCCAGTATTCTTTTCCTTACCATTCATTTGCACAAGATGAAAAAGCAAGAGATTTTTGCCAAAGACTAAAAAATAAAGGACTTGGAGTTGGAAGAGCTTCAGGAAAAAAAAAATTTAAGAAATTCATGCCTAAAGACAATGAACTGAAACCTGACCAGACATTCTCATCATTGTGAACCATTGGAACGCCTTTCTCCATCCTTCCCTGAAAGTTTCTCTTCAAAGCTCCTTTTCCACATGTAAATCTATGTGTTAGATTATGGATTTACATTTCCAGGATTAATGTGTTTTTAATCAAAGAAATAGTCATGTGCAGGTTAAGATTACCCCAGTGTTAAAATGTTTAAAATGAAAATAACGCTGCTTCCTACTTTGTAGACTTCTATGGACTCAGTGAGATAATGCAAGGAAAGTGCTTAGCATAGTACCTGGCGAATCCTCAATTATGTCAGATACAGAGGCGTGGCTGATGCCAAGGGAGTACATGCTCTTTGTGCTGTATTTCAGCCATGAGGGCTTCGAAGGAACCAGAGCTCTATTTCTTTGTTCACAGTACAATGTTGGAATTGGAACGGGAAAAAAATGACAACAAATTATTAAGTAGGGAAAGCTCCGTACATATTTGAATAGTATGCATATCCTATAGGACTTCTATCCGTGACTATGGGTTCTTTATCTTTTCAGTATGGTTGGGACCCCTCCAAACCTCACATCCTCTGTGATGCCTGCAACAACCCTATTCTACACTTTTATGGGGTTTTAGCCTAGGTGGAGAACTTTTCAGGTATTGCCTCCACCCTGCCCAAAAATGGCTCTGATTAAAACTGTTCTGGTTGCAAGGAACAAGAATTTTAAAGCTAGATCTAATAAGGAATAAAGAGATTGTTGATGAAGGACATCCTAAAACTCTGCTTCTTTCTCTGTGTTTGTTTTATTCATTTCCTGTAGACTTAGTGTTTCTGTTTCCTCATAGTTTCTGCCCCCACCCCTTTTCTCCAATTTCGCATTGTGTTTGGTTTTGGTTTGATTGTGGTGATTATGGCCTTGCTTATAAGAATTTTCAACATAATATCCCAAAGCTAACATCAGTGCCTGAATCACCATATATGAAATTTGGGCAAGATAAAGCTGATTGGACCACCTTACACTGAGTGTCTACATACTGGTCCAGAAGCTGTTGTGGGATGGGAGTAATGGCACCCATAGTCACCTTTGGTAGGCAGAAAAATGGCTCCCCAAAGAATTCCTTGTCCAAATGCCCAGCGTCTCTGAATATGTTGCCTTATATAGTAAAAGGGACTCCACTGATTTCATTAAAATAAAGATCTTCAGAGGTAAACATTACCCTTGATTGTCTAGGTTGTATCTATATAACTACAAGGATGTTTGTTACAGGAAGAGGAAGGCAAGAGAGTCAGAGAAAGAGATGTGATGAGGAAAAGTAGATTGGAGTGATGCAGGAATATATGAACCAAGGAATTCAGGAAGCCGCTTGAAGTTGGAAAAATCAGGAAAACACAATCTCCACTAAAGCCTCGGAACACAGTCTTGAGACCCATTTTAGACTTTTGATCTCCAAAACTGTAAGAAAATAAATTTGTGTTGTTTTAAGCCCCTATATTAGTGGTAATTTGCTACAGTATCAATAGGAAACTAATATACATCCCTTTTGGAAATAGGAGCAGTTGCTAGAGATTGTTAATGCCAGCCACGCTGTATAATCTCAGAACCTCAGAAAAATCAAAAGTAGTTTTTGTAAGGACTTCTTGCCTTACATTTCCTAGCTTTTTTTTTCTGTCCCTGAGTAGGCCGAGGAATAGCCACTAGGTCCTTCTATGTCAGTAAAAGCTGAGTTTCCTGAGAGTTATAGTAAGAGCTACTTCATGTTTGTGAGTATTAATTTAGATTAAACTTACTTATAACAATTCCTGGCACAGAGTAAATGCCAATTATTAGATTACTACCATTAAGAAGTGAAATCTTGATGGTGGTCACTGAGACAAGTGACTAGACTGAATGAAGTCTAAAGTCTCTGCACTTGTTGCACATCTTTTATGGTTCAAGATTTCCACATATGTCACTCATTCAGCCTTCACAATAATATGGTAGGATATATTATCTCCATCTTGTAGATGAGAACTGAGTCTCAGAGAATGTAAACAACTTGGTCAGAAGTGGGAATATCAAAGCTAGATTTCAAATGTAAGTATCTGGATTTAACAGCAAGGCTCTTTCGAGGTCATGGTACAGACTTTCACAGTACAACAAACCACTAGTCCCCAGAGCACTGCCCATACTTCTAATGCATGATATTTTAAAAGGTGGTAATGGATATGAAAAAACTGGGAAACACTTGAACATAAAAGCACTGAGTCTGCAAACGTTTTCAGAGATGCACTAAGTGTGCATATTGCTACAGACTGAATTGTATTTCCCTAAAATTCATCTGTTGAAGCCCTGCTCCGAGTGTGACTGTATTTACAGATAGGACCTATGAGGAGGTAATAAAGGGTTGAACCCTAACATGATAGTGCTTGTGCCCTTAGAAGAAAAGGAAGAGACACCAGAGTTCTGTCTCTCTGTCTTCACATATGAGGGCACAGTGAGAAGGCAGCTGACTACACACCAGAAAGAGAATCCTTACTAGGAACCAGATAAACCTGCACATTGATCTTGGACTTCTCAGCCTTTAGAATTGTGAGAAAATTAACTTCTGGTGGTTAAGTCCCTCAGCCTGTGGTATTTTCTTATGCCATAGTCCAGTCTGATTGGACTAAGACACACATACCATAGTGGCATATCCTCTTTTCCTCTTGGTATAGTTATTCTGGGTCGGTTTTTTTTTTTTCCTATTCCAGGTATTTCAGTCCTGAAATTCAGGTATTTCATACCCAGGGCATACAAAATAGTCTTTATTTCATATCTAACATATCTGCATTCATTCCAACATTTTTGAGAGTAGAATGTGTGTTGCATGACAGAGATGCAAAATCATGAAGGACAGACCCCAGGAATTATGGTAGAGCATAAAAATGTATGTTGTATGTATGTGTCTCTCTGTGTGTGCATGTATTTGTGTGGAATATATGAGCAAGACAAAGAAGAAAGAAAAAAGAATGGTGAAAGAGGCAGAGTTAGCATCAGAGATTAAACAGAACACATCTGTTTACTTCATTCTAAGGGAAAAATGCCATGCTCTTGAGTGAAGCCACAGGAAAGAAAAGAACTAGGGTTTTAGAGAAGATAGTGAGAAGAAACGTCCAAAAAGTCATCTTCTACCTTTTGAGACAATTTTCTTCCTAGACTAACACCTGATAATTTTTCTGGTCCTATAAAAGACACTTCCACATCCTGGTGCTTTGGATAGTTGACACAACAGAACCAGGGTCCCCCCATTTCTGCTGTATAGCCTTGAAGCCCCCTGCATGGACAGTGATAACTGAAGAAGCAGTGCAGACTTTGAAGGAGAATAAAGTTCAGCTATGGAAATTCTCTAGGAACTAATCTCAACTTTGCATATAATATATTTGGCACTGGAATACATGAAAGCATTCATTATTCCTTCTTTCTTGAACTATAGATTCTTGCTTTCATCTTGGAGAAGGGCATGCATTATCATCAGACTTCTATGCTTCTTCCCACTCTTAATGTCACTATGTCGGTTGACCCCACTATCACCTAATGACAAGTTAACTGTCGCTAGTATCCACAGTCCAGTGGTTCTCTCCAACATTACAGATATGATCTTGTGATTCTCTGTGTAAACCCTTTAGTGACTCTTCCTTGTACTTTGCATCAAGTCCTTTGTGAAGATGCTGTAAGCTTCAGGTAGATACATATTTACAGCTCCCAGAAGTTGGCAAGCTCTGTCTTATCATCAGTTGTTTTGCACGTGCTGTTCTCTCTGCCTTTTCTTACCTGGATAGCTGAATATTCAGATCTTCACTTAGCTATCTCCCATCTAGGTTAGCCTGTTTTGATTTCATATCAGAGGAGGAAACTTTAAGTGTTTCCGGAGTACTAGAACTCTCATCACATTGGAATGGGATTGTCTGTTTGCCTCCAGTCACTAGACAGAAGGTGCTGATGACAGGGACAAATTATTGTTCATTGTTCATTGTTCATCATAGTGTTCATTATGTTCGCCCCAATCAGTGCCCTTTCTGTGCCTCAACTATATGTCAAACCCTCTACTGGCTCACTTATTCATTAATTCATCCAAACATGTATTCAGAATATGAATTGAATACCAGGTATGTCTCTGGAACTATTCCAGGTGCTGGAGACATAGCAGTGAACATAATAGAAAGGTAACTCTTACCCTCATAGAGCTTCCATTGTAATGAGGCTGAGGCAGAAAATAACCAAAAGCAATAATGAAAATACAGAAGATAGAGATTAGATAGGGAGTGCTGGTGGGTAGGGAGGGATGCAACCTTAAATAAGGTGAACAGTGAAGGCCTCATAGAAAAGATGACATTTGAACAGAGCATATAAGAGAATGAGACTGGTTTTGGGGGAAAAAAAAAGCAATCCAGACAGAAAGAATTCCAGAGCAAATTTCATGCTATTATTTCTTTAACTTAGTGAATAAATAAACAAAGCAAAATAACTCATTTTTTTACCTCACTCTTTCTTCCAGCTACCATTTCATTTTTCAATTCTGGCTCCCATATTATATATAGTCTATGTCCTTGACTATATATTAACTATATTTATTTATTTGCCTCTTGCCTGTCCCCCTACTAAATTACAAGCTCCACAGAGACAGGGATTTTGTCCATTTGTTCATTGCTACATGATCAGAATCTAGAATAGTGCCTGGGTATATAATAGGCATTTGATTAATATTTTAATTAATAAATAATAAATAATATATTTTGAAAGAATCAGTCAATTAGAATTCCTATACTTATTTATATGTTAGTATTAAATATATTTTCTTATTTTTCTTTCCATTCGGTCTTAACTTCTGGAAAGCCTCATTTTGGCTTCTGGACTACTATATTTCTATAGTGAAAATGAATCTTTTCTTTAAAAAAAAACATTGCCCTTTACCATCTCTCACCAAATCTACTTGCTTTAAAGAATATTCCAATGTTAGCAAAAAAAAAAAAAAATCAGTTCATGGGTAATGGCTTCAGTCTGATCAGGTATTTTTTTGTTCTGTATACTGCTGCTGCCTCAACTGTATGTAAGAGTGAGTTGAATTTCCAAAATATACAAATTAAAAATAAGGAAAATTATAAAGCTCTTTGAATGTCCTTTTGAAAAAGCCACAGGAGCACCTGGCTGACTCAGTCAGTTAAGCTTCTGCCTTCAGTTCAGGTCACAATCCCAGGGTCCTGAGATCAAATCCAGAATCGGGCTCCCTGCTCAGCAGTGGAAGTCTGCTTCTCCCTCTCCCTCTGCCTCCTGCTCCCCCTGCTTGGGCGCATTCTCTCTCTCTCTCTCTCTCAAATAAATAAATTAAAAATATTTTTTAAGTGGCTACAAAATGTTGAGTGCATATATTAGAGAAGTTTGTGGTTTTCTGTTTTCTTTTGAAGGGGTATTTTGTTTTGTTTGCCTATTAAAAATCTAAAAGAATTAAATTCATAGATACCGATATGTGGTTCATTTTTAAATGGGTTAAGGTATGTCTCAAGGATAAAACGTCTGAAGGAATTCTGTGAGGCAGAACCACACATGGCTATTCTAATGTCTTTTGTGAAAACACTTCCCACTATGTGCAGATGGAAGGGACAGTTTTGTTTATTGGTTATTTATATTGTCCCAAGTATAGTGCATATATGTTCTTACTGCTTTACTTTAGGGCAATTTAAGTCCCACAAACCTTCAGGCCTTCATTCCAGCCATTCATATAGTCACTTATGCTGGCTGACAAAACCACCTCCTCACTCTTGTGAGGAAGCTTCCCAATGCAGAGGGAAGGAGATGGCTACCATGCCTAACCTAACTGTTTGCAAACTTGGCTTTCTATTAGAATCACCTGGGATGCTTTTAAATCCATAGGATACCAGTTTGAGCACTTTCTGCTTTAGCCCTAATGGTCTGAGCTACAACGGACTTTTCTTTCACCGTAATCAACTAGAAATCATTGACCATCTTTGGCATTCAGTAGATCCCCCAAAAGCATCACATCCAAGTTTGTAAATAAACTAACACAGACTAGTTGTAGGAGTAATAGCAGTTGTTCTTAATTTACATGGGACTTAATAGAACCCAAAAGACCATTTCTTTTCCCCCAAGATACAAGGACCCAACTTTAGAATTTGGAAAGAAAAAGAAAATATAGACAATACCATTGATTATAGAAAACTCCATGACATATCTGTGCAGTGTCAAATTCTACAGTTCTGGCAAATGACACTTCTTCATTCTCAAAATTAAAGAAAACAAAAACAAAACAAAAACTTCTACATTTGATTTGTATACTGTATTTCCTGTGCCTTGCCCCATCTCAGTAAATTGTAATCATATTCTTTCTTTGCCGTCTGTCACAAATGCCTTACAGTCTTCCTGAACATCCTTCTAATGCCAAATAAAAATAGATCATCTTTCCTCCAAACCATTGTGGTTGAATGTCCCGTGGCTTCTAAAACGTCGTGCGTGCATGTGAGAGTGTTTTAGTTATTGTGAAGGAGCAATTGTTCACAATAATGATTCTTTCTTGATCACCGTGAGAGAGTTACTGCATGAAGCACATGTGCCCCTTAGCTCATTTAACCTTAAAAACAAACACATGGGATGTGAACCCTTATAAATCCTTCTTTTGCCCCTGAGGAAGCTGAGGTTTAGAGAGCTAGTAAGTAGCAAAACCAAGAGTTGAATGCAAGCAGTCTGGCTCCACAGAACTAGTTTTTCACCTCCACTATGTTGTGAGTACTTGGTCTTTTTTTCTTGTTAGAAGTTCCTTGTAGACAAAGACAGTATCCATCTTTGTATACTTTGCTCTTAGCACAGCGTTTTGTTTATAGTTGGATATTGGGGGACATTTGTTAAGTGAATAAATGCATGCATGCATGAAAATTATGTTTTGGTAGGTGATGCTGTTATGACTCACACCTGGGTATAAGTGATGCCTACAGGGTAAGGGGCATATGATTGATGTGTTTGGTGGTTTTGTTGGTAAATAATAGTTCTGTTGAATTACTGTTGATTTTTTTACCTTTAGACTATTCTCTTTGCTTTGTGTTCCGATTGTGCTAGGATTTTTGAAGCAAAATAGACTTTTTGACACATAAAATAGATGATGTTTTCAGAGCCGGCAAATTTAGTGATCAATATTCTAATCATTAAGTATGAGATTCCTTTAGTAGAGTAAGATTTGGTAAATGGAGAGAGGAAAATAACTAAAGTCATTGAAAGAAAACCTCCCTCAGCTTTTCTAGAGGAAGAAAATGCCAGTTCAAAAGGAATCAGGAAAAAATGGAAAACAATTACAGGCAAAACCATAGGCTTTACAGGCTCAATGATTTTTTTTTATTTCAGAATTCATTTTATTGAATTTGCTTTTCTTTCCTGTAGAGCTGAAAATGAATGGGGAGTGGTATAGTAATAAAGAATTGGGGGTTGCAGTTTTCGTGTGTGTGTTTGTGTAGCACTACTATATGACTTGAATGAACAAAACTAAGCATCCTTTGTGTAAAACCTGGAATAGTAGGAGAGCCATGAATTACCTCGCATCCTTTCTGTACTTCACCTTCCTGCACAAACTCCTTAACCCCACACTCTGGGCCCTGGATCTCCCACCCCTGTGCTAGGGTCTCTGTAGTGAAAAGCACAAAGTAAGAAGAATTAGTGTACCATTAACAAAAGTTTAGCATGAAAGAGACCAATAGAACACTATTGATGCCCTTCTGTTTTGAGCAAATGTTGTAACAATGAACTATAAAAAAAATCATTTTTTAGAGAAATTGTAAATTTTATGATTCTGCACTTGTTCTGATTTTAGAAATCTGGGTTTGCACTTAAAGTATCTTCATCAAAAATAGAAAAACTAACAAGGAAAAAGTAAGGGGCCTCGATGTCCTATTTCCTGTCATAGAAATTTGGCTGGAAGAACATCCCAACTTAAGAATTGTCCAGAGCTGAGGTCAGTGCTTCACTATAGTAGAGCCCAAATGATTCTAGATAATGCTTAATCAAGGGCCCAGTGGGTGTCCTGCTCAAGTTGAAAAGCCAAAATTGTTAGTGGAGGAGAAACAGTAATAACTCAATATGAATAATGAAAGTCCTATACCAATATACAAAGCAAGAAACCAGGAACAAAGTGAGAGGTGGAATGGGGTAAGGAGAGTTGAGAGAGTTGCTCAAGATTTTGGGCTAGAACCTTTAGACAGGTTGCCAAGAGCTTAGCCTGATGGTACAATGCCAGCCACACATATGCTAGTGGCCCAGCCACCTCAGAGGCATAAAGCAATCCAGACACTTTGCATGTGTTACCTCCAGATTGCTGGATGTTAAGATGCTTGCTTTTGTATTCAAGATATGTATTTGTAATGCTCCAGTGTGATTCAGTATTTATCTTTTACCATAGAATGACTTTTAGAAAAAGGTAATCTGGCTCCAAATCTCAGTTTCTCCACTTTTCAAGGAAAGTTAATGAATAAAAACATGAGAAATTCTTAGAATTTTCTGGCAAATAGTAACATGAAGAAGTATGTTTTGTTAATATACTCGTTATTATCATCTATTTTACCATAGTGCCTGACATATTGTCAGTGATCTGTAAATATCCAATGAATACAAATTCACTAGAATTTCATTCATGTGATTAAAAGATCATGAATCCTAAGTTTGTAAAGCACTGGCAGAGGTCAAAATACTTACTTGTACTTCAGATGAAAATGAAAAATTTAAATAGGCACCAGCCACTTCTTTAGAATTACCTCTTTTGAAGTTGTAAGCCTTATTTCTTTAAGTTTTCTGCCCATTTGTCTCTCCTTTTTTTTTTTTTTTCCTCCACCTGGGATTCCAAAAATACATAGGTGTTTTTTTTTTTTTCTTTTTATGGTATGTTTTAATTGTGTAGGCTTTCTTTACATGAATTCTTTTTTAGTCATTTTGCTTCATTCTCTTCTGACTAGTTTTAAGTGTCCTGTCAGTAGCTTCACAAATTTGTTCTTTGGCTTGATCCAGTCTCCTATTGTTACTTATAACTGCATTTTCTATTTTATATATTATATTCTTTAGCTCCAAAATTTCTATGTGGTCTTTTTTTAAAAGATTTTATCTCTGTTAAATTTCTTTGCTCATGTATTGCTTTTAAATTTTAGTCAATTCTTTAGTCAATTTTAGTCAATTCTTTAGTCAGTTTTGTATTTTCTTGTAACTCATTGATTTTCCTTAAAATAACTATTTTGTATTATTTATTGAGCAAATCTCAATTTTTGTGGTCAGTTACTGAAAAATATTGTGTTCATTTGGTGGTATCATGTCTTTTTATTTTTCATGTTCTTTGAAGTCTTACACTACTGTCTGAATTTGAAGAAATAGTCATCTTCTCCAGCCTTTATAGTCTGGCTTTGGGAAAGTAATACCTTCTTTCAGACAGCTAGTGATTCTGAGACTTTCTTAGCCCTTTCTAATGGATAAGCTTGCTTAACCACTTTTCCCTCTTGAGTGAGAATTCATAGGATTCTATGTCTTCCCCCATCCTAGTACTAACTAGGCCCAACCCTGATTAGCTTCTGAGATCAGAAAAGATCAGCACTTTCAGGGTGGTATGATGACATGGGTGGAGCTGAGAGTATTATGCTAAGTGAAATCAGTAAGTCAGAGAAAGGCAAATACCATATAATTTCACCTACATGTAGAATTTAAGAAACAAAACAAATGATCATGGGGGAGGAAAGAAAGAGAGAAGTGAATAAAAAAAAATACTCTTAACTGTTGAGAACAAACTGATGGTTACAAGAGGGGAGGGGAATGTGGGGATGCGTTAAAAAGTGGTGGGGATTAAGACGTGCGTTTGCGATAAAGACTGGATGTTGTAGGAAAAGGTTGAATCCGTGGATGGAACTGGAGGGTATTATGCTGAGTGAAGTAAGTCAATCGGAGAAGGACAAACATTGTATGTTCTCATTCATTTGGGGAATATAAATAATAGTGAAAAGGAATATAAGGGAAGGGAGAAGAAATGTGTGGGAAATATCAGGAAGGGAGACAGAACATAAAGACTCCTAACTCTGGGAAATGAACTAGGGGTGGTGGAAGGGGAGGAGGGTGGGGGGTGGGGGTGAATGGGTGACGGGCACTGAGGGGGGCACTTGACGGGATGAGCACTGGATGTTATTCTGTATGTTGGTAAATTGAACACCAATAAAAAATAAATTTATTTTAAAAAAAAGATAAGGTTGAATCACTAAATTGTACAACTGAAACCAGTATTTCACTGGAATTTTATGTTAACTAACTGGAATTTAAATAAAAACTTTAAAAAATTACCCCTTTTGATAATTTTTATCTATGATAGCACTAGTGGAATATGAATTCATTTTTTTAATTGCATTTAAGCAAAAAAATAATTCTCAACATTTAGAGTTTCTTTCCTGATTAGTTTGACATTTTTGACTCAGATAAACATACAGACAGCATCATTTCCTGCACAAATTCAAGCTGACCTACTTGCTTGTATTTTGATCGATGTTACAAGTTAGGGCCAAAACACATCTTAATTCTGGGCTGTTGTGGAATCATTGTCCTTACACCAAGAAGTCAAATCAGTTGAACAATTGTTAATAGAGTTTTAATGAAGTCCAGTGAATTGTAAATAAGCAAGTTGGAGCTCGTTTAGGCAGAAAATTGGGTGATAGTTATGTGGTATGTGTGTGTGGTAGCGATTATTGAATTAGGCAGACTCTGTAGTCCTCAAGGGAAAAATAACTATGCACCATGATATGTACTTCTGATGTTGTTGGTGGATCTTTAAACATGTATTTTTATTTTTATTTATTTCTGTCTTTAAGAACAAGTAAAAAAGTTATTGAAAGCAGGAACATATGGTACCATCACACATTACTTTTAGGCCGTGTGATTCACTTCTCTCATATCTTACCATCTGAATTGAAAAGGTTATTTTGGGTGCATTTTAGAATTTTCTGTCCTTTGGAAAATGTTTAGCTATAAGATTATTTCAAATATCTTTATGGTCTATTTAAAAAGACAAAGACTTTATACTTGCAACACATTAATTTCAGGTTACCATTAAGTATCTACTAATTATCAACCTCTTAGCCTGATGTTCTCCCCAGTAACTCAAAATCTACCTTACCTTTCACTATTGTGCTTCTTCCCAGCTACCACTAAACTCCAGATTTTCCTGATTCCTCCATTTCAAATCCAGAAATAACTAATCCTTTTGTGCAGAATATTTATAATAAATTTACTAAAGTTATTTTCTGTCTCTCATTTCTTGCTCCTCTGATTGGCCATGCCCATTTTTAGTAGAGTTGCTTTCTAAAACATAAATATAAATATAACTTCCAGCCTTAAAATTTCTGATTTATCTGTGTTGCCACAAGAATAAAGTCTAGACATGTTTCAGCACTTGGCCTTCCCCAAGCAACTCCTCCCACCTCATCCTTATCAGTGTTCAATAGTGTACCCAAAAGGTAGTCTCCCTGTCATTCTTCAATGTGCCATACCATATTTTTCTTTTGCTAACATGTACAACCAATCATGTCTAAGTTAAGCCCCATTTAAGCAATAGCTTCTATAGCCATACACTGTGATCCTAGAACCCCACCCAGACTGCCCCTATCATCTCCAGAGTAGAGAGTAATAACACAGGTAGAGACAAATAATGCAGGGAAAAATATAAAATCTCTTCCTCAAATGCAGATTACAGTCTATAGTAAAGGAATGATTACATTTCATATTAAAATAAGCCATGTAGTAGATTGTTACTGCTGTTAGATCTCCCTTGTATTTCTTCCTTCACTGGGGAAAGGCTGACTTTTTGAAAAGGAAAAGGGAAAGGGAAAGGCTTCTCTCAAAGCCATTTGGCTCTGAGAGAGTTTCTGTCTTACACCATTTTTCTGCCTTTCTAGCTCTAGTTGGTGGGTCTACTGTAGATGTGACCTAAACCAGGTGAATCAGTATCTTCTTGTGACTTTTCAACCAGATTCTGGCATAAAAGATGATCTCTATGGCAACAATAGAAGATGTGAGATAACATGAGTAAGTGAGGTTAAGAGATTGAAGCTTTTTTAGCAGAGATGAAGTGTGGGAGTGAGACAGCTTTACTGTGGTATACTTGGAAAATTGTATGTATTTAAGGTACACAAGGTGATATATATATATATATATATATATAGTGAAATTATTACTGCTGTCAAACTAATTACCAATTCTATCACCTCACATAGGTATGGTTTGTATGTGATAAGAATACTGAAGGCTAACTTCCTGAGCAAGGGGTTAAGTATACAATACAGTATTATTGACTATCATCACCATGCTGTACATTAGATCCTCAGGACTTATTCATCTTGTAGCTGCAAGTTTGTATGCTTTGATGAGCATCTCTTCATTTCCCCTACCCTCCCAGGCCCTAACAATAGCCATTTTACTCTTTGGTTTTATCGGTTCAACATTTTTTTTTTTTTTTTTTAGTTTCCACATGTAAATGAGGTCCTGCAGTATTTGTCTTTCTATATCTGGCTTATTTCACTTGGCGTAATGTTCACCAGTTTCATCTGTAGTGTTGCAAATAGCAAGATTTCTTAAGGCTGAATAATAGTCCAGTGTGTGTGTGTGTGTGTGTGTGTGTTATACTACTTATTTTATTCATTCATCTATTGATGGACACATGGGTTATTTCCATATCTTGGCTGTTGTGAATATCGGGGTACAGATATCTCTGCAAGATATTAATTGCTTCTTCTCTAGATATTTGTTAAGAAGTGAGATTGATGAATCATATGGCAGCTCTACATCTTATTGTTGAGGAAACTTGCTAACACTTGTTCTCTTTTGTCATTTGGATAATAGCCCTTCTGACACATTTTAATGAAACATTTTCAGGATCACTTTTTTAGACACTTTGGGGAAATTATTAATACTTTCTGTGGGCTAGTGATTAACTGGAAGGAATGGATTGTTAGTACTGAATAAATTAGAAAATGTGGGTTTTTACAGAGATGGAATGAAATGGCGAGAAGTTCTGAAGTATCATTTGGTCTTACAGAATCTGCCTAAGATAGGAGATAACTGATGTCTGAATTCTGCATCCTAGAAAGTTACACTCTCTGCTAGCTGTTGGCTATTACACATGAAACCTTGTAACTTGATTTGCACTATAAATGAAGATGGGAAATTGTAATAATTGACTTCCTTTCTAGTTTTAGGATTACTCAATTTTTGTCTTTTTTTTTCATCAACAAATGAGGCTGATACTATTTAGTTGGTATTGATACTGAATGATTTTTAATGAGTTTGCATTTAAAGTATGTATGTTCACTAATTTTCAATGAAAAATCACTATGTCACACTTAAATGCTTCGTGCTTTAATTGGCAAAATAACTCTGGATAACAATATTCAAGGTCATTGCCAACATTTTTTTTGCTCATAATTGTATTCTTAGCATCATACATCCAAATGCTTTTTTCCTATATTTTATCCCCTTTTTGCCCCCTAAGTGGTCTAAGGGGCCTAGGGCACAATTGACTTTGTGTGGGAAATCTTACTGACCACAGTTGTATTTATGCCATTTAAAGCCTGTTAGAAATTATTTCACTCTATGCAAGTATTATACATTTATATTGTTACCTGAATCTTGCTCTCCATGGTTTTCAACCTTTAGCTGGAACACTGATCTAGCTATTGATGAAATGGATGAGACTCTGTGGGGCCAGATTTAAGTCTCCTTCTGAGAACACTGGAGAGGTTAATATTGGAAGATAGAGTAACCTCAAACACCATTCAGGGACATGGATGTTGAAAAATGCTAGGAGGGGTAACAAAGGAGAGTGAAATCCTGGTAGACCAGAGAGGCTAATAAACTGGGATGTGGATCCAAAAGCCAGCATCAGTATGGTGCTTGACACTCAGTTCATTAATTTATCCAGTAACTATTGTTAGATAGTGCCAGACACTGAAAATAAAGAACAAAATATGAAAAATGTACCCTTCCTTAGGAGCTATCATTAAATATTCAGTCAATAAATGAAAGACTATAGAATGAACTAAACCACATTTGTAGAGTATCAAATCAGACAGGAAGAGGAAAAATGGAAGTGGGATAAATGTAGAACAGAAGAGACAAACTCTGACTTATCTTTTATGGGGCAGTCTGAACATGTGACTTGACGAGTGGAGCCTGATTTAAAGGAACAGAAAAATAGCAGGTAATTAGGATGAAATTTTTGTCCATATTACTGAACACAGGTGAGGCAATAAATAATTTAGCAGCCAGAAATTGTTTTTTCCTTCCTTTTAATTGATTTTTACTGTGATAGGTCTAAAGGGTCATTCCCTTTAATGAGTTGGCCACTTCATAGAAAATCCTGCAAGACAGAGCTGTCTCTCAAGATAGCACATGAGGTGGACATTATTTCTCTTAGACTCTAGTAGACTCTGATCAGTGCAAGCAATATCCTGATATGCTCAGTTCAGCAGATCTTTCCTGCCTCCTAAAACATTAGACAATGATTCTATAAGCCTTAATGTTCTAGAGTAACTAATTGCTTTTCACATTGTTACAGATTCCCTTTTATAAGACAGCACATTCCCAGGAAGTTGTTAGGCACTCATAATATCATGTCAGCAATCAAATGAACCAGCATCTCGCATTCAGTGGGTCTGGATTAGGAGCTTCCAGTCAGCTCTCTCAGTTAAACAAAAAACAGTCACTTTTTCACAGTTTAGAAAGTATATATATTATTTACCCCACACTTGTAGGTAATAGGTTTCCTTTTAACAGAGGGCAGAGGAGAGGCACCTGAGTAGCTCAGTGGTCGAGTGTCTTTGGCTCAGGTTGTGATCCTGGGGTCCTGGGATGGAGTCCTGCATTGGGCTCTCCACAGGGAGCCTGCTTCTCCCTCTGCCTATGTCTCTGCCTCTCTCTCTGTCTCTCTCATGAATAAATAAATAGTTTTTTAGAAAGAGAGAGAAGGCAAAGGATTGTGTTCAATTATAGCAGATGCTCTTAGTTACCTGAAGCTTATTTGAAATAAATGTTACTGTCTTTATTTAGCTAAACAATCAGGTAAAGCAGGAAACATGCCATTTGGTCCTTTTTGATCAAATTTCCAAATCCTCCTTGGAAATCTCAGGTTATCATGAAATTTAAAAAACTCATTTGTATTTCTTTAAGTAATCTTTTTTCCCAGTGTTCAGATAAGAAAGTCAACAACGTTTAATAGCAGAAAAATGGCTCATGTGTCAATTATCTAAGAAAAAAGGCAATCTGCACATATGCCCATTAAAACTTGTTTGAAACAAAGAATTTGTTACTTTTTTTAGTTAAAGGGATTTGGACTTTAAAATATGCTGTAATAGCTCCAGCATTTTAATTCTCTGTGGATTTACCTCATTTATAATACTTAGAAATACTGTATAGCCTACTTTTTTAAAAAAAAATTGATAGACCACAATAGCCAAACTGTGGAAGGAGCCTCGGTGTCCTCGAAAGATGAATGGATAAAGAAGATGTGGTTTATGTATACAATGGAATATTACTCAGCAATTAGAAACGACAAATACCCACCATTTGCTTCAACGTGGATGGAACTGGAGGGTATTATGCTGAGTGCAGTAAGTCAATCGGAGAAGGACAAACATTATATGGTCTCATTCATTTGGGGAATATAAATAATAGTGAAAGGGAATATAAAGGAAGGGAGAAGAAGTGTTGGGAAATATCAGGAAGGGAGACAGAACATAAAGACTCCTAACTCTAGGAAACGAACTAGGGGTGGTGGAAGGGGAGGAGGGCGGGTGTTGGAGGGGAATGGGTGACGGGCACTGAGGTGGACACTTGACGGGATGAGCACTGGGTGTTTTTCTGTATGTTGGTAAATTGAACACCAATAAAAATTAATTAAAAAAATTGATAGAACAAAATTGAAATGCCTTCTATTATGTGCCAATTAAAAATCCAGATAACAAATTAAGAAAATATTTACAACCATCATTTTGATACATTTATGAAGCCATTATCTCCTTAAATCAAGCAGGAAAATGATTAACTGAGAATTTAGTGATTATTCAGGTTTGTCCCCATGTGCATGTTCATGCAACTTCTAATTTTGTTATGCTTTATTCTACTCTTTTCTCTTGGAGCTAACCTTTTTATTTGTATGCCACTCTGTTACACACATACACACACACACACACACACACACACACACACACACTTTGGAAGCAAAATAAAGGAAGGATAATCTAAACAAACTAGCCTTTTATAAGTGTTGCCCATAGACGTGAAAATTTGAACTAGCCACTTCCTCCTCGGTGCATACTCTGTGAAGGGCAGTTCATTAGCTGAATGGTGACTGCACAGATTCTTCCCCCGTGAAACTTGTCTTCAGGAGTTATTGTATATCCCTGCAGAGGACTGTAAGTTGAAAAACCAGGTACAAGGGTAATCCTCTCCAGCCCAAGACCCAGATGGCCCTTCACTGCCCACTGCCATGGATTTGTCTATTAGACATGCTCTGTTGAGATCTGAGGTACTTCTAATCCAATTTTGAGAGAGAGAAACAGGCAAACTGAAGGAAAGACTGTGAATGCTGTGAAAGGAAATGGAGATGAGAAGTGAAGCCTGCTGCTCTTGTCCTCCAGTCTCTGCAACCAACTTTACTAACCTTCTTTTATCTAATCTTCTTTGAGTCTCTTTCCTCCTACCCAAGAACTCTTCATTGGCATGTCAGAGACTTGTGCTTCTGATATAAAGATCTCCTCTGAAGGAACTTCTGTTGATAAACTTGGCTAGTGTATGGGACCCTTCATGAGAAGGCCTTCCATTGTTTGCAGAATGTGGGAAAACCACTGATTAGAAACTACAATTTTCAAAAAGAGACATCTGAGCTTTAGGGGTTACATGGGTGTGGTCTTTCTGTTCCTGAGCTTGTCAGCCTCAGAAGCTTAATTTTTTCACTTATTCCCAGAGTTCTGAGACTAAGGGATTGTCAGTCAATAAGCTTCCTCCAATGAAGTAAACTAAAAAGGCCAATGCATTTATCTACAGTGAGGATAACCACCTTCAAAGAGCTTGAGTGTTCATTGCCTAGGCCAGTATATTGGCCTAGTATGTGCAAAACCAAATGTGTAATTGGGAATATGCTGATAAGTACATGATTATGGCAAGGACAGAGATGTGGTATCGTTAGACAATGTGGAGCCAGTTTATGTGCTAGAAGAAAATAACACAGGGTTTGCAACCACAGTAGCTTTCATCCAAAGTTTCTGTCCTTCTAACAAATACTTTGAAGTTACCTGAGCTTTAGTCTTTTCTCGAAAAATGTAAGAATGCCTTTTAAGTAAAACGTGAACATCTTAAATAAGATAGCACTTATTTTTTTTTAAGATTTTATTTATTTATTCATGAGAGAGAGAGAGAGAGAGAGAGGCGGAGACATAGGTAGAGGGAGAAGCAGGCTCCATGCAGGGAGCCCGATGTGGGTGGGACTCAGTCCCGGGACTCCAGATTCACGCCCTGGGCCAAAGGCAGGCGCTAACCGCTGAGCCACCCAGGGATCCCAATAAGATAGCACTTAGAAACACAGCCCAATGTTAGATTCATAGAAAGTGCCCATAAGTTGCAGTATTACTTAGCATCATCATTAGTGTTAAAATTTATCCAAGAAGTCTAAAGGTAAGTCTGGCTCCATTAAAGAGTTCATTTGTTTATTTTTAGTGGGTGATATGCTCTGTTCCACTTGATGTAGTGACCCTTCTCTGGATATTACTGGATAAACATTAAAAAATTATAACAGACTGATCTTCATTTTCCTAGGCTCAATGCAAATTAGCAATTCATTTCCTTTATGATGTCACAGAAAAAGTATACTAATTATATTTTGATCTACCAGAGATTTGACAGACATCTTATTTTCACTAAGAAAAAGTTGAGTCACTCTGACCTTCATTTGCAAAATTGAGATTAAAATGCCTATGTGATAAGATAGATGTATTTTGTGACTGAATGAAAGAATATTTCAAATGCCTATAACTTGGCCTGATGCGTAGTCAAATCTTTAACATGCTAACTGAAGCTATTGCATATTTAAAAACCGTTCCTGAGAGTGGTTGCTCTCACTGAATTATATTGACTCCTGTCAGTTTCTGCTAAAGGGAGCAGCATCTTGTCCTTTCCTGTTTATGAAGAATATTCTATATTTTGAAGCTACAATGTCTGATACTGTTCTCGTCAGTATATAATTAAGAGGTATGTAAAAGGAAAAGGGAAAACCTTTTATACCGAAAAATCAAGGAGATAAGTCCCAAAACTTCTTAGATACTTGCTCCCTAAAGATTTTTTTCTCTCCTAGTGAATAATTGGAAATAAGGAAATAAGGGGCTCTAATCAGTAGTGATTATTCATCTAGTTATACCACCTTATACCATCTATTTCCACAAATCCAAAATAGACTTTTGTCTTATAATTGTAAACAGCTCTATATATCTGCACATGATTTAATATTTTGCCATTTCAACAGAACATATTTTTAAAAAGTTGATTTCTACAAACATATTGGGCAATAATGTGCAAAAGTTTCAAGCAGAGTGTAGCATTTTCAATTTTGTGTTACAAAAAGACCACTTTGACCATTGTACAAGAAGAAGAAACTAAGAGTGGACATGAGGAAATAGGACTTGTTAGAATTGTTTGCAAAGAGAAAACTAAAGGTTTAATTAAGAACATACGGGCTCCTCTTGTAGGCATAACTTTTCAGGACTGATCCTTTCATTTAGCATGTGGCTTCTCAGAGACCTTGTTTCGCATTAGTTGTGTATTCCTGGCTATGTTCCATGTTGTTAAATTTGCTGGAAATCTAAGCATAGAACAATTGAATTCTTACAGTAAATTTATTGTATTGTCAAGATAAACCTGTTTCCCAAAAGCTGGAAACCATTATCTGTCAATGGCTTATATATATTTTTTATCTCTAATGAATCTTCATGTTTTCAGACAGAATATCTACAAATAAATAAACTACCAATAAATAAAGTACTAATAATGGGAATTTCTGACTGGAATTCACAGGGGATCATTAAAATCCAATAAGCGGTTGCCATTTACCACTATTTTTCACTTCTGCCTTGTAACAGCTTAGGGATTTAGTGATTGAAAAATAAAGCAAATTATTTCTGAAAGTTCTAAAAGTAATAAATGAAAGAAGTTCAGTTTGCTTGTTTGTTTTCAATTTGCTTCATTGGAGAAAAACTGTCTTTCATTCCAACCTGATATTGTGTTCTTCCTTGTAATCCAATATTAGAGCATTATAAGGATGAGATTGTTATCTCTGTAAATGTAGTTGGAAACACATATTGAAAGTCTGTAGGTATTTGAAAAGGGAATGCTGCAAAGTGGAAATTCATAAACTTTGATTTTAAGCTGGACAGTATCATTCATTAGAACACAAAGGCTTTCTCTTCATTATGGAAAGACAGGCATTTGATAGAGATAGAAAGTAATTTTGATGCCCAGAAATACAATACATTGTGAATAAAGTCTCATTTGTCCCATAACAGGAAAATAATAAACAATCTGTGCTGTGTCTTTACAAATAAAAACCTATTCACACACGTGTCCAAACAGACCAAACGATACAGAAATGGAAAGATCATATTTTTCCCTGGCATTTCTTAACATTTGGATCAGTATGTGCTCATATATGATTTATAACCTTTATAAATTGAAATTTGGCCCCACAGGGAAGGGAGCAAGCTTTGTTTTGAGTAGAAAATGCTGTCCTACTAGTCTGACCTAAAGTTTGGACTTTTCTTTAGAAGTGAAAAAATACTCCAGAAAATATATTGTTATGGTAATAAATAGCAGGCTCTACAATCATGGTTTTGATGGAAATTTGGATTTTCCCATCCAAGTCCCCACGTCCACCTCTTTGTTCACCTCCATCCAAAAAGATATACTGTATCTCCAAATAGAAGGACTTGTGGTACACTGACGTTTGTCATGGAGCTAACAATAAAATGGAATAATTAAGGCATGTTAAAGTCATGATTCTCCTGTATTCTTTCTAGATATTACTCTTATCATCTTTAAGTACAAATAATGTGAGCATTAAATGCATGTGTGTATGTGAAAGTAATTGATAGACCCCCATTCATGAAGCTGAGATAAGCCTTGCTTGTCTAAATCATATTTGCGTTCTTCAGTGTGAATTTCTTACTTATGCTCTCCTTTTCTTTTTTCCTGCCCAGGATATAACATCACTCTTTGTGTACTGTCCTAATTATTAATTTAACCACAATAAATCTAAGTTTAGGTCATGCCAAATAGCATACCTCCAATATAAAGAAATAGAGGAATGTTCTATTCATATTTCAATATTTTAATCACAAATAATTACATGTTTATTAAAAATGTAAAAATATAAAAATTGACAAATTAGAAAGTGAAAATGTTTTGTGAAGACTACTGAGCCACTTTTAAAAAGATGTGCTTTTCCTGGATACATGATTTTATGTTGCATGCGATTTTACAACTTACTTTTGGCATATAATCATACATTTGCTCATTGAATATACAAACATAGATTAAACATCAATAAAAGGTAATTTTCGAGGCTCTGGGTTGGAGCAATAAATAATCTAAACAAGGTGTGTGTGTGTGTGTGTGTGTGTGTGTGTGTGTGTTTAAAATTACTACCACTTCACACAAAGAGACTTATCTCCAGATATTTGGATACATTTTAATGTATATATGCAACCTTCACAAATGGACATTCAGGCTGTTTCTAATGCCTTATAATTATGGGGGGAAGTAACAAAGAAGTCTCAGTATATACATAGTTTGGCACTTATGCCCATGTTCACAAGGTTGAAATTACTAGGTCAAAATTATTAATAGTTCATATTTTGCTAGAAATTGCCAAGTTGCCTTTTACAATGTTGTGCTAACTTAAACTCCCATAAATAATGAATATCTTATTATGTGACACAAGCATTTTGCTTCCCTGATATATGAACAGTGAACTCTCTGAATAAATTTTCATAACTTTATTAATTTTGAATATTGCCAGTTATTTATCTTTTCCTCATTGAAATTTAGGAATTTTGTGTGTTATGGATATTAATCTATTGGCATCTAATTATATTGCAGTTATTTTCTTCCAAAGTTGTTGCCAGTTTATTGTAAACTAATAGATGATTTTGTATTATTTACATTTATCAAGTGTTTTTATGGCTTTACAATTTTGTCATATTTCAAGTATTTCCTGCCTCAAAGTTACATCAACTTGTATTTTCTCCTTGTATTTACTCTTGTATTTACATTTTTTTCATTTAAACATTTGATCCACTCTGGGTTTTGAATAAGGAATAAAGTAAGTCTCCAGCTTCATTGGTTTCAAATAGCTTCCAGTTGTCCCACTAAAATTTACTTAATAGCTAACTATTTTCCTACCAATTTAAAATGTCATTTTTATACATATTAAATTTCCATATATCTTTGGATATACTTTGGAGTCTTCTTTCAGTTCCCTTGATCTGTCTATTCCTTGACCAGTATCATAATCTATTAATAAAGATAGATCTTATCTTTGGTAGAATTAATAAATCTTCATTACACTTAAGATTTATCTGTGCATTATTGTGTATTTATTCTTCTAAATCAATTCTAAAATTTTGTTGCTATTTTTGTGGAAGGGCAGCATTTCATTTGTAGATTAATGTAGGAAATATTGATATATTTACAACATTGGATCATCTAGCCCAAGAACAAAATGCCTCTCCATTCAATTCTGCATTAGTTTATAGTTTCTGCAATCTCTACATTTCTTAATTTCATTCTCAAGAATCTTTATGGTTTTATTGCCATGGTAAGTAGGGTTGTTTTCATTAAATTGTCCTACATGTAATTATTTACAATATGAAAAAAATCTCTAAGTTCTATTAAAATCAAATTTATTTTAATGTTTTGGATTTTCTAGTAGTAATAGCAATTTCAAATGATAATTTTCACTTTATTTAAATAGTCAGAATAATTTTATTATCTAACTATATTAACATATCCGGAGTAATATTAAATATCAGTGATGATAAAAGAAATGCTTAAGTTCTCTTTATTTTATTTGCATTGCTTCTAGAATGTTACCATTAAGTATAAACATTGTTTGACCTTTGGTATTTTATATACATAGATATTTACAATATACATAGCTGTGTGTGTGCCTATATAAGTAAAAATTCATATTCAGTTAATTATATGATCATTTATTAAAGATTTTTATGGGGAAAGAATGTTGGATTTCATCAAATGTCTCTTAAGTATCTGTTAAAGAGATTATATGGTCTTTCTCTACAGATCTATTCCAGTAATCAGTTATAGGTA
This sequence comes from Vulpes vulpes, assembly GCF_048418805.1. Lineage (NCBI taxonomy): Eukaryota > Metazoa > Chordata > Mammalia > Carnivora > Canidae > Vulpes > Vulpes vulpes. The sequence goes on from NC_132791.1 coordinate 28,376,702, forward strand.
TTAATATCCTAATACTAAAATACCTTTGCTTTTCAAGAATAATTCAAACTTGGTCATAATGAATTATTCTCAGAATATACTGCTGAATTCTATTTAGGGATTTTTTTTCATAGATCATAATAAGTGAAATTAGTGTATAGTTTTTTCATTTGAGTGCATTGGCTTTCTCTAAGTGTTACTCTGGCTTTGTAAAATAAATACAAATCTTCCGTGTTTCCTAAAATACCTTAAATATCATAAGAACGATGTACTCCTTTTAAGGCTAAAGCAACTTAATGTTATAATTAAGTTTGGTACTACTTCAGAAAATAGCTCTTTGACAATATTCTTAATATCCTCGAAGATTATTGACCTGTTTAGGATTTTTATCATTTCTTGTGTCAATTTTGATAGTTTATGTTTTCCTAGAAAATCAATCATTTTATCTAGGCTTGGAAACATTTAATTTCCTCTATAGCTATGATTCTTTCCCCTTTATCATACCACGATCAGTATTTGTACTTTCTTACTCTTTGCTAGATCTGGCTAGCTGGTGGCTATTTATTTTATTAGTTTCTTTTAAAGTGCAAACTATAGGTTTTTAGAGGGGATTTGCTAGAGAGTAGTATGATCCTCTTGGCTGCTACAGCCTCACCAAAAGGATGTCTGTCATAAGGGAACTTTTTCAGAATTTCAGACCCCCTCCCCGCACCACTTCTTACCAGTTCTTCTGCCTACTTGATGTCTGGTCTTCCTTCAGTTTGGCCCTACCCTAACATGTCTAGGGATGAAGAAAATATAAGCATTAAAAACGAAGAATCTCCAGGAATATGTGTTAGATTTTTACTCCATGGTTTTCCTGAAAATTAAATATCCCTGTCATTTTATAGGGATGACCTAATTTCTCTTTACTGGATGTGTTACCGGGTATGTGACCTTGCCCAAAATCACTTAACCTCTTTATTCCAGGTTCCTCATCTGTAAATTGGAGATAATAATAGTTTCTATCTTGTAATTATGAGGATCAAGTGAATAGGAGGAGTTGGTATTGATGAAGTGCTTAGAAGAGGGCCTAGTGGCGAGTGAGCACTATTGATGTGTTCATTCCAGAAAATATTAAGATCACTCTGGATGGTAGTAGGATAGGGTGATGATGTAGAAATTATCATTGGCTCATCCCCTTTCCAATTCTGACACCTCATAAAGGCAAGAGATAGTAACCATTCCACTGACTATCCAGGTAGTTTAAGGCTGACTGGTTGCTCTTGACCTGTAGGTAATTGCATCTGAGGAGGACAGGTGGTGGTATAGCTGGTAGCTCATAACCCATGAGAGACATGTGGCCCTGTTGTGATTGGAGCCATATAGAGGGCTCAGTGAGAAAAGACTTTTTCTCAAGATGCTATTTAAAAACAAAAAGTGGAACTTCATTTAAATCATTTTTGACAGTGCTGTACAAATCTGTCCCTTCCCATCTGTTTGCTCAACAAAGAGATGGAGATCAGGACTAACCTTAGCACACAGCAAATCAGCCAAAGGGTCTCAGGCCTAGATAATTTGGGAGAGAGAAAGGCTTATTGGGAAGAATTCTGATCGAGGAATCTTGAGGTCCTGAGCCTGGGAGAAAATAAAGTTGTTTATGCTACTTTTGCTGAAGCTATTCATGAATAAAAGAACATCTTAAAATGGTACACAAAATGTTTAAAGAATGCTTAAGACTGCTCAAATTGTATATTTGGTGAGGCAAGAGAGAAATTCTGTGGGGAAGGAGGAAGAAAGAAAATTAACACATGGTATGCTCAGATATGGCGCAAATGTTTGCCAAGTGTTCACAATAGGTCAGAGGCAGATCTCACAACTGAAATAGAGTATAGACATCCATTCCTGACTCTAATTATGAATCCAAATTCATTCCTTAGAAAGAGATGATAATGTGATAGTCTTAAGAAAGCATTTTGATATTCTTTTACTATATAGACATATTATTATTCTATATGCTACTTCATACTCTGCAGCACTAGAGAACTGCTCAAAATACCCAAAGTATGCGAATCCATAGTACTTCATAGTTTGAACTATAAATTATCGAATGTATTAAAAACACTGTAGTTACTAGAGAGATCACTGCGTTCTCCCCTCACCAATCCTTGCCTTCCTCGTCACCCAATCCTAATATCTTCAGCTTCTAGTAAACATTGGTGACTCCTCCCTCCCCTTTCTTTTTGAAACTACATAAGAGTGGAGCATTTCTCTCTACAGCCTGAAAATCCTGGTTCAGGGAGTATGATAACAATATAACGACAGACTAGAGAAGGAGGGGGGAGGTGCTGGATTGTTGTCCTTTGATGATCTTCTTCATGACCTGACAGCTCCTCCTCTTCCCTCCTCCATCTGTTCCTTGCTGAGTTCATTTATTTCAGATAGCTGTATGCCTGGTATTGAAATCTCACTTTTCAAAGGTTTCTTTTGGAAAATACCCTCCGCACTAGACAAAACTGGCTGGAGGAGTCCATCTGGTTTTTTTAACTGCTTCAACTCAAGCTCACACTGATAATCCATTTGGCATTCTCATTCTACTTTCTGTCATCACATGCTTGATCATGTACTATTTTGCATAAGCTTCAATTTTTCTCAATATTCATGTTTGCCAAACCAGACTCAGATCTCTCTGTGAGAAGGGGTCTCATCTTTTGTTATCTGATAATAGCCACCTTCCCTTAACCCACTTTCATCCTCCAGTACTTAGCAGAGGCCTAAACATAGTCAGTAGACTTTAGGTCATTCTTGGGAAATTGAACTAAATGTATATCTCAGCAGATAGTCTACTTCTTTTTATCTTGATTTCCTCCAAAACTGAAATTAATTCTTTGAAAGAGTTTACATACTGAACCCTTACTCCTGCATTTATGGAGGTGGTTATGTTAAATCCCGAAACCAGAAGAATCTCAGTAGTGCTTTTTAAAACTTCTATTCTCAGACTCTTCTCCTGGAAGTTTCTGTTTCCAGGGTTGGTATAGAGACTGGCAATTTATATCTTGAGCAAGCATCGCAGGGGATTCTGGCTTGTAGCCACTTTTAGAAATGGTGAACTAGGCAAGATAGGCCTACATCAGGGAATTCTTGAAAAAGTATGTTTCACATTTAAAATAATCACTGTTTACCTTCAAGCTCAAAGGAAATAGATTATTTCTATAATATAATACCATTTATGCAATTTCTGAAGGACTTCAAAGAATTAATGTAAGCTATAAACTAATTTATCTTTCTATCCATCAATCTCTATCCATTGATCTGCCTACCTACTCACTACCTGCTCATCTATTTATCTACATTTTATATATCTACTATGAAACTTATTAATTTAATGCATTCTCACACTAATAATTCATCCTTTCTAAATTTAGAATATGCTATGGCAAGAAGTCACAACCAAATTTTTTATAGAAACTAATTTGACCTGAAAGGTTTAAGGATTAAATCTTAGGTCACCTGTTTTTCCTTATAAGTGAAGTCTCTCTTAGAGATCAGAGTTCTTTCTCTTTCTTAGGAGTAATTTAATCTAATATATGGTTCTTCTCATTAGAAAAAGTGACTTGCTATTGATTGATTGTAAAGCATCATTTTATCACCAGGCTTTCTATTTGTTTGTGTTCTATGTTAAATACCTCCTCTTTTCCATTGATGTTTGTTTATCATACGTAAAACTTAACTGAACTTCTTTTTCTTCTTCATCATTACTCAGTCCATATTGAAAATATTGAGCCATTTGATTCACTAGTTCATATATTTCCTTAACCATTTTATATCTATTTGCTCATTTCTCTGTTCATTCCATATTTTACTGCTATGATACTCTGCTACTTGAAACTGAAGACATGGGATTTTATTAGTCTTCCATACAAAAGGGATTATCCACTTTAAAATGTGAAAGTCAAAATAGCACTTAACCTTTCTCCATCTAACGTACTTGGCTGGGGTGCCTAGGTGGCTCAGTCCGTGGTTGAGTGTCTGCTTTTGGGTCAGGTCATGATCCCAGGGTCCTAGGATTTAGCCCCTGCTCATCAGGGATTCTGCTTCTCCCTCTCCCCCTGTCCCTACTTGTGTGTGTGCTCTCTCTGTCTCAAATAAATCTTTAAAAATGTAAAGCATCTGGCTGGCTCTTTATTTTCCAGGCATTAGAATCTATTTTGGGCTTCCCAGTTTTACTTTTTTTGACTCCCTAGGACTTTGGGTTGCTTTAAATATTCCATTAAAACCCAACCCTGAAGGATCTAACAGAGATACCCATTTGGGGATTTTCCCCAAATTTATTAGTTGTAGTTGTAGTTATAGAATATGAGGGTGATATCTGAGTGGGACCCACTTGCCACTCAGGGCCTCCCCAGCTGAGATCTGGACAAAGAGTTCAAGAGTCTTACTCTTAGCTTTGCAGTGGAGCAATCCAATTTTTGCCAGTGGGTCTAGAATGATCAAATTGAAAGCTACCAGAATAGATTTTTAGTTAAAAAAACAAAAACAAAACAAAACAAAAAAACAACTCTGTGTGAATCAGACAGAAATGTATTAATCCATAATGAGACTTGAGACTTGAAGTAGAACAATGCTTACATATTCCATTTAGCACACTCACTTAAGTTAGGAAAACCAAAATGGAAACGCAAAAGAAGTAGTTTATTTGGTAAGCAGGGAAAGATATCTATGGAATTATTGGTGATCTCAAGAGCTAATATCTTTAACTTATCAAGTGGAATCATGAACATTTGGGTTATTCCTATCAATTAAATAAAAATCCTTAGGATGAGCAGATCAGAGAAGTCTCTCCTTACATTAGTGCTAGCCATGAGTGAATTCTAGATGCTGTTTCATTAGCATAGTCTTTCTTCAGATATGTAAATACTATTGATAAACTGTTTTCTTTGACATTAATTATCTTGGCCACCATCTCCTGTGCCAGATCCCTTGCTAAATTTATGGGATATCTTAGATTATTTAATCTTTAATCCTGAGCAAAAAAATCCTATGTGGCCTTTGGAGAAAGGTGGAGCCATAAAGTTATGTAAATTGCTAAAATGCTACATGGCTTGTAGCTTAAATTGTCAACAACACCTATCATTAAATTTCTTTCTCTATTTAAAATACTTTAAAGGAGACACTATACCTATTTGATTTCATGTGCTGACCTTGCTGCTTTAACTCACAGAGGATAAATTTATTAAGGAGTTCTGGAAACACCTTATCATTAGCCATAGATATAATGCATGGCTTTAACTTTAATTGCCACAGTGGAAGAAAGTAAATCCCAGTCAGTCAAAAAAGAAAAAAGAAAACTGCTCTTTTGGTGTATGCAAGAAAAGGAAGAAAGTTGTGCACAAAATAAGTTCTTATAATAACTCATCCATAAAATTTTTTGTGTGTCATGGCAACCTGGAAATGTACTGAAATGTATTACTTTTTTTCATTACAATTTTCCAATAAGACTACTACCTGGTTAACAATTGCAGCTAAAGATTGTGCTTGACTGTGAAATACCATTGCATGCATAGACTAATATGTGGAGATGAGAGTATATTTCATGGTGTAATCAAGTCTGCAGAAGCTAGTAATACAAATCAATACAAAATGACTCTTGGATCACTTGAAGTGTTATATAATGAAGTATTGGGTTTTAGGTGAACACTTTTTTTTTTTTATGTGGGGTTTTCCTAAGCATTACAGGAAACTGATCTTCCCTAGCTCCTGGCTCCTAAATGCTACTAGCATCCTCCAACCTTGTGACAACCAGTGTCCCTACACCACATTGGCAAATATCCCTACTGTGGTTAACAGTTCTGCCCTGAGTTGAGAATCACTGAAAGGAAGTATAGTTGGTCAAGGACACATTTCTAAAAACTCTAAAATGAGGGCCAGGCCCATAATTCAAATATTAGTAAATGAGGGTTCTATTTTCCATTTCCATGACCAAAATAGGTTCATGTTTCTGTGATCAGCTAACAAAAACTTCATTGTCTCATCCAGATTGAATGGCAATTTTCTGTATTAGGATACTCAACCAATTATTAATTTGAACATTACTGGCTTGGGCTCAAGATAATTTGATGTTTCTGATGTGAACTCTGGCTTAATATTGTTAATTATTAGTAACTTTATTAAGTACATTATGAAATAAGGAAATGAGCAAAGAGTACTTTCAATTTATTTAAGAAAATCTTGATTTTTCTACCATGTGTAAAATCCTGTAATAGGAATTAGAGATACATTCATGAGTAAGAATCACTCTGTTTTGTGTAGCCCATGGCTTAGTATGGAAGGCAGACTATTAACCAAATAATTACCAGACAATTTGTTAAGCAATACAGAAAATATGTGTATAAAATGCTATGGCAAAATTTGGGGAATGGCAGTAACTGTCTATGGGGTTGAAGAGCACTTTCATGATGATATTAATTTGAGCTAGGTTTTAAGGTATGAGTAGAACTTTGCCAGATGGAAAATAGCTAGCAGTGACAGAGAACTTTATGGACAAAGGCACAAAGGTAATAAATAGCAGTAGTTCAGTGAGGATGGAAGAGGAAAAAATGGCAAGCAATGAGACTTCAGTGATGTGTGTGGATTCAAAGGAATATATGACAAGTGTGGCTTCTCTGTTTGTGTAAACGTGAAGTTTTAGGAATTTAAGGTGATGGTGACAAGAAATACCATTTGCAAACCTTAAATCACTCTATCATATGCACTAACATATCTGGTAGACTCAGTAAACACCTCTGGGTTTGTGTTACAGATTAAACTTTTCAGCTTTTGTGAAGTTGAAGGGGAACAATGTTTTTGATTGCCACTGGTCAGGTTGTCCTGGCCTCCCTAAGCAAATTTGTCTACAGAGAACATTAAAGAGCTTTTCACATTAACCCTGAAGTTTTATTTATTCATTTTTGTCTTCTGAGACAGTTAAGTCCATCCTTTTAGATCCTTAAGATTTACATTTTCTTTGATGGAACAACAAGATTTTGTTTTGCTTAAAGGACCAAAGCTACCTTGGAATTGTGTATATCTGCATGCACATGAATCTTCTACAAAAGTAGCTTTTAATTGAAAGACCTCTCAAGAAATTTAAGTGTGGTAAAATGAGTTGAGTGGCCTGCCATAAGTCTTCTTAATAATTGCTGGATCAAATGTTATTCAAAGGTAAAGACCACTGAGTAAGTTCAGTGGTCCTTTCAGATGACTCAGAATGGCTCAATTTGTTTTTTTTTCCCCAAAACAAAAACTTAGATTTTTCTGGGTTTAGACTTAGAATGTTCATTGTATTTTCCCTTACAAAATGTTTTTATGATACCTTTCTTAATTTCCAATATGCACAGCTCAACGTATTTTATAAGCAATTTCTATAAACCTTTCTGGCAGTAAAATTTCCTTACATTTTAAATTAAATCTCACAGTAGGAAGAAATGAATTCAATGAAAAGAGCCAAGTAAAAAATCTAAGCATTTCTTTTGTTAACCATGGAAAATGCTTCAGTTTCTGCCCTTTAATTAAAATCTACATTTCTCTTATCAGTTTTGCTTTCTGCATTTGTACCCCCAGTGAATATACAGTAATGTAGCTGATATACCAGGCTTGTGTCATAATTGGATGAATAGAAAAATATAATAAATTTAAAAGGATATATTCCACTCACGTAATTCCTAACTTCATAGGCATATGTACCCACCATGTGTGTATATTATATAAATAAGGGTGTATGTATCTTGTGTTTGAACCAGCCCCAGAAAGCTGTTGGAAGCTAAGATTTCTTTTGCCAGGAGCAAATTGCCAGAGCTAAGGTTATGACTCTGGTGATGATTTTAGTAATAACTGAGAGGTCAATACAGACATTGCTAAGGTCCAGCCCCAGCATTGCTGAGTTGCACGTGTGTGACTCTCACTCTGTAGTGGTAGATAATGATGCACTCAGCAAGGCTGCCCTAAGTTTTTTTTGCTACTTAACTAACCTGAAAAATAACCTCAGGCATGATTGAACAGACCACTCCCTCCTAGAAGCCAGACCTTTTTAAGGATCACTGATAGAAAAGGGATAAACTCTCAATGAAATTGGCCATTAGAGGAGAAATAACCTATTCTTTTCTTGGACAAATAACAGTGCTTACATATTGGAGATAGAGCAATAGCTTTCTCGCCCTCCTTGTCCCTGGATTTTTTATTTGTGAAATGTAGGAAAAGATCTTGCCTTTTGGAATTCCAATCTTTTGTAGATTTATTGATTTATATTCATTGAAATGACCATGAATATATTAGCTTATATAAATTCTTTAGGATTGATTATGATAACACTTATTTTATATGCTTGTTAATATTAGCATCATTAACCTTTTATATGATCTTACAAGAGGCTCAAGGACATGAGTACTACTACAAAAGGAAGTGAAATAAAGTTCATGATTATTTTAATGAGTCACTGAAAAATGCCTGCTTTTCAAAGCAAGGCTATAATTCTTTAATCAAAGACTAGGGGCAATGAAGGAAGATTACAGTATCTCACTACATCACTTAACTTGGATTCAAATATGAAAAATGGCCTCATGGAAAAAAACATCAATTCTGCAGTTGATTAGAGGAGCAGAATTTTAAAATTCCCAGCTCCGTCATTGATTGATTGTATTGGAAAGACATCTTTCTTCACCTCTCCTATAGGATACATGTAGACCAAATACATTTTATAATCTTCAGCCATGTCTATTAATAGAGATAGGGATTTCTAACTTATTACAGATGCTATTGAAGTAAAAGCAAAAGAAAAAAATAAGAAGAATTCAGGGAGAGATACTAAGCAGTAGTCTAGGTTAACTGATGATCAGTTTGCCTTTAATCTTTGGAGGAAGTGACTGAAATCAAATGGTGAAGACAAAAGGTCTTGAGTCAGATGGGGCTGGGATTAGACCTTGGTCACTGGTTACTTTGATTTTAGGTATCAGAGTGATCTTGAACAACCTTAACTTTTCTGAGGCTTCTTTTCTCTGCTATCAAATGAGGATGATATCTACCTTCCAGGGTTATTATAAGGATAAACTGATAACATGTATAAAGCATTTAGTAACAAAGAGTTGGGCACTCAGGAGCTAATAGTAGATAGAGGAATTTTATTTATATTTCCCAAAAGTGGATAATATATGAAATGAACAGAAAAATAATCTCACATTGAGTTTCTTATATTGAGTTTATCTAACTATCCAAGTTACAGTGATTTACTTTGCATAAATTTTCTAGAAACTCTTTTTCTTACCTCATGGAACTCAAGATACACCAGAATATTTTTTTAAAGTAAAGGAAAAATGTCAATTTTGTAATACCAGTGAAGTCCATGAACACAGGCCCAGTGCTACTTTCCTTTTGCTCTAAAGTAAGTTCACTGACCAGAAGCAATGCTGTGTGGAATATTATGATAGTGGATAAGGTATTCTATAACTCCACAGATGGCAATTTTGGCCTAAACATAGCATACAGGGAAGGTAAATCTGATCTGGAGCGTCTATTCCAGTATGAACAAAACACTGACCCTTTCATGATGGAAGTGGTAATTAACCCGCCACCAGGTAGCTGGATGATTACCCCCAGGAAATGGTGCCATACTTAATGTTGAAGACTTAATGTTGGTCTCTGCTCCTGAAGAACTGAACACTAAGGAGTAGCCTTAGTCAAGTCAGCCTTTATGAGTGAGAGCCCATGTTACTGGGCCTACTGATAACTTGCAACCGTGTCACTGTGGCCATTTTGTCCACAAGCCCACTGGGCAATGACAGTAATGCCTGGGGAAAGAGGCTGACTGGTATTAATTGAACAGATCATCCTATCCACTTGACTATTAAAATGTTCCTCTGCCAAGATCACCTTTTGGTAAACATGTGGGACAGGAATATCTTCATGTTTTGTATCTATTTTTAAAGTACTCTTTCAATATACCTTTCCCCCAGATTTTGTCACCAATTTTTCCACCATCAAATCCCTTTCAGATCCCTGACCACACAGCCTAACAATTGGCCACAGCCCAAGAATCAGTATATAATTGCTTATCTTGCCATTTCTCCTTCCAAAGAAAGTGAACAGCCAGGACTCAGACCTCTCACTAGGAAGACTTCCTTCATCAGTGTCTTTCTGGGATTTTCCAGAAAGGGGTTAAAGTGCTACAGCTGTCCGCTTTGGGGTGATGTCTTCATATTCCACAGAACCATTTATAAACCAAATCTGTTCTTCTATTAATTGATCTTAACCATACCATGAAGCCATAGATACACATTAGCAGAAAGAAGGTAATGTGTAGCAAAACAGGGATTTATGGACTGGGCCACTTCTTCATGTAACTTACTGATGTCTTCAGGGTTTTCTTGCCTAATCTTGTATATACCACTTCCATTTGATGCAGTGCTATTGTGGATGCCCAATTTTATGGCTTGGTGGGTCAGATAACACCCAGTTCATGATGGGCCACTCAGGTCGCATGGTAACTTGGTGGCCAGTGGTTAAGTGATCATTTTCTATTAATGCCCCGTAGCAGGCCAAGAGCTATTTCTCAAAGAGTAATTTTCTACAGAGAATGTCAAAGCTTTGTTCTAAAATGCTAAGGGCCTGAACTGTGATGTACCAAAGGGACCTGTCAAAGACTCTAGACAATATGTGCATCTGCCATTAACACTTCAAGCACCATTGGATCTGCTGGGTCATATGGCCCAAGTGGCAGAGCAGCTTGCACAGCAGGCTAGACCTGTTGTAAAGCTGTCTCTTAATTCTAGGCCCTCTTAAAACTAGCAATTTTTTTGGGTCACTTGGTAAATGGGCCAGAGTAAGACATCCAGTGAGGCTCCAAAATCCAAAGAAGCCCACCAGGCATTATATCATGGATTTTGTTGTTTCTGAAGGAAAAGCCAGATGCAACAATTTATTCTTCAGTTTAAAAGGAATATCTTGGCATGCCCCACACCATTGATTCCTAGAAATTGTCAATTTGATTTCTACCCTCTGACATGCAAATAGCTTACTATTACTACTTGCTCACTATATCCAATCTGCAGATCAACATAATGGACCAGTATGATACCTCATAGAAGGCATCTCTGTGAACTAAATTATGACTTAAGCATAAAGAGTTGATATATATATGACATAAGATAGTGAAGTTGTATTGCTGGCCTTGCTAATTAAAACCAAACTGCTTCTGATGGGCCCTATTGATAGCTATGAAGAGAGAAGTATTTTCCAGATCAGTAGCTATTTATCAGGTATCACGTAATACATCAATTTGCTCAAGCAATGAAACCATCTCTGTTACAGCAGAGCCGTATTTTTTTTTTTTTTAGTAGAGCTACAATTTCAATTACCATCCAGTTAAATTTATGATAATCCATTATCATTCTTAAAGATCCATCTATCTTTTACACAAACCAAAAAGAGTGGAATGAAGATACGGTGGAAATTACCACCCCTACATCCTTCAAATTCTTAATGGTGGCACTGATCTGATATCTTTCAGATTGTAAGGATGATTGTAGTTTACCATTTTTCTAGGTAGAGATAACTCTAGTGGCATTTCTCTGGCCTTTTCTACCACAATAGCCTTCATTCCATGGGTTGGGGAATCAATTTGGGGATTCTGCTAGCTGCTAAATAAGTCTAGTCCATTTACACATTCTGAAACAGGAAAATAACCATAGATGGGTGTGAGGACACACTGGGCCCATGTGATTGGACCTAAGCTAAAACGCCATTGATCACCTGACCTCTATAAGCCCTTTCTCTGACTGTTGGACCACAGTGACATGTTGGGTCACTGACAATTACTATTCAGAGACACTGCCCCAGTAGGGCTCAAAAGGTCTGTTTATTTCTTTTTTCTGAGTGCATAGTTACCTTGGTAAAATCTGTAGGTCCTTTTGGGGATGGCTAAGAGAAAGATTGACAGTACATATTGTGGACAGTGTAGTAGGATCCTTCCCTGAGGGTACCCACTTTGTCTTTCATTCAGAGTTCTGTGTTTGCAAACTGGCTCAATTCTGGGAATTGTTTAAGGGGCTGTGACCTGTCTTTATGATTTAAATTAGACTTGCATTCACTTGATTTAAGACTTTTCTGCCTATATAGATCAAGTGAGAATTTAGTAGGCTTTATACGTATTTTACTCCTAGGAATATCATGACCAACTAGCCAATAACTTAGGTCCAAATTGCTACTTGACTTTGCTGTCCATTACAGCCACTCTGCCTTGTTTGGGGTGCAGTTGAGTTCTACCACTTGGCCTCTGCCTCCCAGGATCCAGTTACTACTTTTCATTTAAATTTTCCAAATCAGTGACTATAGTTTCCACTGTAAGTGAGTTTTTACTATTCTCACCTGGCCTATAGAGAATGGTGATCACAGAGCTCTTCAAAAATTCCAGGGCTCAAAGGATACAAACAGAGTGATTTGATGGGGCACATGCACCCCAATGTTAATAGTAGCAATGTCCACAATAGCCAAAACATGGAAAGAGCCCAGATGTCCTTAGATGAATGGCTAAAGATGTGGTATTTATATACAATGGAATATTACTCAACCATCAAAAAGAATGAAATCTTGCCATTTGCAGCAATATGGTTGGAACTAGAGGGTATTATGCTAAGCAAAATAAGTCAGTAAGAAAAAGACAAATACTGTATTTAAGGGAAAAACACAATGAACATAAGAGAAGGAAAGGAAAAATAAAAGAAAATTGAGAGGAAGGAAAACCATATGAAATGCTAAACTCTAGGACACACAAACTGAGAGTTGCTGGAGAGGAGGTGGGTAGGGGAAAGGGATAACTGGGTGGGGGACATTAAGGAGGCCACTTGATGTAATGAGCGCAGGGTGTTATATGCAACTGATGAATCAATAAATTCTACCTCTGAAACTAATTAAAAAATGCTAGGGCCCTAGTCAAAATTTTGTATCTCAAAGTAGTGGTGAAAGTTATATATTCTGGGCCTTCTCAGTGTGATAAGCAACTCCTACATGACCATGCCACTTATACCATTCCATTCTCCTTAAGCCTTTAAATTCCTTCCCCTACATTAAACCAAAGCAGTTTGGCATTTCTAATTTACTCACTGTGGGCCACCTTTTTGGTCTATGTCCTAGCTAATCAACCAAATTGTTAAGAGCCCTTCCTAATTCCCTGAGCTTCAATATGGAATGCAGAATCTCTGCTTAATGAACCCAAATCAATAACTCCAGCCTGATCCAACTTCATGTTCCTTCCGCCATTATCCCACAGTCTTAATATCCATTCCCATGTATGTTCTCCAGATTTTAATCTTAAAAAATTAGAGAACTCATAGAATTCTTTTGGAGCATAAAGTACTTCCTCATGGGTCACACTGTGTGCTTCACCTTTAGAGACCTGATGAGACTTGAATCCAATACAACTCTAGAAGCAAAAATGGGTGGTTGATGTGGGTCCTGAGGGGAATCAGCATTGTGTTGCATGGCAACTGCCTAAAGGAAACGCATTATGATTTCTTTAGGCAATGAGGAGTTAACCCCATTAGGTGGGAGTGGAGAGGTTGCTACCCCAGGGTTTGAGGCTACTTCCATGGGGGGTTGGGGGGTAGGAAGCCCTCTGACAAGGAAGATTCTGAGGGGCCTAAATGTCCCCAACTTCATCAGGGTCTTACTGTATGCCCCTCTCTAGTTTATAGGATCCGATCTTTTAAAACCAGTGCTTTATTTTAATGGCAGATAACCTGTAAGGCTGGAAGTCCAACTTGTGATTCAGCCAGTTATGAGATCTTGTTTTCATTTTAAACAAACTTAGCCCTATGGCTAAAAGGCTACAAGGAACATGGGTGTCCTTGGTTTCAGGCCATTTATGGAATACTTGAGCTGGGAGTTCCAATCCCTGAACTTTTTTTTTTTTTTTTTTTTTTACCACTTTGTCCAGTGATACTAGGAACAACCAGTCCATTTTATTATATTTGTTAGTTTTCTAAAACTGCTCAGAAGCATCATATCCTTAGTAACTCAGCTTCTCCCTTCTTATTAGGAGTATTCAGTGAAGATATTTTGTATAACCCATTTCCTGATCATGCCATGGATTAGGAGTATTCTGCTTAGTATTAGAAATAGGCAGTACACCTTTAATCAGGTTAGAGCCAATTCCAGAAACCCAAGAAGCAATTAAAAAAACTCACTTTTAACATTCTGTTCCTCTAGAACCACTCTCATCAAAAGCTATATCATCATAGTTTTCCAAATAAACACAACTGATAGGATAGAATGGATATATAATTACACAGATAAATGAAATTAATGATGTAATTACTAGTTCAATAAATCAAGGGAAGCAAAGCCCTCAGGTTTGTTATGTTTTTAGTGGAGTTTGTCAGCCTCTACAAAGTGAAGTACTACATGTAAGTACTAGTGATGTAGTTTTTGAATGTTGGTAAGGTCCTGAGCCAATATCCAAGAAGGAATTCTTAAAACATCTTTGGTGGAAAAACAAAAAAAAAAAAAAAGTGATTTTATTAAAGCACAGGACCCGTGGGCAGAAAGAGCTGCTGCATTGGGGTTGAGAGGAATGGCTGATGATATATATACTTGGGAGTTAAGGAGGTAAGGAAAAAGGGAAGTGTCCAAAAGGACTTTCATATGCTAAAGAAGACCCTCCAGATACTGGAGGCCTTGCTATTGTCAGGCTAAGATTGTTTTTTACCTCTAGAAAAGTATTAACATTAAGAGTTTCCTGGAGGAATGTTACACATATTCCACCCAGGAGTTGGGGAAGTGGGGAGGTTGCAGGGTGTCGGCTTGTGCTTTGTCCTCAGCTTGCCTGCTGCTCCCTCATCACTAGCATATTAAAAATAGAAGAAACCCTAAAAATAAGTTATCTCTCCTTCCTCTAGCCATCAGACTTTATCAAGTGCTGACAGTTTGCTAGCTGCTGGACTATACAGACCTCTATTCTTGGGACCCTTAGATTTCTGTTAAGAGAGAACAACTATATCTAAGTGAACAATATGATTAATGAAATAATCATGGTTTTAATAAGGGCTATCAAAGAAATAGGATGATGGAAGAGAGAATCACTAATAAATACTTTAGAGGTCAGTAAAGAGTTAGAGGTAGGTTTTTGTTTTGCTTTGTTTTTTATGACAGTATGTTGAGCTTCAGCTGCTGAGGTCTGGGGAACCATGTATGAAGTTGAGGGAACAGCCATATAAATAAAAGATCAATATGGCTGATGAGAAAGGAGCAAGACTTGAGATTAAGAGAGTGGGATCCAGTAATGTAAGACAGACCATGGCACAGAATTTAGATTTCACTCTAAAATCCATCAGTGGCCATCGGAGGGTTTGAAGAATGGTAGTGATCTATAGGATTTCCTTCATTTTGTTAAGTTTATTTTTGATTAGATGATACAGCCACAAGGTTCATAAATAAAACAATAGAATAAGATTTTATACTGTTGCTTTTCCTCATTACTGTTTTCTGAGTCCATTTCTGTTTTCCATTGTTCTCCTGCTTGCTCTCTCGAATCTTCTTTCTTTAATGAATGTATATTTTGAAAAATTCTATCTTGAAAAATTTCTTAAATGCTCTCTTGCATTCCATCACCTGCTGTTTCATCTTTTCTCATTGTCCAAACACTTCTCGAGTTCTTATATGTCTTCATTAGCATCATCTTTCGTGGCAATCACTTCATATATTTATTAATTTATTATATAATATTTATTATTAAGTCTGTGGTGAAATGTTTGATTACATTTTTATGTACCATCATGATTTTTTTTCAAGAATATTTTGCATTCATTGATATATTTTGCTGCTTACCACCTTCTTCAAAGGACCTTTATAACAGTGCCATGTCCAGTATTACTCTATTATTTCTGGCTCAATAGATAAGATTTTACTGAATCAGCTATTTGCAAGAGGTTCCCTGCTGTTGGTGTAAGTAGACTTTCAGACCATAGTTCAAGAGCTCTACCTACTTTTCCCCCAGATTTAGACTGTTTCCTTCCTATACAGATCCTCTGAGCTTTGGTGGCATTTCTTTGATATGCCACTGCGATTAAACCCATCATCTTGGCAACTCTTCCCTGACGATACAGCTTCCTTTAGTTCTGTTTGTTGGGAGTGTGTGCAAAGGAGCAAAAGTAATCTGAGAAGAGTCTGATCTATTTTGATTTTGTAGAACAGGATGGATGGTGGTGCTTTATATTGAGAGTTCTTTTCAGACATGCCATTTTGGATGATATTGTAAGACATCTGAAAAGGAATGGCAAATCTGGAACTAATGTGATCGTCCTGGACTAGAGATTTAAATTTGGGTATCAGTAAATTACAGATGGCATTTAAAACATGGGATTTCATGAAATCATATTTGATCTTAAAGGACCCAATATTAAACCTTAAAAACACCAACAGGATCTAGCAAAGGAGACTGAGGAGTAGTGGCATTAAGGTAGACAGACAACCACACTTCACTTCAAAGTAATCTGAGTTCTATGACCCAGGCCTCCAAGCTGTTTGTCAGTGCTCCCTCAGCTTGTCCCTGAACAAACTGCTCTTCAGCTCAGTGATCCAAGTTAATTAATATTCCAAAAATTTAGTTAATGTGTAGGTCTACCTAGCTTACAATATTCCTAATATCTTAGATTTAATTTTAAAAACTATCTGTATGTTGTTGACTTCAATTTTGTATATCTAGTCCAGATCTTTTCTCACAGCTCATATATTGTCCTTCTAATTAACAGCCCTACCTAAATGACTAATAGGATTTCAAACCTATATTTCTATAATTATAAATATAGAACATACTTTTAATATGGAAAATAAGTAATTACTTTTTAGTTTAATGACCAACCACAGTAATAGCTCCCCTCCCAAATTTGAATTCACGATACATCATAGTTGTAAAATAAATATGTAGTATATGATTAATATACCTGGCACTTCCTTAATACACATATTCAAGAAATAACATAATCCAATCTTTTATATTCTTTGTTTATCTTCATAATCTCTTCAAAGGTTACTTGTGAATAGGACAATCTCATCTTGAGCAATTTTATTCAAATAATCCTCTTAATAAATGTCAACTGTTGTGTGGTTTGATATAATGAGGCAGATGCCTAATTCTGCCTTTCTGTGTATTTTGTGACACTTAAGTTGCTTATTCTTAGGGTATTTGTGCTAAGTTATGGACTAAAGTCTTACCCATAGCTCCCTGTGTTTTTCTTCATAAATGTGGAGATTATCTTTTGATGGATATGAGTGTCTGCTCAAATTGATGCAATGTCTCAGTTTGGAACAAGTGTCAGCTGTTGCTATACACATAAGTGTTCAGGGAAAGCAAACAGGTCAAGGTCACCTTTGTTTTCCCCTTGAAAAGTGTATCATCCAAAGGAAGGGCATGAAAAGCTCTGAGACCTTAATGACATGAAGTACTCTTCACTTCATGGAGCAAACAGACTTACACTCAGTCTTTTCAAGGAGTCAAGATATGAAAACCAAAAACATCTGTAGTTCTATTATATGTGAAAAACCTGATTTATTAAAATGATAGGCTGTGATATAAATGAGTAAGAAGGTAAAAAGCAATTAATAAAAATCTTATTTTAAGTTGTACTTAAATTTTTCTGTCAAACTGTGTAACCTCAGGAAATCCAAAGTACTGGCCATAGAAATGAAAGTTGTCAAGTTGAAGTACCTGAAATGGTTATAACTCTGACATCCTTGGCATCTGCCTTCTTGCTTTAGAAAGTTCCTTTATCATGGTTTTGATGGGAAGATAAAACAGGATTAGGGGAAATCACATTTATTAAGCTATGTGAAAAGTTTTTTAAGACATTATTTCATTTTATTCTCCAATAGCTCTACAAGTAAGACAACTCAGTTTACGTATTGATGAGCCATCTAGATCTACAAATATTTAGAGATGGTTTTCAGTAATTCAAGTAATCAACTATAAAAGAAAATCTGGGTCAGTGACAACATAGGTGACAGAAAGGTGTAATCTGGAAAAAGATTGTATGTGCTTAGGGAAGCTTTACATGTCTATGAATTTCCTAAAGTAAGTCATTAACTTTAGGGTGCATATTTAACTGAACTTTTTGGCACTCGATAAAATTATATTTCTTTTACAATGGAAGGAATTGCAATTCAGAGAAGTTACTTAATGTGCCCAGAACACAATGGTAAAGCAGTAGAGCTAAAGCCAGATCTTGAATTTCAAGATTGATGTCCCAAATCTATGCTCTGTCTATCACAATGTGCTGAGGAGGTTCCATCCTTTTTCAGACTCAGGTTTTCATCCTAGGTATAGCTTTCTTTCTTTGTTCTACCCACTTTTTCTCCCATATGAAAATTTCCCTGAAAGCCTCTTTGAGGTATGACATATTGACAAAGTGTGTTGCCTTTGATTGTCTCTGGCTGAAGGACTCAACTCCTAAATGGTGGGTCAGCAACCTATTCTTGTTGGAATCTGTGAGTAAGACTGTAATAAGGGCCTTGCCTTCCAGTATCTAATTTTATGGGGATAAAACCAATATACACAAAACATTGTAAAACGATTACCAGCCAGAGATGCTTTGGTGGCTCAGCAGTTGAGCATCTGCCTTTGGCTCAGGGAGTCATCCCGGGGTCCTGGGATTGGGTCCCGAATCTTGCTCCCTGCGAGAAGCCTGCTTCTATGTCTCTGCCTCTCTCTGCATGTCTAAGGAATAAATAAATAAGATCTTTTAAAAAAAAGAACAATTACCAGCTGAACTCTATTATTTATGCTTCTATAATCCATCTGCATTTTACTTTTTTAGCCTTAGATCCTCCTCCTTCCCTACATTATATTCACTTCATGAAATATTTATTAAGTATATACTTATTATGCTAGGCATTTGGGGGAGATAAAAATGATGACTTAGATACAGACTTTACTTCTAAGGAGCTTAAGTCTATTGGCAGTGATAAGCCAAGTACAAGCATATAAGGTGGAATAAGTTAAGTGACATAAAACAAATAGAACATGCAGTGGGCTTTCAAGGAGGAAAATGTCTTATAAAGAGGGTCCCCAAAACTTTGACTTAGGTAGATACTTTCCTCTAGGCCTTGAACAGTGTTGACAAAATACAAGACATTTGTACTCCCACTCCCAAATTCATACCTTGGTTGACACCACAAATCAATCATGGAGGCTTTTGTTTTGTTTCTCTTCCTAAATCTGAAAGTGACTTTAAATTTTTCCCACACATTACCCCCCAAAAAACTCTGTCAGTTTATCAGAGTGAACCACGGAACACACTTAGTTTTTAAACTTCATTATGAGGACATAGTGGGGAGGGGAGAGGCAGGTGATAGGATAGAAGATGAAGAAACATTAGCAAAAGCAGCAATAGGGAAGAATAGACATGTTTGGGGAAATCCCAGTGTATCAGGTTGGCTGCTGTGTAGCCTATACATGGAGACAGAGAATTGAAACACAGATGTAGGCTCTATTATGAAAGGCCCCCAAACGGCTGCATTGAAATAGATATGCATACACTTTATTCTGTAGCCAAACTAGACTGCTCCTCAAAATCTAAACATTTTGTTTTTTATCTCTGTACATTTGGCCCAGCATATCTGCCAATAAGAATAATGCCTTATTTTGCTCTACTATCTCAAATTCTGGCCAAACTACCCTTAAAATAACTCCCTCACTTTTTAACTCGCATACTGTGGCACAAGCTATTATTCTGTTTATGAATGCCTTTTATGAAGTGCTTTCTGATACTGTTGGTTATATTAACATGTGTACATGGCCTGTTTTTCCAGCTAGACTGTACCTAGTAGGGGTAGGAACAATGTTCTATTTTTATAGATTCTTCTAATAGAGGTTAAATGGTTTCAGTAGACATGTGGTAAGAGGTTCTCAGAAATTTGACTAAAATTTACATCTGGAATAAAAAGAACTTAAAGTTTAGCAAGTCTGGCACTCCTTCCCAACACGCCCTCCTCCTTGTGAAAGCTTAAATAGATTCTATAGTCTCACAGCTGGAGGGAGAATTGAATATCAGACTTATTGGTAGCTGACCTTGAATCCAAAAGTAATACAATCATAGCAGAACAAATACAGTTGAATCAGAAAATAAGCAGCAAGTTTCAAAAATGTGATGAGGAGTCTTAAGATCTATTTTAGAGGGTCTGGAGTTCACACTACTGGTTGAAACTAAGTCACAACTCTAAATCTGGAAAAGTCCTCTATTGCACATGGGAATCAACGTGAGAACTGACACAATCCCCTCGAGTTTACTGGAAGATCAATAAATATATTTTTGGGACCCTGAAACATGTGAAGTAGTCTGAAAAGGTTACTGTGTGGTTTCTTGTATTTTAGGGAGAAAAAAGCCAACTAAAATAGAAGTCCATTGGAGTATAAATATTATACTACAAAGATTTATATGTTCTGGGTCAAATCAAAGACTTGTTTAGAGTTTTTTCTCCTCTATAAAAAGAAAAGCATATTTTTCTGCTAACTGCTTTTCTTTTTTTCCAGGTATTATATTATGAATGTTTTCAATTTTATAAACCTAAAATAAACTAATAACCCAGTCATGAGTCTTTATTTTTTTAATCACCAGGGCTATCTGTACACCACATAGTTATACAGTCAATGAAAATTTCCAAATTTGCAACTGGGCCACTAATAAAAACTAATGAGCTTTTTAAAACCCTCCCCATAATTTGTTCTAGTTCAGGTAATTGATGTCGTCATACCTATTTACTTATCAGATAACTGATGAGGTGAATTTGGGAAGAGTCAGAGAAATTGTCCTACATCCATTCATCTATGGAGGATCTGGACTATTCTGGAGACTGATAAAAAAGATGTAATTGGATAGGCTCTTCCAGTGATGAGGTATGTAGGCTGATCAAGAGATTACACTGGGGAATCTCTCATTAGGTGAGGAATGTACAGACACCACGCTAGAATTCAGAAACTTCAAGACTGTTGGAAGCCATAGGGGTACTCAGTAAAATAATGGAACAAGAACAAAAATAGGGGAAAAAGGGAACTCTCATTTGACTTGTTTTATGGATGCTGTACCTCACCAGAGTTCATTGTCAGTACTGGTTCAGCCCCAGATCGTAAGAGTAAAGAGGCCAAGTCCAAGAGACCAGTAGTCTGCTCTGGAGTACCACATCCCAGGAAGAATAAGTTGCTATTAAAAAGCCCTTGCCCAAATCTGGCTTTATAAAAAACTTTCTCCTTAAGTCAGGTCTGATCTTAGAACAATATGCTGTAATATAGAGAGAACTAAGAACGGAGGCAGGGGAAATTTGATGAGGTTATTAATGACCTCCCATACATGTAAGAGAAATGCTAAGAAATTTGATTTATCCATAGCTCTTTGGTGGTATGACAAAGTTTATTTGGGGACAGTAATTATCATCAATACGAATTAGTGCTATTTTCAAGTTATGTTTCCTTCATCCAAGAGCAGGTTCTGTTTTTGATAGAGCTGCCATTGGGGAGTCAGAAAATCTTAGTCCCAGTGCCTATTCTATAACTCACAACCTGATTCTCCTTCAACAAACCACTTTCCTTCTCTGAAGCTCACTTCACCATGAAGTAAAGGGGCTGAGCTAGATAATCTCAAGGTGTTTTTGCCTCTATCATCCTACAACTCTATTAAGTAAGCTTGACATCTGACCAGAGCTTTCTAGAACATTTACTAACATATTGTCTAATTGAATTCTACATGTGGAAATTTTGAATAATAGAAATCTAATTAGATTTTCTATATGTAGACCCTTAATGAAAAAGTAATAAAAAGTAATGATTGAAACACCTGAGTGGCTCAGTGGTAGAGGGTCTGCCTTCAGCTCAGGGTGTGGTCCCCGGGTCTGGGAATCAAGTCCCGCATCAGGCTCCATGCAGAGAACCTGCTTCTCCCTCTCTATGTCTCTGCCTCTTTCTCTGTGTCTCTCATGAGTAAATAAATAAAATCTTTTTAAAAAGAAATATGACTGAATTTCCTCTCCCGGCTTTTGAAGAATCATACGTTCTCCATTTCTTTCTACTTTATTGTCTAATACAGGTTTATTGACTCCCTTACAGTCTAGCATTCTTTCTTTTAGCCTCCAAATTTGGAACCTCCAAATTTATCACCTCTGGTTGTGGTTAATAGCAACTGAAGGAGCAATACATAACAACAGTAGTATGTGCGCGCGCACACACACACATACCTACATATACACTCATATACAACCTCACTTAACTCTCTAAAGAATTCCGTCGGTTAGACCTCATTGTCCCCATTTTGTCAATCTAAACCAGAGAGGTAAAGGAACTTTTAAGGTCACAGAGTTAGTCAGTGGCAAGCCACTACTTAAACCCAGGTCTTTCCAACACCAAACTTTGCATTGAACTGGGAAAATCATAGCAAAAGTGGCAGTAAGTATGAAGATGCTAGTTTTATTTCCATGCCAGGGAGTTGCTCTTACATATGGCAAAGAACATGGGTGACAACCCACCACAGAGAGAGGACTCTTCATAAGCCACGCTTTGTATCTCTAGTGTGGGTAGATCCTACATGATGTGTCCTGTCAGAATTCTAACTCTGTATTTGTAGAACTCTTTTGTGCCATATCTACATGTACTCTTGAAGGTAAGTTCTTTAGGGGAGCATACAGTCCAGCATTTGCAAATCAAGCATTACAATTGTCAGTTACAAAAGTAGGACTCCCGTCACAGCTACTTTTTTCAATTGGCTGGATTCAAATATCAGTGACAAGAAAATCCAGGCAATACAACTCAGGAATTAAGTGTTAGCCTCTGAAATCTGACTACATAGCTGTGATTCTGGATTTACAACTTCCTAGCTGCCAAGTACTTATCTCTGTGCCTCACTTTCTTCACCTGTAAGACAGGGATTAAAAATAGTACTTGACTCAGGGTTTAGGGAGGACGAATGCCCTAATACTGTGTAATTGCTCAAAGCATTTTTGCTTAAATTAACAACCCTTAAAATTGTTCTTTTCACTGACACAGGCTGAGCACCCATTTGACTCAAATGTTTCCTCACCAAATTAATAGTGAAGGTAATTGGAATAGCAGAAGTGAGCACTACACAATAGAAATAACCAGAATTTTGTAATCTTCAGTTACCTTTTGTTGAATAACAAACCTCTCAAAAACTGAGTGGCTTAGAAAAAAACAGCCTCTAGTTATTTCCCCATAATTCAGCAATTTGGCCAGGACTTCTTGGGAATAGCTCACCTCTGCCTTGTTTGCTGTTACCTATGGAGGTGTGACTAGGGCTGGTGCCATCTCTCATTGTCCAGGACCTCTCTGCTGAAACAGTGCAGTTGTACTTAGCACAGTTGCTGTCTTTGAAGAATGAAAGCAAATACACTAAGAGGCCTTATAAGGTTTCTCTAGGCCTAGGCCTCACAGTTCTAGAATATCGCTTACGCTTTATCTATTGGCCAAAACTCACAAAGCCATCCCGTATGCGGAGGAGGTGTCCTTAATCTCTACTTCCACATGGGCACAGGGGCTTGTACATACAGGGAAAAAGGAATTGCTAGTAGCCATCTTTGTGGCGGAATCACAGAACTGAGCTCCAACTTCACTCTTTACCCTCAATACCTAAAGATAACTCTGTGAGTCCCAATTTCCTCATTTTTAAACAGGCTTATTTTAAGACTATGGAGAGTAGTATAAAAGATGCATGTAACGTGTCCAACACAATGCTTCATTCATAAAAAATGCTAAGTAGATACTTTTCTTTTCCCTTAATACCCTCCTGAAGAACAAATCAGTGTTTGTTTGTTTTTTTTTCTCTATAAAGGAGATTAATATACTGGTTACCACTGAGCTATTAACAGTACCAACAAATTTATTTTATTTTACTTGAGAGAGAGAAAGAGCAAGACAAGCATGAGCAGCGGGGAGAGGCAGAGGGAAACGCAGACTGCTCCCTGAGCAGGGACCCCAACTCAGGGCTCAATCCCAGGACCTGATCCAAAGGTAGACACTTACCAGACTGAGCCACCCAGATACCATGGTACCAACAAATTCAACACTTGAAAATAGTGTCTCTACCATGAGGTTTTTTGTTGTTGTTGTTGTTGTTGTTTGTTGCCCCTTATATTTAAAACTAATGCTTGCTTGTTCAGACTCTGGCTTGTTAGTGCATATGGCCAGTCTCTGTCAATTGAGTCACAAGCCCCTAACTGCTGTGTGAATGCCTCTTTGAGACACCTCCAGGGTACCCCAAAGTGAACTTAATCTCTGCCAACTAGCCTGTAATTTAACTCAAACCATCTCATGCAGCAGATTCCACATGGATGTGGTAATAAAAGGATAGAGAGTCACTATAAGATAGTAGAGTTCCATAAACAGATCTCAATTCATTATCAGTCTTAATGAACAGTCAGGTTGGTTTTCATTCTTATAGCTATCATTTTTGGCTGTATTCTTCTGATTGAACCTCCTCCAAATACCGTGACAACTGGGACGGTTCAGTAATTATTCTAGATTTCATACTTCTATGGTGGCCACATCCCATATAATATAGGTATCTGGAATTATAAACCTTCAGAAATGAATTTTTATCATAATTCATTTTGCTAAAATAAAACACAATATGATAATATCACGTACTTTGACTACAAAATGACGTGGAGGAATTAAAACCACAGACTTGGAGAGTGATTTTGTTTTTCTTTCTGCCATTTACAGAGCTGCTTAATAGTTAAGCCTCTTCATGTAAGTCAGCCATGCTAAGATGAATTTGAATGATGTGAATTTGAGATCCTACTGGTATGGCGTCCGGGGACAGTTTGGTGGGTACCCCATTTTCACTAAAGGGTGTTTATCACAAATGATGGGCTAAGTATACTGGCAATTAGAAACATTTGGGGAATGTAAAAACTGAACCTCTGGAATTAGAAGTAACTGCTCTCTTCTCAGTGATTGCTCAGCTTTAAGCAGTATTATAGTCTTTCATTAATGTTACCATTTAGTTTCATGGTCAGCCCACACTTTTCATTTCCACAAAAGAGAAGGTCACTTGATTTCTTCTTCTGGATTTCTTGACTTTTTTCCCCTTAGTTCTGGGTTTGAAAAAATCTAAGTGCATCTTAATGATCTGGAACTGAAACCTCTTCTATCCCAGGGATGAGACAATGAGAAAGTTGTGTAGTCTCTAGCATATGTTTATCAGGTTGGGTCTAATTTGGCTCTAGAGAAATACTAGAGGAACCATAATAACCTAGTTTCAGCATTTGGGCAGATGCTGTGCTACACTCTTTCCAGAGTACCACTAAAATAGTCAACAAGTAAATGTGCTAAAAGAAGTTCTTGTATATGTTAACATTTAAGTTCTGTCTATATAGTACCCTCTGAAACAAACACATTTGTAAATAGATAATGCTGAAACAAAGAGATGTCTCAAATCAAGAGTTACTTTTAATTTTGGAATAAACTACATGCCCCTTATTTCCCTTTTAGACAATAGATTGTTATGCTTCTCAGGCTTTTGCAGGGTCTTAAGAAATGTATTGCCCCACATTCCCTCTAGTATTGAGAAGGTCAAATAGACCATAGACACACACATTTTTCTTCCTCTTTCTACTTCTTTCAATTGTTTTTGCTAAAAATATATATGTACTTAACTGTATTTTCTGGCTTCAAAGTTCTCACATTTTACCAGAAGCACAACTCTAACACTTAAAGATTTGAAATAGCATTCAGGAGACTGCCAGCTGCCAATCTTTATTTTACCTATCTAGCTCATCCTATATGTTTAGTGTGAATGATACATAGTCCTCTGTTTTATGACACAAAGTAGCCTCATCTTTTGAGCAGTCAACTATCATAGTATTGCTGGTATTGCTTATATTTATTCACTATAGATTGCTTGAATTGAATTAAAGCTAGAGCAAAGACCATAGGAGAAAGATACCTGTTTCTTTTCCTGCATTTGCTGGACCTCCCCCTAACAGCTGTTCGGTGTTCCAGCACATTGCTAATGAGTGCTCGCAGCTGCCTCACTAGTTCTCCCATTTCTCAGATAGCCAATGGGGTATTACCAATGAGGCTAGTATTTTCACTCACTAGGGGAAAGAAGTTTGATTTTTGGTTTACTCAGAAGCAAATAAAAAATCCTATCTGGACCATATGTGTGTAGCTATTCAAAAAGGAAGGAAAGAACAAGATAAATATAGTTTGTCCCTGAGGTCCTTTCTTGTTGTCTCTTAATAGGAGTGTGCAGATGGTATAATATGCACCATTATAAATGTAATATGTCTGTGCTCAAGAAAAACTTCCTCTCTTTGCAACTGTTTGATTTTTGAGATTACCAGTGGATGATAAACAATTGAAGTGCAATCTTCTATGCCTATAAAAAGAAGTAAACTTGTTCTTCCGAAGTATTACCTAGATGTTGTTCTTAAACTTTAGTGTATAACTTTAAAAGGTTAATTTCTTATTTTTTAAAAGATTTTATTTATTTGTGTGAGAGAGAGAGAGAGAGAGCATGAGCAGGGAGGAGGAGCAGGGGAGAGGGAGAAGCAGACTCTCTGCTCAGTAGGGATCCCAATGTGGGACTCAATCCCAGGACCCTGGGATCTGACCTGAGCCAAAGGCAGATGCTTAATCGACTAGCCACCCAGGCACCCTAAAAGGTTAATTTCAACATAGTTTTTAGAATAAAAGGGTGGAATCATATTTCTGGAATCCAGTTGGGATTAGAACTATCAATTGTGACCAAGGTTAATGGCTGCCAAGCCATATGGGATCCTTAAGACTATTAACAAACCCTGTTTTAAGGAATAAGCCACACTATAGTCTTGAGAGAATCCACACTATAAATGACATCTCATTGTATTTCTATTCCAAAATAGACTAAGACAAGGCCTATTCCATAAAATATCCCATAAGATTATTGTGCTTTTTCTATGCCAAGAATTAGATTTATTCTAATGTCAATTTTGGAGAATCAATTGTTAATTGTCCCTCTTTTATAAAATGGCTCCCATTTTGTTTAACCAGAAAATTAATTATAAAAGTGTTTTGAGTGGCAGGTATGTGCTAAATACCATACTCTGTGTCATGAGGACTATATTAGGTAAGTGTACTCTTGAATGAATTTAGGTTCCCTCAGTTTGGAAAAGCTTTCTTAATTCCTGAGAATGCAGCTTTGGGAAGGGCATACCTACAGTTGAGAAAACATAGAGGAGGAAGAAGACATTGAGGACCAGGTAGATTAGCAGAACCAATGCTGGACTCAAATCCAGATTGACTGTGCCTTCACATAACCAAATAAATCAAGGTGGTTTGTTCTTCCTTTTTTTTTTCTCCCAGCTTCACTGAGATATAATAAAGTTTTAAGCTTTATGGCGGTTTGTCATACTTACTTTGTGAAAGGATCCCCCCATTTAGTTAACACATCCATCGCCTTACATATGTATCTTTATCTGTTCTTGGTGAGACCATTTAAGTTCTACCTTCTTAGCACTGTATTGTTTAACTGAAATTTGCTATCAACTCTAATCATCATATTTTAAATTCAATCCTCTGGCCTTATTTATTTTATACCTGAGAGTTTCTCCCCTTTTACCAACATTATTTTTCCCATCCCCAACACCTGGCAATCACTTTTCTACTGTTTCTGTGATTTTGACTTTTTTTTTTTAATTACAAACATAAAGGCAGAATTTCCTTCTTTTTATGGCTGAATAATATTCCATTATAAAGAATATATCATTCTGTTCCACATTTTCTTTATCCATTCACTGACTGATGGATACTTAGGTTATTTCCATATCTCCACTACTGTAAATAATGCTGCAATATAAATTGAAGTATAGGTCACCTTTGTGGCGCAGCCCATTGAGTGCCCAACTCTTGATTTTGTTTCAGGTCATGATCTCAGGGTCATGAAATTGAGCCCCGCATTAGGCTTCATGCTCAGCATGGAGTCTGCTTGTCCCTCTCCCTCTACTCTTCCCCTTGCTTGTGCTCTCTTTTTCTTTCTCTCTCTCTTTCAAATAAATAGATAATAAATAGATAAATAAACAAACAAACTAAGTTTATGGTCCTTTTTTTTAAAGGTGTTTTCTTCTCCATATTTTGCTATATAGATTGATTTCCTTTTGGAAACCTGAATGTGATTCTCGGAGAGTCCCTCCTAGAAACTAGGAGAAATGTCACTATTCTTAGTTTAGTTTTAAAAAGCCTGAGAATTATGAAGTGGTCCCTTTCCTCTAGGCAGCATTAGACAATGAGTTAGTTCAAAAAGTAAATGAGCATAAGAAGGAGAAAAAAAATACACAGTATTTTTCAAATGTTAAGAATTTGTCCTGATGAATGACTAAACTCTACCTTGAAACTAATAATAGACTGTATGTTAACTGACTTGAATTTAAATTTAAAAAAAGAAGAAAAGAAACAAAAACACTTCTATCCTTATGAAAGAAGGGGGGGGGCGCTTTGGCCCAAAGATTTAAAAAAAAGGAACATAAAAGAAATTATTTACATACCATACATATATTCTGACAAATTGAATTATTTCTAATTCTAGCATCAGAAAACAGGTGCCAGTAAGCATACATTCTATATATTTGTTTCCCAACAAATTTCACAGAAGAATTACAATAGCTAGAAATGTAATAGAACTCTCAAAAGTACATGAAATAAGATACATAAATTACAAAACATAATGGGGTTTTGCTAATGCCATGTTGATGGCGTTGGAATAGAAAAGTCAAGAAAAAGGCCAAGTCAGCATAATTTGGGGATGGCTTGCTTCTGATTTCCAGGGAGAAGTATAGAAGGAGAAATATTTGCACAATGTTTGTATTGAGACCTATAGGGCTTCCGTTCTGTAGCATGGTAAAGAAAATAGGGTTTAGGAACCAAGCATATCTGTTCTAAATCAATCTGGGCTTGTGTGACGCTGGACATGTTAAAGAAACTTGCTAATTCTCTGTCCTCATATATAAAATAATGCTGAAATCAACACTAGAATATGTGAGTTTTGGTGAGATTTTGCATTTGGCACATAGTGGACATTAAACACTTGTTTTCCTTCTAATCCCTGTGTTTGCATACATAGTTCTGTCACACTATAAATTCTTAACACATCGTAGTATCACATAGCCTGTGTCTATCTTCCCTAAAAATGACTTTCAATGGCTTTTCAAGCTAGTTATTTATCCCAAAAGCAGGACACTACAAAAATATAGGCTATCGTGTGTTTTTTTCAGCTTTCTTACATACTATATCTCAAGATACCTGAAGATAGTAAGGTTAGGAAATGAAGTCAAAAGAATTGTTATTTGCTAGTTTCACACAGGGCAGGAATTCCATTTTCTTTTGGCTCTGATTTTTCCAGATAAGACAATTCATTTGTTAGTTAATCCTCTTACATATATAAAATGAAGATGATGGCATTTATTTTTGGCAATGTTGTAAATTTTTCAATTTTTAGGAATTGAAAAGAGCATTAGATATTAAATTTTTATAAAATACTTATTTTTAGCACAATGGCTATGTACATATAATTCAGTTCTAAAGTTTTTGTGCTTATTTTCACTGATTCATATTCTGGTGGAGTAATGATAAGAAATTGGATTTCTTAAGTGCCCAGTTTTTCTTTATTCACTAGTCTTTAGAAGAGCTTCCCTCTCCTCCTTAAATAAAACCATCTTCTCAAAGATAGATTTCATAAATCTTTGAGTATTTCTCTGAGGAACATTCTTGTAAGGGGCACATTTTAGATTCTATTGTCCTATTGTCTTTTGTGGCTTTCTGCCAAAAGACCCAGCTGATTTCATTTAGATTGCCTATCTTCAGGCTGCAGAAGTTCCAAGCACAAAAAGGACTAGGTCCTTTTGTTTTCCTGAAGGTTCCATGGGAGCCCAACCAAGTCCAACCAAAAAAGAAAAAATAAAAAAGAGTTGAATGCAAAAGGAAGTAAGGATAATCAGAGACAAAGGATAGAAAATTTGAGGAGGTTAAATTCCTTTTTAAGAGCAGAGAAAGAACTATAGTCCTAAAAGAGCATGTCTGGATCATGTCTCCATCATTATAGGTGAGATAAAAACCAAAAACTTTTGCCAGTATTTAAAAGCTACTTTGACTTTCATTACAGGTAAGTAAATTTGTCAAAGAGTCTGTATAAAAAAGAAACCTTTGTACTGAAAAGTGCATATACACCTCTGAGTATTTTTCTCCATTTTTCCTTTCCTTTCATTCTTCCTTCTGGTTTAACAGGATTTTTTTTTTTTTGCCACAAGTTTATAGTCTAGATTTTATTTTGGCCAGGAAGCACAAAAACCTCTATTAATGTATCTAAAATAAAATTTAGAGAGAAATAAAAAGTCCAAGTGAGACAGATTCTAAGTAAATCAATGTAGAACAGATCTTTTTGAGTAGGATGATGTGAGGGTTTTCTTTTTCTTTCTTTCTTTTTTTTTTTTTAAGCCAGGCAGATTTGCTTCTTACATTATCTTCTATTTCACATGAAATACTTACTCTTGTGAGCCATTAAACAATACATCACAAAGACACATACATAAAACTCTCAGGTCTGGGCAAGAAGGACCATGTAAATTGAAACTATAGGCTTTTCCCCAAAAGCTCGTTTGAGCTATCAGAAGGGTAATTATGTTTTTTTCCATTAGAGTTGAACAAGGACCTATACTCACTATTAATTTTTTTCCATTTTGAATCTAAAATTGCTGTGAATAATAATCACTATATTGCTGCATCATCTGAAAATCAAACTGCTTTTGGAAGAACATTTGAATCCAGTGGAGTGAAGAGAAGGAGGGAGACTTCCAGTTCGACTTTAAATTGTGGGCCCCAAAAGAAGACCCTTTAACACTGAAAATATCCCAACAAACTCAGGGCTACCAAGTATTCCCCGCCCCCTGCCCCATAGCCTGTTTTCTTTGGCATTCAGCCACTAGAAATTAAGACCGAGTTTCCTTGGCAACAATAACGGTGCACAAGTCTTCACAAGAGCTCCCTTATTCAGATTGTTAGCTATACAAATAAAGTTCCGCAAAGAGATTGCCTCAGAATAAAAGAATAAAAGAAAGACTGTCCCCATCTATTGTGACAGGCGCTAAGGTATTATTCACAGTACCTCCAATTGGACAATGTGTTTTTGTGATGAACTAAATTACCTTAGATTGGTTTTCCACATCTTTTTGTGCTGAGCATAGCAGCCTAAGCTTTTATAGTCTATTCAGTTCTCTCCTAACTTCCATTTGCATCAATCCTATTTCCTTCCAGTTTGTTTTAGGGAAAATTTACTTGCTAAGTTGCCATATTACCTTTTAAGGAGCCACTCCCAACTGAAAGTTAAGTATAGTTCAGAGCTTTCAGAATGAAGCTTGCTTGCTTGCTTTATTTATTTATTTATTTTTTATTCATTCATTCATTCATTCATTCCATCTTCTCCATAATATGTACATGAGAAGAAAGGAAAAACAGCATTTTAACCTATGGTCTGATCTGTGAAATAAGTGAACTGAGGTTCAGTTGTTTCAGATTTGACTAGAAATCTTGAGGGATTTTTGTTTTTTTCCACAGTGCATTTACCCATATTTCTCAGGGTAAAAATAACATATGTGATTTTAAATTTTACTAAAGATCTATTGGTAAATATATTTTAGTTTTTCAATTACTCAGGTTCTCTATAATATTTGCCAAGAAAAGAGTTAGACTATACATTAACAGTCCTTTAAATCAGTAAATCCAGAGGGGAAATGACACATCTTCCCAAAAGGAAGAATTGGATATCAGACACAAGACATGATTCAATTAATGAAAGTTCCCATTCATTGAGTATTTATTCTGTGTCAGTCACAACACTACTTTATTTAGATACCTTACTTAAGCATCACCTTATTAAGTTATCCCATTTCTATGAATTATATATGTATTATGATGGTGGTGATAATTATTTTAAAAATGAAATAAAATAGATTATATGAATCTGCCCAAGTTTTCATATGATTCAATTGCAATCTAGTTCCAGAGCCTATGTCTGTAATTACTTCATTATGACTAAATATCACATTTTAATGTGATTTTTTTCCCTTTCAGTAAAGAAGTGGGATATTTTTCACTGAACCTGTCAAATTCCTTTAGTTTTCTTTTTTAAGAATGAAACCAACTAGTGATTGTATATTATAGATGGAAAGAATCCAAGATGAACCAAATTGAGTATAGCTTGAGTCCCTAACCCCTTTTCAACATGGGTCTCTAATTCCCTGAGCTAAGATAAGACTATATTTCATACAGACATTTGCTAATGCATGTACAATGGAATTCCAAGATAGGTCCAGGTGGACTAACTGATAATAAACTGGGAACTGAGACTTTATCCTATAGGATTTACAATTAATCCTTTACATTCATTCCATAGGAATTCGACTCACTGAGTCCTAGGAATTCAAATTTGTTCTCAATAAATTATTTCTAAGACCTTAATGTGTGCAAAGCTTCAGGTTTATGGGCATACCAAGATGGCCTAAATATGAGTCTGGCATTCAAAGGGTTGACTTAGAGCACTGAGTGATATAAAATATTAGGGGAAAAGAAATGCGGTGGGAATAAGGACATCTGGATGCCAAATCTCTCTCTGCTAACTAAGTGAGCTTATGTGAAATCTTATGTTACAGTTTTCTCATCTATAAAATGAGGTTTTCTCACCTCCTTATCTCCAACAACCTCGATTCTAGCTTTATAAGATTCCATTTCCTAGGTTGGAAACCCTGGCATGGGTCATCAGTTTTTGGTGGTTGTTTTCTTAGGTGCTTTAATGTTTTGACACACCTGTGGTTCCTTTTCAAGACACAGATTTTTGCCAGAATTTATTCAAAATGTGTTCTTCCATTATCACAGAGTCAGAAAAGAAAGGAGCTTCCAAAAAAAAAAAAAAATACCCTGCTATTTTTCACTTTATTTCCAAAGGGACAATAGTTTAACCAAGATATTCTTGCACTCGGGCTGGTTAAGATTCAAGGACCAAGGGAAAATTATACAATTAATTCCAAATACTCATCATAAATATGTAACTTCAAGTTTCATATAAAATGTGATATACTTCAGGTTTTATGTTTTTTGGGTTTTTTGTTTTTTGGGTTTTTTTGTCTTACGTCACTAAATAGAGGACGATTCTTCGGTAATTAACATCCCAGACTCAGGTAAGGATCATTTTTATCTTACATTATATTTATTGTATATTTGTATTTAGTCCTCTGCTAGATATATACTGTGTATGTTAGGTGAGAACTTTGCATTAGACATTTTAATAGACCTCAAAAGAATGAGCACAAGATAATTGGGACTTATTAAATGTAGAGTTAACTTTTATAGTAATACTGACTGTATATACACTTCTGTATGTGTATTGCGATTAGAATTTACCTTTTTAGGGATGCCTGGGTGGCTCAGTGGTTGAGCGTCTGCTTTGGCTCAGGTCGTGATCCCAGGGTTCTGGGATCAAGTCCCACATCAAGTTCCCCACAGGGAGCCTGCTTCTTCCTCTGCCTATGTCTCTGCCTCTCTGTGTGTGTCTCTCATAAATAAATAGATAGGTAGATAGATAGATGGATAGATAGATGATAGATAGATAGATAGATGATAGATTTTACTATTGAACTATTGTTCAAAGAACAATAAAGATTACATATCAGTTACGAAGCCTTCCAAAAATCACTATGAACCATCTTCTTCTCATTATGCCTACCATCAAGCTCTGATTCCTTATACCTACTACCCCCAAAATTGGACAGCTTACGGAATATGTTATTGTATTGTTAGAAACACTACTATATGTTCATTATACTAACATTATGCTTATAATTTACTTTTGATGAAAAAAATCACTAAGGTTTCTGAATATCTAGAGATAACTTGATATTTTGTATTATATGTATTACATGATCCCCAAGTAAGTTCTAATGAATCTAAATAAAATATGCTATTCATTTAGAAAAGTAAGATATGCAGTATTATTCTGTTAGCCCTCCATATTCAGTTCACACTCCTATACTCACTGGTCTCTTTCCTGCTTCATGGCTTTATTCTTGCCACTCCCATTTCTTGTTCTTGTTCTAATCATCAGCCTGATCTTACTAGTACTTAGTCATCCTGTAAGATGTGGCTTAGATATCACTTTCACATATGATGACCTCTCTAGCAATTATTTAGTCTTCTCCTTATGTGCCCCTAAAAAACTCCTGTATATCTCCGCTGCAGCTTTCTTTCCTATTTCCAGTAATAGAAGGTAAGTATACTGCATTGAGCAATTAATATGTAAGTTTTTTTATATGTTACCTTATTAAATTAAGTTGATTGAACTACAATTACCTTTTTCCAATCTCCCCCTCCATTCTAGTAGATTTTAAGCTTCTTGAGAAAAGGGGTAGCAAATACATCTTGAATGAATAAGTGAGTAATTAGAAGAACAATTACTGTGAACTAGTCATATTCACACTGATGACTCCCTTCTTCAAGCAGGTTTATAACTTAATGAAAGAGCTGGTCGGAGTTAAAGTTCCATAAAGCCACTTTTGTAATTCTAGTAAGCTCCATAAGGAGAAATTCATAATTTTAGCTTCTTTTCCCCCCTAGTTTTAAATAGCATAGAGTAGCAGGCAAAGCACAAGCTTAAATCTCAAATGGATTTGGGATGGTTTTGAGGTTCATCTCTGTGTGTGAACCTCTGCAAATTTTATACCTTGCTGTGACTCAGTTTCCTCATCTCCAAAATATGGGTAAAATATTTACTTTGTAGGGTTGATGTATTAAGTGGGAAAATCCAACGAAGTATTCAGAATGATGACTGACACTTAACCAATCATCCTTGAGTACTTATTTTCATCCTTTGAGACATAATTGCCAGAAACTAATAGGCCCATGTTGCATTTTCAATGCACACTCATTGACCTTCTTATTCCTAACAAACCTAACAGTAAAAGTAACCTGGGCTGCACTGAAAGATCTCTAGCTCAAAAAGTTACACTCCTGAGTGAAAGTCTAATGTTTCTTTTTCTTCCCTCTTCTCTTGCTGTGTTTGATGTTACTCTCAGACCTTTCTAAGTGAGATGAAGGTGCCATGGAGTGTGTATCAAATATCAATGGGCAATGTAAGGAAAAAGGAATTTTCCACTGCACTCACCTTACATGGAAGTGTACCAAAGCATTAAGTCATTGCATCAGGTGTGACATGCTGTTTAATAGTTCTAGCACACTTGGCTGCCTGAAGACTCTTCAAAGGTAATTTTATCTAAGAAGAGAAAGTTGGCTTACACCCCTTTCCTCCAGTCTTTTCATAAAGGAAATAACCTAATTACAACTTTGAAGGGACCTCGGAGTATGTTCCCTTTCAAAGATGGCATTCAGCATTGAGTCACTGGGTATCATAGCTACGAGAGAGCTTTCAGAATCAAGTGCAAAGGGAAGTTTCATTCTGGGAAAGCTCTAAGGCCTATATCTACACCCATTTGAACAAAGTTCTGGCAGTGCTCCTGACTTTTTGCTTGATTTTTGTGTGAGCATCAATGAATTTGCACTGCTGTTATTCTCCTGTCTGTATTCCTTTTAGAACAACTCTTATAGACGATACTTCAGGCTCTTCAATTCTGTCCTGAAACATGAAGTGAGTCTCTAAAATGACTTTCTTCTTCTTAGATGAGTATAGGAGAAGTTTCAGTAGATCTGAATTTTAGGCTTTGATGACTGACCTATTTT
Source organism: Vulpes vulpes (assembly GCF_048418805.1). NCBI lineage: Eukaryota > Metazoa > Chordata > Mammalia > Carnivora > Canidae > Vulpes > Vulpes vulpes. The sequence continues at coordinate 28,412,436 of NC_132791.1, forward strand.
TAAAAGTGGTCAAGCATATGGGATGTTTTATCTCAAAAAAAAAAAAAAAAAAAGGACACAGTGCCCCTACAAACGAAGCCTGAGTGAGGTCAAGCAAACCAACTGACAGAATTTTACATCTGAAATTGTAGTAGAGAATTAGTGCTTGTCATCCTTGCTTTCTTCTCTATGTGGTCAGGAAAAGGATTAGCCCTTCAAATTACTATTAAGAAACACAATGTCCTATAACTATTGTAGATAAGTGGACAACTCTTGGAGGTAAAGCAGTAGGAATTATTGGAACAAATAGATGGGGTGGCTCAGAAAACTGCAAAGTAGAGATGGTCATAGATTTTTAGAAGTAGAAGAAATCTTAGCATTACTAACTTGACTCATGATTTACAGATTGAAAAAAAAAAACTGAGCTACAAAGTTGAATAACTTTCCCCACATCATTTCATATTCCAAAATTAAAAAATAAATTGCTAATACTGAAGAGAAGTAATTAAATGAAGGTTTAAAATTATTAAAGTTATTTGTGTAACTGTTATACACTAAGAACTATGATAGCTAGGGATAAAATATGGAACAAAACAAACAAAATTCCTGCTCTTCTATAGGCCTATTGCACGGAAAAAAACAAACAATCATACAAATGAATGTAAAGACAAAATTGTTAAATGTGTTATAAGTGAGGGATACATGATACTATGAAAATATGTAACCAGGAGTCAAGTGAGATTTGAAAAACCACAAAGAAGTAGAAGAATTAAGGAGTTGAGGAGAGGAGCATGGAGCATTCCAGGGAAAGAAACACCACTAAAACATGAGAAAGCTCAGAATTTTTTGATTGTGTAGTTAGTAGTCGCATAAGCATGAGAGACCTAAGATTGGGAAAGGAAAATGTAAGTAAAAAGCACTCATTTTTTCATGGACAAGACAGTATTATTTGTGTTATTTTATTTAATCCTCCCAACATCTCTGTGATTGTCATTCTTTCCCCAATTTACACACAGAGGAAGAAAGATTTGCACAGTTTAAACAACTTGAGAAGGCTTCACAGCTAGTGAACAGAAATGTAGGATGGTTGACTTTCAAAATATATTGTGGGTTTTCCTGGAGATGGCAGGAAGGGGAGGAGAAAAAGCAGGAGCTGGGAAGAGATGAAGGAAAAAGCAAATAAGACAAGAACAATAAATTGGGAATGTGTATGTGAATAGGGAATATGTACATCATTGTATGGGCATGTAGCCTCTTGAGTAAGTTTCTAGGTCAAGAGTGAGAAGAAATAAGGAGTTCAAAATTTCATTCTCTCATGGTGTCCATGTGAGAGAGGGGAGCACCAGGCCAAAGAAAAAGCAATTTAAAAATTAGAAATGTATATAGTAAGAGTAATTGTCAGGTCTAAATAGTTCCTGTCTTTGTATTCAACTTGGGGGGAGTTGGAAGTAAGACAAATTTTAAGATTCCTTTAAAAATGGTGTGAGATTTCTCTTTGCTCAGTCTGCTTGAGCTGCCATAATAAAATAACACAGGCTGCATCTTGTAAAGCTGAACTCAAAGAAACAGCAGAATGGTGATTACCAGGGACTGGAGGGTGGGAGAGGGGAATGAGGAGATATTGGTCAAAGGATAAAAACTTGCAGTTACAAAGATACATAAGTTTTGGGGATCTAATGTACAGCATAGTGATTATGATCAATAATATTGTATTTACATACTTGAAAGTTTTTGAAAGAATAAATCATCAATATTTTTCCCCACAAAAAAGAAATGGTAATTATATGACTTGATGGAGATGTTTGCTAACATTATGATGGTAATTAGTTTGCAATATTTAAGTGTAATCCTGTCAGATTATGCTCCTGACCTCATTTAACTTTAATGAGCTTCTAAATATCTATCTCCAAATAGAGTCACATCAGGGGTTAGGGCACATGAATTTGGGGTGGAGGGCAAGAGATACAATTCAGCTCATAGCACCTCTCCATTTTTCTTTTATTTAACCACTCTACTGAATTTTGAGTGGCAGTTGTCACTACTTGGTATTTTTCTTGTTCATTTATTTACCTCTTTGAATCTCATTATTATTATTTATCTCCCCAGACTAAATTAAGGCTTCATTAGAACACTATTTTGCCTTGTTCACTGTGATACTCTCAGTGCCTAGAACAATGCCTAACACAAACAGGACACCAGAGAATATTTGCCAAGTGAAGAAAAAAGCTTATTCCATGAGAGCTTCATCAGAGAGCACATTTTTTGAGCACTTCCTAATAATGTGACTTCTCATTAGTACAAGAAAAAATACCCCCTGATGTTTCAGAATAGTTCTTCAGAGGGAAAACAGAAGTGGAGTATTTTTGTCTTCAGCTGTTCATGCATATTCTTACCTTCTCTCTAGATATCCATTACTGCATACCCAGAGAATAAAGTGTGCCAATCTGACTTCTGAACTCTAATTGCAATCAGGTTGAAATGATGATTGAGTCTGGGTCCCCATGCTTCAGAGGATGTGTATATGTCGGCTGATCTATGCCTAAAGGGGGATGTTTTCAGTTATATAGTGAGCCCAGCAGTTAATATGAGATTTTAACACATTTCTTTTTTTTGGGGGGGGGTGGGGAGTGGAGAATTCTACCTTTATTTTTACTGTACTATATTTTATCATTTGATTGTAAAGAACATATTTTTTATATGAAAATAAAATATTTCTTACTTTCCTTTGAGTGGGAAGTATTAATCAAAGTTGCATTATCAAAGAAGGAAGAGCATCAAGCTTAGCAAGGATAAGTCAGAACTAAATTACGGTACATTCAGGAAGAAGTTGTATACATTTTTGTGGAGAGATAGTGAGAAAACAGAACTACAGAATGATTAAGATTATTTTTACCACGAGAATGGAGAAGCTAGAGTATTTGATCTTAATGATAGTGGAACTATAATTAAAAACCATATAAATGAAATGTTCATTAGGGGAAGTCCCCCTTCATTGAGCTCTACATTGGGAGAAGGTCTGGAGCAGGAATTAGGATAAGATTAGTGCCTCAAATCAGAAATGAGGTCATAAAAGAATTTGAATGACTTAAAACAGTTTATTTGAATCTTTATGCTAGAGGGTGACTCTGAGAAATATAGATCCAGCTGCTGGTCAAGTTTGTCAGCTCTGTTCCTTGCTCTCTGATGGCTTTGGGAGCATGGGGTAAATGAGATTGTGTATCTCTGATCACCCAGAAAGCTAATTTGGATTGTTTATATGGTGGCTCAAGGTTTTAAGAGCTTGAATAGATGCAGACCAAGCATCTTGGTACCCAGGTCAACCTGCATAGCCTCACTTCTCCCACATTCCCCTGGTGAAAGCAAGCTGCAGGTCAACTCAGTTCTCAACTCAAGAGATGGAGGTAATAAATTCCATCTCTTGATGAGAGGAGCTGAGAAGAATCATGATCATTTGTGTAATCTGCCACAGTGCACATAAATAAAAATGCAGATGCATTTTTCTTTACTTTTTAACTGAATTATGCTTTTCAGCTACCCATAAAAGTTCAAGGAATCTTAGGTTATATCTTTATAGACCACATACCTTCACTTCCAAAAACCTTAACAGAAATCTGTACTAAGAATTCTTCCTGAACTTAAGGAGACTGTAAATTTGGAGAAGTGGTAATGGCCTAGATACAAGCAAATTTTAGATAGAACCCAGTAGAAAATGGAGTGAGGCAAACCAGGGAGTATCTTGGATTCACTATGGATCCTTTGAAGTCAACATTCCAGCTTGGCTTTTCAAGCAGAAATCCTAAGAATAATTACTGTGGAACAAGCTGCTTCTACAGTTCTCCAATATCCAAATCCTAGTTCTTCAGGAAACACTGGGCTACCAGGCTTCCATGGAAGGGTGTCATTTAATTTTTCCTGTGTCCCATTTTTAAAATAGTCATAGTAGCTACAAGTTACTTGTAGCTACCTTTATTGTGAATAAAATTTTGGAATAAAAGCTGATGAGTTTCTTTTCCACATATATGAGTGGTAAGAAAAGATCAGAGTCCTATGCCTCTTTCTGGTTTGAGATGCCCAATTTATTACTACTGATGCTGTGGGTTTTAAGCGCCTATCAAATTTGAATTGAGCTTATTTTTAAGCTCCTCAATTAAAACAAAACAAAACAAAAAAAACCTTCTCCTTCCCAGCTGCAGTCTCACTAATCCTTGTTTTGAAACTAATTAAACACATACGGCATATTTAAAATAAAATGGGTGATCTGTTTGCCCTCCTCTTGCATCTATAATATCTTGCAAATGTTCTTTTGCCTAAGGCAAGTTTGTGTTTTAGGAAATAAAGATCTCTTAAATGAATTCATCCTTTACCTCAATCCTGGCAGCTAGGGATCCCCTTCTCCAGTTTGTGCTTTTCAATCAGAATTAATACTTGAATTTAAAATATTATTGTTATTTCCACCATAACCTTCCATGCTGCCAGTTTCCCACATGGCTGTTTTGATCTATCATTCAAGCATATATACTGTTTAAAATTGAAAGCTGTCTTTTCCCTTAGTCCCACCAGAAATACTTTATAGAAAAAAATACAACATTTCCCAGGGCTGCTTCTAAGCTGATTTTAATTGACTGCTCCAGCCCAGGGACAGACCAAAACAGTTGTGATTCCAGCATGGTCTCTCTGGCAGCCCACTAAAGCATTCAAAACACTCAGTGGGAGGGATCAAGGTGAGTTGGAGGCGAAGCTGATGGAAAATTGGAAGGCAGAGGCTTATATTTGTAGCACCAGTCTACAGTGGCGTGTTCACCAGGGTTTTTATTCCTGGTGCATACTCCAAAATGTCAAAATAAATTATCCCATAGAAAACAAGTGAGTTATCAAGGTTGACTGTTCTTGACTTTCTGACTTTTCACAAACTCCTTCTCTTCCAAAACTAAATTTATCATTAGTTCAGTTCTGATGGCAGGATAATATAACCTTACTTGGCTTTTGTCATGTGTGCTGATGAGGTACCATTGCTGAGAGATAAAGCATAGATAGAAACAATCTAGACAAACTGCTACTGAAATAGTTTAACTCTCCCAGAGACAAATATTCCCTTGTCAGTGGGCATTTTTGCAACCACTACCCAGGAGATTTAATTGAAAAGCTTAAAACACATAGAAGCAGTGGGGGAAATCTCCAGGAATTTGGGAATGATGAAAAAGTTTAATCTTCATCAATGAAAAGTTGTTCTAATTTACTCTTCACACTGTGAGGTATTAGGCTGTGCAGCATCTACAATAGCAAGCAATTAGAAGCCTTTTTTTCTCCCCCTTAGCAATAGCCTTGAAGTGACCTAGTTAAAACCTCTTTCTTTCTTTCTTTCTTTCTTTCTTTCTTTCTTTCTTTCTTTCAAGTTATGTTTTTAATTTTGCAGACTAACATTTAGGTTTTCTGTTAGTAGAAATACATAGCCTTTGGCAAATTCAGGACTTCTATCAATAGCTGAAAAATATAGTTCTACATTCAAGATTTGCATCTGAGATGCACACCTCATCAATGGCACAGTCAAGTCAAGCTCTGACTAACTATAGAGAGAAAGGGTCCAGAAGTGAGGAGGGGGGACCGTACCAGTGTTGGATTGGAGAGGGAGCTATTATGAATTTAAAAATCAGCATCATTCTCCTACTTTCTGTCCTTGCTTCATGGCCTTTGTTTTAAAATGTCTCCAAGTAACTTTTTTCTATCCTTTCTTTAAAAAAAACATGTGAACATATTACCTCTAACTCCCCCTCAACTTTTAAAAATTGTGTAACTTCAGAAGGTATTCAAGGAGAACAGTCTCTCCCTCAGTTTCCTCACACCTCCACCCCCAACTACACATCTTGCTCATTCATATTGAATGATGTAAGTACTTTAAAATACCCTGTCAAAATATAATTTTAGGGTGTGGGAAGAGACAGCAAATTTAAAAGCAGAAATTAGAGTGAACAAAATCATAAACAAAGCTCAATCCCAGTAGAGTCCTCAATCTTAGAAGTTAGAAATAAAAAGAGATTATGGGCTAGAAGTTGAATGAAGTCAATGAGGACAGAACAACTGAAACGGGAGGATGAGAGGTGATCTTCCCTGAGATGAAGAAGGTAGCTTTAGCCTTGATTGCTATAGGGGTCCTTTTGCTTCTCAATTGGTTCTCAATTGGTAAGGAGCCATTAATGGGCACAAACAAGCCTGACAGCAGGAGTGTTGGCTAACAACATCATCTGAACAATGAATTTCTATTTTCTTTTTGAGACTCAAATGTGACTACATTTATATCCTTACAAAAGAGTAAGCTTTTAATTCCTCATTCAGTGTTTATTTCTCTGCAATCCATATGATATTGTTCAAACTTTTCTTAGCATTATTACATTATGTTCTGATTTATCTATTTACTGTTCCTTCTGCCTGCACCCCATCAGACTAGGAGCTAACGGTTTGAAAGCAAGGAGAATTGCATTATCTTAGTATATCTAGTGTCTAGCACACACTGAGAGCCCGTAGTAAGAGTCTCTTGTTGCTCTAGACTAGGTGGTCCCCAGGTGTTAGAGTGGGAGGGGCTCTCATACAATATTCTTTCCTGATTTAATTCATTCCTTCATTTATCAGATCATGTTTAAGCTCTTATTGTGCTTTTGGTACAGTGCTAGGTGTAAAACATGAAATAGTGCAGTCCTTGTCCCCTGCAGCTTATAATCTAATAGAAAAACAATTGAAACAAGCTATTTCACAAATAATACTTTGAATTTAATGTATTAAATGCTAACAAGAAAAATCAAATTAAATACTAAAAGAAAAAGTAGATGGAGCTGTGCTAGCAGAGAGTACTGTGGATTCCAGGGACAAGAGTATGTTGCAGAAATGCTAGTAAGTTCACACTTGAAGAATGTGCAGCTCTTGGCCAAGTGAAGAAAAAGTGAAAGAACATTCCAGACAGATGGAGCAGCATGATGGAAAGGCCTAAGGTGGACTACTGAGAGAGGCTAGCCAATGTTGACTCTGGGGAAAAGTGGTGGAAAATGAAATTGGAGAAGGTTTGCTAAGACCAGACTCTTCCTGGCCTCAAAAGCCACTCTGTCAATATGAGTCCATATCCCAAAAGTATTGTTAGGGCTTTCAGTGTCTTATGAGATTAGTAGGATCGTATTTACATTTTAAAAATCATTCTGGCTTTAATTTGAAGAATAGAACAAAATGAATGTGCAGTGGCAGGAGGGTATTGGAATAGTTCAGGTGAGATACAGTGGTGGCTTGGGCCAGGGTAGTGGCAATTAGGATGGAGAGAATGGACAGTATCCACATACATTAATGAATTAAATCAGCCAGTCTGATAATATGCAGGAATTAAGGGATAGGATGAAGCCTAGGTTTCTTCTATTTCTTATCCACACTGCATTTAAGCCTCCCTCATTGAATGAACACTATGCTATAATAAAATGAACAACATTAAACAAGGATCAGATGAATTGTTAATCTAATCAGTAAAACTGACTATTGCTACTGCCCTGCCTAGTACAGTCTTTGTATAGTTTGACCATAATGTTTTGAGTTCAAAGTGAGTGTGACCTATAGCTTCTAAGGTTTGTTCTAAATTTCGGTGCCCACTAGCATCCTTGCAGCATGAAACACATTTCAAAGTCAGCTGAAAAGTGTACCATTAGCCTGAAAGTTAGGAAAAATAGTCATCCTTTCCTGTCCAAAATACAAATATACTCACCAATTGCTCTCATCAAAGCATCATTTCATTATCAAAACATTCTGAATCCTAATTAATCTATGGGCCTTTGTCAAGATGAGGGCAAGCTTTAGTGCCTCCACTTTCTTCATCCCATGTGATATTCTTATTTTCTTGTGAACTCTTGACATCTTATAATGTATAACACCTACCAAATGGCACTCTAAACATCTCTATATGGAGCTAGGAATTCCTCTTTTAATCCATATGTGTTTATACCAATGACCAGCATCTCCAAATAAAAAGGCCAAAGTTATTCTGAGGGTATCTAGCACATAGAAGGAAAAGAATCCATGCCCTGAGGGTCTAATCAGAAAGACTAGGTGCTAAGCAATCTATGATCTGATCCAAAGACACTATATGGAGGAACCACAGTGAGTTGAAAGTGGGCAAACCTTGGGGGTAGGTTTAAGAAATAGTAAAAAAGAAATGTGTAACATTACAGATTTTTAACAATATGTTTCTAGAACGAATGAAGAGAAGCATTGGCCAAAACCCCTTTGTACATATTCCTTAAATTAGGAATCCAGCCAGTCTCCCTGCCTTTCCTGTCAGCTCCCCCAGTTTTAAGCCTACCTTTATGTCACTTACCACCTGCTTGTCAATGGCGAGGTGAGAACACCTTGGCATTGAGGTTGATATTTGAGTAGTTGCGGGGGGAAGGGGCGGGAATTGCCTTTGTACCAAATGCTAATGGAATTATAAAGCTAGCAGAATATTGTCGGTGATAGTGGGCTCTGCTAGAGGTTGTATGTATTCTTATATTGAAGTATATATTTTTATTTTTTTTAAATTTTATTTATTCATGAGAGACACTGAGAGTCAGAGACATAGGGAAAGGGAGAAGCAGGCTCCATGCCAGGAGCCTAATGCAGGACTCCATCCCCAGACCCAGGATCCCACTCTGAGCTGAAGAGAGACATTCAACCGCTGAGCTACCCAGGTGTCCCTATATTTTTCTTGAATGGCTTTTGCAGGTTATATTGAAGATGTTTCTCTGCCTTGTAGGAGAATGATATTGAATTTCAAAATTCTGAATGGAAAATTTCCAGAGTTCAGACATAGTACAAATGTTAAACCTTTAATTGTGGAATTCTAATTAGATTGCCATTTAATTTTGAAAATATCATGTTACTGGTTTAGATATGTATGATTATCTTCTAATTACTTCTGAAATGGATTTTATGCAATTAGTGTCCACTTAAGTCCTGTCTCCTATTCCCACTAAGAGGCCACCTAAGGTGCAGTATGCTTTCAAGTAACTTTAAGTGAGAGGATGTCTGCTATTGCTCCATCAGAGAAACTTCACAGCTAAGTTTGAGGGCCTGATAAAGAGAGAAACAGTATGGTATAGAGCAGTCCTACTTTTTGGCATGGTTTTGTCCAGGAGCAAAAATTTCCTCTGCTCCTCAAGGTCCTTCTGGCTGAATAAGAATCAAATTGACATGAGACAGATAACAAGAGAAAACAAAATTTAATTTTGTACTTACAGAGAATCCATTACAGTTAGGGAAATTCCAAAGATGATAAAATAATGTACATATGTCATCTTCAGCTAAGGAGAAGGGGGTGGGATTCTGGGACTTCAAAAGAAAGGAATGCAATTCACAGGAAGAAGAGACAGAGTAAATAGTAAACAAATGTTCCCTGGGCCACTCAGAAACAGTGGGACAGAGAGGACTTAGATCTAACAGGCCTTGTGAGGTTCCTCCCTGACCATGCCTAGTTCATAGTATACTATCGTTATCCATGGTGATAGCTCTCTTCTTGGAGCAGGTCCTCTATCTAAATTATTTTTAGGCAGTTGAGTGAGAGGAAGAAGTAAAGGGCTTTTCCTGAATCTGCTAGATTTTTATTGCTTTTTAACTCCAAATAATTTTCATGCCAAAGCAGCCTGCCCTTGCTTGGCTCCTACAGTTTCATCTCAGGTGCTGTTGATGAAAAACATGAAAATTGAATGCTAGTCTCATGTAATAAATATATTAGATACTAAATGAAAAAACTTCTCAATATGCACCTGCAGCATATATAGGACTCTTCCCATAGGTTACCAAATGTATGGGGTTATTATAATACCATCGGAAGAACAGATTTTTCTAGTGTAAAACATAGATAAAATGAAATGTTCATCCTCTTTTTCCCCCCTTTCTCTCTGTTGCTTCATCTTACAAAATACAGCTAGATTTTTTTTTAAACTAAATTTAAAGGGTATGTTCAAGATGGTCATTCTTATGAGATAAACCATGGCATACTCTGAATTCTCTGGGAGATTCTGGGTTGTGGAGATGAGAAAGATCTTAAAGAGATACAGACAAACTACTTTCTCTTCCTGTAGCTTGCTAAAATATGAGCAGCAGCAGGGATGTATTCATTTGGGGATAGCTACTATTCTTCCTAGCATCTTATCTGAGGTAGTCTTTTAAATTAAGTTACTCTTCCTCTTTTGTTGGTCAACTTATGTACCTCACAACCATTCTCTTCCCTAATTAGGTCATATCCATGGCACCAAATTTTGTGAGAATAGTTTTGCTACTCAGGAGATATTTCACACTAACTCTAAATAGCATTTGACCATTTGCCCTTTTTCCTTGTTCAAATCATATGTACTGTGTGCCTACCACATGCCAGGTCCTCTGCTGGGTACCAGACCCAAGATGCATTTAAAGGATTCCCAATTTGCAAAAAACGTGGCAAGTGACATGACAATTACCTTCCTCCAGCATGCACCTTCCTAAAAAATGGCTCTGGCCCCACTCCAAAGTTGTGTGTGATCATAGAAGGTTGAATAAAAAAATGTTTAGCTTCTGGGAAAGGCATTCATATTTCAAGATCTTCCCAGTGCTTGTTTTCTCATGCCTCAGTCTGCCAACCTGATGCTCCCAGTCGAGAGTGTAAAAATGACCCTCTTAATGGCAAGGGATTTTAATGGCTAGTGGCACACTGCATTTTCACACTAGAAGCTGGTGCTTTTAAAATGCCATTTTCCAGGAACAAAAGGGCTTCTCAAGGGTTGCAAAGTGTCATAACGTGACTGACATGAAACATGTAGTTGGAAAAAATATTGAAAGTTTTGGCAAAGGTGACTATTGAAGGAACTCATGTTTAATGAATATTTACTATGTGCTAATTGCCCCAATAAATATAGTTTGAGTGACTCCCTTTAAGACTCGCTGTGACCCCTTGATGTTGGTATGCTAAAAGCAAGTTACACCACGGTGCCTTAGCCTGATTCACCCAAATGCCCATTTTTGTCATTATCAGAACAAAGAAACCTTTGCTTCTTGTCAGAGATTGCCACTAATGCTCCCCGTAATGACCAGGGATCTTTTCCTCAGAGGTGTCTGCAGCAGTGTGTCGAGGAAATGAGTCCTTTCATTCTGGAAGAAAATGTGCTGTATAAATTGCCTCTTACATTCCTATCTCTTAGGCAGCAGAGTCTTAGAACTAGTCTCAGAATTCATGTGATGGCAAGCTCCGGCCCTGTTGAGCAAGGCAGCTAGGAGGACTAGGAGAAAGATGAAGAGCATGGATTTGGAGGTCCAACTACCTGATTTAAATCTTACCTGCACTGTTTGCTAACTCTATGACCCTGGGCAAGTTACTTAACTTCTCTTGGCATTACTTATCCCTGCCATAAAACAGAAATGGTGGTAGCACTTAACTCGTGAGGTTATGACAAGAATTAAAAGCATGTAAAGCATATAAAGCACGTAGTCCAATGCCCAGTGCATGATAAGGGCTCAATAAACTGTTTTTATGGCCTTATATTATAAAATGTTCACTATCATTAAAGATGTGACATTCTTATTATTGTCCACACAAATAAGGAAAGAAGCTGCTTGATCTTGGGTAATGAAAACTGCCTTTGAGGGATGCCCGGGTGGCTCAGCGGTTGAGCGTTTGCCTTTGGCTCAGGGCATGATCCCAGGATCCGGGATCAAGTCCCATGTCAGGCTCCCTGCAAGGAGCCTGCTTCTCCCTCTGCCTATGTTTCTGCCTCTCTCTCTCTCTCTCTGCCTCTCAATAATAAATAAATTTTAAAAAATTTAAAAAGAAAACTGCCTTTGAGTTTCTTTAGGTTTGATCTGAATCCCGTGCTAAGGGCTCTGTGTCTGTGGTTATCACTGTGTGGTACACTATATGTCTTTCAACACTCAGAGGACTTGGACTTGAGATAGGCCAGCACTTCATCCATGCACCCCAAGGTGGAGTGTTGGGTGGGGAGGAAGACAGAACTGGACCGAATCATGACGACTTTGGTGTTTGTAAAGTTAAAATTAAAATTTGGGGGATCCCTGGGTGGCGCAGCGGTTTAGCGCCTGCCTTTGGCCCAGGGCGCGATCCTGGAGATCCGGGATCGAATCCCACGTCGGGCTCCCGGTGCATGGAGCCTGCTTCTCCCTCTGCCTGTGTCTCTGCCTCTCTCTCTCTCTCTCTCTGTGACTATCATAAATAAAAAAAGAAAAGATTTGGGATCCCTGGGTGGCGCAGCGGTTTGGCGCCTGCCTTTGGCCCAGGGCGCGATCCTGGAGACCCGGGATCGAATCCCACGTCAGGCTCCCGGTGCATGGAGCCTGCTTCTCCCTCTGCCTGTGTCTCTGCCTCTCTCTCTCTCTCTCTCTCTCTCTCTCTCTCTGTGACTATCATAAATAAAAAAAAAAATTATATAAAATTTGGCTTTTATCAAGGAAGCTTGATGATAAAGACCAGAATTGAAGGGGTAAAGCAGTCCCAGCCAGAGTCCAAATGTGCATCCTAGAAGCAGGCCTTGGGTATTATCTGGAACATATCTGAAGTATTGCTTTTTATTTAACCCATAATTATGCCAAGCCATTTGATAGATATAGAGATACATGGATAAGTAGATATGTTCTCTCTCTCTCTCTCTCTCTCTCACACACACACACACACACACACACACACACACACACACACACACGTATTTTCAAGGACATTTTTCATAGGCAATTGATTAATGTGGTAGGCTTTTACTCAGCAATTCATGAATCAGGCAGCATCCAATCTAGCTGGCAGAATAAAAGGTTAGAAGAGCTATACAAGGTGAGAGATTTTTCTAGACCAAAGCAAGAAGGAACAAGGAAGTCATACTAGGCACCTGCTGATTGATTAAAGGACTACTTGCTTTACATGGAGCAAAGGAAAGTCTTGGAGCCAGTTGAGGTGCTAAGCAGACAAGTGCTGATTTGTGACCATAGGCCTTTGTCTCTGGGAAAACCAACATAGATTTTAGCTAAGTTCTGGCATATATATATATATATATATATATATATATATATATATATATATTCCCAACCATACATATATATATGTATGGTTGGGAATGCCATAACCAAAGTGTTCCTCCTGCCAGTATTAAAGTCTTACCCTTGCTAGTAATGTTGGACATTGGGGCCCATTGAAGGCTAGCAGCTATGACTGGCCACTCATCTTACAGAAGATCTGGAAGCATGAAACAATGAGCTGCTATTACAGATGGGATTGTCTCAGGAACTAGGTATAGGCCCTCTGTGTACTTGGCACAAAGCTGCTGTCAAAGGCATGAGGGTGGATGTGGGGAAGAGAATAGACATGCCTGTTAGATACTCTTGGCATATTCCTATGTTTGAGTGCTGAACAGTCCACAAAAGGATCATTCTATGGTTAATTCAAGAAAAAAATAAAATCACCCAGATAGGACCAAGAGTGCATGAAGAAGAGAAGAAGTTTACTCTAATTGACAGATAACCTTTCAAACATAGAATCCACACACACAAAATAATTTTCTTATGGCTGTGATCCACTTACATTTCTATTTAGAGGTGCTTCTTTTTTCTTCAGTTGAAAAATTCTTTAAAATGTTGATTAGAGGGGCACCTGGGTGGCTCAGTTAATTAAGCATCTGACTCTTGATTTTGGCTCAGGTCATGATCGCAGGGCTTGATATTGAGCCCCACCTTGGGCTCTGCATTGGGAGTGGAGCCTTCTTAAGATTCACTCCCACTCCCTCTGTGCCTCCCGCAACCCACTGAAAAAATTTAAAACAAATGACGATTAGAACAAATGCTGGTAAGACACAATGTTCTTATTGTACAGTTTGTCTTGACACAAGAAACAACCTCCCAACTAAGTGGTATAAAATGACCACTAGCTATTGTTTATGAGTCTGTGGGTCAGCTGGGTAATTCTCATGATCTAAGCTGGACTTAGTTAATTTCAGTTTATTTCAGCCAAAGTCTGGCATGCATCAGCAGTCAGCAGTCACCTGTCAGATAGACAAGGAGCTACCTGGTTTGGGATGGCTTCGACTTGAATGCCTCGGTTCTACTGTTCTCCAGTAAGCTAGCCTGGACTTGTACTTATGGCAGAAGTACAAGAGAGTGAACAGAAGCACACAGTCACGTAAGGTCTGGGCTTGAGACTGGCACATTGTCACTTGACTACATTTGATTTACTAAAACAACTCATGATGCCAGCCCCAATCCTCAGGTTGGGAAAATAGATTCTTTTAATGGAAGGCACTTCAAAGTCCTATTCCAAGTGTTGTAGATACAGGGAGAGAAAGAATTGGAGCCATCTTTTCAATTGACCTAGCATATTTGCTATCTAAATTTCTCCTATATTTAAGGAAACTTCAGTAAGATTAAAGATCTGAGGTGGATGGTAGAAAAATTGCTGACAGTGATTCCACTAAAATCTCACAAGTTTGCAAACCATGCTGGAACTTAAGGTTCTGCTCTCCCAGTCAGCTAGGGTTTGCTGCATTGTACATGATACCACATGGCTGTGTTTTTCCCTTTGAAAAATGACCATTAAACTCACTTCTGACATATATAAATTCCTGGTTTATGGCTTTGAGATAGTATGCCTGAACTAGCTTTAAGGTCTCTTTACCTTTTCTGAGGTGGGAGAAATGAGATTGGAATCTTGTGAAACTCAGCATGCACATACCAGAATGCCTATAAATATATTCTTTGCTTCCAATGAGGGGAAAATAAGGAGGTATTTGGGAAGGAAAACTGCATTTTAAAGTTAGGTACACTGGCTGACCATCATGTTAAAACTGCATCTCAGGACTCTAGGCATCCAGAATCGAGCAACAGAATACATGTGATTTCTGTTCTGCCTAGCCTGGTCTTATCCTCCTTTTTGAATCTGGACCAGCATCATCTTTGCATTCTGGAAGTATTGCAGCATTTCTCCACAGGTCATTTGAGGTTTCTTGGTTTTTTGCTTTGGGGGGTTGTTGTTTTTGTTTTTGTTTTTCTTCTTTCCAGCTCAGAAACATCTGTGCACACACAGATGTTTTCTTTTATTATTTAAAATATTTATTTTCCAGATAAAGTAATATATGCTTGTGGTGTGACATAAGAGGTTTTCAGTGCAAAGCTGGTATCCCTCACACTGCTGTCTTCCAGCTCCTTCTAAATGGGATATATTCCTCCAGAGTTGTCCTGTGTAAATAGAAGTAGAAGCAAATATTTTTATATAGCAGTTTACTCCTCTTAATGTAAATATGAACATACCACATACACGCATTGTTTTTTTACTTCTGTTGAAAAACAAAATTCAACCGAGTATATTTGAAGATCTAATTGGCTTTATTCAATGATTTGTGAACTGGGCAGCATCCCGTCTAGCAAGCAGAAGGGAGCTCTGCCGGGCCACATAAAAGAAAGGGAGGGCATTAGAAAAAGAGAAAAGGAATGTATTAGCAAGGAATGAACTGCTGTGGCAGGGTTGCCCTCTTAAGGTAATAAAAGGGATCTATCAGTAAATTTCCCAGTAATGACCAGGAAATTCCATGTCAATCAGTTAAGCAAAACTCCTGTGGGGTTGTTACTGCAGTTAAGTTAGGTATTAAGGGGATCCCTGGGTTGCGCAGCGGTTTGGCGCCTGCCTTTGGCCCAGGGCGCGATCCTGAAGACCCGGGATCGAATCCCACGTCGGGCTCCCGGTGCATGGAGCCTGCTTCTCCCTCTGCCTATGTCTCTGCCTCTCTCTCTCACTGTGTGCCTATCATAAATAAAAGATAAAAATTAAAAAAAAAAATAATTTACCTTTAGAGATTTCCTTATCTCTATACATAGAGAGCGCCTCATTTTACTTACAAACACATCACATTTTGGTAAAATACCTCCCCTTCCATTGTTTCCCTTTGCCTATTGGCCACATGCTATTCTTGTGGACTTCCTTTTCCATATTGGGGACTTTATGTGTTCCAGATGGGTCCTGCTATCTTGATCATTCTCATGAGCTATCCATCCTTTCCATGTCCCACTTTTTGGGACAGCTGGAATGTTTTCCATGGCATAGGGCTGCTCTGCCTCAGCTTTATCAATGAGGTCTAGAACTGATTATCTCTAGTTCTAATGATCACTGATTAGTCCTTGGACAATCTCACTTCTCACTTCCTAACTAGGATTTTTTTGTTTTTGTTTTTTGATATATCAGAAATATATTTCATCAATGCTAACAATTAATCTTACCCTGCTGGGGTTAAAAACCAGACAATGACAGCTCTAATGTCTCTGAGGCCCTCAGAAGGACAATAAAGTGTAAGAATCAATAAAGGTTGATATGTCAAAGCCTCACCTTATCTATTCTTGTGTACCCTGAAAGCTTTGAAGGTGCTTAGAACGGATCAGTTAAAAGGTATCCATTTTTCCTATTGTTTCCATTGTCTGGGAATTGCAGATAAAATAAGACTTTCCAAGGTGTGACTTTTATATCTCACTAAAATCAAATTTATGTCTAGTAAGCATTTTATATTATAGAATATTGTATAAGATTTAGTTGTAAATTATGGTATAATGTTTATGAGCATAAACTTCAGAGTCAGACTCTGTGACCTTGAGTAAATTATTTGACTTCTCTAAGTCTCTGAATCTTCATCTGTAAAATGAGATTAATAATATTTAGGGCAGCCTGGGTGGCTCAGTGGTTTAGTGCCTGACTTCGGCCCAGGGTGTGATCCTGGAGACCTGGGATTGAGTCCCACGTCAGGCTCCCTGCATGGAGCCTGCTTCTCCCTCTGCCTGTGTCTCTGCCTCTCTCTCTCCCTCTGTGTGTGTGTGTGTGTGTGTGTGTGTGTGTCACTCATGAATAAATAAATGAAATCTTTAAAAATAATAATATTTATAGGTGTGTTTTGAAATTTAAATGAAGTATTGCATCTAAAATTCCCACAATGATCTTTAAAAAAAAGGGGGGGGTGGATCCCTGGGTGGCTCAGTGGTTTAGCACCTGCCTTTGGCCCAGGGCATGATCCTGGAGTCCCAGGATCAAGTCCCACATCAGGCTCCCTGAATGGAACCTGCTTCTCCCTTTGCCTGTGTCTCTGAATATCTCTCTCTCTCTCTCTCTCATGAACAAATAAAAAAAAATCTTAAAAAAAAAATAAAATTCCCACAATGTGTCTGATTCAGTAGTTCATGACAGCTATAACCTTAAACTGCAGCCCCATGTGCCAGATCTCATACCTTCACTCTCCTGGGGTCTTCAGGTGTTTCATATAATCCTAGTCCCTGGCTTTCTCTATTGTCATACACAGTTTCTCTATTCCCAGGGCAATTACTTACAGAGACTCTCTAGCCTATGGACCTCTGGCATGCACAGTAGAGCTGGATGAAGCACCTATCATGTGCAAGTCAGTGTCTTTAGTATTCCACAACTAATTGAAAGTGTTTTGTTTGTTTTCTTTTTTCCTTCCTTCCTTCCTTCCTTCCTTCCTTCCTTCCTTCTTTCATTCATCCATTCTTCTTTTAGGTAAAATACCATTGTGTAAATGAACAGGATTTGGCAGCAGAGGGTTTGGCTTCTAGTTCTTTCATCTACTCTGTAACATTGGGCAAAATTAGTCTCAGTTTCATCGTGTACTACATGAGGATAAGAACACCTTCTTCATTAAGTTTTAAACAAATTTGAGGAATTAGATATGATAATATTGATAAGTACCTGACACATACCATGTGCCTGTCGACTTATCATTTCTTTCCTTCCCTCAAGCACGTGTGCTTGATATCTGTTATTTACTTGGAATGGAGACAGATTTGGTTTTATTACAAATATTTTACTTCTGTCCTCCCAGCTTGAGTTGTTACATGAGGGCCCAGCACCTGAAAGTGTGTAATAGATGCTGAGTAAATCCTACTTTTAACTTCTCTTTGAAAGCCAAAGAATAGAAAGCGTTTAATTAAAATGATTCTGATGCCAACAAAAGTTGTCCCTGTTAGAAAAATGTAATTCCCCAAACCAGACTATAACAAATCATTTAAGACGGTGTGCTGAGGGCTGTGTGTCTAGCCACTTTTCTTTTCTGCCCTTGCTTTTCAGAATGTACCAATTCCCTTTTAATTAATATTTCATCAGATTGTACTCTAAGGTCCAAGAAGGTCTAGGAAGATATGCACAACACAGTAAAGTGACAGCATAATCATTATTAGTTAATTAAAAAAATGGATCCTAATCTTGAAGTGACACACAATGTGCAATTACTTGGATATGAATTTCCTAACACACGTGTCATCTTAACTATTCTTTATTCCTTCCCTTTGACTTCTAGGTCAATTCTAGGTTTTGCTGTTATTATAGTTAACACTTCTCAATAAAAAGTGATCACTATTGATTAGTGATTATATCTGATGGCCTTCTCAAGGTTATACATTCATCAGACTTGATATGCATGCTCCTAATGTGACATCAGTATCTAAAGTTGAAGAAGAACGAGAATATATCTCAAACTGATTACATACTTACACTGTGCTAGGCATTGTACCTGGCATTTCACATGTGGCATTATATTTAATCTTCATAAGTGGGCAACTCTATCCTGAGACTGTAAAGAGAAGGGGACTCCAGGAAATAAAATTCCTGGATTTCACCTTGTTACACAAAGACACCTTTAGAATGGGGTGGCAATTCAATAACAGTCCATGATAATCTGTTGAGAAGAAGTGACATTTTTTTTTTAATAACCTGACCACTTAGAACAGTGGAATCTTATGGAAGTAGGTTCTAAATAACATCCCGTGGCTCAGCCATATGGGTAGATTTATCACTGATTGGAGAACCAGACTTGTTCTACAGAGTCTAAAGGGACCAAAGCTTAGGATTTCAGTGTTCTACAGGACTATCTTGGGGCAAGTGCTCAGACTTCCTGCCTACAGAGACCTCTGTGCTTACCAAAAGCATGACCTGTTTGGGAATCTTGTTCAAGGATAAGATGTTTAGCAAAGCATGTGGGTTTCAGAGTGTAATCCTACTCGAAAGAAGGCATTGAAAGCTGGAAGGTGCTTTCAGTTTAGCAGAAAGCAGGCAAGGAAGGATAGAATTACAATGTCACAGATCAGTACTAAGACAAAGTTAAGGACCTGGTACTATAGGAGTATATCTGACAGTGATCAGTATAAGTCATTGAAAGGATGCCATAGTGAAAATTGGAACCCACAAACTCAGGCCTTAGAAGGCGACACAGTTACTAAAAGGACATCTACAATTTTGGTTCTGATTTTCCTGACTGAAGGATGATATGACCAGAAATCCAGACAAAGGAAATTTTTAAGTCAGAAGAATCCAGAGTGAGGGAAAGGGATCGAGAGAGAGAGAGAGAGAGAGAGAGAGAGAGAGAAAATTTCTTCTCTTAACATGGGCTATTCTTTGTGAAGGGGAGAACAGAACTTAGTTTAAAGAACTTAATATAACTCAGAGAAGCTGAAAAGAGAGGCTTCAAAAGCCCAGCTTAATGCTTTTAAAGCTTCTGTTATTTTCCCACATCTGTCATTTTCAAAATGTATCTTTGCAAACTCCTGCCCAAGTGTAATGTCCATAATTTTGTAGTTATAGCCATGCTCACAGCTTTTTAAGAATGAAAAGGCTTTATTAGGATGGGGCTGATTTTCATACTAAGATAGACTGAGAGGTTTGGCCCTAAATCAGACACTCAACAGCAAGATTTTATTTTTTTCCTAATCTGACACATCATAATTGTATTGAAGTTTTTGTGTTGAGTTTGGGTGCAGACTGGTTATTGTACTCATGCTGAGATGATGTACTTTCTATTACCAATTCAAGATAAGGTCTTTTGAAATCAACAATTAAAGGTCATGGCCCTAAAGTTTCATCTCTTTTAATAAGGTTTCAAAGGATGATTTTCTGTTTCACTCACCTTTGATGTGCTTCAAACCACCAAGGTGACATAGGAGCACCTCTATCCACTTCTGACAGGAAGGCATACCTCAACAAAATGAAATTATTGAATCAGGAGTTGAGTTGAGAGTGTGAGAGCATGTGTCAAGCATAAAGATCAGATCTAATTAAGAAGGTTTCTATGATCAAGAAACCCAATGTGTAATCAGAAAGCAGTACTTTAATTGATACTTGACTCCTGTCAAATTCTATTTGCATGGAAATAATAGACATTCCCTTGGTGTTTTCACTGTATATTGATTCTGTATCATTGTATACATTTGCATTAGCTACTTTTGTGTGACATGAAAATAAAAAGCATACTTTGAGAAAAAAAAATGCCACTATTCAAAGAGAACCTATTTTGCAATGCACACTGAACCAGGCCATTTTCATGCATTCCTTCATTTAATCTTTATAATACCCCTTTAAAAATAGGGCTTACATTTCTCATTGTGCAGAAGAGGAAACTGATGTTTGGCCTCATTGAGTAAGCCACCCAAGGTGTCATACACAGTTACAAAGCTGAGGTTCAAAACTCTCTGTCTCTGTACAGCCCATTCTCTACTCCAAATGCCACAAAACCTCTGAGTTTTATATTCGAAGTTGCCATGAATTGTAATGGAAAAATATACCCTTCTTTTAAAATTCTAAATATTACAATTGGGCCCAAGTAAACATTCCCATTATACATCATTATAAAAGCCATAGCCAACTCTAAAATTAAGGCACTTTCCCCCTCTCTTTCATTTCCTTTTAGGAGATTTTGCAATGGCTCATCCTAAGAGGTGATTTCTTCCAAATTATTTTGTGTATCAGCTAGATAAAAAAAACATGTCAAAAAATTTTTTATACTGGTTAATCTCAACCAGAGATGATTTGCCTTTACACATCTCTGGGGATACATGGCAATATCTGGAGATATTTTTGCTTCTTACAACTGAAAAAATGTGGTTGTATCTGGGGCACAGGGGTGCAATTAAAAAATCTTCCAATGCCAAGAGCAGTACCTACAACAAAAAATTATCTGGCCCAAGATGTCAATAATGTTGATCTTGAAAACCCTGGTTTAGTGTTATCCTCAATTAGTTAAGTCTTCAGAAAGGAAGTTTTGGACTCAAACTAATGAAAATACAATTTATTTTGTGTTCCAAGTGGCCCTGCGTCCCCATACATACATACAATAATGTATCCCACTCACTGTTGTCCAACCACTGATGGCTTTTCCATTCCAGAGGTCTGAAGATGTTCTCCTCATGACCTCCTCCCATTGGAGCTAAAAGTATCTGCTCTCATTTTTCTTGATTAACACTATACTTATGTTGAAATTTAAGTACCCATACTTTAAACCTTTCCTCACTAATCCCAGAATCCATGCATTCAACAAATATTTATTGTCATTATGCACCATGCTCTGTTCTAGGATTTAGGGATGCAGTGGTAGCAATTACAGGTAGGATCCCATTACTGCACATACTCTTGTGAAGGGGAAATAGGCAATAAAGAAATAAACAAGATAATTATCATAGAAAGATGCTAGATTTGAAGACAATCAAGTAGGGTGTTCTGATAATAACTGGGGAGGTAAGAGGAATTGTGATTAAAGAGGTAACATTTAAACTAAGATGCAAATGATGAGAAGAAAACCATTTAAAAATCTGAGCACAAAGAATTTCAGACAAGGGAACCAGAAAAATCCAGTCAGATGTTAAAATGAATAGAAAGAAAGCCAGCATGATTTGATTCTAGTAAGTAAGTGAGGGTAAGAGGAAAAAGGGCTGGAAAAAATTGCACCAGACCAATCAGGTAGAGCTCATATGCCATAGTAGAAATTCAGATAACTCTCTGTATTGTAATAAAATGTCATTAGAGAATTTTAAGCAGGGAGATGAGAAAACCCGATGTGTGCTCTGAAAGATAACTTTGGCTATTATTTGGAGAATGTCCCAAGGAAATCAGGAGTCACAAAGGTGGTTTTGAAAATGATGGGAGACAGTGTGGCCATAGACTATGGTATAGTAATGGAGAGGGGCAGAACTGGTTGTTATCAGAAGTTATTTTGGAGGTAGTACTGATAGACTTGATGATGAGCAGGATGTAAGGAGAAGATAGATCAAAGGTGATACCTAAATTTTTGACTTGGGCAACTGGGTGGATAATGATGCTATGCACTGTGATGTAGCATACTAACAACTGAACAGATGAGAAGGAAATGTCACATGGCCCATTTGGAGCTGTTAGGTTTGATGTGACTTTCAAGTAAAGATGTCAAGGACTCAGGACAGGGAAATCTAGAGATCAGCAAGGAGATCAGAGATGAAGATGTAAATTTGGGTGTTGTCATCCTGAAAATTGCATTTTAAACCTTGAAACTGAAGGAGATTGTCTGAGGAGCATATATATTTTCTAGAGAAAAGAGAAGTACTTGGAAAGAAATTGGGGGCAATTCGACCTCCAGGAGCTGACATCTATTCTTGACAAAAAGAATGTTAAATATCAATAAGTAGATAAGTGGTACCACATGGAACAGAGGCCATCTGAAACATTATTCTTACTTTGTGTGCTCTAAGCCAAACTGTATGTGTAGAGAGAAAAAGAAGGTAGGGAGAAAGACAGAGAATGAGTTTGAAAATCATGAAGAAGTTGGGGCATCTGGGGGGCTCAGTCAGTTAAGGACTGAACTCTTGATCTCAGCTTAAGTCTCAATCTCAGGGTCATGAGTTCAAGCCCAGCATGAAGCCTACTTAAAAAAAATCATGAAGTAGTATGATAAATGTTAGGTAGTATTATTAATTCTTTTAAAGTAACTGACAAGATAAGTATAAGAAATACTCTACTCTTACCTACACTGTACTAATATAAAAAGAAATAGCCCAAAATGCTTCTGGAGAAATTAACTCGTGCTGATCAAGTCCATCCTGGGGTATTTTTATGTAAGCAGTAAAATCCTTGCTTTTTATCATCACTTTCATACACTGAATACACTTTCTTGTGTAGTGCTTTTACTTAAGTTGCTTTTACTTAAGTTGTTAAATTTTGTTCAGTTTATGTTTATAGTCAAATATTAGACTCTCTAATTAACTGTATTAAATTTCATCTTCCCAGGCTATTGAGACTGTTTTGAAACCTGATTCTGCTATAAAATGTAATAGTATTCTTTCTGGTTTCTTCATCACCTCCAAATTTAACCAATATGTCTTAACCCAAGTCTTAATAAAAAATGTTGGTCAGATGAAGACCAAGGACCTGAAGGGTTTCCTCATTTCACCAAAAGCTCCATCTTGTTAAATGTCACAGTTCACTTTGGGTACCGTCAGTTAGGCATCTGGGGAAATTATATGAGTCTTAAACCCTGATTTTTATCCTTATCTGCTTTTTTTAAAATACAAACTATCTAGCTGGAATATGTTGCCACTCTATCTGCAAGAAGTTACTAGCTAAAGAGTCCAAATCAGTCAAGGTCAGTATGATGTAAATTGTTGCTAGAGAATATATGGGAGCTCCCAGAATTGCCATTTCTTTTTTAATTGCTCACAAGTCTCTTTTTAATATAGTCTATTTTAAAAATCATACTTAGAAATGTCTTTAGATTCACTAAGGTGTTTTGAAAAGATACTGTTCTAAGCAGTCCTTTAGTGCCTATTCTGCTCTGGATATTCCTCAAATACTACTGACAGCAATTTTTCAATCTTAATTTCAATTCCATCTGGGAAGGAGACACCCACTTCCTGAGAGTTAGGTCACCTGATTGGGCTTCAGTATCCTCTCACTAGTGTGTGTCCTTCTAACTAGCTTGATCATTTTTCTTACTGGTTGAGATAATGAACTTAAAGTAAGAGGAGTAAGGGACATACGTTTTTTTCTCTGTCCATAGTTCACCAGAATATTTTTAGGCAAGAATTGTATTTTATTTGTTGTGCTTTAAGTTTTTAAAAAATGTATTCTTAACTATTGCTTAACTATACCATATGTGGCTGATAAACTACACATCATTCTCTAGAGTTGAAGTCTAATAATCAAATCAGGCCTGCCCTTTTCTTTCAAAGGAGCAGAATAGATTCCTTTCGACTAAAGGGAGTAGCTGCAAGTTGAATGTGACTGAGGATGCTTTCTTTCCTCAACTTTTAATTTTTTTCTGTCTTTTTCATTGTTTTCTTCTTTGTTTTTGGCAACTATATCAAAAAGTAGAGCCTTTTAAAAATATCTGGGTAACATTGGAGTGAACTTTGGTTATTAGTTTTTGCTACTGTTTGATTCAATTTAGCTGGCATTTTAATGAAAATGTTCTTCCCCCGTGGTAATGAAATAGCACCCTTGTGTTGTGATTGCTTCATAGTCTTAGTTTTTGTTTTCTTCCTCTGTGAAAAAATAAGGCATTGGTTTTGATTCATTTAGTTGGATAAAAACATAGGTTCCCAGAGTATAGAAGACCTTAAACAGTATTTTTGAGTGAATGAATGTATTCATGAGTGAGTAAATATAGCTAAAAAAATACAACAAATGTATATCATGCTTATATATAAAATCATAAGTTTTTAAATTCCAATATCTTACTATAGGATAATATACAAATTATGACCACATTTCTTAGTAAGGTGATGGCTGGCTCTATGCTCAGTGTGGAGACTCCTTGAGATTTTCTCCCTTTCCCTCTCGCCCTCTTTCTACTCCTCCCTCCTCTCTCCGCTGGTGTGTGCACTCACACACATGCACAATACTCTCTCAAATAAATAAAATCTTAAAAAAAAAGATATATATTTTTATATACTCAAGTGAATGAACCCTCCATTTGTCTAGATTGCCAAAGTGTTTCTCTCTTAGTGTCACTGAGGTTCTACATAAGATAGAAAAAGTATAAAGTCAAAAGTAATTCAGACATGTAAAAAATATTAGTGAGAAATATCCTTACTTGCTACTATCACCACACACTTCAGTGTCTTTTGCTGAGGACCAAAACGAAGAATGAGAACAGGGCTTAAAATTTTGAGGATGAGGGCAGCCCCGGTGGCTCAGCGGTTTAGTATCGCCTACAGCTCAGGGCGTGATCCTGGAGACCTGGGATCGAGTCCCACGTCAGGCTCCCTGCATGGAGCCTGCTTCTCCCTCTGCCTCTCTCTCTCTCTCTCTCTCTCTCTCTCTCTCTCTCTCTCTCTCTCTCCTCTCTGTGTATTCTCATGAATAAATAAATAAAATCTTTAAAAATAAAATAAAATAAAATAAAATAAAATAAAATAAAATAAAATAAAATAAAATTTTGAGGATGAGCTCATTGGTTTAGCTATTAAAAGCAGCCAAAAGGAAAAGATGGCTCACGTACAAAGAATTAGCAATAAGCTTTTACAGGTAACTATTCAACAGCAGTTGTGGAATCCACAAGACAATGATGGAATTAATCTGAAATGTGCTACCAACAATAACTGTCAATCTAAGATTTTAAACCCAATGGAACTATGTGAAATAAATTCAATCATTAAAAATTTTGAAAACTGAAGTTTGTTAACAGAAGACCTTCATTTCTAAAGAATTATTTCTGAGAGAAATAATTGATAGCAGAGAAAAATTAGAGATGAAAAAATGGAAAATGAAGAAGATAAGAAGATCTTAAAGAAGATAACCTATGCTGGTAGATTTAAGCCAATATCCTTTGAAAACAAACACAATAATGTCTAATTTGTAGAAGTACAAATGAGAGAGGGGAAAAACTTGAAGTAAGCTATTTAAAAACAATAGAAAGTATCTTTTGATGAATACAATTTTAAGTAGTCAAATTTGTTAATTTTTCCTTTCTTAATCTGCTTTTTATATCATGTGTTACTTTGAGGGAAATTCTTACTTGTTTTTTTTCCATGTGAATTAACAATTGTCCCAGTAATATGTCCTGAATGGCTCATCTTTCCATCAGTGATTTACAATATTTTGTCTGTCAGATTATTCTATGGTCTATTTGTTAATTCCTTCATCAGTATGTCATGTCTTAATTACAACTGATTTTTTAATCAATTTTTCATATGTGGTACTAGAACTATCCCCATGCGTTCTCCTTCATGAATTGGCTTTCCCTTTGCTTTCCTGTATACATCTTACAATTCCATTAGAATTTTAATTGGAAATGCATTGGATCAAATTATTTTTGAAAAGAGTAGAACAAGTAGTCTTGGTGAGGCTATGGAGAAAGAACTTTCATACATTTCTGCTGTGTATGTAAATTATCTAGTAGAATTATTGATGTGCACATTTAATGAACTAGAAATTCTTTTCCTACATGTATAAGCTAGAAACAGTCTTATATCTGTACAAGAGAATAAATGTACAGCACTGATTATAATAAAAACTGGAAATAACACAAATATCCAACAGGAGAATGGATAGATAAATTTTGGTTCAGTGTTAACAGCAGTGAAATGAATGAAACAGCTACTTACATCAACATGAATTTCATAAACATAATGTTGAACAGAAAAAAAGTCATGAGAATAATACATTTGCTTGATTCTCCTTATATAAAATTCAAAAATATGCAAAACTAAACAATATTTCAGGCTCCATACATATGTATTATAACTATGAAGAAATGCCAGAGAATAAGTTCTGAATGCTGATGACCTGTCAGAAGAGAGGAAGGAATGGCTTCATAAGAGGCTGCAGTGATACATGAATTACCCTATTTCTTAATATAGGTCTTCTGTTAGCACTTTCCATGCATCTTATATATAATACACTAATATGATTTTTAAGTATAAAAATTTCTATAATTTAAAAGAATGAAAAAAGTTAAATTGTTCATTCCTCACCTTTCTTAGCCTCAAATAAAATAAAACCACAAAAATAAAGTGATTGCATTACAAATCAAAGTTTATTAAAGACGATAGTGTTAAACTTTTTCACTACATGGATGCATACATTTTTCCAGGAAAAAAAATCAATATACAGTATATACAACTGTCATTAATTAGTGCATATATCTGGCATCAAATAAGGCACTCATCTCTCCAGGCCTTAGTTTTTCTGTCAGTTTAGGTGCTTGGATCAACAGACTTGGAACAGTTTTTCCTATAGTAAGTTTCTATCATACTAATCTGATATATAATTTGAATGCCCTCTCCACCAGGCAGGAGCACACATTGCAATATGTGGTGGTTAGCAGGGCAGTCTTTCATTTGCTATACCCGCAGTGCCTAGGTGAAGTAGCTGGCATATGGTAGATAGTCAAATAAAGGTCAGTGGAATAAAGGATTCTGGCTTTATAGGCTAGTGCATGTTGGGCATGCTAAAATCTCATCATATCCATGAAGTCATTATAAAACAAGTTAAATGGTTTTACACTACCATTGCAGGGGTCATGAGTAACAAATTATCAAAAAGATGAAACATTTATCAATTTTAAGATACATTTTTTTCATAACTTGTCTTTTCTGAAGTCACAAAAGGACTTGGAGACCTTTTCAACTGTTGTAAGGCAGGCAGAAGTTGGAATGCAGTTGTCATAGCCCGATTGTAAATAAGTAATTATTCTGGGTGGCATGATAAACAACAGAATTCCCTTGATGCTTCAGTCAACAAATTATTTAAGAAAAGATGAGTCCTTCTTGTCCTCTCTGAAAAGCATCCATTGACATAATCTGATACAATCAAGAAAATCCAGCTTCAAAAATGGTAAAATAAATATCCTGGTATTTTAGAAGAAAATCTTGGAGACATTGTAGATCACTCTTTTAAGAAAATCTCCATCAGAGGCACCTGGCTGGCTCAGTCAGTAGAGCATATGGCTCCTGATCTCAGATCTGTAAGTTTGAGCCTTACATTGGGTGTAGAGATTAATTAAAGATAAGATCTTTAAAAAAATAAAGGAAGAAAATCTCCATCAAAAAAATGTTCTTGATGGCACAGAGACAAAGATTGTTTGGAAAAACAGAGATTTAAAAAATCTGAGTTGAAAAATAAGTCCGAAGAGTTGGTTCCTAAATGTAAAAAGATTTGAGGAAATCCTTAACCAATGCATGTGGCTTATACTTTTTATATAGAAATGAGAGGATATTTTTTAAAAGTCTCTCTGATCTCTGGTGTAGTTATTGATGCTATCAAGACTTAAAGGGTTAATTCCCACCCACCATTGAATCAATTATAGAAACTGAGCCAGGAGAGGGCAGCAGAGAACTAACCTAAAGACTTTGACTCTATAAAGGTCATTTGATAAATCTACATATCTATATATCTGTATCTATATGAACAATTTATAAATATGAACTTATGGCAGTCCCACAACAAAACTGGGGCAGACCAGTTATTTCTATCTTTATTTAATGGACAAGGAAACTGAGAGAATTGGGGAAAGTAAGTGAAGAGTTTGAGGAAGCCCAGCTAAGAGATGCCTCTGACTTTATATAAGAAGGAGAGTTGGACTTACATGCATTCTTTTCCTTCAAATGCTGGTAATAACTTTGAGAAGTCTGGTGGGTGGTCAGGAGGAAAATTGGAGATGGGGGCCTGTTGAGATCAATTAAGCCCAGGAGCAGAGTGTGTGGTGAAGTTGTCATGAATCAGGATGAAGATGTAAACTAAGAAGTTAAACCTTTGGGAGCTTACATAAATGTCAAGCCAGTCCATGATCACTAGTGAGCAGAGCACCAGTCTGAACTGAATTTAGATATGGGCCAGTGAGGAAACCCCAGATGTCATGTTGTACTATTAGTGGCCTAAAAGCACCATAAATACTGGTAGGCTTTCAGTCCCTACCCTCTCTGGTCTTTAAGTGGCCTAGCCTCAAAGATATTAAAAAACAGAAAATCTCCTGGCCCCTAGGCAATATATGAGTAAGACTCCAGGGTATTTGGTACTGGTGAAGATATAAATGAAATGAACGAAAGATATTTGCTGTGTTTCTACCTTACTTCCTAGCAATTAAAAAAAAAATCGAGAGGGAGAGTCTCTGCTTCATTTACTGAATAGTTATAGTTTAAATCTCAAGTCAGGAAATGGAATATTTTGAAGCCCTACTGGGAAGACATATATGATTCTTCACTCCAAGGAGATTGTACTAACCCTTTTGGCCTGATAGGTGTAGTCTAGGTGAAGTATTACTTTGTGTTGTCAAGATTCACTTCTTGACTGAGCAGTCACTTCACAAAGTGAGCTCTGTGGTTGGGATTTTGAAGGCTTTCACTTCTGCTGAAACTCAGACATGGGGAATTTTCTGAGGAAAAGGGGTACATCTACTTAATATTCTCCTGTAGGGCCTCCTCTTGGGAACATCCCTAAAGAGGAAGGTTGAAAGGTGTGCCTATTGCTGTGTTTTCTTTGGAAAAATAGCTCTCAAAATGCCGAATAGGGAAGTTGAGCTTCCAGACTCCCTCCATAGTGCATGCAAGACAGCAACAGCAAATGTCAATAAATGAAAATGTTAAAATAGTCTCCCTCCCAGAAATCACAAAAGAAGGAAAAAATAAAAGGATGTAGCATCCTTTATTACTCATTTAAGTAAACTCTGCTTTGTACCAGGTGATGGAAGAGAGGATATTTGTAGGTAGTTCTTCTCTGTAGAAAGATGAAGATAGGATTGGTCTTTCTTGTTCCAACAAAACCTGTACTTCACTTCGACAATTACACGTGTGTTTTCTAAGGACTTACACAGCATAGAATAGGATTCAAATACACTGGCCGCTGAATGGTTCAAACGCATCTAGCCATTTCATCAGTGATCTGTCTGACTATTTTGGTCTTCACTCTGGGGTAACAAATACAATTCCAAAATGTATTTTTATAATTTATATTCATATCTGCATTTATACTTATCCTCAGAATGAAGAGGATACAGTGCCGAAGGAGCATAAGCTTTAGTAGTAATTGGACTGGATCCAATTTTTTACCATTTGTTTGTTGATTGACTTTGTAGAAGGTACAAAATACTTTGCGCCTTGATTTCCTAATCTATCAGGGAGAGTATATTTATATTTAAGGGCCTTTCGTAAGTGTATATTCTCCATTTGATCTCTAGGTTAAAAGCATTAGCCAATCTCTTCTTCCCATGACAGCTCTGATGGACACATTTTGAGCTTTATCTCCTCTTCTTACAGGTGCCATTGTATTTCTATGTTTGGGATAATCCTTTGCTAATTCAGCCAACATCCATCACTTACTACATGCCAACAACTATTCTAGACACTTAATAAAAGAGATAAAATCCTTTCCTCAGGGAACTGACAATCTGGTGGACCTTCTAGTCTCTCCTTCCTTTCTTGCTTACATCATCATTCCACTTAGCCTCCAAACTTCACCTCAAGAACTTCCCCTCAGGGGTGCCTGGGTGGCTCAGTTAGTTAAGTATCTGCCTTTGGCTCAGGTCATGATTCTGGGTCTGGGGTCGAGCCTAGTGTCAGGCCCCCTGCTCAGCGGGGAGCCTGCTTCTCTGCCTGCTGCTCCCCCTGCTCTATGGAATAAATGAATAAATGAATAAAAATCTAAAAAAAAAAAAAAAAGGAGAGGGGAGAGTTTCCCCTTATGTGAGTTTTTTCTGCATTTTATTTACCAAAAACAATCTGTGTGTTCTCTGAAATTCTGTATCATTTTTCTGCTTTTGCTGCTCAGTTGGCTTTTTATTTTTTGCTGCTCTAAAGTGTAGGGGTTTTTTGCATGCGTTCTTCCTAACTGCATGTTGCTGGAGGGTAAAAGGTCTAGAATATAAGCTTCAAAAGGGTAGCATGATTCAGTATGTTTTATTTACTGCCTATTCCCAATAACTATAGTTGGCAAAGACAGGTTCTCTATAACTATTTTGCATGAATGAATGCCTTTGTATCCCTCATATTATCTTACTGTGCTATATTTTGATTTGCACTCAAAAGTCCTGGATTTAAAACTAAACTCAAAGCTGACTTTACTTCTCTGAGACTCGGCTTCCTATAGAAGATGTAAATAAGGTTATTGTTTTACTTACATTACAGAATTGCTTTTGAAAATCATGTAAGTGTGATCTATATGGAAAAGAACTTGTTTGTTCACTGCTAAATGAGTAAAAGGTATTACAGCTAAGCCCATAATGATTACTGTTGAGTGAATGAATGTATGTATTATTGGGTGAAGGTTTGTGCTCTCAACCCCACCACCACCACCAAAATTCATATGTTAAAGCCGTTATTAGGAATAACGGGTGGTGGGATTTAGAGATGGGGCCTTTGAAAGGTAATAAGTAATTGTTAGACAAGTTTATGAGGGTGGAGCCTTCCAGATGGGATTAGGCCCTTACAAAAAAAGACATGAAAGATACCTCCCCTCCCCTTCACCTACCTCACTTCATGTGAGGCACAAACAAGCCATGTGAGTACACAATGAGACAGTGTCCACTAGCAAGCTGAGGGAAAAGGATGTAGGATAAAAATTTAACTTGCCAGCACCTTGATCTTAGACTTTCCAGCTTCCAGACCTGTGATAAATTTCTTTTGTTTCAGCCACCCAGCCTATAGTATTCTGTGATGGCAGCCTGAGCTACAGCAGCATGTGTGCGTGCATAAGAAAAAAAAAATAGGATTTCATGATGATGTCTGAGCAATTTAGGAATTCAATCAAGAGGTAAATAAAGGTACTCTGAAGGTGACCGAGGCTTCAGTCATTTCACAGAATTAATTGATGCTTAAAAGTGCTGTGCTATAAATCTACTGACTACTACATTTCCTGAGATCAGCTTTCTCCTAAGCTCAGGGCAAAATGGAAAGACTTAAACTGTGTATTAAGAACTGAGGGTCTCAGCAGGTGTCTCTGGGCAAGTCACTTTAAC
This sequence comes from Vulpes vulpes, assembly GCF_048418805.1. Lineage (NCBI taxonomy): Eukaryota > Metazoa > Chordata > Mammalia > Carnivora > Canidae > Vulpes > Vulpes vulpes. The sequence continues at coordinate 28,444,115 of NC_132791.1, forward strand.
TCTCTAATCCTCTCTTGTTTTATCTATGAAATGAAGATTAAAATGTACAACGTATCTACCTTCTGGCCTTGTTGTGATGATCAAGGATGTTTATGTGTTGATAAATGACTTGTAAATTATTAATTGCCAGTAAAATGAGATATTATTAGCAACAGCATGCCAGTAAAGACTCACGGTTTGTGCCATATCCTTCGCTTCTCAAAATTAACTTTCTTCCCCAAGATTTACGTGTGATCTAGAAATTCTCAACATCCTGGAATTTAATGAGCGTGTTAATTTTTCAGTCCACAATAGTCCTGTGAGCCATGTTTGGCAGCAAAGAAACTTTCCATGGAGTCAAAGCAAATTGTCCAGGGTCACACAGCTTGCTAATGGCACAACTAGGTTTCCAACATACATTGAATAACTGAAGATAGGGAGCTCTTTCCATGAAAGGACAAAGATCCGAGCTCTCTTATTCTCAAAAACAATAGGTTTTATTGTCAATGAGTCTTCATTACTCTTATTATCATATTCAATCCAGTAACGGTGACATCTGAGACTTTATGAAATTTTGTACTTTCCAGTGTAAGTTTTGGTAAATGTGCAATATTCTTATTGGCAACTTATTTTCCAGGTGCAGTTTAACAATGGGTCCTTGGAGATCAGATTGGCATGGTACCCAAATTGCTTGATACCGAATTTTTCACAAAGATTTTTAAATGGCTTGTTACTACAAAATATTTTATGCTTGTAAATCTCAAAAAAAAAAAAAGGTTTATAAACCTGCATCTTTTGAAACTTTGAGTGCTGGCATAAAATAAGAGGCCTGAGGTTCATATTCCTTATCTGTAGACATTAGCTATTAAGTAGATAACTATAGGTAGGGAGGTCTAGATTGCATTTAAATCTCTAGAGGAAGGATGGTGATGAGATGGAGAAGTTTAAAATCAGCTATCGGCTTTTGAATATAGTTTGTAGAAGGCACATGTTGAAGTTAAGAAATTACTTCACCCAGTACCATTCTTCTGCAGAAGAGTCACAACAGCAAGCAAAGACATTGATGACCTCAGAGAAACATGAATAACACAATACAGCTCAGATTATATTGACAACCTAGCCTAACAGGAATTTAGAGCAAATTTGGTATTTAGAAGCCAGTTGGGTTTCTTTAGGACCCCGTCTATTTTCTAAATATCTTATTAAGTCAGCCTTGGAGGAAAAACAGAAGGTACTGTTTCCTGGAGTGAGATAAATTTTCCTCCGAAAATCTTGTCGTTTGATGGCAGTTCAATAAGGGGAGACTAAGCTCAGGACTTCAAGCATAGTGTGGAAAGGGACCTGGCTCAGTCCTCAGGAGCATTCCCATTCTTCTAGCCAAGGTTTCCACCTGGGAAGCCCCAAAGGGGCTGGACTGAGGTCATGATACAATTTCAGGACTACAAGGAACAAGGAGCCCAACTGAGAAGCTTTTCCTCTAAGCATGAGATCATGGCCTCTTACTGTGATTGCCCTGATGCCACCCCAGAGCATAGATTGAAATAGTTGTGATTAACAAGCATGTAAAAGCCAGGATCCTCAGTATTCCTTTGCCCAGATGAAATACAAGCCAGCCATTTATATTTCTCAGGCTTTGTTCTCTCCTACCGATGACAAATAAATTGAGAATATGGTATGTTTAGCCAAGAGAAAATTAAGGCTCTCCCTGTACTAGCCAGTCAGTAAGTTTCATTTGCTTAAAATTAAGGTAAATTAAGGATAACAGGGTGCTGGTTCTGCCATACTGAAGGCCAACAGGGGCTTTGAACAAATCCGACTGCTGCCTTCTGGTACAGGACACATGTCTCAGATGTGCTATTCTGGGCATAGTAGGAACCACAAAAGAACCTCTTTGGATAGATTTTATTTTGGTAGGTTGTCAAGATCTATATCCAGAACATTACTTCACATAAGTGTACACGTGTACATATATGTACGACTGAGTCAAAGTTCTTTCCTGCACCTATGAACAATTGAGGCTGGCTCTGTTTAATTCTTGAGCTGCTGTGATAATTTCCTTATTCATCAGATTCAAAATTTTGTCATTATCATCATCACTAACAACTGAGCCCTTTATAAGAAGATAAGGGTAGGGAGTAGTAGCCTCATTTTATAGGTGAGGTAACTGTGGTTTAGGGAGGGTAAAGAAGGCTTAAGGTTTACACAGAAAATTTTGGCAAAGACCATGTTCAAAATTAGGGTCTATAGATCCATAGGTGCCATAGTTTACCATCTTACTACATTCGACACATGCCCATCCCTGGAAGACTTGAAATCTGAGGATTAATGGTAGAGTTTTGCTTTATTTAGTAACCACCACTATCTTTAATTCAACCATCTTGGACTTTCAGAAGCCATATAATTTGAAAATAAAAAATAGATATTTTATAACCCTACTGCATCAAATGTAAATCATTATCTTTTCTATCACTCAGCCCTTAAATATAAGCTTTTGGATGATTCCTGCCCACCCCCCTAACACTCTTATTCACAGTAACCTGGCTATGCATACCCTTATTCAACAAATATTAGGCCATTCACACCCTTATTCAACAAATATTTTGGGAAGCACTTGATTTGTATCAGGCACTGCTCTAGGAGCTAAAGAAATGGCAGTGAAAGAACAAATGCAGTCTGATCAGAATACAGAAGAAAAATATGATTATTAAACTTGATCTTGAGAAGGTGATTGGTTTATTTTATTTAGAGTCCAGAAAGACAGGTTTCTCTCTCCCAATCTCACTCTGAAGCAAGCCACACCCACCATTGAGGTGAACATTCAGCATGCAGGCATTATACTAGGTTCTATGGAGCTGTGAGAAGAAAACAAGTCTTGCTCTCAAATAGCCAAGGTATGAAATCTGTGTGCTTCCAAGAATTAGGACATTTCTAAGACTTTTTCTAGGATTCATTCTTTATAATATATTCATTAATATCTTAGCAAATCACCATTTGATATATTCACGAAATCTTGTGCTTTCCACATGTTCTATGCTGTAAATCTTCAGGGATTAGTCATTTCCACTTCTCAGTGCTATGCCTGGCAAGATCTGATGCAAAAACCATTTCCCAAGCAGGCCAGTTGGCAAAGGCATGAGGTTAGGTTTTGTTCAGGCAAACAGATTAGCCCTCCAAGGGTTAATTAGGAAGAGAGCCCCTTTCAGGGCTTGGAATTGTTTACTTCAATCGTTTTCATGCAAACTGCCATGTTTCACTTGGGTACTAATTGTGCCTGATGGACCCATTATTTTGTAATCAGAGCAGTTCCTTAGCTAGCTCTCTGGGGGTTAATTAAATGGATGAGGTAGTGCCCCGGATATTACTAACAGACAGGACCACTTGAATTTCTCACCAACCACATTGGAGAAAGTCCTGTTACTATGAACACTCAGGTTTCCCAGCACCAGTGGTACTTTTCACAGTTGGAGTTTATTAGGTTACTGTACCAAGACAAGCCCAGCTGATCCATCACTACAGGCCTGCCTGCTTTGACCCTGTATTGGCTCAGAGGACTTGTGCCAGTGGATTCTGGAAACCCAGCCTGCATATAGGCAGCCCTGTTAACTCAGAAGATGATTCCCGCCCCAGGTTAAATTTGTTCACCTCATGGAAGTGTCAGTGTCTTCAGGCTGAAGGCACTTAAAGCTAGAAGAGTGGCAGTCTACCCTGAGACACTGTACTAGACACAGCAAGAGACCACAATGATTGGTAAGCTGATTAGGCATTGCTCTGATGTTGTTATGCCACTGCTGTGGCCAATGGGGGCTGACCTTGTAATCTGCTAGTTTTCTTCCCTTCGTGTTTTTTTCCCCCTGCTGAATTTCTAGCCCTAGACTCTTTCTGTAAAATGATCACACATTATTTTTTTGTCTCATGTTATTTTTTTTATTATTTTGCAACAAGCCCACTGGGATTAAATAACCAGGAGACAGTATTGTGTATTGAGTCGTGAATGAGGAAACAGTAGATTCAAATATCTAAGCCCTTCTGCATTTGGGACCATTGGAGAAAGCAGCAACCCAGAAAAGAAGGATTTTCTTTTCTTTTACAAGAGGCTTTATGCTGAGACCCACAATAGCAATTATAATGAAGCCTTTCTGTTGCATGTAGAAATGTCTTAACTATAATTATAGGTAGCTTAGGAAAGTGGTCTTTTCCTAAAGTTTTTTATGGAGATAGCTCTCACATAGAGTCCTGTTATCAGAAAGACTATGGTGGTTTGCTGGTAGAAAATGTTATATGATGGGAAGTGCACATGATGGAATGTGGAGAATTAAATTCAGTTCTTATTTCTTCTGTATATTAGTTGAATGATTGAGGCCACTCACTTTACTTTTAAGTCTCAATATCCCTATCTTTAAAATGGGGATATTTAGGGGTACCCTGGGGAGCTCAGTCAGTTAAGCATCTGCTTTTGACCCCAGGTCATGATCAAACCCCATGTCAGGCTCCCTGCTCAGCAGGGAGCATTCTTGTCCCTCTCTCCCCTGCTCATGCACGCTCTCTCTCTCTCAAATAAAAATCTTTAAAAATAAATAAATAAATAAAATGGGGATATTTATATTGACCTTCCTACCATAGGATTATTGTAAAAATCAAGTAGAGCAACTGCCATATATTACATGCCTCAATTAATAGTATGTAAATGAAAGACTGACTGCATTAAAAAACATATGTATTCCAGAAAAATGTTCCACTGTTATTAAGCATTAACAATCAAGAGTAATGTGCAAGGCTTAAAAGCAAAAGAATCTGTAGTGATAGATGATATTTTATTACATTCCTCCATTTCATATTCACAAACAAAAAAGCATGAATTGTTCCTAACTATCTTCTGCAACTTCTGGATTGTTCCAGAAATAACCCTGATACTGAGGTCTTTTGCCTTGCTTGGTTCTATGATGGCCTTCTGTCAGAGCAAGAAAAATGTCAGAGCAAAGTTCTGTCCTAAAGTGGGGAGAATCTGCAGCGTAGCATTAAGAATAGAGGTAGTAGCAGAAATCTATTAGGTATGTGAAATATGTCCAGACAAATCTATAGAGACAGAAAGTAGATCGGTGGTTGCCAGAGCTATGGGTGGAGGGAGGTGGGAGGGAAATGACTACTAATGAGTACAGGACTTTTTGGGAAATTGATGAAAGCATGGTGATGGTTGCACAATTCTATTACCATACTAAAAACCACTTAATTGTACATCTTAAATAGGTGCATTGTATTATATGCAAACTATGTCAATAATGCTGTTATTCAAAAAAAGTACATTTAGAGATTTTTGAAAAGAAAAGAGGAACAGAGCAGAAGATAGTTTTATCAATCCTGTGGCAATGCAGAGTAATGCTAGTGAAGACTTCATTCCACGGGAATCTGGCAAGATGTATCAGCTTCCCTGAATCTGATATCACACTTCTCTATTCCAGTCTTGGATCCTATTTTCCATCTGCTTCTCTAATGTTTAAATACCTGAACTCTGTCATGTCTCTCTCTCTAGGAAGTTCAAACAAAGCATTGGTCTTAAGACTTTCTGTCACTGAACAGAATACCTTTCATGTTCCACAGCCATCCCATTTATTACCAGTGCTTAAGGAATATATATATAAATAGATATATAGAATTATATATATTAATATATAGTATATGTATATAATTATATATGTATATGTGAATGTTTAGTAGATTACATTAAGTTGAAATAAGCTAAATTTTTTAATGTCTTAGGAATTGTAATATGTTTATCTCATCAGCTAGTCTCAGCTCACCTATTATATTTCAAAAAGCAGATTTAAGTCCACATTTTATTTTTTTAAGATTTTATTTATTTATTTATTTATTTATTTATTTATTTATTCATTCATTCATTCATTCATAGAGACAGAGAGAGGCAGAGACATAGGCAGAGGGAGAAGCAGGCTTCATACAGAAAGCCTGATGTGGGACTAGATCCAGGGTCTCCAGGATCACACCCTGGGCTGCAGGCGGCGCTAAACCGCTGTGCCACCGGGGCTGCCCTAAAGTCCACATTTTAAAACTCCTTGATAAAATTGGAATTTTTCCCCTAATTAGATTGTTACTGTTTACCTTATAAATTGGCTGCAAGTTTATATTAGGAATTAGAGGAAAGTCTGTTCTGCAGTTTTCTTGTAGTTCATTTGTGCTTGTTTAATTTGCATTTTTGCTGTATCTTCAAACTGTGGTTTACTTGCAAGGTATTTTGTTTTTTAAAGATTTTATTTATTTGTGAGAGACAGAGAGAGAGAGAGAGAGACCCAGGCAGAGAGAAAAGCAGGCTCCATGCAGGGAGCCCGATGTGGGATCCCATCCCAGGTTTCCAGGATCACGCCTGGGGCTGAAGGTGGCGCTAAACCAGTGAGCCACCCGGGCTGCCCCTTGCAGGGTATTTTTATTTTTTTTATTTTTTAATTTTTTTTTTGTTTTGGTTTTGGTTTTGTTTGTTTGTTTGGTTGGTTGGTTTTTTTGCAGGGTATTTTTAAAAGCCATTTATCTTTTTTGTGACATTTAGGTTAAGCCCAGTAATAGAAACTATGAATTTACTTAAGCAATTGCAGTATGTTGAAAAATGAGGATTGAATTAGGTCATCACTTTTATACCTATGTGCAGTAGCATGTCCTCTGTTGCCTAAAACTACCTTGAGTACCTTTTGCAATATAGATCATATATGGGTGACAATGAGCATTTTATATAGCCATAAAGTTCTTCTAAATTAGAAAAAAATATATAAATATAAATTCTATTTTCTTTTGTCCTAGTAATGATTGCATTGCATGCCTTTACCTCCATTGCTAGTGAGGGCATTCAATGTTGGAGTCTACTGGAATAGATTTTAGCAATTATGGCATCAAATATTTTGACCCATTAAGCCTCTTTTACTATCAACTAGCAGCTGGAGTTATCATTAGCAAATATAAGCAGCTAAGAGGGATGATTTTTGAATTGGCACAGCCATTTATTGAGAACTTACTAAATGTCAGGCATTATGCTTTTCTCCAGAGATATAAAAATGATCAAATCATGTTTTTGGCTTTAAGGTAGCTCACACCTTAATGGGGGGAAATCAATCAATAAAAATCATGGTGCAATGTGGTATGTGCTATGATGTAACAACACACAGGAACAAAGAGGACAGTAGGGAAGGAAGAAATGATTGAGCTTCCTTTTGAAGAATAAGGAATTGACTTCAGGTAGAAGTAGGAGAAGAATAGCCTAGGCAGAGGGATCCTATTTGATCTTCACAAAAAAACCTACTGACAATAGTTTTAGCAAATCATTCATAGTAAGTGGGAGACCTGGATGTATTCACATCCATGCATTCTTGATCCTCTACCCTGCTGCCTTATAAAATACATACAGAAGAGAGATCTCTTTTTTCACTCAGATAGTTCTTTTAATATGCATTGGTAACTGGCAAGCACTGTGTACAAAGCTCACTTTAACAACATGGACTGAAATTTCCCAAAGTGTATTTTATAGAACACTAGTCCCCATCAATGCTTAACACAAATGACTCCATGGTTAAATAAGCTTAAGAAAGATGGAATACTGTCTCCTTCTTGAAGATTGACAGTACACATTAACATAAATAGAGTTATGAGAGATCCTGCAATTAAACAATAAAGAAAAATTTAACTTTGCTTAGCTTGGTGATTCTGAAATGAGTTAGGCATGGAATATATTTTCTTTGCAATATATTTCCTTTGGAATAAGTACTTTGGAAAAAAATAGTGTAGCCAATACCTTATCAGGACAGGCAGGGATAAGTTGGTTTAAGTTAGACTTTTTTGGTAATGGATTATCAGTTATCCCATTTGTAACTGTTATAGCTGTAACCTCAAAAATAGAGTAACAAATATTCTATCATCAAGTGAATTTTATTGTAGTTCATGGTGCTCTGCAGTCATCTTATATAGGGTTCTCTATAGAAAATGCTTCTGAGATTAACCTAAATTAAGATGGTCTCTTAAAATCTAACATAGTATTTTTGTAAAAATGATGTAGCATTTTAATCTAAAGTCATATCCATTTCTGTCATTCTATTAAAAAAAATGGGGGCAGCCCTGGTGGCCCAGGGGTTTAGCGCCATCTTCGGCCAGGGTGTGATCCTGGAGACCTGGGATCGAATCCCATGTTGGGCTTCCTGCATGGAGCCTGCTTCTCCTTCTGCCTGTGTTTCTGCCTTTCTCTGTGTGTGTGTGTGTCGGTTGCGAATAAATAAAATCTTTTAAAAAATAAAAATAAATTTTTAAAACGGACTAAGTTTGAACACATCAAAGATACTATGACATTCATTGTAAAAGATAGTCAGCATGTTAGCCTCTCTCTGTATAGATCTTTGGTGTTGCCAGTGACAAAAATACAACTGCAGTAAGCTTTATCCATGGGCCCTGGCTCTTCTCCATACACAAATAGAATGCCGGGTGGCAGCTTCAGGATCATTCTTAGCACAGCAGATCCCAAAGTACATTTTTCTTAATAGATCCTGCCATTGGTTGATTGGTTTGGGCCAATCATTTTGCCCAGAAGAGCTGTCCAGTCAGGTCTGGATTATATGCAAATCACTGGGGCACTACTGGATGGGAATGGGGGTTGGAGAAGGGGATTAGATGAACCACAGGAGCTCTGCATGTGTATTAAAGAATATGGGAAGACTAATTTTCATGGAAGGAGTGCTTAGACAGAATGAAAACATACACTCCACATTTACCATATCATACTCTGAAACCAATACAGGTTATAACCATAAAGATTAATCAAGACTTACTCTTATTTTAAATCAAATTATGGCCAAAGGCTTCAAATAGGACTAAAGAAAGCTATTTAAAATTTTAAAAGAAATAGAATTTTGAGACTGTATCTCTTAAAAAAAAAGATAAATTTTTAAAGTAACATAGCAGATGGTTAACAAAGAATTCATTTTTTCTTCCATGAAAACCAGACTTAAACTCAGAAGCCTACTTTTTTTAATGTAAGTCCACGATAGTAATGACAAATTATGAGAAAATGTTTTGAAGTGCTTTCTGTTCCAATGAAGAGTCCAACTCCTTGTGGAAGCCACTAAAGTATTTTGCACTTTACTAAAGTTGGGCCTTATTCCCTTTCTTTTATAAGTCCTTATGCTTCATGCAAATAGACTTGCTGTAAATGCCTTTAAACCCAACAGAGACACAGTATTATGACAGAAATGGGAAATGCCCACAATGGCTTGTCCATTCAGAGTCCACATCTAGAACTTGTTCCTCTGAGCAGCCCTTCCCCACCACTTATGCCTTCTCTGTCAGGACACCAGTAAGCCACTTAAAAACAGAGAAGACCACATGACTAAAGGGAAAAGGAAAAGAATTTGAGACCTTCTCATTCATAAGGAATTAATCTGCAAGAATGTAAGAAAGTAAGCCAATTCGTGCATGAGGATAAATCACAAGAAAAGAAGAGTTTTCAGCATTTTTCCTTGAAATGTGTTTTGTAAGTAAAGCATACTATGGTTTCTGGAAATTGTTAATTAAATTCTAGCTTCCCTCTGGGAGGCTACATATTTTATTGTGGTTTTGTTGCAGGGGGGAGCAGCAGGGAGGGGTTGTTTTAATCAGAAAGCAAATTAGGTTTTGGTGAAACCTGTGTTAAGGATGTTGACATTTTAGAAAAAAGGAAAGGAATCTCTCATTTATATAATATTTGTAACATTAGCTGCATGGAAATGACTGAGGAATGTGTGAAAGTAGTACTCAGATAGTTGAAAGGCTATATTTCTAAAATAACAGTATAAAAACAAAGGCTGAGATTTACTGTAAATATTTAAAGCATTTAAAAATCCTTGCAGATTATAATTTATAATATGATCATCTCTACTTATGATTTGAAACCCATGGATAATATCAATATGATATTTTGGTTTTTACTTACAAATTTACTATAATTTTCTACTAATTAGGAGAGGTATTGTTCACCAAAAGAAAAAGTCAAGTCAGTGTTATTCTTTGTTTCCATTAAAGGCAGGAAAAAAAAAAAAGAGCAGTGATAAAATTTTTAAGTTTCCTGTTTCTAAAACTTTGGTAAATATCGACTGTAGAACTTCGTACTTCATCCATTAAATATAACATATATTCTCTAAAATCCATAATATATACTTGTCAGTTAAGGTATAGACAGGAAGAAGGTTGTGTGGATGCATGTGGGCATGGCAGTAACACATGGAGACCTAAGGCAGGTCTTACCAAATATCTGTCTCACTGATCAACTACTAATGACCTTTTGATATCCTTTGCAGTCTCTAAGTAAAAATGCTAAAAAATAGCCAAACCAACACAAATGCAAAGTCACAAGGAAAAGAGTAAGATGCAACCACAGCTCCTCTAGTTCAACTGAGAGAAAGGGAAAGGTGAGAGAAGATCACAGAGATCTTCCATGAATTCATCTGTCATTCCTTTCTTGTGATGAACATTTCTCCTAGCACCCCAATAAGTAGGTGAAAGGCCACAGTCCCCAGTGACTCTCTGACCATGGTCACCTTGAGTTCTATTACGGGTGCCTCTCCTCTCCCATCAGAGCCCCATCCCCACATCACACTTCTTCACAGTTCTATTACATTATCAAATCCACTCTCAGGATTTTGTTTCTGCCAGTTAGTCTACAATTTATTTCTGCTCTGTAGGGAGTGCTGGGTCAGTGGGAAAAGGTGAGCTAAGGTTGCTCTGTGTAGAAGGGTGTCTGTAATAAATATACATTTTTGAGTGGTAGCACTAGCTAGTGGAGGGGATAAAATTTTCACTAGAGTTAAAGATAGATCAGACATTTCCCACAGCTCTGAAAGACAAAGCATCTGTAAAGGTTGTTGTCCACAGAGTGCCTTTGGACAAATCTTATAAAGATGGTATATTGGAAGAGTTTGCTTCTTCAGTGTGATCAGCTTTATCTTGTATCACACAATCATGTAACCCCAGATAAGAAACTTTGAGCTTCATTTTCTCATCTACAGTGGAGATTAACTCATTCATTCAGCATATATTTATTAAATGCCTTCATTGTGACAAATTCAGTCCTAAGTACTAGAAATTCAGAAGTACAAATAGTGGACCCTCAACAACTAGTAACTGATATTAAGCACAAACTGTATAGTACTTAGCCTTTCTTTACCCCCATGGCTATTGTTAATCAATAGTTGTCTATATTTTATTGAATATCTGTCCTGTGGCTAGCTGTTGAAAATATTCCTCCTACTATTACTATGGATAATAATAATAAAGCAGGAGCCATAGTCCCATTTGCAAGCAATTTATGGTCTAGCTGAGAAGAGACAATCAGCTGAAAATAGAAAGTAGCTTGGATTCTTAACAGCCTTCAGCATTTACATCCTTGCTTTTTTAAAAAATGCAGTATCCAGGGTCATTTGGGTGGCTCAGTTAAGCATCTGCCTTTGGCTCAGGTCATGATCCCAGGGTCCTGGGATTGAGCCCTGTGCTGGGAGAGCTCCCTGCTCAGGGGGGAGCCTGCTTCTCCCTCCCCCTCCACTTGTGCTATCTTGGTTGCTATCTCTGTCTCTCTCTCTCTCAAATAAATAAATAAAATCTTTAAAATTTTTTTAAAAAAATAAAAACAATATAGAGCTATTAAATCAAAATTATGAAGTCTGGACATGATTTTATTTTAAAATTCTCCAGGTGATCCTACTTTGCAGCCAGTGTTGAGAACCACTAGACTGATGGTTTGCAAACCCTGACACTGGCCACAATGCCTTGACTGTAAACCCTACCTGAACCTACAGCAAACTAGGATATCCCAGAAAAGAGCTCAGAACTCAGCATCATCCGATGAGGCTTTAGACACTTTAAAGTTGGGATTAATGCTTTTTTAAAAGTTATAGCAGATTCCGTTTCCATACTATAAACTTTTATAAGATTATAAATTACATAATTTCATAAAAATTTTATAAAAACTTTGTATTATAAAAATACAGATAAATATCATTCATTAAATTGTATTTGGTTAAAAGTTCTTTAGAAAATACATGCTCATGAAATTTTTACTCTTTAGTAATTATCATCTCATTTCTCCTTCACATTGTTCCGTCCCCTTTTAGTCACTCCTCACACGCAGAAACCCAGTAACAATGAACTGCCTGCGGCACCCCCAGAATTGGCCACATTCTGTCTCTAGCCCTTTCCTATCTTGTTGCTGCTGCCTGAACCACTCTCTCCACCTCCCTGGCATCTAATTCTTCTCCATTCTTCAAGACTCAATCTAGGTATCATTTGCTCTACTAAATCTTCCTTGACCCCATAAAAAGGGAAGAGAGTCTTCCTGTGACTCCCATTATAAACCCACAAATTCCCTTCTTTAAGACTTATTATATGATCTTGTCTATTTATTGCCCTATATTCCTCTCTGGATTAGAAGTTTCATGAGAACAGGAAATATACCTGAATTTGTCACCATTTTATCTCCATTTTCTACAGAGCACCAAGCATATAGTATATGCTCAATGAATACCTGTTGAATTGCATTTATTTGAATATAGATTTTTACTTAGGTATATATACAATAAGTGAACTACAGTATCAGTTATCTAGTTCCTGCAAGCCCAGATAACTTCCTCATAAAATTTCCAAGTAATTGGTATTTTCCTGTAATGGAATCCTTTCATGCCAAATTCACTGCATTTGAGAACCAATGAATGTCCCTTCTCTCCCACTTACCTTTGACCTCCTTGGGGCTTTATTTCATCATCTGTCATTGTGAGAGCCTTTCTGTCAGAAAGGTTGGGAGTGAATAGCTGAGTTTTTTTCTTGCTGAGAGCTAGGAATTCTCAGTCCCATCCTTGAGGATCTGTGCCACAAATTCACATAAAAGAGTCATGCTATAAGATTCTATAAAATTAGGTGTTTGGTGTGAATGGTGAAGGACTTCCTGGCTGCATTGTGCCCTCTCTGGCAAATGGTGCTAGAGCCTGTCCAGCCTATTCAGTGAAATGATGTGCTCAGTAGTAAGAACTAGAAGTCCCAGAACTATGCTCTTTGGCTTCAAGGAAGCCCCAAATTCCCACAGTGGATACTGCCTCCTAAGCCTGAGGTGTGAGCAGTATGCTTTGTGTTGAAGTGAAAATCATGTTGTTCAAAATGATAGCCTAATAAACTAGTCATTACTTCTAATTGCTGGTATTAGTACTTTAAATTTCTATTCTCCAGGATTATTGTTCAATTTGTTATTAAGCAGCTCTGAAACTTGCAGCACTTTCCTACTTTGTCAAAGATCAAGTTGCCATAGGAATATATTTGGGCTTTTTCAGAATTCATAATTTTGTTGTTCAATTCACTGCAGAGAACTGCGTGCTTCTTTAATGAATTAAAATTTAAATTTGGAACACTGGCTGGGCCCAATTCACCCACTGCTGATTCAAAGCTCCTTAGCATATCAAAGTGATGAGACACAGTGCAAGAGACAACCCAAACTGTATAATGAGAGACAGGACACATGGAATTTGAGGCAATTCCTACAGTGCCCAGGGCAATTGTAACTTTGAATATTCTATACTTAGTTTCATTGTTAAATACAAAAATCTCAACCCTTCACTGTGCAAACTCTGTGTCTGAGACTCTTGAATATTCTTAAAGTGTGTATCCTTTTGTGAAGAGGCTGGGAGGTAGAGTGGTTCTATGACAGGTATACCACATCACCTTGTAAATTCTTCAAGTTCCAGGGATACTGTTTTCTTGGAAAGAGGGTGGATGATGCATAAGAAAAGCAGTACTTTGGAATTGGAAAGAGAATGATTGGAGTGCAACAGCTATACTAGGCAAGACTCTCTTTTAGGTTTATTGTGAAGATTAAATGAGAGGATAAGGTTTGAGTGAGATAATTGGGATATAATCATATCAAAGAGACAGAGATTCATATCTTTTGTTCCAGTGCCTAGAATACTGCCTGGTACATAATTTCCACTTAATAAATATATTTTGGTAAATAAATATCATATATGCCAAATATTAGCCTAAGGACTTGCTGCATATGGGTATTCAATAAATGGAAGTTGCTAGGATTATTTCTAGAATTAATGAGAGACAAGAAAAAAAATCTACTCAGTAGAACAGATGTAAGGATGTAGAATGCTATAGAGAGACACTTTGAAAATGGATTAACTGTTCTGTAGGAGACTGAGGATTTGTCGTTATGTGTTATGAACTTGTTTCGTTAATGTGTCTGAGTGTATCCCTTCTAACAGGCTCAGTCTTCCCACTGGAGAAAACAAAACCTATACTGGCTGATGATGCTGGAGTTATGATGATGTGTGTTTTTTTTGATACCATGTAATATGGCTCACCTAGCTGTTACAGCTGGAAGTCTTCTGAAATGATGGTTGTTACATAGCATTATATGTAGGAAAATAAAAGCATGGAGAAAAATTCTGGAGAAAGGGCTTAGCTAAACACAGAACTCTGTTTCATCCTTTCTTTTATTTCTTCTATACCTCTTACTAGTAGAATAGCCTACAGATGTTCAAGTTGGATGATTTTACATAAAGGAAGAAAGTAACACAGTGAACATACAATATGCTTCATCTAAAATGATCAAATTTGAACATTTTGCCATATGCACACTAGTGCTCTCTCCATATATATTCACATGTCTATATATGAAATGCCTAAATACTTTAAACAACATAAATATTTTTAAATAAATTACAAACATTTTAGCATGTTGCTCCAACTATTTAACTATTCCAGCATCTATGTGTGCGTGCCTACAACTCTCTTCCACATAACCACAATAGCATTAGTACATATAAAACATTTGACAGTGATAAGATCCATTACTTGATTTATGGTCCATACTCAAATTTTCCAAATTATCATAGTGATGTCCTTTTAACTGTTATTCCATAGTAGGGAGTGTTCATATTCAATCAATGATCACACATAACATTTAGTTGTCATGCTTCTTCAGTGTCCTTTAGCACTAAACTGTCTCCCTTTTTAAAAAAGATTTATTTATTTTAGAGAGAGAGTGTGTGCAGGGTGGAGGGGCATAGGGAGAGGGGGTGCAGAGTCTGACCTGGGCTCGATCTCACAACCCCGAGATCACAACCTGAGCCGAAACCAAGAATCAGCTGCCTAACTGTGCCACTCAGGTGCCCCCTCCCACTTTTAAAAAATATTTCATGATATTAATAGTTTTGAAGAGTCAGATTGTCTTGCAGAATATTCCTTAATTGGGACTTGTCTGATTATTTCCTCATGATTAGATATTAAATGGTTTTTATGAATCCTGATAGGTGAATTCACTTATCACTCTTTTGCTTATCAAATTTTCAGCCAAATTTTTAGTTAAGAGATAACTGAGTTGTGTGACAGAACTAGAATTCAAATTACTTTTAATTTACAATAGTAACAGAGTATAAAACTTTTAAAATCATTATTTGAACATTATTTAAAAGTTAACATAATCCTCTATTGTAGTTCTGCATTGTGCATTTTATATACTCACATATTTGCTTTTTTACAATCAGGGTAGTATATATCCTGTAAGGTTAGAAAATGCAAAAAAATAAGCACATATATGTTGCTTTTTTCATTATTGAGGGTGTTTTAAACATTTCTATATATTCATAATTATTTTATTTACTGTATAATATTTCACTGAGTGGATTTTATTTAATCTATTCCTCTAATCTTGGATATTTATGCTTTTTTCAGCCTTTTGGAATCATAGATAGCTGTTCTGTGCATAGATTTTTGTTTTTTGAATTATGTCATTAGCAGAAATTCTAGAGACTAAAATTACTGGATCAGAGTATATACATCTTTATTATTATTAAATGTTGTTTTCCAAAAGTGGTATATCATCACTCTAAACAAATGAACAGGTTTCTTAA
The DNA here is from genome assembly GCF_048418805.1 of Vulpes vulpes. NCBI lineage: Eukaryota > Metazoa > Chordata > Mammalia > Carnivora > Canidae > Vulpes > Vulpes vulpes. The sequence continues at coordinate 28,460,008 of NC_132791.1, forward strand.
GCTTTGACCATCAATGAGAACAATATTTTAATTTATTAGCTACTTTAATAGGTGATTAAAGGTAAATTTGATGATCTTCAGTCTCCATTAAGTAAGATCTTCTCCTTTGTGTTTCTTCATGATTAGTACTTCGCTATGTATTTTTGTGTTCATATCATGGCTTATTTGGTTTGTAGGTCCTTGAGGTTCTCCTGAATTTGAATGAACTCTTCATTCATTATAAATGTTAGTTTGTCTGACATTTTCAATACAAACATTTTTCTTCTTTTTTTAAGATTTATTTATTTGAGAGAGAAAAAGAGAGCAAGCATGTCCCTGTGGTGGAGAGGGTCAGAGGGAGTAGGAGAGAGAGAATCCCAAGCAGACCGTGCTGAACACAGAGCCCAACTCAGGGCTTGATCTCATGACTCTGAGTTCATGACCTGAGCTGAAACCAAGAGTCAGGTACTTAACTGACTGCTCCTCCCAGGTGCCCCAGTACAAATATAAAAAAGAAAATAATATATATCATTTTTCCCTTATAGAATCTCTCAGTTTCTGTATATTCAGTTGTGACAACATGTACCTTTGAGCTCTTCTATGGATTTTTGGATAAGGCATAGCTCTACTACTTAGGCTTTCTAAATTGTCAAAGATTATCTTAATATCATCTATTAAGATAATTCTTAATTATCTTAATATCATCTATTAAGATAATTCTTAATTATCTTACCCCTTTATTTGGGAAAATGAACATAACTTTGCACATATGTTTAGGGTTTATTTCTAATTGTTTCACTCTTGTCTGTTGGTGTGTTTTTCTCTGTGCCAGTACCACACCATTTCAATTCTAATACTTTTATAAGTTTAATGTCTGATACAGCTAGATTTCCTTCTCTTTTCTTCTTTTCAGATTGTCTATTACAGTTTCACCTTTTCTCTTAGTTTTCATGAAATTTTTGTTGAATTTTTAAAAATCATATTGCCATTTTGGTTGAAATTGTACTAAATCTGTAAATTTCCTTGGGGTGAACAAATTTATAATTTGTCTCACTGAGGCAAAATTATACCTATTTTAATTTTTTTAAAAACTTAAAAGTATTTGTAGGTTTCTGCCGAAAGGTTTTGCTCTAATCTTGTACCTTAGTGTTTTAGGTTGCTTTTAACAAAATAATAGCTGTAATTTACTAAGCATATAATATGCACCAGACCATGCTAAATATTTTCATATACATTAATTCACAGAAGAGTTCTGTGAGGTATAGCTACTGTTATCACCATAGTCCCTATGAAAAAACTGAGGTTAGGTTGGTCACATACTTGGTCCAGGGCTATGTGGCTGTTAAAAGTATAGCTCTTTACATCCAGAGTGTCCCACTTCAAAGGCCATGCTCTTGACTACCATCCTATACTGAGGAACTCATAATTCCTATTAATTAAGACAATGAAATTTACCCAGAGTAAAAGCAAAATTTTGTGCTAAGATCAATATTTCGAATGGATAAGAGAGAAAGCCAATATCTATTGAGAATATTAAAAAGTTTAGATCTTTTATACAGTATGAGTTAATAAAGTGTTTCATTAAACAAAGTAATGAAATCCAGTTCCAAATTAATAGTTATGAGATATCAGTTTATGGAAGGGCTAGTACCAGTGGATCAAAATCTAGAATACTGTGTTCTCAGCCCTATATTTTAAGAGTAGCCATTGCATTTAGGAATTTCATCAGGGGATGATAGCATGATATATAAAGATAATTCTAGTTGTGCACAATAAATGACTGAAGGTTAGGAACCTTTAGCTTGGTTGGAAGATCTGTGAAGAGCTTTTGTGAGCCAGGGGGAATAGATGTGTAGTGAATAGAAGTTCCAGGGAGACAGATTTTTGTCTCCAATAAATTCTTAAAGAATTAACCCCCACAACAGTGAAACCAACTTCTTGCAATTTAGTGAGTGTCTCATCCTTTAAGGTATTTGAACAGGGACCAAAAGTTATAGGAAGCAGATTCCTAAATTACAAAAAAAGTAGATCTAGATTAGTGACTCCTAAAGTGCAGGTCCAGGACCAGTAGCATCAGCCAGAAACTAGAGTTATTAAACATGCAGATGAGTGGGCCCCACCCCAGACTACTGAATCAGGAACTGAGATAGGACAGCAATCTGTCTTTCAACAAGCCTCCAGGTGATGCTGATGCATGCTTAAGTTTGAGAACTGCTAATCTAGATGAACTTTAATGTCCCTTATAACTCAAAAGTTGGACTCTTCTAATTATTTGTTAATGCAAAGGTAAACTTCTGTATTTGTCGATATGATATTGTGTGCTGCATCTAAGGAAATTTAATTTTTGAAATAACAAATAATAACCTCATTATAAAGTGGTTTCATCCAAAGATAACTTCATGATGTCATCCCTAAAAAAGTGTTTCGGTTGAACTTCCAGTATCCTAACTCACGGTCGGAGGTCTCCCATACATATACACCAAGCTGTGTCCATTAGTGAAGGCATGGAGCACCCTCTATTATATATGCCTGTTTTCTTTTCAAAGTGCAGATGCGTAAATGATGGAAAAATTGAGCAATCATCCTAGGTTTACTTCTTATTTTTCATCATCGCACTCAATTGAAGTCCTCTGGGGGTGGGTGAAGATGGCAAGAACTTTAATTTCTTATAGCTAGGACACAGTAGGTGTTGAATTTTCCTTGCCACTTACCCATCTGTTTCTCCCACCAAGCTGTGAGTTCCTTTGGCATTGGGACCATGTCTCATCCATCTTTGCTTCTACCATGGTGCTTAGGGCAGTGCTTGTGAAACATCAGGACTCAATCATTGCTTATTAAATGTAATGTATGCAATGTGGTAAGTTCTCCAGGTTTAAAAATAAGTTTTTCATATGAAATGAAAGTATTATTATTAAATAAAACAGATGAATAGAACACTTGGATCCCAAAACTAAATTCAATCATTATTTACATTTTAGAGTAATGATTCTTGATCATTTCTCCCATTTTCTAAAGCTTTATTTTACATGGCTATAGTCTTACTTGGCATAAAATTTTAAATTCTTTTTCCCCTTATTATTGTGTAGTAGGGAATCAAATTCCATGATACAACCACCTGTGCCAAGAGACTACAGCTTTTTAAATTGCTAGAGCTGACTTAATCCTTCTCATCAGCCTGGTAGGTAGCTGGAACACTTAAACTTGACCATTGATATCTTAGTCTTTTCCAGCTAAACAGTCTATATCTGTGAAAGAGTGGATAAAGTTCAATCTTCTTCTTCAGGGTTGGGTTAAATAGTCCCCTAGATGGATTGAGCATATTTCAGATAAATGCTCCATATTTCAGATTTCCTTCCTTCCCTCTGCTTCTTTACAAGATGGTATCTGGCTGGGGTTTTCATGACAAGGGGCAGTAGGGGGTGAGGTGGCAGTGGACAGATAAATGGCTTATGTGAGATCATGGTGATAGGGAAAGAGGCCTCAGGTTTTTCTTTTATTCCAGTGTCTGGTTTCTGCTAGCTCACTGACCTTCGCAGATTCCTCACATTCACTCCTCCTGAGCTCACTGAGACCCTGGGACCCCAGAAGGGAATGACATGCAGGATCTGGAGGGAGTCAGAGGAAATGTTTTTACACTCATCTAATAAGCCATGTTTATCAACCAGTTTTATACCATCTCTCCAACAAGAGTTGAAGGATGTAGTCCTGAGTTGAAGGTAAGATTCTTCCAAATGGAGAAAAGGAAACAGCCCTATGCTTTCAGCTTTTCTCTTCAACATTTAGAAAAGTCTCTCCACCCCTTAAAACATCTACTTCATAGAAGTCAAGACACATGAGCTTCTTACCTACCCCCCCCCCCAATTCTCTCTTCTTTTTGGACTTTCCCCTGTGTCAGAATGGATAAAATGGTTCTCTCTTCTTGTTGTCTGGTTGGAACTACTATGCTATAGATTCTCTATTTTCTCTGTACTTAAAAAAAAAATGAAACCAAACCAAAAAAAAAAGAAACCAAACAAAGCTGAAAACATTTTTATGAGGTCAAATTTTTTTCTCCAGGGCTTATCAAATTAAGTGTACTTTTAATCTCCTCACCTATTTTACCTATCCTCATCCCATCTCCCCATCTGTTAACTGTTTTCTATAGGTAAGAGTCTGGTTGGGGTTTGTCATTCTTTTTTATGGTCAAATAATATTCCATTATATATACACACACACAGACATATACACATATCACATCTTCTTAATCCATTAATCTCTCACTGGACACTTGGGCTGCTTCCATAATTTGGCTATTGTAAATCATGCTGCAATAAACGTAAGAGTGCGTATACCATTTTGAATTAGCATTTTCATATTCTTTGAGTAAATTACCCACTAGTGAAATGATTATAGGATAGTCTATTTTTAGTTTTTGGAGGAAACTTCATACTGTTGTGCAGAGTGGCTATGCTAGTTTGCATTCCCACCAAAAGTGCAAGAGGGTTCCTATTTCTCCACATCCTTGCCAACACTTGGTTTTTTTGAGTTTGATTTTAGCCATTCTGTCAGGTGTGAGGTAATCGCTCGTTTTGGTTTTGATTTGCATTTCCATCTTTTCATGAGTCTGTTGGCCATCTGTGTCTTCTTTGGAGAAATATCTGTTCATGTCTTCTGCCCACTTTTTAATTGGATTATTTCTTTTTTTGGTATTCAGTTATATAAGATCTTTATTTTGGATACTCTTTATCAAATATGTCATTTGCAAATATCTTCTCCCATTCACTACGTTGTCTTTTAGTTTTATTGATTATTTCCTTTGTAATGCAGAAGCTTTTTATTTTGAAGTGGTCCCAATAATTTATTTTTGCTTTTGTTTCCCTTGCCTAAGGAGACCTAGCTAGAAAAAATGTTGCTATGGCGGATGTCAGGGAAATTACTGCTTGTGCTCTTGTCTTGGATTTTTTATGGTTTCAGGTCTCACATTTAGGTCCTAAATTAATCCATTTTGAATTTCTTTTGTGTATGGTTAAGAAAGTGGTTCAGTTTCATTATTTTGCATGCAATTGTTGGGTTTTCCCAAAACCATTTGTTAAAGAGACTTTTTCCAATTGCATGTTCTTGCCTCTTTTGTTATATATTAATGGACCATATAATTATGGATTTGTTGGTGGGCTTTCTATTCTGTTCCATTGATCTAAGTGTCTATTTTTGTGCAAGTACCATACTGTTTTTATTATTAGAACTTTGTAGTATAACTTGAAATCTAGAATTCCTCCAACTTCAGTTTTCTTTTCCAAGGTTGCCTCAACTTTTCCAGGTCTTTTGTGGTTCCATACAAATTTTAGGATCATCTGTTCTAGTTCTATGAAAAATGCTGTTGATATTTTGATAGAGATTTCATTAAGTCTGTAGATTGCTTTGGGTAGTATGGATATTTTAACAATATTTGTTCTTCCAATCCATGAGCATGGAGTATTTTTCCATTGATTTGTGTCCTCTTCAATTTCTTTCATGAATGTGTTACAGTGTTCAGAGTACAGTCTTTAACCTCCTTGGTTAAGTTTATTCCTAGGATTTTTACTCTTTTTGGTCCAATTATAAATGGGATTGTTTTCTTAATTTCTCTTGCTGCTGTTTCATTATTAGTATACAAAAATGCAACAGATTTCTGTAGACTGATTTTTGTATCCTGTGACTTTACTAAATTCATTTTTCAATTCTAGTGGTTTTTGGTAGAGTTTTTCAGGTTTTCCATAAATAGTATCAGGGCACCTGCAAATAGTGAAAGCCTTACCTCTTCCTTAGCAAATAGGATGATTTTTATTTCTTGGCTGATTTTTGTAACTAGGACTCCCAAGACTATGTTGAATGAAAGTGGTGACAGTGGACATCCTTGTCTAATTCCTAACCTTAGGGGAAGACCTCTTCCCCCCCCCCCGCCCCCGCATTGAGTATGGTGTTAGCTGTAGATTCTTCATATATGACCCTTATTATGTTGAGGTATGTTCCCTCTAAACTTACGTTTTGTTTTTATTATTGTTATTATTATTATGATTCATAAGAGACACAGAGAGAGAAAGGCAGAGACACAGGCAGAGGGAGGAGCAGGCTCCCTGTGAGAAGCCTGATGCAGAACTCAATCCCAGGACCCCAGGATCATGACCTGAGCCAGAGACAGGTGCTCAACCACTGAGCCACCCAGGTGCCCCCTGCAACCAACTTTGTTGAGATTTTTTTTATTGTGAATGGATGTTGTACTTTGTCAGGTGTTTTTTCTGGGTCTATTGAAATGATCATGTAACTTTTTATCCTTTTTCTTATTGATATGATTTATCACATTGATTGATTTGCAAATATTAAACCAAACTTGCATCCTGGAAGTAAATCCCACTTGATCGTAGTGAATGATTTTTTTAATGTAATGTTGGATTTGGTTTGCAAGTATTTTATTAAGGATTTTTGCATCTATGTTCATAGGAGATATTGACCTGAATTCTCTTATTTAAAGGTATCTTTATCTGGTTGGTATCAAGGTAATGCTGACCTCATAGAATGAATTTGGAAGTTTTCCTCCATCTTCTATTTTTTGGAATAGTTTGAAAAGAATAGGTATTAACTCTTCTTTAAATGTTTGGCAGAATTCACTTGTGAAGCCATCTGGTTCTGAACTTGGTTTTGGATTCTTGATTCAATTATATTGCTGGTAATTAGTCTGTTCAGGTTTTCTGTCTCCCAGATTCAGTATTGGGAGGTAATATATTTTTAGGAATTTATCCATTTCTTCTAGGTTGTTCAAATGTGTTGGGCTATAATCTTTCATAACATTCTCTCACAATCCTTTGTATTTCTGTGGTGTCAGTTGTTACTTCTCTTTTATTTCTGATTTATTTGAATTTTCTCTTTTTTCAGTGAGTTTGTTTTTCTTTCAAAGAACCAGTTCCTCATTTTATTGATTTTTTTAAGTTTCTATATAATTTATTTCTGCTCTAATCTTTATTATTTTCTTCCTTTTGATGGTTTTTGGTTTTGTTTTCTTTTTCTAGTTCCTTTAGGGGTAAGGTTAATTTGTTTATTTGAGATTTTCTTGAGGTAGGCCTATATTGCTAAAACTTTCCTTTTAGAACTGCTTTTGCTGCATCCCAAAGTTTTGGACTGTTGTGTTTTCATTTTCATTTGTTTCCGTGCATTTTTAAATTTCCTCTTTGATTTCTTGGTTGGCCCATTCATTGTTTAGTAGCTTATTATTTATCCTCCACTTTTGTGTGTGTGTGTGGTCTTTCTAGATTTTTTTTCTTGTGATTGATTTCTAGTTTCATGGCATTGTGATCAGAAAAGATGCAAGATATGACTTCAGTCCTTTTGAATTTGTTGAAACTTGTTTTGTAGCCTAATAAGTGATCAATGCTGAAAAATATCCCATGTGCACTTGAAAAGAATGTGTATTCTCTTTTAGGATGGAGTATTCTGAATATACCTGAATATAACATGTAGATCCATAGGTGGAGTGTTCTGACATGTCACTCACAGTCAATTTTCCTTATTGATTTTCTGTTTGGATGATCTGTCCATTGATATAAGTAGGGTGTTAAAGAACCCTCCTATTATTGTATTACTATTGATTACTTCTTTTATGTTGGTTATTACTGCTTTACATATTTGGGTGCATATATACTTAAAATTGTACTATCTTCTTGTTGTATTGTTCCCTTAAAGATTATATAGCATCCTTCTTTATTTCTTCTTACAGTCTTTGTTTTAAAGTCTTTTGTCTGATATATGTATTACTACCCCAGCTTTCTTATCACAACTATTTGCATGATAAATATTTTTCCATCCTTTCACTTTCAATCTGCATGTGTCTTTAGGTCTGAAATGATTCCCTTAACCAGCATATAGATGAGTTTTATTATTTTTTTATTTATTCAGTTACCTTATGTCTTTTTATTGGAATGTTTAGTCCATTTACAGTCAAAGTAATTATTGGTAGACATGTATTTATTGCTATTGTATTACTAGCCTAATCATTGTTTTTGTAGTTCTTCTCCCCTCCTTTCTTCTCTTGCTCTCTTTTCTCACCAGAAGCGGGCTTTCTTTACCCATATGCTTGCATTCCTTTCTCTTTATTTTTTGCATATCTGCTACTGGCTTTTGATTTGTGGTTACTATTCAGTTTGTATATGGCATCCTCTGCAAAGAGCAGTCTGTGTTAAGTTGATGGTTGCTTAAAGTTGAACCCATTCTTTACTCTTCTCCTTCCCACTTTAAAAAAAAAAAAAGATTTTATTTATTTGAGAGCAAAAGAGAGAGAGAGAGAGAGAGCAAAAGAGAGAGAGAACACGAGTGGGGGAGAGGCAGAGGGAAGAGAAGAAGCAGACTCCTGTTGAACAGGGAGACTGACTCTGGGCTCCATCCTGGGACTCCAGGAGCATGACCTGAGCTAAAGACAGATGCTTAATCAACAGAGCCACCCAGGTGCCCCTTTTTTCCTCCCCATGTTTTAGGAATATGGTGTCATACTTCACATCCTTTTTTGTGTGTGTGTGAGTCCCTTGACTGATTTTTGCAGATAAACTTATTTTTGTTGCTTTTGTGCTTCCTACTTTTCTTATTCTTACTTATGTTCTTTCCTTTCCACTCAGAGTCTCCTCTAATATTTCTTGTAGGGCTGGAGTAATGGTCATGAATTCCTTCAAATTCCCTCAACTTTGGTTTGTATGGGAAACTTTTTCAACTCCCTTTCTATTCTGAATGATTCCCTTGCTGGATAGAGTGTTCTTGGCTGCAGACTTCTTTCCTTTGAGCACAATACCACTCTTTTCTGGCCTGCAAACTTTCCATTGTAAATTCCACAGAGAACCTTATGAGGATTCCTTTGTATTTAACTGTCTTTTCTCTCTCTGCTTTAAAAATTCTCTTTATCACTACTTTTTGCCATTTTAATTACTATATGTCTTGGTGTAGACCTTATAAGGCCAAATTTTTTATATGAAAGAAGGGGAACTTTGAAATTTGGAAACTCCTGCTGTCACTCCACAAATGTGGCTTTCAGATAATCTGAAAGCCTGTTTTGAGAACTAAAACTAACCCATGATGCCTGAGGCAGTACCCATTCTCTTTCCTTGGGGGCAGTAATCTCATTGCTATGTTCCAACCAGCACTTTTATTTGAGAGGGAAATTCAGTATGCCCATTTAAAATGACTGAGTGTTGGGATCCCTGGGTGGCACAGGGGTTTGGCGCCTGCCTTTGGCCTGGGGCGCAATCCTGGAGACCTGGGATCGGATCCCACGTCGGGCTCCCGGTGCATGGAGCCTGCTTCTCCCTCTGCCTGTGTCTCTGCCTCTCTCTCCCTCTCTCTGTGTGACTATCATAAATTAATTAAAAAAAAAAGACTGAGTGTTAAACATGTTAAAATTATATCAAAAAATACCCCAGCATGTTGTGATGTTATGCACTGATCACTGTGATAGGAAAGGTGTGTATTTCAATTTATTAAATCTTTGAGCTTAATTTATTTATTTATTCTCATTTTATAAATGATAGAGTGAGGCTCAAAAATAACTTTCCTTAGATTCCCCAGAGAGGGCATTCTTTCAACTACACTCTGCACAATATTTAACCAAATGTACACCCCACTGCTTATTTAACTATTTCTCCATATTTTGACATTTAAGTTGGATCAAGTTTTTTTAAAGGCAGATTTGCAACTTCTAGTACATGAAACTGGGGTTTAGAAATCAAAGGCTACTTGAAACCCAATGATGAAAAGCAGATTGAAAGAAAAGTGAAAGATATAACACCTACCAATTGCAATGTGATGACTTTAGCTTAGTCTTAATCCAAATACAATGTAAAAAATAGAAATAAAAATAAATAAATAGAATCAATTGGGGAAATTTGAACATTGACTAAATGGATATTTGATGATAATAAGCAATTATTTTGTAGTTTGTAGCTTTCACTGACTTTTAAAAAGCTCTTGGAGATATATAATGACTTATTAAGATAAAATCAGGTCAGAATTATTTCTATTACAAGGGTGGAAGACTGGGTAGAGGTTGAAACAAAAGTGGCCATAATTTAATCATTGTTGGAGTTGGGTTGATGGGTACCTGGGAGTTCATTATCTCATTCTTTTGTATATATTTGAAATTTTTCATAAAGAAATGTTTTTTAAAATGGAGTAACAACTGGAATAGCATTCTCTATGCTTTTTGAGTTTTGAACAAGGAAGTGTTCTTTTTCTAATATTATTAAACAAATTAGCATTTGTATAATTTTGATTCCCATCTCCAGTTCTGACTCCTCACCCTCAATCACATTTCCTTTACATACTGTATATCGCCTGACAGATTCCTTTTGGGTGAGCCTTCTCAAATGTAAATTCTTCTTCCAAATGGAGTAAAAAGAGTAGTCAGTGCTCTTAAGTGATGTGTGTGTGTGCACATTGAGGACACATGATCAATGCACGTGGTGAGCAGGATGGTTCTCTGAAACAGGGCTTGCCAGAGCCTCGTTATTCCACTCTTACTGCAGTTTTATCATGTGTCTAAGGAAGTGTTTCCACTGCCAGGCAGCAAGGAAATTTGAAAAGTGCCAGCTTCGAATGCCCAGGAGACACAGGTTGACATCCTCTACTTGTCTGAATGGTGAAGCCAGGCTCCTCCCGCAGAGTGTCTCATTAACACCAGGGGCTTGACCAGGCAGGATGCCCCTATTTGAGCATGTGTGCTATCTGGGTAGTCTTTCTCAATCCATGAAATGTACTAAAGTTACATTACATTAGACCAAAGTGTACTTGTTTTCTGTGGAAATTTTTATACTATTTCTGCTCCTTACCCCTCCCCCATGCTACTGAACCAAGCATCTGGCAATCTAGATCCATAAAAAGAGGCAATAGTAATTACTTTTCCTCAATATTATTAAGAATTGTCATTAAATAATTATTAACATGTTTAAAGGGAAGAAGGAGGAAAGGTGAAATATAGCATACATGAGGGAGAAGGGGAGGGAGAGTAAAGTTTGTAGGGTGTTGTTCATTGCAGAATAGGAATGAAGCAAGTACATTATCATCTTGAGATTCTAGTGGGATTCTGAAGTAGATACAAAACACTGAAAAATAGATTAAAGATGTGAATTTTTCCATAAGGCACACAATGAAATTTAATGTGTAGGAAAAAAATTCCCTTAAACTTTATAGCTTCCTTTCATGTCCTGTACAAGCTAATGCCAGGATTCAGGGTGAAAAATGGTGGCCTTTGGTTAAACTACCTTCTTTGCTATAGTCTCTGTACAAAATTCAAAGAAACCAGGAGCATATCATTAAAATTATTCACATGGTAGTCAAGGATCTATCTCATCTTGAAACTCCCAAAGTATACCAATTGATATCTTTCTTCCAGAACCCTGTTGGCCTTGACAGTTTTATAGAAGTTGATTATTTAACTTGGAACACACTGATACCTGCAAAGTAGAGCAAAAGCAGGCAAGCTGTAGGCTGTGATTATGGTAAAGATTAATAGGTATTAATGGGGTGAATTTTCTATTCTTATTCTTTCAAAAACAGCTAATCCCATGACAGAAAGATGTTTACTGATGCAGTAGGATGGAACATCAGCAATGCAAGGCAAGAGTGATAAGACAAATACTTTACAGCCAAGAAATGCAGCAGATCTTTATTTAACAACTACATAGTAGCTATTGGGTCCTCATGAGCCAATGCCACCCTGGCTTTTGCCATTCCTCATTCTTGAGGGATAAGGGCAACAACTGCTCTAGCTATTCCCTGCTGAAATGGGGTATAGATCAGGATTTAAGGAATTAAATTGCCTTGCATCTAATTGTAGACATTTCCTAGTACTACATTGAACCCCATCCTTTGTACAGCCATTATTTTGGTACCCTTGTGTATAGTCTTAACATCTTATTCCACATCCATAACAAAGTCAGTCAGGTAAGTTCATAACAAAGCATATTAGGTCACTTGTCTCATTTCAGGAGCTAGTTCTCCAGGTGGGCTTTCAAAGTCAGACCTTTAGAGTTTTAAATTGAAAGCAAATGAAAGAAAAGGAAGTATGAAATTTGCAGAACCTGACTCATTTGTATCCACCATTTTTACCAGTCTTGGACAGGAATTAATATTTGTACCAGAACTAAGCTGGTTGCTTTCTACATTTTATTTAATTAAATCCTTAGAAGCATGTAGTGGTAATTTTATTCTCCCCACCTTAGAAATGAGGAAACTGAAACTTTAGAGAAGTTGTGTAACTTAGCCAAAATCATGCAGCTATGAAGTTGAAGTCATAGGGCTAAATTTTAAATCAGCTCTGTCTAAATCTAACATCTGTATTCTTTCTAGGGCACCTCATTGGTTCCGTTGCTGCAAAGGAGGTGGTGCTTGTGTAGTTGGTAGATTGTTTGCTGGGTTTTTTAAAAGATTTTGTTTATTTTGAGAGAGAGAGAGAGAGCACACCTGAGCAGGGGGAGGAGCAGAGGCAGAGAGAGAGAGAGAGAATCTCAAAGACAACTCCACATTGCACATGGCGCCCCTGTCATGACCCTGAGATCATGATGTGAGCAGAACTCAAGAGTCAGATGCTTAATTGACTGAGCCACCCAAGCATCCCTAGAGTAGTTGGTGGGTTTTGAAAGAAGAAATTTTTTCACACCTATGTCTACATTCCTTACTCCAGGAATTAAGGAGTTGTAAACATTTCCAAATTGCAATTAATCACAACTACAAATTTGTATGTTGTAAGGTAAAGTGCCACAAAAAAGAAGAAAATACATAAATTATAATCTGTCATTTACACAGCCCTGGGCAAATGTCTAAATTCTCTGGGCCCAAATTATTTCTGCCAAATATGAAGTAATTTGATTAGATCAAGTCTAAATTATTCTTTTCCTCTGTGATTCTTTTTTTTTTTTTTTTTTTGGTTGATGGACTGTAAGCCTTGGTAAATTAGAATTGAGATTTTTAAAAATGCCCAATCGGGTTGGATTAAAAAAATCCTCTTCATAAATTGACCTTCTCTTTTAGCTAATATTTGTCTTGCTCTGTTATATACCCCCTCTCAGGCACACACACACACACCACATTTATGCACCCAGACATTCAGCACACCTTATACCCTAGACAATTAGCATTATTATTTTTACTCAAGAAAGAGCAATTCAAAGTGGGTTTCATATGCAAAGCACACACATAATTAGTAGTTTCAGCATAGTTTGAACATTAAGAAAACAGCCCAAGTGTCCATTCCACTGTCCTCCACCATCCCTTGTGAATTTGTGAAGAGCTGTTGATCTTGACCCAACTCTGGAGTTCTGGCTCCTTTGGTATGAGTCTCTTATACCTCAAAATTCTGTGAAAACAGTCAACAAAGTGCTATATAAAGAGATACGTGTTAGATTTAGGCAGAGCAGGTCTTGAATATTTTTTGAGAGGACACTTTTCAACTTTCTACCGTGGTAACTTTCTGGTATCTCACTGTATTTAGACCCTGGGTTCTATAGAGGAAATTTTAGTAGCAATGCTCTGGCAGGATTACACCTAATGAGAGAATGAGACTTAACTCAATGAAGTCTTCTGCTGTCGATACTGTCAGCAATTGACTGTCTTTCCTTTTAAACTGATAAGTTCTCAAGGGGAGAACATACAGTGTAGACATCCCTTTATTGCGACAGCACCCATCTTAGTTCTTGATATGTGGTGGGTAGTACGTCAAGAAAATAGTGTGTATTTTGTAGTAGAAAGACAAAACAACAATTTTGGAGCCAGGCATCCCTGGGTTCAAAATTCCTGTTCTACTGATTAGTCTGTGTGTTTCATAAGATGTTGGTTAAATTCCCTGATCCTCAATTGTTTTATCAGAAAAATAGTATTAATACAACTTCCTTGGAATGTTAAGGTTTGGAGATAGTGTGGGAAAAGTAGCTATTGAACAGTAGGCATACAATGGGTGATAGCCAACATCAGAAGTATTTGAGGTAGGCAGCACTAAGTAAATTTTGGAACAATAGGATCCTTGTAAAGAGGTGGATTATAAACCAGTGTGTCATAATAGAGAAACTTTGATGAACCTATCATGAAGAATATTCTCATTTAAAATGCACAGAAAAGCATTTTAACAATTTAGAATGATCTGTCTTATGCTTGGGGGAAAAAAACCTTCAAGCTTCTTTTTTATTTAAGATTTCATTTATTTTAGAGAAAGCAGTGGGATGGGGCAGAGGGGGAGAGGGAGAGAGATTCTTAAGCAGACTCCACACTGAACACAGAGCCAGACATGGGGGCTCAGTCATGACTTGAACTGAAACCAAGAATCAGAGGCTCAATGGACTCCACCACCCAGGCACCCTGACTTTAATCCTCTTCTAACAACCACTCAAAATTGAGAAGAAAGTCACATTGGACCATTTCTGGGAAATTCCCAATTCAACACATTTTGAAATCCGGGTTCATTTTTGGTAGTGAAGGCTTCCCAAATACCGAGCTATATTGTTCAAGATGAATTATTAGTAATTTGTTTGCTTCAGTTGCATAAATTCTTGGGTGATCAAAGAGACCACAGCTAGTTTATAATGAATCTATCTGTTTTGCTAAGATCGACAGAAAAATAATAAGGCAAAGTGCAGTGTGTAAAGAAGGCAGTGATAATCATTCAACATTTGATTTGTACTCTAGATGGAGCAAATGTAGCAAAATGGTTTTGAAAAATTTCCCAGGACCAAGATAAAATAGCTCACCTTATCTCATGCTGGCTGATTAGCATATGGGCTCAGGCTTGGCATGTATTTTAATAAAGTTTTCATTTTCAGGGAGAGTGGCAAATGTGTGACGATGAGCAAATTCAGCCCATGTGTGACCCTATGGGACCAAAGTTCTAGCAGAACACACAAGGCAGTGCGTCAGAGAGGGGCAATTTCCAAGAGGAAATATAGGAGAAACTGACCTTCTCTTGAGCCTCAGCACCAGATAAGTAGGGCTCTGTTATTTGTGTCTATTAAGGAACACAATTTTAATTAGAGTATTGAGAAACTAAATAGTTGTGTGTGATCAAATGACATCAGGAATTTGAGCCTTGACATGACTGAGTTAGCCCTCACTCAGAGTATAGGTCATAAAGTCACAAATACTCTCACCCCTGTCTCTTCTGGGTGAATAGCAGGTCTATCCAGATGTGAGACTGTTTATACACAGGGCCCTAAAGACTTCTATGTACTCAGTAGAATCATAAGAGATCTCACTTGTACTGTGCACACACACACACACACACACACACACACACACACCCCTTCTATGTTTCAAGATGGCCTAGCTGGCATTTCCTCTGGTAGGCTTTGTTAGATATCTTCTCCCCTTCCTAATCTTGAACTACACTTCCTTTTATAAGTTAGAATGTGTTTTCTTGCATTTTTGCCTAAATGAAAATCTGATTCTCTTCTCACTTAAACTCTTTATGTGAAACTTTAAAAACGTTTTAAAATTACATAGTCAAAAAAAAATAAAATAAAATAAAATTACATAGTCAAATCTATTGATATTTAGGGCTTTGCCCTAAATTATTTCTCCTGCCCTGTTCTCCAAGGATGATCTTTCCATGACAAGTTCCTCCTTCAGTAATTCATGGTACAGAATCAAAAAGAAGGTGGCCCAGGAGAAGGAAATTCAGACAGTTCATTCAGAAGAGATTTAGAGAACTGGGAAGCAAGCAACCATGGTGTCCAAGGGAAGTGAATACAGAAAACAAATAGAAATTTTAATATGTTGCTGTGGTTTGTAAATATCCTTCATGAATGTTAGAAAACTGTAAGTTAAAAACTTGTGTTTTTTTGAAAATACATTGGTGGAGTGTTTTTCTGTGATTGCCACACAGTGATGGCCAACTTCATGTATAATAATTTCACAAGCATTACTTCTAAAAATTTATGAAGATGAGCACACACCTACACAAATTTATATAATACATGTTCCCAATCTCTCCGATTCTTGGTTTCCCACATCCTTTTTTTTTTTCTCATTAGAGACCTCTTCTGGTCTCTTAGTGGTTTCCTTTTCCCCAGCCACTTAATGAAGAGTTACTTAAATGAACCATGATAAATGTCTGTCCTGGCATGGTCTCAAATTAAATTCATTATAAATGTTGGGTTGCTTAGGTTAAAACGCTTCGTTCATCCCAGAAAATGAAATTGCAGACTCATTTTTCAGAAGTACCTGAGAAGAGTCTACACTCATAAATCCCCTCATTGTTAAGGTCGTGTAGCCTGGTGGTTAACAGCTCAGCTCTGAAACTCGCTGTCATGTTTCAGTGCTAGTTCAGTTACTATTTTCTGTGCAATCTTGGAAATTACTTGACCTTGCTGTGCCTCACTTTCCTCACTGAAAAGGAGAGTATGACTAGTGCTAACCTCACAGGACTATGGTGACATTACAGGAGAATTACTTCATGTAAAGAACTCAGAGTAATTGACATCTACCATAATAATTGACCTGCAAGCTGCAAGAGGAGGTAGTTTTAAAAAGTCAACCTGCAGATACTGCATGAAAAGTTGGCAGAATTGGAGGTGGCCATATTTAGTGCTCCATAATTGAGTTCCTGAGTTCTGGTTTTATCCATTCACTCATTTGGTGGTGATTCACTGAACCCCTGCAATGGCAGTTCTAGCAGTAGACCAGAAATCACAAAAATGAGACACAGTTGCTGTATAGAGAGAATAAGCATATAACAATGCCTATAGAGGAAGTAGGCATATAACAAACAAATTAAAATGCAGTGGGAAAGTGCAAGGAATAAAAAAGCCTATAAGGTACAAAGCCAGTGCAAAGAAAGGAGTAAATAAAACTGTCCAAGGGCTTAGGGAAGACTTCCTGAATGAGAGAAAAGATTACCTGAGTTATAGAAAGGTGAATAGGCACCTACCAGGCAAACAAGCAGAAGAAACGAATTCCAGGCAAAGTAAATAGTGTTCAAATTTATGAATTAGCAAGCAATTAGTCTTACTGGAGTATAAACTTTGAGTCAAGGCTTGGCAGTAGATGGAGCTAGAGCCAAGGACAGGAGACATGAAGAGCCGCGGGCCCTGCCTGCTAAGAAGGTAGACTGAAGCCAGGATGGCTGCTGTTGGTTGTGTAACTAGTGCTTTTGTAACGCAGGGTCTGATTCAGAGTTGCCTCCATACCCTGAGCAGACATTGGTTATGACCAGGCAATTATTTGGTTCCTCCCATACTCCTGTTTTCCTACATTGGCACAACTTGAATGGAGTGCTTAAGTTTGGAACTTTAGAAACAAGAACTCATCCAGAGGAAGCAAAGCAGCAGTATGGATGAGTCATATAGAGACACATCAAGATGTATGCAAAGGATCTGATATAATGAATTGCAATGAGCATTATTTGCAACTTTCTCTGTTTAAACACCAACTCTTCATTTGCAGAGATTGGTAGTTTTCTATTTTCTAGATCCAATGGTTTTTTTAGAACCTCTTGTCCAGACTAAGCTAACTATCATTTCTTGTTTCTAGAAATATTCTGGCTTCTCACCCTTCTGAATTTTTTTTAACTAAGTTGCTAAGGAGCCTTTTCCCCTAACTCATCTTTCATCTTACACACATGTCTATTTGCATTTTTCCATTCATGATATTCTAGTAAGCTGCTGAAAGGGAACCTCTTTCCTCCATCTAAATAAGTACCCAGGAAGCATCTTGTTTTGGTTTAGGTTGGACCAATCTTGGGGCTAATGTATTTTCCCTTCGATTGTCATTCTCTGCAACTTTCCCAAAGCAGCACTTTTTCTCTGGACACTTTTCTAATGAAAGCTATTTTTTGCCAAAAGATTATTGCCTTCATCGATTACAAACTCTACCCTTTAGACAGAGTAATACCCTCAGCCATAGGTCTTCTAGAACTAGATTGCTAACTTCAATCTTCCTAGTTTTCCTGACAACCATGGTTTAGCTAACCAGGAGCTCCAGTAAAGAAGCTAACACCCCAGTGAAAGCCTGTCCACGTCCTACCCTGGATGTCACATGCCTCTACCCTGTTGTGATGGCTCCTCTCCTTTCTCAAGATCCGGAGTACCCGTATGTCCTTTTGCTTTGGGTAAAAAGAAATAACTAATTTGGCCATTGCTGGTAAGATTGTCTCAGAACAGCACATAATTTCCACATGGTCTTTATTTTCCATTTCAAAAACTTCCTTTTTCACCTACAAAACAAAATAGTCCTGTTTAATATGTGATGCTCTGGCTTCTACTATAATTGCTGCCTCACCAATAGAAAACCTCTTTGGGGCTAATTTAAATTCTTTAACCCTTTGCTGACATTCTTCAGGGATATTTCCTAAGTCTCAAAGCACTTTACTAAATAAATGACCTGTTTTCCCTTTGGTACTGTTCCAAACAATCAATTTTCAAACCCGAAGGATAGGAATTGAATGACCATATAAGAGCAACAACCTGATGAGTATTAGTATTATAAACTAGTATTGTGTATGCATGTGTTATTCTGCTCTTTCCATTTCTTTCTTGTTTAGATATTAAAAGATTAAAAGCAAGAGGATCTGGTAAAGCTGATAACCTTTACATTCATATAGGCCTTTCTCACTAAGAAGTAACAGTACATCTTCAATATATATCCCTACTGTTATGTCCATCCTGTATGTTTGAAAGAGTGATTTCACTTCAATTTTAATGCCTTAAGACAGTCTTAAAATTTTAACAGTAATGTTGTCCCTGAAATGCATGTAATTATTAGAGGGAAAGTCAACAAGATACTTAAAATAAATGCTTCAACTTGAAGACAGATCTGCATAACACTGATTAGGAGACAGTGTGATGGGTAATAGCATATGTGGCTAATTATCAAATTATGTTGAATTTAACAGAAATTTCACTATTCTAGTTTCTAGTTACTAACACCAGATTCTATTTTGCATCGTAGCACACAGAAACACTGTTATAATTGTCTGAGGTTAGACCTATTAACTGTGAAGGGCCTTCACAAATGAGACGTTGCCCTTGAAATTATTTACTGAATTGTTTTGAGAAAGACATTGATAACCACAGTGAGAACACAGGTTCTGAATTCAAAGTAATGTCATTTAAAATATGTCCTATAAGTAAATTTATGGCTGTATCCATTTTGCCTATACAAATCCCTCTGAAGCATAAATCATAAAACAGAGAAAGAACACATATCAACTGAGCAGCTCTGTGGTGACAAGAACTAGGAAAATAAAAAGCAACTTCAGACCATTGTACCAAAAGACCCTGAGGGTAGAATTTTCTAGAGCGCAGGTGCTGCAAGCTAATAAATAATTTTTGCTTCTTTAGGAAATATTTGAATATCAAAACAGGCACATTAGTTAATGAGTTGCATCGACGTTTGCAATAGCTGTGGAATGGAAAGGAATTCCAGTGATAGAATCTGCCCAGTACTCATAGGTTCCTGCTGACTCCTGTACATTCAAAACTCTGCAACTAATACTTATTAGCAATTCCTAACTGACCCACCTGAAGTGGCAGCTTGATTTGGCTTCTAAAGACTGGAGCCAAACAGTAGGAGGAAGCAAAGGGTCTCTGAAGAAAAGACAGCAATCAATGATTAGCTTAAATAGTGTTTTTGAACACTTAAGAGAAAAATGACAAGTCACTGGCAGTTGTCCCTGAGAACTTGTTTTGGGAATAAATCCTTGTTCTCAAAGCCAAAACAGGATGAATTTTGAGTTTGCCCTGCAGCCTGGAGACATGATCATTGTTTTATAGACTGACTTGCAAATCCCTATCATTCAAGTATCATACATAAGGATACTTGAGTTCTTGATGAGTTGCTAAAATTCAAGGCTTCTGGGATACAAAGAAAAGCCAGGCTGGCCAGGCTGAGCTTTCCTAACTGGGATCCATACAAAACTTCCAACTAACGAACTGCTTGGAATAGATACATTTTGGAAAATGAACAGAAAATACTCCCTAGCCAAAGCGCTAAATGGAATGGGCTTCTGAGGAAACCTTCTAAGTAGAAACCGGGATCCCAAAGCAGAATTTCCAAAGGAAAGAAAATGAAGACTCAGCTTCCTTCTGCCCTTCACAGCTGCCCCTCTCCCTATCCGACAACTGGCAAAGGAGCTGTGTCATTACAAGACGTGCACTGGGGAGCAGAGCAGCAGCTGGTGTGCAGGCAGCTGAACGCCCTAGCAAGCCCTGGCCCCAGGAAACAAACACCTCACAGGCTTAAGGTAGAGCAAGATGAGAAACAAAACTGGTTCACTTAGGAGGAGCCTCCTTCAGGGATGGCCCAAGACCTCCAGAGCAAATGAAGCTTTGGTAAGGCATCTCTGAGAAGGCAGACCTACAGAAGTTCATAAAAATAAACTGCCCCTTCTTAGAGAAAGTGATATTTGAGGTTATGTTTACAAGAAGAGAACTCACAAAGGCCCAGAGGAAAGTGAGGGGCTGGGGGTGGGGCTGAAATCATTATCAGCCGAACAAATGTCCTTCAAGAAGACTATTCCCATGTCCAGGGCCGAAATGCAAGCCAAGCTCTAAGTCACTCAACTCAGCAGTTAACTGCTCTCTTCCTAATAAGTTTATGAGATGATCCTGCTTATTTCTTAATAGTTACTATTTCGCAGATGACATGAGCTCATTAAGAACAGTATTAATCCTAGGCAGAAGAGAAACAGTTCCAAAAACTCAAAATAATTATGGGGACTTTGCCAACATGAAAGTAATCCATCCTCGAAATGTTTTTTTTTTTTTTTTTAAAGAGAACTTCAACATGGACTGACTTTTTTTTTTTTATCTAATTGAAATTTGAATGTATTTACTTCCCAGGAGTCTTTTAAAACTGTAACATGGCAACTTACATCCCTACTGCTGGGCCCCTCCCGACCACCTACTAAAGCTGCCTGCCTGGCTTTCAGTATGGCAAAGCAGTGCCCTCATGCACGTGGGCAAGGGCCCTTGCCTAACTGCTACTAGGCGATCTCCACTCCAGCCCCCAGAATTGCCACAGTGTCTCCAACACTCTTCCATTTCAGAGGATGCTGAATCATTCCCCATCCCCAACTGTCCATCATCACTGAGATTCTTTCAACTATCTTTCTTTCAATTATTTCTTAATTTAATAAACCTCGTTCCAAGGACATACTACCAAGTCAGTGAGCATTCGGTAAAAGAATTCATGAGTACCTGCTTTGTGTAACACACTGCTGGGCTGCGTGGATGTGGGGAAAGGGAACAGAGGGACACCACTGGCCTCACATACACAACTGATACAACATAAATAACTAATGAGATTATGGAAGCAAACTGAGAATGGTACAGAATTATTAGTTGCAGTAGTACCAGCTTCTGTTTGTGCTATGTATTCTAGTTTTCTAGCACACTGCTCATCTCGGTTGAGCACAGCAGGAATTCCATTTGGATAGTAATCAGAGAAAAGATGAAGCTAATAAGGCTGCTTTCCTACAATTTTCAGGTTCAGATATCTTTCTCAGACAAGAGAATGCAAAGCCTGGTGTGAAAGTCCTCATTTTAAAATTGTATCTTGGGGCACCTGGGTAGCTCAGTTGGTTGAGTGTCTGCCTTCAGCTCAGGTCATGATTCTGGGGTCCTGGCATCAAGTCTGGCATCAGGCTCTCTGCTTAGCGGTGAAGTTTGCTTCTCCCTCTCCCTCTGCCCCCCACCCATACTTGTGTGCTCTCTCTCTCTCTCTCTAATAAAATAAGTGCAATAAAAAAATTGCATCCCTTTGGTGTATACTGTTCCCTCAATGTCCCCAACACTCCCACCTTGATCCATCATGACTCAGGTAAACCAAAATACTTTTGGATACCATAGAATCTGCCTGTGTCAATACATGTTCGGTAGTGAATTATGAGTTCTCATTCCAGGATTTCAGGTCTGTCACTTTGTTGGTGTGACCTTGGGCAGGTTGCTTGATCACCCTGGGTCTCAGTGTTTTCATCTGGAAGGGGGAGCTAAGGAAATCCATTCTGCCTGCCTCAGCAAGCCACATGAAGTCCTGAAGAAGAGTGCCTGAAGGACCTGAGAAATGAAAGAGATTTCTCTTACCTGACTCTGTAACTAAACCACAAAGAGTTGCATGCCTGGGATCGTGAGGTATGAGCAGTTAGTTATGTGAATCATATTAAATTGTTGACAAGGGCAGCATCCCCCTCTGTTTCCTCAGCGGGATCCTTTCTATGCTCAGCATTCCTGTAGTCCTGGAGGCTGAAGGGGGCGCAGGCAGTGAGAGAGAGGGCAGTGTGTGCACTTTCATCATATAAACACAGCAACAAATGCCTCCTCAAACAGAGTACCAAGAGAAAACAGCCTGCACCTGGCCCTGGGTTTCTATCATGTTGGGTTTTTTTTGTTGTGTGTGTGTTTCCCAAAGAATTGGATTAGGCCCTGTGTGGAATTGTGAATGCCCATACACCTACTTCATAACAGGACAGCAGAGCAATCTGTTTTCAAAGGCCAAAGCTGTTCTTACCCGCCCTTCCTCCCCACTAGCTCTGCAGGTTTTTCTCTCTTCATCCCAGTGAGGATTTTTTTTTTCTTTTCCCATCATTTTGAGTCAGCAGCCTGCCGGTAACAAAGGTACCCAGCTGTTCTCTGAGTTCTAATCTCCAAACAACTTTTAATAGGGATTGCCTGCTTCCACACAGTTGGCTGCCACAGCAACACACCAGATTGCAGGTATTTTAAGGAGGATTCTGAGGATTATAATGAAGTGTCGCTCTGCCCAACAGTTTAAGAATAGAATGGCTAATATCTCCCTGAAATGATTTGTTTCCCTTTGATAGAGGAGTGTGTTCCGGACAACTTGCTACAGTACGGGACGGTACTGAGAAGGCGCTGGCACCCTTCTGCCAGACGTGCCCAATCAGCCCCAGACAAATAGTAATCATGGTTAACACCTTACAGGGCGGGTCGTGACTATCTCAACAAATCCCACTCCAACAACACCGTGTAACAAATAGCTCTTGCCCCATCTTATAGATGAGGTAACTGAGTTCTTTTTTTTTTTTTTAAGATTTTACTTATTTATTCATGAAAGACACAGAGAGAGAGAGAGGCAGAGACACAGGCAGAGGAAGAAGCAGGTTCCATGCAGGGAGCCCGACGTGGGACTGGATCCTGGGACCCCATGACCACACCCTGGGCCGGAAGGCAGACACTTAACTGCTGAGCCACCTGGGCCCCCATGATAACTGAGTTCTTGAGAGGTTAAGTAAGGTCATATAGCAAGGTGGTGGCTGATCTCAAGTTCCAGTGAAACCGATCCACCAAAATCCCTCCACTTCTACAGAAGTGGCTAGAAGCTCCCTACCCATCCCCCTCGTGCTCCTGCTCCGGCTCCCTACTTTCCCTTCTGCCCCCTCCTACCCTCGTACTCCTGCTCCCTGCAGTGTGGCCCAGGGAAGTTCAGCAGCTTGTCAAAGATGAACAAGTAAATACAGGATTCAGAATTTCTGCTGATCAGGACAGGAGGTGGGCTGAAGTTTAGCTTTGTTCTGACTCAGAAGATAATGTTTGCTAAGCAAATTAATAGAGTAAACACACTTACAATGGAATATTTAAGCTACTTAAGAGAATAAATAGCTCTCAAGCATCCATTCCCATGCAAATGACTGATACACTAATTATCAGTCATTCTGATCTCTTCATTAAAGCCTGCTCCCTGGGGACCTATATTAGGTAAAACCAAAGTCACCATTCCTGAATATATAGAACAGCATTTCTATCTTAGGAAAACAAACTATTTTAATTCTGATTTTTTACTGGATCAGATGGCATCAGGCCTTCCTACACCCACAATGAAAATAAACACATATCGAGTACCCCCTCCATGCCCGGTACTGCATTAGGCACTGGCACTCCAGAGATGAGAAAGGTAGGATTCCTGTTTAGAAAAGGCCCAAGGGGGGATCCCTCGGTGGCTCAGCAGTTTAGCACCTGCCTTCGGCCGATCAAGTCCCACATCAGGCTCCCTGATGGAGCCTGCTTCTCCCTCTGCCTGTGTCTCTGCCTCTCATTCTCTCTCTCTGTGTCTTTCATGAATAAATAAATAAAAATCTTTAAACAAACAAACAAAAAAAGGCCCATGGAGGTTTCATTCTGATCTTTGTTCTCAGGAGAACAAGTGTTTTCCACTTGTAAATATTTAAGACCACATGGGCAGCACTGGGGTAGAAAGAGTCAAAGAATCACCAATGATATCTCATGGCCTCTGAATAGCACGACTCCAAATTAATCAGTACTGTGTAGACCAAATAGGTTTGTGAGCTGCCATATAAATTTTAGTAGTATTACATATTCAGAAATTGAATTCTAGGGCACCTGGGTGGCTCAGTTGGTTAAGCGTCTGCCTTCGCCTCAGGTCATGATCTCAGAGTCCTGGGATCAAGCCCCGCATCAGGCTCCCTGCTCAGTGGGGAGCCTGCTCCTCCTGCTTGTGCTCTCTTGCTGTCTCTCCCTATCACTCTCAAATAAATAAAATATTTAAAAAGATGGAATTTTGATATCCATGATCAATACTGCAACTCATTATAAAATAGAAAGAGACCCAGTATCTTTTAAGGGAAAAGGAAGAGCCTGATTCTAAAGGGCAACAATTGGTCTTTTGCTCAGCATCTTTGGGGATTATCTGAGGATTTTCCAACTATCTGCATCCATAGCCTTTCAAGCACCAAACATATTTTTGTGATTTCAATTCTGAATCTAGATCTTTCTCACTGGGCCCAGTACATTTGCATGCACTGATGAATAGCACATACTGACTTCTCTATCCTTGGGTTGTTGAGCCCCAAAAGCCTGGGCATCAATCTTGAGTCCTATCTTCTCACACTGTGTGTCAATTTTCCCTCCATATATGCCCAGAATCTGACCACTTCTTGCCTTCCCCTTCACACGCTGGTGCAAGCCACATCATTTTTGATCAGGATTGTTCCAGCAGTTTGCTAACACTCTTTCTGCTCTTGCCTCCTTAGAATCTTTGGTTACCCTTTAAAATCATAAGACCTGTAGAACCCTGCAGTGGTTTTGCATCTAATGCAAAGTCCAATAGTCTCCAGAGATCTCCATGATTTGGCTCATGTCACTAACCGGTCTCCCCCTCCTCACTCTCCTGCTCTTGCTGCCTCCTTGCTGTCTTTCAAACATGCCATGTGTGCATCCATCGTGAGGCCTTTGCATCTGCTCTTCCCTGGAAAGAGGAATACTCTTCCTCCAGATGTCATGACAGTGGTTTCCTCACTCTCTTCAAGTTGTGGCTCAAATGTCATTTTGCAGCCAGGCTCTCCTTGGCCTCCCATTTCAAATTACTGTCTCTCTACCTGGCACTCTCCCTGCTTCTTCCCTGCTTTCTTTCTCTGGCACTTATCACTGATAGACTGTATATATGTCTTCATTCTTTGGATTTTGTGCAGACACACGGGGATTTAAGCAAAACAAAGCCAGGGATTTTTGTCTCTCTCATTCACAGCTACAGTCCCAGCCCCTAGAAGAGTGCCTAGCACAGGGGTACTTACTAAAAGCCTGGGTGATTAATTAACCTATGAATTAAGAGGTATCATTGCCAACCCTGACTAAGGCGCTGCCTGCCTCCCAAGATGTCCATATCAGAGTCTCTGAAGGTGTGAAGGAAGCATGTGTAGTTTGCAAACAAATTTCCCACCCCTTGTTTTGATTTGATTCCATTTTTAAAAGATAACATGATGTGAATCTATAATGTTTCAGAAATAGTAACCACACAACTTCACAGTGTTATTTTGAATCCATCTTTGCCTGCCTCTCACAGATTTTCTATTTCCTCCATCATAAATGGACTCGTCTCTATCACTTTCTGCTCTTACCAGTACCACCTTCTCAAACTACATCCTGGTCTCTTGCTTATAATGTACAGTAGGGTCACAGCATATTAGAATTTTGCCTCTAATAATATTCATTAGCTTCAGAGAAAAATGTGTGAGTGGCTCACTCCCTCAGATTGGAGTGATGGCACATGACTGCAGGGTCACTGTGAAACAAGGGCCCTGCACAGCCACTTATATCTGCTGTTAGTTACTTGGTGAGCACTGGCCACTCAGTGCTCCTTTTGTCTGATATTTCCAGGCCATTTTATATATTTGTGATTGCCAGATATTTAGCTCATAAATGAGGTGTCTCTGGGCCCTTGTGTGCAGTAGCAAACTTTTTATATTTCTCCAGAGTTTTCTAAGCTTTTTCCCCCAAATTCCTTGAATACCAGTGAGTCTATTCATTCCGGGTGGTATATTTCCTAGTTGATATGTAAACATCAAAGGTATTGATTAAATAAAATTCAACACTTTTGATCAAAGGAAATTAAAATAAAAGTAAAAAGTCAATATGCATTTGGTTTTCTACTTTTCTGTCTCAGAATCTCAGAAACGGGGGATCCCTGAGTGGCTCAGTGGTTTGGCGCCTGCCTTTGGCCCAGGGCGCGATCCTGGAGACCCGGGATCAAATCCCACGTCGGGCTCCCGGTGCATGGAGCCTGCTTCTCCCTCTGCCTATGTCTCTGCCTCTCTCTCTCTCTCTCTTTCTGTGTGACTATCATAAAAAAAAAAAAAAAAATTAAAAAAAATCTCAGAAACGACTTCATTCAAGGAAAGCGTTTTCTCAAGTCCCAGTTTGTGTGCAACGTGTGAAGAGTAACGTGAGTTACTCCTATCTAAGTGCACACCTCCTGCCACTGCTCCTTCCTCAAACTTTAGCTTTCCCTGCAGTTTCAGTGACAGCCAGGTAGCCCCTAAAGCTTAAGGGGGATTTTACAGTCAGAATAGCTTCTCTTCAGAGATCAAGTTGACTCTGATCTTCTGGTGTCTTGCTTGCATCATCCTCTCCCATTTCTGGGATTTTAGATTCATTTTCTTGGGTTCATCCCTTGAGATCTGTGCCCTCCTTCTGTGGGAGCCTTGCTATTTACCTAGGGACAATGGAACCACTGTACCTTTAAAGCTTTGCTCTCTTGACAGCAACCTTGAACAAGCTGACAGGAAATGCTTTTGAAGTCCTGTAATTGCACATTAATAATAAATAATAATAAATACAATTTGTGGGACAGTGTCTAGTTGCCAGGAACTATTCTAAGAGCTTCCCACACATTGTTGTATTCAATCAGCACAGCATCGCATGAAATTTATCCCTAATCTCTAAAATAGCTAACAGTTCCCATTAGCCAGTAATGAAATTGATGGGAAACCTATGTCAGCATGCATCTACATGTTCATGTGTGAAAGGAAAAGATTCATTTAGACAACAAGTAAAAGGTATTTCTATTTTTAAGGAGGAAAGAACCATTCAGAGAAGTTTTAAGAGAAATAAGTATCTGAAAGGAACCTAACACCTACATACTAGTGATGATAAGCTCTTACTATCTCAATAGATGCTTTTTTTAAATATTTTATTTATTTATTCATGAAAGACACACAGAGAGGCAGAGACATAGACAGAGGGAGAAGCAGGCTCCCTGTGGGCAACCTGATAGGGGACTAGATCCCAGGACCATCAGGACCTGAGCCAAAGGCAGACGCTCAACCACTGAGCCACCCAGGAGCCCCAATAGATACTTTTTAAATTTATCTTTTATTGTTGCCTATCTCATGACACTTTACATATCTCCTGACAACCTCTCCTTTTATCTCATTTTTTACTGTTCTTTACAAGTGTGGTTCCTGTCACAGCTGCTCCTGCTGCTGATATTGGGGTGCTGAATTTCCCCACCTGCCTGTCAATTTCGAGATGGCTTAGCCATTTCTCCTGTCAGATAGATCAACAAGGCTTGCATCTTCGTTCTGACTTCTGAGTAGCCATCAGGTGGAGCAGCCTGCCTTAGTTTAATTTACACCTTAGTGATTTTCAGCGTGCTGGCCACGGATGAAAGGCAAAGGAACAGTTGGGATGCTTGTTAAAATTCAGATTCCTAGATCCTGCCCTCAAGAAATGATGGTTTTGTGGGACTGACCTTGCATTTTTCTGATAGTCTCGGTGAAAATGCAATAAAACATGAAATATGCAATAAAACTTGAAAATCGCCGTTTTAGATGAAAAGTTGTCTTATTATTTTACTTTTAAAGGGGTCTTATATTTTGGACATTTTAAAGTCATCAAAGTGAGATTTAAACAAATTTCTTCATGAGAAAGACACAGATGCTGGAATTTCTCTGCAGAGAAGGCTTTTTATATACTTACTTTCATGTAGGCTTGCCAGTCCTATTTCTGAAAGCTTCGGTGAGCCTTCCAAGTAAGCATCTAATAAGTACTTGTCTGTGCAGTGTTTGATGGTTGCCTTGGGGTCTGCTGCACCAAAATTAAACTGGTCCCATAGGCCCAAGAGAGGTAGATTTTGGAATATTACAAATATGTGTTGAGAGTATGCATCTGTATACACACACACAGTATAGCATGGTAGGTAACGTCATGAACTCCTACAGCCAAATTCCTAGGTTTGAATACTTGAGTGAGACCTTAAAGCTGTTACTTAACTTCTCTGCTTCAGTTAGCTTATCTATAAGATGGGGGAATGTGTTGTAAGGATTAAAGATATGTGTAAAGTGCTGAGAAGAAATCTGGCATAGAATAACCCTAGTTAAGTGCTTTCTAAGACTATCACTTTTGTGCAGAAGACTCACCAATGTTCAGTGATTTCGTTGCTAAGTAATGTTTCATGTTGCAAGACCTATAAATCAGAGACAAAAACAGCAGCAATATTCATTATAGCCAAAAAAAAGTGGAAAAACAACTGACTGACAAAAGTCAGTTACACAAGACTGGCATGGTGCTTGCCCCTACACAGGTGACATCTGTCAGGAAAAATGGACACTTAGTGCAATAAGCTCTAGGGGGGGTCTTGTGCTGAATTTGGGCTGGGAGGCAATACGCATAGCCAAGGTCCAGGCTGAGAAAAGCCTTGAAAGCTAATGTTGCTGACAAGATTTTAGATAAGGACAGGGCATGGTCACACCAGGCTCCAGCCTCCAAGGCACTCAAAACTAGCAATAAAGTAGATGAAGGGCTGAGGGCGCAGACAGCGGGGACCAAGAAAATGATGAGGATGTGGTTATAGTAGTTAAAATGTAAGGTTATAATGTCCCCATCCAGAAATACAGCAGAAGGGAAGGAACAGAGAGGTACAGGGGGTACACAAAGGAAGAAGCAAAAAAGATTTATTAAGTGCTATGAAGAAAACAGAAGGGATTATTTTTTTTTTCATAAATTTTTTTTTATTATTATTTATGATAGTCATCAGAGAGAGAGAGAAAGGCAGAGACACAGGCGGAGGGAGAAGCAGGCTCCATGCACCGGGAGCCCGACGTGGGATTCGATCCCGGGTCTCCAGGATCGCGCCCTGGGCCAAAGGCAGGCGCCAAACTGCTGCGCCACCCAGGGATCCCGAGAAGGGATTATTTAAGGACTTCTGGTTGGCTAGTTGCGGAGATGGATCCCGATGCATGTTTCTGACTTGGGGTCCCCACCCTAAGAGTGCAATCATGGCAAGGCTTCCTGGTATTGCGTGGTTCCAGCATCATCTGAGAACTCATTAGAAATGCAAATTTGGGGATCCCAGCCCCATGAATTAGAACTTTGAAAGCCAAGCAGTCTGTGCCTTAACCAGCTATCCAGAATGTTTGAGAACCACTCCTCTACCTGATTGCCTCGGATAGCAACTACTTAGAGAGGACTTATTGTGCCCTAACAGGATGTGTCTGCGAATCAGGGTCTAGGTGCCCTGAAGGAGCTTACTCTTTAGTGCAAGGACAGAAAAATCAGCAATTACAATAACCAAAAACTTACAGAGGCAAAAAAAAAAAAAAAAAAAAAAAAAAAGCGCATGAACACACTTATCAGGAGGACTTAAACTTGCCAGAATAAATAGGAACATTCCCCCGAAGAAGTGGCATTTCAGATGAATTTTGCAGTAAGAGCCAAGAGTTTCTCAGGTGAATTTTGCAGTAAGAGCCAAGAGTTTCTCATGCAGCTGTGGGCAAGTGAGAGATGGTCCTCTTTACTAGAGCACAACAAGGAAGGGCAGCAGCAGTCACGAGGAGGACGAAGTATAAGCAGAGCCCCGATCATGCACGCTCCTTGGCCTTCATCCCATGTGAAATGGAAAAACCATTGAAGGGGTTTCAGGAGAGGAACAGATTTGCATTTTTAAAGACGATTTTGGCGCTATTCATGTAGATTATACATAACACCACTGTAAGTGGTACGGTATAAATTCAGCCATCCTTAGCAGTGCCCCTCACCGCCCCCATAACCACAGAAGGGTCCAGTTTGGCCCTCTGCTTTCTGGGTGGGAAAAGCCCAACCCTGATGCCTCCTTTCACATCTGGTTGCTTTCTGACCCTACAATTCTCCTGGCTAGTTCAAAAGCAGTTATTAAGTTTGAGTTTTAAACTGGCCTCCAACCATGAAACCACCAAGAGTTTCAATTTAATTTCCCTTTCATGCCCATTCACACCTTGACTCCTTTTGAGAAAAACCCACTATTGATACTGATAATAAGCTCATTTTATGCTTTGGAAGAAAAAAAAATACTCAGCTGAATTCACCATTAAATACACTCCTCTCATGATGGAGTCTCTACATTTAAGTCAGGCTCCTATTAGCTGAGAAAAGAGTGTCCACTGAGGTATGAAATGTTTATTGTAGCTAGTTCCTGCAAGCACTGCCAAAAGAGAGATAGTATTTTCAATGGCCAAAAGCCGCAATGCACAGGACATGAATTATGTATGTCTGTCTCTTTAAAACAAATCAGCATAAATTATCCCATAGTGCAGACTGCACGAATGGGGGGCCCCTGAAAGAAATATTTTGTCTTGGTCTTCTTGGCATCAGAAACTTTGGGATGTGAAAGTAGCAACTGAATGAGATTCTATGTCACAACCTTCAATGTTTGGGGAGAAAATAGGGTTAGAATGAGCAGTGACCT
The DNA here is from genome assembly GCF_048418805.1 of Vulpes vulpes. Classification (NCBI taxonomy): domain Eukaryota; kingdom Metazoa; phylum Chordata; class Mammalia; order Carnivora; family Canidae; genus Vulpes; species Vulpes vulpes. The sequence goes on from NC_132791.1 coordinate 28,490,929, forward strand.
GCATTTTTCTGAGCATCATCTGTCAAGGTACCAGTAATCAACATGTGATTATTATTCTCATCAGCCCAAAGCATGAAAGTAAATTGAGTGAAAAAAATCTTCACATTATGTGAAATGATTACTGCCTTGGAGCCATAATAAACAATGATCTTGCCCTAGTGCTAGGCAGCAAAACAAATGAGAGCTGCCCACTGCTGATGTGGTGCCAGAATCATTACCTGATTCTATAGCCACCAGCCCCTCCCCTCTAGTGTAAGGGCCTGATTTCATTGTCAGGGGTGGGAAGATGCTGCTCATATCCCCCCTTTCCAGGCGACCTTTGGCTCCATATGGGGAACTTGACTGCCTTGCCCACGCTCTCTCTCCTGAACTCATGTTCACATTCACCACTTGGCTCCCCAGAACAATGAGGGTGTCCATAAAGGGGCAATGGTTGTGTAACATGAGGACACACTTGTTGCTTTCATATGTTAGTTGTCAGCCAGGCTCTAGGCAGGTAAGAGGCAGCAGGAGACACAATAGAGGTGAAGGAACGGCCAAGGAAAGCTCTGATCTTCCCAGAGAAAGAGGCTGGGAATGAATGAAGCATCTGAAAGGACTTTCTACTGGTTGTCCTGTTCTATTAAGTCCTCAGAGTGGCAGAGAAATTCTAAGGGTGAGTCTGAATGTACTCTACAATCTGGGCTGGGATGGACCACTGAGAGCTACATAGAGTGGTTGTAGTGGATGAGTTCAGGCTTGGGTCTCTCTTTCTCTTGCCCAAGCCTGCAAAGGAGGGTTAGCAGTCAGCTCACAGGACACCTTTGTAGGAGTTAAATGCCATCTCTTCTTGCCTCCTAGGCTGGGCACCCTTGAGTAGAGCACAACCTTCACAACTTAACAACAGACCCTGAAAACACTTTAAATATTTAAAATCATACAGTTTTGTTCAAAGGTTTCACCAGATAGACCTAATTATAAAAAAGAAGAGGCCACTTCTAGCTCTAGTTCCAACATTTAGAGAACTAAGCAGCAGTCTCTCCTGTTCTTACAACTAGAAAAACCTACACAAAATGAAAATCAATGATTTTTCTTGGACCCATCAGAGAATTGAGGAGGTAGGGCCAATTACCCCCTTAAATCTAGAGTGACAGGATGTTACAGTTCAGGCTGCTATAAAAAAATTCCATAGACTGAGTGACTTACAAAACAAACTGTTCGTGATTCTGGGGGTTAGGACGTCAGATGAAGGTAGTGCAGACTTGGTGTCGGTGAGGACCCACTTTGTGGCTTGCGGACAGCTGCCTTCTTATTTATTTTCACATGGCAGAGAGAGCATACTTTTATATCTCCTTCTTTCTGTCATGTCCTTTCTATAAGGACACAAACATTCAGTCCATAATTGACTCTGAGGGGTCAAGCTGAGATTTGCTTGCATGGACTGAAGCTTCTGGAGCCATAAGCTGGTAGGAAAACTTACATGGTAATTATGGTAAATTGCTGGAGGCAGAATGTGAGCTAGCAGTAAAATGAAAAATTCTTAGGTGCTACAATCTTAGGAAGACCTCCATATTTTGTGGATTTTACCTCCAGAAACCTTACCAGGTTCTCACAGCAAAGAGAAAGAGTAACTACTGTCAAGTGTGCCCAGAGCACTTTCCATAGCAAATGCCAACTCTCTAGGAAAAAAAAAAAAAAAAATAGACTACCAGAGCTCTGTCCCTCCAGGGAAAAGGACATTCTCTGACTCTGGCACTCTCTAGCTTTCTTGTTGACCTGAGTATTAGGGAAGCTGAAAAATCCATGTGAAGGTCAAAGCCAAAAAGCACAGGCCCACTAAAAGACTAAGATTTGTTCATAAGATTATAGAACATTTCTCCTTCCCACACCCTACCCTACAGTAAGTACTCCAGTATAATTATAGTGGATCACAGCTAAAACAACTGCAAGGCATAGACTCTATTTAAGGGGGAGGTGAAAGCAAGGATACTTGAGGAATTGGAAGGCTGTGGTACCTATATATCCAGTAAACATTGAAAACAATCCAACTTTTGGCCAAAGAAAAATTAAACTCATAGATAAATGCTTACTTACCTCAGTTCTTATTACATGATAAACCATGTCCATCTTTCAACAAAAATTATAAAGCCTGTTAAACCCCCCCAAAACAAAACAAAACAAATATCTGAAGAAACAAAGTAAGCATCAGAATAAAATTCAGATGTACATATTTTAGAATTAGATAATTTAAAATAAATATGTTGAAGGCTCTACTGGAAAATATAGAAATCCTGCAAAAACAGGTAATGTATTCAGAAAAGTAGAAACTGAGGGGAAAAAATCCAAAGGAAATGCTGTAAATTAAAAAAACAAAAACAAAAAAGCTCCTTTGATAAGCTCATTAGCAGACTAGACACAAAGAAACAATGAACTTCAAGACACCAAGTCCTTAGAAATATAATTTTTTAAATACAACTTTTATTGTTTTTGTATTCTTTTTTTTTAAAGAATTTATTTGAGGGGCAGCCCGGGTGGCTCAGCGGTTTACCACCGCCTTCAGCCCAGAGCATTATCCTGGAGACCCAGGATCGAGTCCAACATCAGGTTCCCTGCATGGAGCCTGCTTCTCCCTCGGCCTGTGTCTCTGCCTCTCTCTCTCTCTCTCTCTCTCTCTCTCTCTCTGTGTGTGTGTGTGTGTGTGTGTCTCTCATGAAATAATAAATAAAATCTTTTTAAAAAAATTTATTTGAGAGAGTGAGCAAAAAAAAAAAAAAAAAAAAGACTACACAAGCAGGGAGAGGGGTATACAGAGAGGGAGACACAGGCTCCCCAGTGAGCAAGGAGCCTTATGCCAGGCTTGATCCCAGGAACCTGGGATCACGGTCTGAGCCAAGAGCAGATGCTTAACTGACTTAGCCACTCAGGCAGCCCTGTTTTTATATTCTTAGAGAAAAAAGTTTATGGAAGGAAATTTAGAAAGTATAGACAAGCAAAAACAGTAAATTAGGAATCTGCCATAAGCCCACCACTTCTGAGTGGTATTAAATAAATGCTGTTAAATCTCTATGTATCTTGACCAATGTTTCATTCATACATTAAATATGTCTGATTATTTCTCACTTACAGTACTCTTTGTCATTGCCTTTAGTTTGTTTAATTGGTACATTTTGTATTTCTCCAAACAGAGTAATATGAAAAACCAGATCAATCTTCTGTTTTTGTTTCCTTTCAAAGTACTTTACCCAATGTTCCCTAGTCACAGTGAGTTTTTAGTGTGTTTGCTAATCTATTGCTAAATAATGGAAGAAAGCATTCCCCTAGTTTCCCCAAGTTGAAAACTGATATTTCTCAATATATGGCTTTTGCCTCTGATTAGAAATGTCCTATTTGTCAGATACAGATCATGTTCTCCTTTTTATTTCTGGATATCACATCTAAGAATTAAACCTTTCTTTCAGGGCGTCAAAGTAACCTAGGGAATGAGAAGGCTTGCAACTTACACTGTACTTCACATGATCTGGTAAATAAGTGTTTCAAGTGGTGGACATTTTATCAGAAATCTTGGGAATAATGCCAGGCCTCTGGGCAGAGTGCCACCTAAACCCCTGCCATTGTATCTACTAGCAGGGTTAATGTAATTTTAGGTCTCATTTGGACCTAAAGCAAATAACCTAAATTATCATTTGTAGATATTAGCCAGAATGCAGAGGCAAAAGGAAATGGAATCTTGAAATGCAGGTCATTGGTCACAAAATTAAGATCAAATGCCACTTCCCCAAGGAGGCCTCCTTTGAACTTCAGAAATGATACACTTCCCTAAAATATCCCTGATGTATCTTTTTGAGGAGTTAGTTTTAATTCTCCTTCAAAATAGCACAGTTTCTAATTAAATATTTGTGTGATTATTTGACCTCTTCCTTTGTAAATTCAGAGTCCAGTTCTCTCACCACTGAATCCTAAAAATTTAGGACAGTGCATGGTGTACAGGTATATCCAAAATAGACCTGTTATGTGAACAAATTAACGAATGAGTAACTGAGAGCTCCAGATTTCTTCACATCCCATCTCCCATCCTAACATTCCTGTAAGATAAGTTGGGGTCATCATCTTGTGATGCTCCTCTTGAGAGTAGAAGAGGGACAGAAACAGCTCCAGCTTTGTGATTATTGCTGTTTACCAAAATGTGTATACTGCTTCATCAAAGCAGGACTACCATTTGGTATCTCTGCCCTTTCATAGAAGTGATCTTTCTTTCTAAGACCAATCTTCCTAATACAATGATGGGTCTGAAAACTGCCAACCTCACATATAATATTTATTGTTAGAAATTTGCCAGATAATGTTAAACACTTAGAATTTTGGAGATCAAAGAAAGACTAGTGGTCTGCTCTTCTTATTTAAACCTCAAAATTCTTTCCTTAGTGACTTGCTCTTTATGGACTTGGGTAGACAAATTCTGAGTTTGCAATTTTCAATAATTCTCCATTATAAATTGTGGCCTCCAATTCTGCACATAGTTCTCAGTGCCTGAACACATATAACAAATACCTAGACTTGTAACCACCAACACAGAATTATCTCCTGTGATCCTGTGCAGTCATACCCTCTCAGCCCATACAATCACCATGTGACACAGTAATCCAATTTCTGGGAATTTATTCTGGAGAAATGAAAACTATGTTTATAACAACATTCATAATTGTCATGAACTTAAAAAAATGTTACCAGAAACTAAATATTACCTTTGTTACATTCTATTTGTTCTGACCTAGTATAAAACCATTAGCTGCTGTATCAGTTGGAAGCTCCTTATCATTCCTCATACTACAGCATTTGTTAATAGGATGGGTGACAGTGCCATTAAATTGATCTAATTCAAGGCACTTGAGTGCAGTTAGATACTATTCTGATGTTCTTCGGTGCTCTAGTCTCAGTGCTTGCACACGTATGCAGCAGCCCTAATGGATCAGTGGCAGGAATTATCAAAAGCCTAAGTAGCACTTGTACCAAGAGACTATTACACAATTATAATTAAAAAACATTAGTCATTGGAATTTTTCTCACTTTTTCCCCTTTAATGGATGTTCCTTATTTTCTTCTAGCTGAGTTGACTAATTCTAAAGAATAATTTGATTTTCCAAATGCTCAAGTACACCAACTGTGTTCACGTGTTTCTGAGAATGATTTAATAAAACCTTTAAATTAACTTGGTGTAATTTCTGGGTGGTAACTACATCCTTCACAGCAGTGGTAAGAAGGCTGTACATGCTAGAAATGATTGACATGTGGGCTTGTAAGATACCAAAGCATGAAGAACTTCACTGCACAAATACCACAGCATGTACCTGTACCCCTTAGCAATGTAACTAGTTGCAGTGCTTTCTAGGAATTGAAGAAATTACGGAAAAGAAAATGAGGACAACGAATGCCCCATTCGTTAGCTAAAAAATACCCTTACATTTAATCATCAGAAGATTAGTTAAAACCATGTCATCAACCAGTTTGCAAAGCTAAAGCTTAGGGAATCATGGTAATAAATGACCTTGAGGTTGACTTCTAGTTCCAAGTAAAAATCTGAGTACAGAAGAGTCATAAGTTTGTTCTTTGTGGGAATCCTTTACTTCCAATTAGCAAGCTAGAAGGCTTCCATAAACCACGGCAAAGCCTTCAAAATCGAAAGCCAATGTAGATAGTAAGAAACTAAGAGTAAAGTGAATTATATCAGCCTCTGCTGAACTTCTACCCATCTTGTCCACATTTCTCCATACAGGTGTATTTAATAGTTATAAATACTGATAAAAGGGTCAAGTTAAATGTTTACAGGATGTTTGGGTGATCAATTACTTGATCAGTTGGTGATGGATTGATTCCTGAATGATCAGGCAAAAGGACCGACCCTACCAGTTTAACCACAGAGCTTTCCCAGCCCTTCTCCTGATTCAGGCTTAGGGCAGGAGGAAAGAGAATAGCATTGAAGAGCCAAAATAAAAATAAAATAATAATAATAATAATAATAATAGTAAAATAAAATAAATATCCCCCAAAAATGGGAGGAAGATCAGAAATTTAAAGTAGCAATAGGCAAAACTACATATCAAATGTTTTATCTGTCACCACCCTATAAACCCGATTGTGACTAGCTGCTCAGCACCCAGAAAGGACACTAAGGTATCCTATGCTAAAATAGAATTAAAGCATTTTATAGCTTTATGGTTTCTAGGACAATAGTTCTCAACGTGCTAACCCTGGACCGATAACAACAAAGCTACCTGAGAACTTGTCAGAAAAACAAATTCTCAGGCGGATCCCATTCCATACCTATGCAATCCGAATCAGGATAGAGTCCAGCAATCTGTTTTTAACATGCCCTAAAGGTGATTGTAATGCTTTCTAAAGACTGAGAATCACAGAACAGCAATAGAACCTTAAAGAAGCTGGTGTTTCTTTTAATAGTCACTCCTAGATTGACAGTTTTTGAATGGAGATATTATAAATGGTAAGAAAAGAAAGTAATCGCCCTGGGGGGTATTAATGGGTGTTGTCCAGTAAATGGCAGCTGTGAGCCAAAGATCATCTCAGGAAGTTGTGAATGCCAGCCAATAAAACTTTGGTCATTGTGATGCCAGCAGGCTGGATCCGAGGACATGGAAGGGGGGCACCACAGGACCAGCCAAGAGTATCTACCCAGCTGCATGCAGGATAGAAAGGCATGAAAGCAGAGATTACTGAAGGTATAGAGAGAGTACAGGTATAGAGTGCTTGGGAGTCTCAGAAAGGAAAGGAGTCTCATCCTTGCTTAGAGCCTGGGGGGTCTTTTTTGAGGATTATGGCCTGATATACATATCCTCTTAGGCATCCAGGAACTGGTTAGAACACAGATGAGAGCCTAGATGTTATTCCTTGGAGCCAGGGAATCTTGGCACAGAGAGGTCTAGTGCTGGTGGTCTGGAATACATCTATGATAGCTACATTGGGTCATTCTCACCTGGTCCTTCCTTAGATGTATCTATTCTAAAGAAATCATTAACTCCTAGTCCCTTACAAGGAAGACATAGACTATTTGCATTGTAAGGCATGTGTAAAGTAGTGGTGCAGGTCCTAGCAAGAATAGAAGCAGGAGTAAAAGGCAGATTTTTATTGAATCCTTCAGTTTCCTTATCTCAATTGACTATGCGCTATGGAGTAAAGTGACTAAGACAGGCCATCTAAGGGTTTGGCAAGAGACAAGTTGGGAGAAAAGGAGAAGCCTTTGCCCCTGGAGGAATTCTTTGATGAATATGAGATTGGGATGGGTAAAGCATGCGAGATTACAGGATCAGCATCACTTTCCATTCACTGCCCTTGTATGAACCTTGGTAAAGGCAGTAGAGAAAGCTCAAAACTAGAAGATCCTGACTTTAACTAACAAATCTTCCATTTTTTTTATACCCGTGAAGGGTAAATTATGAGAAACGATAGATACCCTTTTTGTCACACCTAGAGAGCAAGGTAAGTCAGCATTTTACAAACTTTCCATACTCTCAGAAGTAGGAAAGGCAAAAAGTCAACATGAGCCTAACTCCTACCCATTTTCACACTCTCCCCATGAATGAATTCACATACATGTGAACTCATACATGTGTCTCAAAATTGCCCTTCCCTTCCGCTTCTACCCCCACAGTACCGAAAAGATGAGAAAGGGAAATGTGCTTTATTTCACCGTGAGAAGAGGAATCCAATTCTCTTTAGTGAGGTTCTCACTCAACTCATAGTTGAGGAGTGTAGGAAAAAAGCAGAGTGGGGTTGTACTCACATAAGGGCTGGTATAAAAGAAAATAATCCAGCTCCATAGGGCCCTAGAAGAATTGCATTTCATAATTCTTTCATCATAGGAGCTACAGTGTGCCTATCCTAAAGAAACATGGAGTTGCTAGGTGAGACCCACACGTCCCTAGACACACAGGGCAGGTGTTAGTCCAAAAGAGTTGTGCCTTCGATCCAAGTTCAAGTTCTGTTTGGCTGTCCACCACAGGAGGCATCTTTCAGCAGGCCACTTCTCTTGCTGGAAATACCATCAGAAATGCTTAGCCTGGGACACGTAGGTGGCTCAGCAATTGAGCGTCTGCCTTCAGCTTCAGGGTGTGATCCCAGGTCTGGGGATCGAGTCCCACATCAGGCTCTCTGCGAGGAGCCTGCTTCTCCCTCTGTCTATGTCTCTACCTCTCTCTGTGTGTCCCTCATGAATAAATAAAATCTTAAAAAAAAAATAAATGCTTAGCCTGAGGCTTCCTCATAGTTGGTGATTACTGGCAGATTATTTAATCTCTCCTTCAGATGATGATGCAGATCTCAACAAGCTTTTTACCCACCTCCACATGAAATCAAATTCCATCATTTCTAATGCCAAAGAACATAAAATGACCTCTATAACCCTTCCCATCTGCCTTACCTTCTACTGTTAAATCACCAGGCATTTATGTGTGCAGTAAATTTAAGTCAAGATTTGGGGGAGTAGAGAGGGGTTAATATCACAGGAATGCATACTTCTTTATGTTCTTAAAAGCTTTTCACTTATCCATCCACGTTCCCAAATCAGGGATTCTTCTTATTTTCCCTGCACCCCTATACTTGACAATATGGAAAAATTTACACAGTATTCATTTCCTTTCATCCAAACATTCATGCCTTTAAGGCCTTATCTTCTACTCCCAAAGGACCTATAAAGGAATTCCTATAAAGGAATTTTCCTAAACACATATATTTCTTTCCATCAGAACACTTCTGGTGCCAGCAGCTAATTTTTGTTTAGAGTCACAAAAATCCAGCCTTTGTCTCTCAGTGCTGGTCTGAAAATCAGTTTGACCTGGTTCCATACTTTTTACCTTAATCCTTATTCTCTTGCATCCTCCCTATTAACACCCCCACTCCATAGACCAGCTGACTGATTTAATGTCTGATCTTCACCCAGTTCTTCCTGGAAGAGTGGGTCGCACCTGCTTGAGTGCTAGGCAGTGAACACTATAATGTTGAGGTTGGAAAGCATCCTTGAGCCTATTTAGGCTGCTTTTTAAACAGTGTTCTATGGAACACCATGGCACCCACAGTGTTTTTAACTGCCTGAGGATGGTGCAGGAGCCAAGTGAGAAATAAACCTGCATGAGTAAGATCTCCACTCCTGTTTGAACCAGGGCAACTGGGCTATTCTCTGCTTCATACATTGAGCTTCCATGTAAGAATTTATTTATTTTATTTTTTAAAGATTTTACTTATTTGAGAAAGAGTGAAAGAGAGCAAGATCAGGGGGGCGGGGTAGAGGGAGAAGCAGACCCCCCCCCAATGAGCAAGGAGCCCCAACTGGGGCTCCATCCCATGATCCCGAGATCATGACCTGAACCAAAGGCAGACACTTAACCAACTGAGCCACCAGGCGCCCCATAAGGGTTTGTTTTTCAAGCATTATAAAGTTGTTGTTTTTAAATGATCACCTGGAATGATAGTGTTCGTAAGAAAACCGAGACTCGGTGTCCAAATGGAAAACTATGTAGGGCAGAATCTTGCCGACTGAACATTCTTACAACTAAGACAAATGACCTCCCTATAAATAAGTTATATTTAACTTTTTCCTCAATAGAATGGTTTTATAGCCAAAATTTGTTGACTATACATATTTTAAGTGGTTTTTAGAATATTTGGAGAGATGTACAATCATCTTTCATAATAAATTTTAAAACATTTCTATCACCCCGACCTCCCCCCCAAAACCCTGTACCCTTTGGCACTAACCTTTCTATCCAGCCCTTCACCACCATGCCTCAACCCCTGGAAACCACACAGTTACTTTCCGTCTCTGTAGACATTTCATATAAATGGAAATATGCCATATGTGGTCTTTGGTGACTGATTTTTTTCACTTGAAATAATGTTTACAAAGTTTATCCATATTGTAATATATGTCATTATTTCATCCCTTTTTATTGCCCAAAAATAATTCTTTGTATAGATGTATGACATTTTATTTATTCATTCAGCAATTGATGGGTTTTGGGTAGTTTCCACTTTTTTACTATTATGAATAATAGTACTATGTATATTCACATATGAGGGTTTTTTTGTGAATATATATATATTGTCATTTCTCTTGGGTATATTCTTAGGAATGGAATTTCTGGGTCATACTATAAATCAGTGTTACTATAGCAACTTTTTGAGTAACTGCCAAACTGTTTTCCATAGAGGCTGCACTGCTTTTTATTCCCACCAACAACAAATGTATGAGAGTTCCCATGTTTACACAAAATTGCCAACATGCTTATTATTTGTCTTTTTTGTTATAGCTATCCTAGTGGTTGTGAAGTGGCATTTCATTGTGATTTTGATTTGCCTTTCCCGAGGCTGATGATGTTGAGCATCCTTTAATATACTTAGTGGTAATTTTTCTGTCTTCTTTGGAAAAGTATCAACTCAAATCCTTTGCCCATTTTCAATTGAGTTAGTTATATTTCTATTAATAAGTTATAAGCATTCTTTGTATGGTTTAGATTAAAGCCCCTTTATTAGATATGTATGATTTCCAAATGTTTCCTTCCTTTCTGGGTGTTACCTATTCACTTTATTCATGGTATTATTTGTGGCACAACAGTCTTTAATTTTGATGAAGTCCTAGTTACATTTTTTTTTTTCACTTGTGCTTTTGGTGTTGTATCTAAGAAAGCTTTACCTAATATCCAATCATGAAGGTTTACTCTTTTTTTTTCCTGAGTTTTATAGTATTCACACTTCTACTTAGGCCTATATTCAATTCTGAGTATGCTGAGAAGTAGAGGTCCAACCATATTCTTTTGCATATGGATGTCCAGTTACCTCAGGATTATTTGTTGAAAAAATGATTGTTTCTCCTTTCAATTTTGATGGCACTCTATCAAAAATCAGTAAGTATAAATTTAAGGATTTATTTTTTGGACTCTTTGGTCTATATATGTATCCTTACATAATGCCACAATGTTTTGACTACTGTTAGTTTTTTTTTTAATTTTTTGTTAAAGTATAGTTGACATACAATGTTATACTAGTCTCCGGTGTACAACATAGTGAATTGACAATCCTTTCTGCAGTGCTCACCGTGATATGTGTAGTTGTTACACTGTTAGTAAGATTGTGAAGTGGAAGTCTTCTATTTTTATTTTTTAAAATTGTTTTGACTACTTATGTCCCCTATTATTCCATATGATTTTAAGATTACGTTCTCCATTTCTCCAAAGCAGGTAATTGGGATTTTGATAGGGATTGCACTGATCCTGTAAATTACTTTGGAGGATACTACCATCTTAACAAGATTAAATCTTCCAATCCATGAATATAGGGTGTCTTTCCATTCATTTAAGTCTCTTAATATTTCTTTTAGCAATGTTTTATAGTTCTGCATTTTTTAATGTAGTCCTATTTTATTCTTGATGCTATTGTAAATGGAATTATTTTCAGAATTTCATTTCCAGATTATTCTCTGCTAATGTGTATAAATACAACTGATATTTATATATTTATATTGATGGTGTATCCTGAGCCACTGATGGACTCATTTATTCTGATTGTTTATGAGAGAATGCCTTTGATTTCTCTGTATGGAAGATCATAACACCAACCAAAAAAAGGGTAGCTTTGCTTCTTCCTTTACAATCTGTATGTCTTTTATTTCTTTTTCTTGCTTAATTACCCAGGGTGAAAATTTCTGTACAATGTTGCACAGAAATAGTGAGAATAGAATTATACTTAACTTTGACATATTCATTGTGATTTGGGAGGAGTATAGTTGTTCCTTCCTAATATTATTTGCATCAGTCACATTATATACTATATAGAGTATTTATCATATTTGTATAAGATTGATAGATAAATGTATATTTTATAAGAGCAGATAAGTTATGGCTACTGGGTGGATAAAAACTAGAATGCTACAAAACATCATAAGGGAATTCAGTTAAACTTTATTATCTTCCATAAGTCTGCATGTCAATAAAAATATCTTTGAATATCTCCCTACTTTGTCACTTGTCACAAAAAGCCTGTCCACCTTTGCAGGTCTCTGAAAGTGGGGTGGAGTAATTCTCCTGACAGATTTTATAAGCTGGGAGCAGTATTAGAACATAAAATAAAAGCCCCTGATTTCAACAAAAGTCATCATTCAGTAAACATGCATGGAACATCTACCCTGCCTAAGTTCTGTGGAAGATGCTACATGAATGATATCATAAGCAGAGAAAGAGCTTATCTGTGAAGACTTTTGGACATTAGACTGTTTGTGAGTAGCTCTATGATATGGTAGAAAGAAGACCAAACCAGGAAGCAGGAAACTTGATCTACAATATTTATTTCTTTTGACTCTGACCAAGCCACGCAAGTATTCTCATCAATAGACTAGAAATCTGTGTAGTTGTCCATCCAACCATCAAAAGGTTGTTATATACATACAATGTGATAATACTTAGGAAGCCATACCTTGCTCTGCAATTGTCAGGAATGGCTGTTTAAGTCATACATATTTTTAATAGGTATGAGTTAATTTGTTTTATCATTGTTAACCATAACAATGATAAAAATAGAGATAAATGGTGCTATCCCTTTAGAAAGAAAAGAATTTAAAGGACATTTTCATTTACTGCTCATTTTTGGTGCGGTAATCGAAGGCTTTATTTGGTACTGGACAATTTCTTTGCTTTTGTCACGCATGGCTTTTTGCCTTTCCTGCCTACCTCTTCAACCAATGCGATTGTTTTCAATTCTCTGATAAAGCTTTCTCTTAGGTTTCAGTTATTATAGTGCATATCACCATTTTCTGGGTTTTAGACTTCCTTGTGATATAGACTGTAAAGCTTTAGACAAATTACCCTAGACTTTATATTTCTTAAGGAGTTGGGTTAGATAACCTGCCTCTGAGTTTTTCTCTTATGTAAAATCCTTTCTATGTGTAAGACTGTATTATTCTATGCTTTATAAGTGATTTTGCTTGAAAAAAAGACTTCTTCGCATTAAAAAAATAAATACAAACTAATAGTCTAGTGAAATACAAGTTTGTAAAAGTCGCAAAAGGATAGATGTCTGTTCATTTCATCATCTCCAGCACTTTTTCCAGTGCCTAACATGTATTAGGTATTCAGTAAAAAATTGTTGTGTGAATGAATGAATGAATGAATGAAATGAATGAGACTAGTTCATTATATGTGGATTCGCTGCTCTCTCAATTTGTTCAATCATAAATATTTGTTAGGCATTGCTGTTCAGTATTAGTGGAAGGCATTTCTAAGACATGGAGCTACTCAAGTTTCTTGTAATAAATCATTTTAGTATTCCTTGATCTACTAGTTAGCTTCCGAGCTGGCTGATGCCTTGAAATTTTCATTTCAGACAGGATGCCCTTAAGAAAGAATACACAGTAGGAAGTGTTCCCTGATAGAGTTTTTGTCTTTCCTTGAGAATTCGTTGTCGACCTATTGGGGCAAAAGATACTGTGGTTAAAAGGGTTTGTTGGAATTAATATGCATCATCATCAAGTTCATGATTAAAATTGCATTCCATGGACAACTTGGATTTCCTAATAAAAAAAAATCTTGCTGAGTCCCTGGAGTTGAGCTTGTGTTCTATTTTTTATAGTTCTGATCTAATGCAAGCCATTTTATACAGTTCCATAAATTTTTCATCTTGCTCTCAATGGCAGAGTATGAGCTGTATAAATTATTTCAATCCCAAATCATTTGTAAAAGCAATCTCTTCACGATTCCTCCCTCTCCTAGCCCTTCTCTATTTTGATCTCTGGTAAGGATTTTTTTTTTTTTTTAAATCTCAGGTAAGGATTTCTTCCTTTTAATCCTCAGAAGGCCCATGTTTTCTGTGGCTTCCCCCCCGCCCCATTTAAAATTGACTTTGTGATTGTGTTTCAGTTTTGCATTCAGAGTTTCTTGTTTTGATTGATAAATGTTTGCAAGAAATATAATCTCCTCTTATGCTTTTCTCTTCCTTTTTTTCTCCCAGAAGGAGCTTTGCATGGGTAGCAAAGCTCTCCTGATAACACTGGAAATAAATCTTAATGTCTTTGCCCTGTGATAGGCCTAGACCTTATCATTCTTCTTATACCCCAGTGATAATTGCTTATCAGTACATACAGGCCTATTCATATGACTCTGATGCCATGGGGGTTTACATCTCCAGGAAGATAGACAGGAAGTGCAGTCCGCTGAATCCATTCTTAATAGCTTTAATAGAAACCAGACAAAGAAGGGATACTGGGCCAGGTTGACTATCTCAAAATGATAAGACCATCTATGCATTTTGGGATGCTTTCTCATGAAACTTTTTTTTCCTCTGCTCTGAATTGGCTGCCCTGGAGAGGTGAGGATTTTGAAAATGCATTTCTGTCAAAGCTACAATCAAAATAAAAGATTATATATGAAAAAAATAAATCCAAACTCACTGCCATATTTATTTTCCTCAGCAGCTGAAAAAGGAATCTTAAAAATCACCCAAACATAACACACTGAAAATGGACAGACCTACAGCCCAACAGGACACTTGGGAGCAGCCACATTCTTTGAATAAAACTTGTGGCGGGGTTGGGGGGTGAGGGGGATAATGACTGAACTTTCTACAGAGAAAATAAGTATAACACAGTGGGACATCAAACACCAAATGTCCTAGGATATGTGGACAATTAGATATAAACTATGAGGAAGAAGAGAGGAGGGAACTGGCAAGAAAAGGGGAGGAAGAAGGAGGGGGGGAAAGGACAATGCGAAAAATTTTGAAATGCAATCTCATTTGTTCTCACATCATCTAGGAGGAGTTGGGAAGATCATATATAATTATTCCCATAACAGATCAGGATAAGAATCATGGTAACCAAGTCATCTCAGATTAAAATAGCTGCACATGTTCTAAATTTCTAAGATGTCCATGGTGGGCACAGAACATCCCAAAATAGTGGAAAAGTTCTGATATGACTATGATGGAGGACCACTGAATTGGTATGATCTCAGCTGATCATACCTTTAGCTACTCACACCATGTTTAAAGTAAAAAACCCAGTTGAGAAACATGCTATTTGACAAAAGTAGTTAAATTTTTCTTTTTTCCAAGTTAGGGAAACCACAGTAACCTGTCACTTTCAAAAACACTGCCTATTTATGTGCGTCATGGAAATTTCCTCTTCTTGCATAACAAAGGCCACCTAACCACATGTGTCTAAATAAATGCCTTTCATATAGGTGACTGTTGAGTATTACTGGGTTTCTTGATGATTTTACAAATTATGTTAGATGAAAACAAACCTCTTTCTGGAATTCCTGCTATGTACTACCTGCTACCAAGACACAGCAGTCTCTGCTGTGTTAAATGTAGTTCCTTAGGGACTTTCTCCAGTATCTCTACCTCTACCCACATCCCTACTTCAAACCATCAGCCTATTTAGTGTCCTTTTCTCATCCTACTAGACTAGTTCTCTCACTTGCCTTTAAAACTCAGCTCAAATTTTGCTTTCTTTTGGATTTCATTAATTGTTAGCTGCCCTTTCTGAATATCCAGTATGGGACAGAGACTATACAGAACACAGAACTGGCTTCTGCTCTCATGGCCATTACAGACTCTGAGAGAGATACACACTAATCAGACAACCACACAAATACATAATCACAGAGTGGCGTAGGTATTATAAAGGAGCCAGTCCGCTGAAAGAATGTAGTGGGGACACCTAATCTACTTGGAATTCTCTCCAGACCTGGCTGTCATATAATGTATGCTCTTTACACTGTAAATAAATGTGCATAAACTCAATGGAATTTAAACAAGCTGACAAGAATATAAAAGGCCATATGGTCTAAATCTTCCTGGAGTCAGAAATCAGTTAATTGATATAATCCATGACTGAAATGGCAGTATTACTCAAGGTAATGACTCTTCAGATTCTAGTATGTATATTCCACCAGCACAGCTGAATGGTCGTTGCCCTAAATGGCTCCTCTAAAAAGCGTCAGAACTTAGGTTATGAACTGGTTTAGGCTGATCATCTGGTAAGTGACTACATTGAAGTTAAAATACATTCATTGTAATGAACTTTTATTGAACACATACTATGTGAACAATGCTGGGCTGCAAGTTGGGGAGGTAAATAAAAATGAATCAGATAAAAATTCTTATCTTTAAAGACCTAACAGTCTATTGACTAGTCCATATATGTTAAATTTAAATGATATATATTTTGCCTGGTATTTTAAGTTGAGATATAAAGGAAAACTACAAATAAAGAATTCAAGAGCCCATTATAGGAAATAATTCATGCCAATTAGAGAGGATTAGGTAAATACTTTACTTTTAAAGGACAGTGCACCACAGCAGAAACCTGGATTAATAAAGAGCTAACGATTCCAGCATTTCAAGATAGATATTCTACCATTTGTACTTCTCAAGCTGAAAACAAATTCCATTATTTCATTGTCCTTAAAAAGAAAAGAAATTACCTTTGAACCTTTGGGTTCAATTATCTATTCAATGGATTCAAATATATACCATTTAAAAATATGGCAAATTTTAAAAATATTTTGAAGCCAGCAACACTTAAATTTCCTCAGTGTTTGTATAGTGGTGTTGAAGAGACAGAGAAACTCTGTACCAATCAAAATGGCTAGTTTTTGTGTACTGACATCTTGCCATGTACACTGGCTTCGTTTACGTGAACAAAGAGACAGGATAGCAATCTAGACAAATGCTTACAGCAGGCAAAGTGACCAAAATGGAAAGCAAAATCACATCTCACATCATGATTTCAAATATTTTAAAGGTAAGAACATAAACACCAACTGAATAGATAAATGGAAAGTTATGCAGAATGAGGATAGGTCCATTTATTATAGTGATTTTAAAATAAATAAATTAGCACAACTAGAAAATCTACTGCTTTCTCAGTCGTAGTGCTTTCTTATTTAGAACCACTTGCTAATGGATGAGTTGTAGAGAAATGATATACCATTGTCTTATATGTGAATGGAAACTGGAATCCCATCTACTGTTAAAGATTAGGGGAAAATTGTTTCTGTCTAGTTCATGATTATAAACACACACAGATCTATACAAGTTTAAACAAGCTGAAGTATGAAAGAGAAAGGAATGGAAGAAGAAGGAGGAGAGAATTTATATCTACTGCACACTGACTGTGAGTTCAGGGTGGACAAACTCAACACTGGTACATAAAACTGCTCCACCATATGCTCCCAGGACTCATTTATCTGTGCTCATGGATTCATGTTGGTGGTATATGTATTGTAACATTCAGGCTGATTGATGGGGCTAACTGTACCCTAACCGAGTACTGTATCTTGCAAAGTAGTAAGTGCCCTCTCCCAAAGTGATGAAAGCTTTGTTCTAGGGAAACAGTCAAGCTTTGAGAAATCTGTCAGATTTTGGTATAAACTTTAATTTTTAACCCACTGTGATTGTGGGGCTGCAGGTTTTCCTCACGTATCTGTGTAACTTCCAATTTATTACCAACATCTTTGGTAACTTCATATCATCACTTGGGAGTCGGTTCTCTTAGAACATCCCAAGAGTCGTTAACATTCCTTTTGCACCTCATTCTTTTTTGTTATACCAACTAGATTGCGAGCCTCTTGTAACAAGGATTCAATTTTTACTTCTTTTGAACTTAAGAGGAATGAGCAATAGATATGATCCCCTTGTCCATTCCTTTTTCTTCTTGCCCCGTCTTCCTCCTCTCTGCTAGATGCTTTCTCTCTGCTTTAATTAATTCTTTTCCAAATAGCCTTGCTATTTTCCCTGTGCATAATACTTGCGGAAGAGTTGCATTAAGATAAAAAAAAAAAAAAGAAAGCATTCAACTGGAGTCAGAGTCTTCATTTTTTAGTCACGTGTCTGACACTAAATAGCAATGAATGTGACACAGGGTGGGGGGCGGGGGTCCTTTGAAAACCTTTCCGGGCTCCAGTCTTCTTGCCTGTGATTTCAAGGAGGGTAAACTAGTTGAGCTTTAAAGTTCTTATGCTCTGCTATTCTCTAATTTGAAGTCATTTCTAAGGTCTTCTGATTAAGAAATTCTATAAGTCTATGGCTCTGTTAGATCAGTAGCTTTTCAAGACGGCTCCGTGGAGCCCTGGGGTTGCATGGAGGTGCCTTGGGGGCTACTGTGGTGTGGAGAAGATAGGGAAGGGAAAGCGAGCGGACTGCTTCAATCATACCAGCTCACTTTGATCTATTTTAGATATTGGGCTTCCTGAATAAGATTTCGTTTGAAGAAAGGATTCTATGTTTTTTTAAAGGAGTTTTGGACATCTCTGTACTAGATTAAGAATCTCCCTTTAAGATTATGTAAAAATATGTTGATGGTGATTATGGATCCTAAATAGATAATGTCCAAATTAAGAAAGATTGAAATGCTATGTAATGATCAGCTAATCTGAAACATTTTATAAAACTAATTTGCAATTGTCTGGAAACGGATATCAGCTTTAAGCACTGCTCAACTAAGAATTAAGTTGACATGTCAGGAGAAGGAGACTAGGCAGGTGGGAATACGTTTTATATTAATTTTAGGTACTGCACAGCACAGTGGCTCCCAACTGAGAGTCTGGGTAATGTTTCTACCAGGCTACAGTGAAGCATAATTATGAGAATAGATGGCAGTTATTTTCTTTTATGCGTGCTTTCTTGGCAAATAAAAAAGACTTGTCAACTTTATGGTAGTTTCTCCACTTCTTAAAATTCTGTAGCTCTGTGAAATCCAAAAATGTCAGAACTACTCCTTACAGAATTTAGCACAGTGTTAGGCATTCAGGTGGTGCTCTATAAATGCTTGTCTGATTGAATAGGGTGTCATGAATACAGAGGTTGCATTCTAGCCATGAAGTTAGATATCTGATAAACCTAGAACCTTCTAAACAGCCTGTGTCTGTAGAGGGGATTTTCCACAATACCCTTACTAAAGAATTCAGTCAAATCCCATTGATTCAGATTTTTAAAAATTAATAATGAGTGAACCAGAAAGAAAATAATACTTAATCTTCCTTTTCATTTACTTCCTCTTTTCTCTTTTCCTTCTATTAGGCCTATTCGTACTATTGTTTAGCTCCATGCTATATTGTGTCTGTCTTCTGAAGGCTGCATAGTAAAGCTCACCACCTTTTTAAATGTTGTTTCAGTTAAAAAATAAATTGCAAGTTAGAAAAAAATTACTTAGGACTTGATTCTGGAATTGTGCCATTCCATGATTTGAGCATTGCTCCTACCTCTCATGTTTTAATATGGTGCCCTCCAGAGCACTCCTTCAGTAAATGCGTGGAATTTAGGCTCTGTCACTCATGTCTGGTCTCCTTATTGAGCTTATCCTTTTGAGTATCTAAAATCAATATCACATCATTGTTGCATATCTGAGGAAAAGGTTTTAGAAAACAGTCCAATCCCCTCCAAATCTCATTTCAAGTACCATAACAACAATTATTTGACATCATGTATAGAGGATTTGATATTGAATGAGAGGAGAATGTTGTCATTTGAAATCTATTCTGCCCTTTATTTATGTACAACTTCCATCTCTGTTAAGTAACATGTGTTTGAGAGTTCCCAAGTCCTAAAAGTCAGCATCTGCCTCTCTCTCAAGCCATAACATTTCTTTGGCCAGTCTGTCTTTCATTGGACTTAGAGATACCCATTATCATGTACACTGACTTCTCTAACATTTCAAAGGAAGACCCGTGGCATGGCCTCCCAGAACCCAGGGAGACATCAAAGGGAATAAATCGCCTACCATAACTAAATTGCCTCAAGGACAGAAGTTTAATAAGGATCCTTCACATAAGGTCTACCACACCCTACATGGGCATTCCTGCACATGTGCATGCAGGCACACATATGTACACTCTCACGGGTAGACACTGTGACTAAGTTGAAGGGGTTTGTGAAGTCAAATGTGAAGTACAGTTGTACCTGCACACAAAACATAATTGCTTTCTCTTCCCACTAGAGTCTCTCATCCAGAGACACTATTATCTCATCTATTATCATTGATGTGCTTTATGCTTGTTGATTATGGCCTTCCTAAACTGGGTTCTGTCTTGGTTTTTTGTGTTGTTTTGTTTGTTGAATTTTCACTCAACTATGGCCACTGAGGGGCTGAATGCCTTTGTTTCTGATTGTTCTTTAGGCCAAGGTCTGGGGCCATTATGAGCTTTGTCTAAGGTATCAGGTAAGATACTGGTTAGGTCGTCTTCTTTACAAAGAAGCTCTTCTCTGGCCCCTTTTTCTCTTCAGACTTTCATTCCTCTTTCTTCTCATTACCAAATTAATATGTCTGAATAATCCGAAGTCCAGAGCCCAAGGTGTTTTCCTTCCTCTAGATATATTTGAGTTCTGGCTCTATGGACATTTTCCCTCTTGATTCTGCATTCCTGAGTATGTCTAAATTATTATATTATTCTGCCAAGATTTTAACAAGCACAAAAAGTGGGAACTCTGGCCTGACTCTCTAATCTGCACTCTCTAGGTGAATCTAAGATGCTTAAGATATATGGGAAATAAATTTCTACCTACAACGGTCTTTTAAGCTTAGTGTATTTTCCATTTATATAGTGTGACAACAAATCACCCCCAAAATGTTGTGGCTTAAAATAATAATTTGTTTTTATTTCTTCATGCAGTGGTAATTATAGGCTTCAACTGGGCAATGCCTGCTTGGATCCTGGTACATTTTTAGCCAGATGATGACCAAGACTGAAGTCATCTGAAGGCTCCCCCTCATGGATCCCTGGCCTGGAAAGGCTGGAACACCTGAGGGCAGGTTAGGCATCTCTACATGAAGCTTCTTCATGTGGCTAGCTTGGGCTTTCCCATAGCATGGTGGTTTAAGAACACTTGGGCTTCATACATGGCAGCTGGCCTCCCCAAAGTGACATTCTGAAAGTAATTATAGGCTTCAACTGGGCAGTACCTGCTTGGGTCCTGGTACATAAGACCTAGCCTCAGAAGTCACAAAGCACTTTTTTTTTTTTATTTTATTGGTCAAAATAATCATTGGCCAGCTCAGATTCAAATGGGAAGAAGAACAGTCCTTTCTTTTCAAAAGCAGAATGGGCTGTGTGTAGAGGGGGAAAAAGGTGGTGAAGCTGTCATCATCATGGAGACAAGCTACCACAGTAGGTATCAGGTAAAGTATGTTATAAAAAACTAACACATTCTGATTTTTTAAGATTTATTTATTTATTAGAGAGAGAGAGACAGTGCAAGCAGAGGGATGGGCAGAGGGAGAGAGAGAAGGAAAGAAGCAAACTCCTCACTGAGCGCAGAGCCCAGAGGCACCCTGAGATCAATATTAGAGCCAATATCAAGTGTCAGATGTTCAACTGACTGAGCCACCCATGCATCCCAAAACGTTCTAATTTTTTAATAGCAACTAAATCACAGACTGATGTTCACTTCAGGAAAAAACAAAAAAAACAAAAAAGCTGTGTGAACTTTTTCCTAAAACCCATTTAGAATAAATACCTTGGAAGCCTCCACTTTGAAAGGGCTATCAACTCTACTGAACACAATTTGGGAATGAATGACTTGCTTGGTGGCTAGAAAATGATAGCATTAAAGTAGTACACAACTTTCTTTAGAACTATTAGAACTTAGAGAACAAATGCTGACTTTATCAGCAGCTTTCAGACAAGGCAAACAGACATATTTTAGCAAAGATATCTTCATTGTGGTTAAATTCAAGCTGGCTTAATCTAGCCTGGTGCGCAGTGCAAACTCATAAAAGTATATTGCCTGGCACATAGTAAGTGCACAATAAAAATTAGCTTTACGTATTCAATTAAATAATAGAGCATCATAGTTTGAGCAGAAAGAGTACTTAGTGATGCATTAGAAAAACAACTTTATGTTCTAAGGCAGGAGTCTGACACTCAACAAGGGGAAGAGAACTGCCCGAGGTCACACATTTTAGGAACAGAGCCAGACTAGAGTTCTTCTGGACTCAAATCCTCTCACTTATTACAGAACAAGTCATATCTCAAAGTGCTTAATGACCTGGGAATTTTACCTCAAATGAATGCCATTATACTTCAGCTGAAGTTTTGCTGGATTCTGCAGAGAACAGCTTGACCCTCAATTAACGAGTACATACATATCTTGAGTCTTTCACGTCTGCCAGGTGGGTGCAAATGTGGATAATTAGCCCTGACCTTGGGCAGACAGTGTGCTTCACCCAGCTACAGATGTTACAGAAAGTTGTCCTGGGCTTTGATTAAATTTGGTAGAAAACCAGAAAGAACCATTATGTGTCAGAAGTAACTGATGGTTTTGCAAGAAATATAACTATGTGAATATTACATTTTTCTTTGGGAGATTAAAAATTCAACTTGATGTATTCCTACACAAGAGGCTTCTTCAAACCCATGTCAACTAAAGCTGAAAACAATAGATATGTATGTGTGTACTATAATAGAATAAATCAATCCTTAAAAAAAAATAAGTATCTGTTGAGCTCTTTATGTTTTTAGCCCTATGCTACTTACTAAGAGTAAGTGGTAAAAGATAAGATTGCCTCCCTTTAAGGAATTTGCAATTACATATATGAATAAAGGCTAGTACACATAAATATTTAGAACTAAGAAATGACTGATTATTAACCTATGCTTAAAGAGGCAGGAGTGAAGAAAAGGAAAAAAAAAATCATTCAGTTAGGGTTTGTTGTTGAGAAGAAGGACTTCATGGAAGGAGTACTGCTTGAGATGAACCCTTAATGAGGAGTAGGATTTGAACATGAAGAAATCAGAGATAATACTAATACATTGTTTATGAAGAACCAAGGATAATACTAAAATTACTCACAATCCAGCCTCAAAACGTTAGTTACCAAAAAAGAATAAAAATCCATTTCTTAAACTGAGGATACATGTGAAATAGAAAAGAAAAAGAAGAAAAAAGTTACCAAATATACTATGTAATACTAAAAGAACCCCAAATTCAGCTATACTTAAGACATTATCCTTTTCTCCAGAAAATTAGACAAATGTTAGTGTCGCCCATATATTTAGCATATTGGTTAGTAAATCTTTTGTATTATCCATGGTCAGGTGATTAATACCTGGCCTAGAGAACTAACGATTCTATGGTGAGCTTCCTATCTAATGACAACCTATTCCAGTTAATACAAAGAAAAAATAGCTCCCATCATTCCCACTGTGGCCTTTCCAGTGGCATTGAGACGGATCCCCATGTTAACCTCATGTGCCAGTCACAGGCAGTCTGTCAGGTTTTTGCACTTCCTCTTATTTAGGCAAGATCCATTTTAGAAAGTGATGCTTCACACAAGGCTCCATTTACTTAGTTAATGCTTCCTCATTAAATTTCTTATTTATTCCAAAATTAAGGAGAAATTAAAATAGAAAAATCAGCAAGAAATATGCTACCTTAATCTATCAACTTCCACTGCCTTTTAATTCCTGTGTCCATAGTATTAATCCAATTTTATTTATTCATTTTCACGTAACATTATATCATTAGGCTTTTTTCTAATTGTCACACAAACTTCTAGAATTACTAATTTTCTGTCTGCATTGATCACTCCCTTCTCTGTTCTCTCATAACTTGCTATTCTCACCTCTATATAACATTTATCATCTTGTAGAACTACTATAGTTTATAGGGATTTTGGTTTTTTGTTTTGCTTCTTTTCCCTACCTACCTTCTGTTTCTACCAAGAGATAATTTCCTTTGCCTCTACTCTAGCAATTGCACAGGGTATAGTACAAAGAATAAATGTTGAATAAATTAATGAGGGTGTATACATTACTTTGAGGTGAAATATCATAATTTATGTATTTCCTGTTTCTATGGCTAAGGTGTAAATGGTTTCCTATTTTTTCACCTACCTATAGCCCCTCTTGAGATTAGCATTCAAATGTTAGAATATATGAGGATTTGAGAAGGTATAGAAAGTGAGAGTGAGGGTGTGGGTTTAGCTGGAGGTAGCAGTGAAAGTGAGTGTATGCTTTTGATAACAACTAGAATCTTGGGATGCCTGGGTGGCTCAGCAGTTATGTGTCTGCCTGCAGCCCAGGGCATGATCCTGGAGTCCTGGAATCGAGTCCCACATCGGGCTCCCTGCATGGAGCCTGCTTCTCCCTCTGCCTGTGTCTCTGCCCCTCTCTGTCTCTCATGAATAAATAAATAAAATCTTTAAAAAAATGTTTTAAAAACTGGAATCTTGTGATGAGTGAGAGACAGGTGAAGGAAGACTGGGAACAGAGAGATTTTTTTTTTTTTTTAATGGGAGACATCTGAGGAAACTAATGGCAGGAATCAAAATACATAAGATTTTAATATGACTTCCTGTTTTCCACAAAATAGTGCAAATACCTAGTTGACTTTCTTGGGCATAAAGAAAATATGTGTCCCCCAATTTTTGTCTTTAGAAATGCTCTATAATCCATAGGAGTCCTGTAAGGTGGGAAAAGCAACTAGTGGAAATGTCTGCCAACTGTGAAGTTACATAATCCCTATGTTTACATAATCAATATCTTATTTGTGTTCCTAAGTGTTCAAAGTTGCCCTTCATATTGCCTGCTTCTCCCTTTCTGTCTGCATTTTTTTCCAGGGAAACTAACCCCAATGTTCTAAAAATAAGGCTCTTTTCACACCTGGCATCTGCCCAACCTTGAAAGAACTGTACTAATTATGGTTGCCAGTGAAGAAGAATGCAAGTGAAGCTCTGAATTATCTTGTTTTGATTTATCATATGAGCACAGGTCTTGAGGGCTTATGGGACAACCTTAGAGGTCACCTAGTTTGTATGCTTGCTCTGAGGTAAAAAGATCAAAGCTACAAATGAATCATCCAGAAGAGAAAAATTATCCTTTCCCTAAGCCCTTCAGAGAAAGCTGTAGACAAGCTCAATAACACACTGCAGTGTGGAGAAGCCCTTCTAGTTGTTTCTTTCTTGGTGTTTAACCAAAGTCCTTAGGCAATGGTGTAAGTACCTGCACATGAATATTTTGAGAAAGAAAAGCAGAGCCTAAAATAATTAGGGGTTACATTATTTTTCCTCAAGTTTTGATGCTTTGTTGACTCTTCCATGTAGCGTAAGGTTTCCTGTGATGACCCTGACCTGCCTGATTGTATTTAGTGAGAAGTAGGCTGAGAGAGGCAACTTATCCATGGAGAGTGGCTCTTTACACCAGTGCCCCTGAACTCCTCAGCTTCTTCAACAAATCAAAATCAATTCTCTGTTTTTAGGCACAGTAGGGAAAATGGATGCCAGATAGCAGAGTGAGTGTGTGAGACTTGTTTCCATGACACCATGAACATCTCATTCCTGCAGGGAGCAGAACACTTGATGCCTCTTGTCAGAGATGATGTCGTATATCAGAGTGGTTAAGTGCACAGACACTGTGTCAGATAGACCTGAGTTTTAATTCTGACTCTTCTACTTACTAGTCTTGTAACACTGGTCAACTTACTCAAACATGGACTACTTCAACTCCTTGTCTTCACAATAGGGAAACTATTTCTTCTCACAGGGAAAGGGCCCTGGAAGTTTCAGTGGATGAGGTTCTCTACCAAAGTAAAAGCAAGGTCGATGCTATTGATGTGGTGCCTTGAAAAGGAACTGAAGCCCAATAACACTTATAAAATATACACAGTGTGCCAAGAAACATAGGCCATCATATCTGTCCTCCATTTGTTTCTATGAAGGCCATTGTATATCCATTGTCATCAATCATAAATATTACCTAGTCAGAAACTAGTAGAGGTGGGGACACCGGGGTGGCTCAGTGGTTGAGCATCTGCCTTGAGCTCAGGTTGTGATCCCAGGGTCCTGGAATCGAGTTCCGCATCAGGTTCCCTGTAGGGAGCCTGCTTCTCCCTCTGCCTATGTCTCTGTTTCTCTCTGTGTCTTTCATGAATAAATAAATAAAATCTTAAAAAAAAAAAAAAAACTAGTAGAGGCCAAAAGACATGAGATGTGATTCCTGCCTTTAAGGAATGCTCATCCTATTAGGTTCAGTCATATTGAATTGCTATTTTTGTAGGTCAAAAGAGATAGAATATTAGTGATATCATAACATTCACCCTAACAATTACACAATGTGTATAAGTAAGACTGGAAGGAAACATGAGCTACGTGCTAAATGAGATTTAAAGGAATTACTGATTAACACATGCTGGGGCATCAGGACTGGACTTATGCAGAAATGGGCCTTGGTTGAGTCCCCTAAACCTGGAATTCCTTTTCAATGTTCCTGTCATCTCTTCTCTTTCATTCTATGGAGCTTTCCTAACATTGGTAGCAATATTGAAGCAGCAGGTTGAGGGGGAAAACATTAGATCTGAAGTCAAAAAACCTAAGTTCAAACCCCAGCACCACCACTTTCTTGTATGAACTTGGTCAAGTGATTTTACCTTTTCATGTCTCCATTTCCTCATCTGGCCTAAATGAGAAAAATATCAGTCTCACTGGGGTGAGAACTAAATGAGACAGTGTATATTTAAGTTTCCAGTACAGTGTTTGACCCATAGTGATCTGTCCTTTTGTTCTGGTCATGAGTCTTTGCATCCAGCTGCACCTGATGATGTACTTGATGCATAAACAATGGTGATGCTGGCCTTTTGGAATGATCTCATGTCTGCCCAAAGCAGTTCATCACCTAGTGCCTGCCAGAACCTTCCATTCATGGTGTGGTTCCTTCTATAGTCCTATATGCATACACATGTCCAGGTCAGTCTGTCATTCATTCAACAAGTACTTCTTAAATAATGTTCTGCATACTTTGAAAATGAGGCGATGGATAGGATAAAGTCTCCATCTAAATGGAACTTACATCCTATTGGGAAACTCAATGGTCAAAAGTAAAGAAACATATAATACAATTTCAGGGAGGGAGAGAGGCTTTGGGCAATAATAAATCAGGGTGAGAGCAAAGGATACTAAGAGGACCCTTGATGGGAGTCCTGAACTTAGCAAAGAAGCATATGCCATGCAAAGATCTGGGAAAGCTTTCCATGTAGAGGGAAGAAAGAGCAAATGTCTCAAGGTGAGAAACATCTGGCAGCATTCAAAAGTATTAATAAACCTAGCATACAGGAGGAGGATTAAAGGAAGAGGATAACCTGAATTTTAAAAATACGTGAGTTTCTTATGTGTGTTTGGAAACAGTGAGGTTGAAGAGTGACCTGATTACTTTGGATACTGCATGGAAATAAATGAGTGAGCAACTATAGAGACAATATATGAAGAGGCTATTGTAGTCTTCAGGGCTAGAGATAATTATGCCTTAAACTAGGGTGATAGTGGTGGAGTAGCATAAAATAGTCTAAATTTTTATTTTTACCATTTTGTTAAGATAGCACAATCAGTCAAGTTGCTGATGAATTGAATTGGGTGGGAGCAGTGTGAGAAAGAGAGGAATCAAGATAGTTCTTGGTTTTTTCCTGGAGTAACTAGATGCTTGGTGGTGCCATTGACAGAGGTGAGAAGAGTCAGGGAAGATCAGGTTTGGGAGGAGGTCAGTTGAATTTGTTTTTGTGGGGTTTTTTTCTTTTGAGTAAGAGTCATAAATGAAGCTAGACACCTCATTCCATTGTAAATTGAACTTTATAGCTCCACATGACTTTGTGATATTTTTTCTAAGGCTGTAGTCTGAGCAATAGATAATATCATTCATGTATAAAGCCGAGAGGTTGCCTACACATGTAATCTCATTTCTCCTGTGGCCAAATGACTTTTTTTTTTTTTTGCAATCAAAGTAAACAATTTGAAAATAAATATCTTATTTATTTACTATAACAATGATCTAGAGCTATTATCTCAGCTGTTTGGGGCATGGAACTTAAAAGCTAAAGTTGCAATTCTAATCCAGACTTAAATCAATAGTGTTTAAAGGGAGAAATTGTTTTGTGACAATAAACATATTTAGCCACCTTGAAAATATAATCATTTAGATTCAAAACTGATAACTACTTACTAAGAAAATTTCATGTGGCAGAAATTTGACTTATTTCAAAGGTCACCTCATTTATCCTTAAAAAGACCCTCATAAAGGTGGGCTTTTGAACTCTATTGAGTAGGAGACAGAAATGTAGAAAGGTAATATTTACACATGCTCACAAAATAAGGTGATCATAAGTGAGATGGAGTAAGAAAGTGGCAATTAGTAATTCCCACTCTCATCCCATAGAAAATAGCCCCATGAGTACAGTTTTCTGAGTCTGAGTCGAGAAAATGATGTACGGTGAGCTCTTGTCATGTCTTTGATCATCTTGGATGGTGACAGAGCATCCCAAAAAAGACACCATAGATTCTACCTTTGTGTGTATCTCACTTTAGCTCCTTTCACTGTGGTCTTAAACATCATCCTGTCACATACTTACCTTGACAATGTTGATTTTAGAATACATAATTTTGCATAATTTAGTTTTAGTTTGGGGAGAGAGTAGTCAAGGGGGAAGCTCTCCTTGTTCCAGTCAATGTCACTTTCGCCCACCCTCCCTTCAAAGTCAGACCTAGTTTCTTCTTCTTTACACAAGTGTAAACTCTTGTGCTAAATAAACCAGAGAAGTCCTCAGCCTTTCTGGCTCATTGAGGTCTCTCAGCAAATACTGCTGAATGAATGAATGCTGCCAAGAAGCCCCCACTCCTAAATACTCTGGTTAAACTGTGCCCAAACACCCAATACATAGCCTGAGAATATTAAACTCATTCCCATAATGCCTATGAATGGCTAATAATGCCTTCCTCATGCCTCCTCTTGCCTCTCCAAATGTTTCCATGGGTCATGGGTGCTACTTCAAAAGTACTCTGCCCCTTTGCCCCAGTCAGTCATTTCTTAGTGGTTAGTGGTTTTATCCCTTTTGTTCCCCCTATTTTTTGGAGGATGTACTGAAGATGGCAAGGGGAGGGGCAAAGGTGGGCTGTCACACCAGGCAATGGGCTATCTTCTGTCCTTCCTTCTGCCTTCTCATGCTATTTCTACCCCCCCACCACCTCTCTCCCTCACCCAAAGCCAGTTCCACCCTAAGGCTTGTAATAATAATTCTGCCCAAACCAGGCTCCTCGGTGTCTCAACATCTACCACCCAGCAAAATACTTTCCCCCTAAATGCAATTCCCTCTCTAAGAGGAATTTCTGATAATAACATTGTCTCTCCTCTGTTATAAATATGGTGTGAAAGTTTCCCAGTGGGAAGAAATTTCTCAAGCTAGAGAGAGAATTGAAAATCCTCAGTTTCAGTCAGTCAATGACAAAAGAACATGTTCAGTTTGATTTTTACCATCAACCTCTCACCATTGCAATTTTTACCTTACTACAATCTGTCTGCACCTGATCTGTTATCTACCTTTCTTCTGCTATGTTAACTGAAATATCTGGGAAGGTGTTAGGAAATTGTAAAATGATTTTGCATATACGACTATTTTCTCTCAGCCAATAGAATAATAGTAAAATAATAAATAAATACTGTAAGAGTAATTATAATAATATACTAATTATTGACTAATTGAGAACCATAAAATTTACCAACTGCTATATGCTTTACATTGTGCTAAAGTATTTTTTTCACTTAATACCAGTAATACTCTGAGAGTTAAGTATTGTCATCCCTAATTACAGATGAGGATTCAAAGACTCAGGGAGTTGGTATCATTACAAAAGATGCAAAGATACACAACTAACTGTTAAGGCCAAGGTTCAAGTCAAGGACTTCCAGAGTCTGATTGCAGTGTCTTGTCTGTGTCTAAGAACAAGAGGGAAGAACTGGGGTACCCTAACTTTTCAGGTTGGATGCATACTGTGAACCATATGTCTGATTCCTTGCCATGAAGCTGCTTAATTTTTCTACGAAGAGGAAAATATCACGTTTACTTATTTATTACTCCAGCTTTATTGAGGTATAGTTGTTATATAAAAACTGCATTTATTTTACACAATTTGATGAGTTTGGGACATATGTATACTCTTGTGTTACCATCACCACAACCATCACCTCCACAAGTTTTCTTCTGTCCTTTTGTTGTTTTGTGATAAGAACACTTATTATGAGATCTACTCTCTCTGCAAATGTTTTAAGGACATAATAACTTACTGTTAACTATAGGTACTATCTTGAAAGCAGATCTCTGGGAACTTACTCATCCTGTATATTTTGAAATACTATTTTGACTAAAATTATCACACATTCACATCAAAGCAGATTCAGAAGCAAAAAGTGGGACAAAAAATAAATACATGTTGTATACACATGATGCACATAGTTGATATGTTATGACACCCATCTCGAGGAGTGAGAAGCTACAGTTAGACACGCCCTCTCTTCTCATTCAGAAAGAAGAATGTCATAACAGTTCTGTTGTCTCTTTTCCATGTATTTATAGCACACCTACACTGTCAAACTAAAATAATTTGGAGTCAAGACACACGTGTGCCTAATTTCTTTTTTTAAATAGAAATGCTTACTTCAGTTAAACCTCTCCCCCAAAACACCTTTGTTTACAGCTTTTATCTTATAATACCCCATTCTCTTCTTCTCAACATCTACTGTGATCATTATAACTTGAACAAGTCATTTAGGCTCTTTCCCCAGTTGTAAAATGGGAATACTAATACCACTACATGGGTTTTAGAAAGTAAGAGAGAATGAATATAAACTAGTAGATCTTGGTAAATGACAGTCTGCTATCCTCCTCTGCTTCTAGAATAGAACATTCTAAATGGTAAGAGCTAGCGATGGTGTCTACTTCAGAGCTAGAAGTACAACAAGGATTAAATATTATGCTGATTTTGTCAGTGCCCTTGAATTCCATCTCCTTCGCCCCCAAAAGACCAAAGCTCTTTCTGCATTTTTCCCCAGACCTTTATCTAGAACCCCAAGCTCAGGCCTATTGACTGCTAGTTTCAGCCACCAGGTGGCATGATAATGAAAGGCTAGACTAAGTGTATCTCCATTCTAGCTCAGCTTTGAAGGAAGTGTTGAAGTAGGTATTTGTCCTTAACAAGACAAATGTTCAGAAGCCTGGATTCCATTTGCTGATACCATTTCCTCTGGTAGATTTCAGCCAGTTGTGCTACAGCTCATTGCTCACCTATTAAAGCCTGGTTGGTTCTCACATTCAAGATTCATGGGGAAGGTCCACATGCACCCTTCCACTGCTAATAAGATGAAGCCAGTGGTTGCTGTAAGGCTCATAAACCTGTGACCCTCATAGATCAATTTCAGAGCAATATTGTACTAAAATGAACAGTCTCAGCAACCAAGAATAATTTTAAAGCAACTCAAACTAGCATTACTCAATATTATAAAGGGGACAGGAAATCCCACAGCAATAAATTTTAAAATTCCTTTTTAGGTTCTTCCCAATCCACTGCCCCACACAAGTTCAGCTCCCCTTCCCAGACCCATGAAAACTCCTGCAGTCCTTGGTTTTGCTCTCTCCTGTTGCCCTCTCCCCTGCCCCTTTTCCTATCAGTTCCCCACTGCACAGCCCAGCAACTGGGCCAGACCACACCCATCGTGGAGGGGAAAGAGGGGGAGACTCTGATGCAGCATTGCCAGAAATATCTAGTGGGTAAGAAGAGAAAAACAAAAATCTGACAAAACTCTAGAGTTCTTTATAAATTGGATCAAAGCACCTTGTCAGATATATATTTGCAAAAAAAATATATCCAGTCTGTGGCTCACCTTTTTTTTTTTTTTTTTAAGAGCAATCATTTCTAGTCTTAGGGGGAAAAAAAAAGAGAGAGAGAGAACATTGGCAATGAAAAGTAAACCCTAGCCGAATGTGTACAAAAACAAATTACCTGTATCTAAGCAAATTGTAGCCATATTTAAGTAAATGCAGCAGCTCTGCTAGAAATCACAGAAGGAATGGTAAAACCCATCGTCGCAACCACTAAGTTGGAAGTCAGAAGTGTTCACTCCAGTGCTGGTGGGGACACACCAGTGAGCTGTATGAATTTTAAAAGGGGACTTTACCTCTCTGATTCTTCATTTGCTCCCTTTTCTTGGTATGGACACCACAGCTTTTCCTAGTAAGATGAATTACTGACATAAGGCCACCTAGCTACTGGAGGAGAAGGAAAACCCCAGGAATGCAAGATCCAGCTTATAATGTTTTGATAGTTCTCATACCAACCTGACAGGACCTGGTACATACTGAGCATCCATGGCTTTGGGATGCATGCCAGACTTAAACCCTTTCTGAATCTGGAGTTAGACCCTATGACCTCACCCTTGCTATCTTAACTCCTCACTAAGCCTCTTTTCTCTAAGGTCACACCTACTTCAAATGATTGACAAGTGCTTCTAATCCTTTTTGAGTTAGCATTTAGACTTATAGAGGCTCTACATGACTGTACTTTCCATAATTGGATGGCAAAAAAGTTGTTCCCATTGCTCTGAAATTATTTCCTCATTTTTCTGAGACATAAAATGGTATATTCGGGCATTTATTGCTAGCATCATGATTTATGAAGAGATTTCAAGAACTGCTTGGATGTAATTAGAAATTGTTAAGTGTTACATGTTTTTATGTGTCCAATCCATCGTGGGATAGCACCAGGGTTACAGAGGTGAACAAAGTAGAAAAGACACAGTATGTGTGGTGTGCTGCATCACAACTGGTTGATGCCAAGTGTAAACAGTTTACACGACACCCTTATGTTCTGATTACACCCTTTTCACTACCATGAGGAAGTTGTTATCATTGTTAACCATAGTTTATAGATAGAAAATTGAGGCTGAGCATCATTAAGTGACTCCAAGACCACCAAGCTGAGTCTGAGATTCACTTCTAGGTTCGCTGCTCTCAGAACAGGTATTGAGCCAGGACAGTAGATAAGTGAGGGATACATCTTCTACCTGGATTGCTTAGTATGAACATCCTAATTTTACTATTTACTAGCCTGGTGAGCGAAATAAGGCACGTCACCTAACCTTGCCCTGCCTCAGTTACCCATCTCAAAGTGGGAAGAAAATAGAACCTACTGTACTGGGTTGTTAAGGGAACTGACTTAATACCTGTAATGTTCTTACAACAGAACCAGCACATAGGCAACTGAATTAAGTGTGTGTGTGTGCTTGTGGGTGTGCATGTGCATGTGCATCTATATGTTCATTTGTACGCCAGTGTGTGTGGGTTTGCTGTAGTGTGAGCGGTTTCTCACCTTTCTGAACATCTGTCACAGGTTAGCTCCTGAACTACTTTGCCTTGCCTTTATGCAAAAGAGCTGATACATGCTTGCTTCGGCAGCACGTATATTAAAAAAAAAAAAAAAAAAAAAAAAGCTGATTCCTGGCAGTGGCCTGATTATAAATCATGTGTCAGATATTTATGAGGTGATTGTGAATATGCATCAGGCCACGCATTTGAGAACAGGGTCCCAATGTGCAGAAGAGGCAAAGAGACAAAGCTCTGACCTCTGATGTAATCTTCATTAAGACACTCCTCAGCTAAAACTCTGGCACTTTGGAGTGGATTGCCACAGTAACCCTGTGGCCCATAGCACATAACATAAGCTGTCATTTAAAATAGCACACAGGAAGTAAAAGTTGGGAGTTTTCACAGAGTCTGTAGATCAAACACAAGATGAGAACTAAGGTTCTTCCCAGTGTATCAAGCATGGAAGCAGGCAGTGTGGCTTTTGAGTTCCTTCCTGATCAATTTTATTGATTAAACCTCACACTATCTAACGTAGTACATGCTGCTCGGGTGTCTAAAACTGGCTTTTGAACAAAGTGAGGAGAATCCATCCAAACAGAGAGTAAAAATCCTGCACAAATACTGTTGTATTTGCTTTCTAGCCTAGAAAAACCAAGGACCAAACTGAACCTCAAAAGGTTTAGGGTCACATGTGCTAAATTCTATCACTGGAGTTGGAGGTGCCACATCTGACTTGCTTGGCCCTTCATTAATCTAGATGGACATGAAGCTCTGCTCTCTGAACAAGGCAGGAGCTGCAGCCCCAGGGCCCTTCTGGGAGAGGTGGCAGGGAGTTAAGACAGTTCTGAAGCTCACTGGTCTGGGTGCATTTCCCATTAGCCTCCTCAGTGATCCTTCTCCATTTTCTCCACTCAAATAAGGCCATCCTACAAAATGACCCTCCTTCTGCCTCTGGGAGATAGTATGGGATGGTGGAAATGACATGTACTTCAGCACCAGAGAAAACCAGACTCAGGTCTGCTGAGTCCATGTTTTGCTTTTTATTTCCTGTGTGATAAAAGGTAAGTTACTTAACCTTGCTCTGCCTCAATTTCCTTATCTGTAAATGGAGATGATGATAATAATGTTATCTTACAGTGTTTTTAGGAGGATTGCAGGAGATAGGAATGGAAAAGTGGTAAACATATACGAGATACTTAAATGTTCAAAGAGAGGGGGGTGGAGGTGGAGGGAGAGAAACAGAAGGCAGTAGTATTAACTGGCTTTTCGAGGGAACTTGTGGAAAAATACAGATGGGTGTCTGACTTGTTAATAAAATTTTAATTTGACTGAGATCAATGAAAAGCTCCATGTGTTGACTACAAATACATACTCATCAGCAATTTCAAGGAAAATCTATCAGGGTTATTTCCTTTCATTAAAGAGCGATATAAATATTGATCAACTCGCCTAATTGACCTGTGGTTTGCTTTCATACATTGAACTTCTGTTCTGCACTGAGGGCACAAATCTTCCAATTACTTTTAGTTCATAATTCATTATGTCACATTAGAAGCTAAACATGAACACAGAGTCCTCATCAAGCAAATAGCACTTAAGAACACTTCTC
This sequence comes from Vulpes vulpes, assembly GCF_048418805.1. Taxonomy (NCBI): domain Eukaryota; kingdom Metazoa; phylum Chordata; class Mammalia; order Carnivora; family Canidae; genus Vulpes; species Vulpes vulpes. The sequence goes on from NC_132791.1 coordinate 28,525,682, forward strand.
CTTTTGCTTTCTGACCCCCGATCCACCCCTCCACCCCCCACCCAGCTGCCTTAGCCTCTTCACAGATGACACGGGCCAGGGCTGAGGGAATATCTTCACCCAGCCCAAGTAGGCCAACCCCTTATATCTGAAAGCAAAGCAACCGCACGGCAAGGCCCAGTAGAGGCCCCTCACACAGGATGAGAAATGAGCAACACACCAACTAATGAAAAACAAATATTAGGCTAGAGGACACAGGGAGGGCTGGAATAATGCCAAGGCGAACATCTGTTGTTTCATAAAGATGGCTAAAGGCATGCTAATCATCTTGTCAATGGTGGTCAAAACATTGAAGATATTTTCTTTTAAGGCAATGGCAATACATTCTGTCTCTTGAACTTAGAAGCAAACAAAATAATGTACAATAGTGGATGGACGGAATCCAGGACAGTGGGCTTCCAATGGCTGCATCCTGCTAGGTCTTTCTGGAAAGGCAATTCCCTTGGAGGGCCTCAGATTTAACCTGCAAAATGAATTATTCAGAAAATGTTCTTGCTCGTTCATTTCCAGGGAAATGAAGGAAAGGCACTTGGCATCCTGTAGGTTTGAGGACTTGAGAGCTAGAGTCAGGCCTTTCTCTTCCTGTGGTTTAGGCGGGCTTCATAATTACTTATTTTGTTCCTTCTGACTACACAGGATTCCTTCCTTTGCACCTTTGCTTTCAGTATCAAGACAAAATTCTTGCCACCCAGTGAAGTAGAAGCTGAAGCACTCAGAATAGCTGATGGTGGAAATAGGCACTGTGTACCTCAGGCTCTGTCCCTTTAACACAGGGATATAGGATGGAATTGGAATCCAGCATCCTTAATTAGTGAGTGACGAAGACTAGCCACCTGAAATGTGATTTCTCCTTTGATGAACCACACACTTTTATGGACAAAAAACAACACTGGTTTTCATCAGTTCTCAGCTATAGTAAGGGTTTGGTTTCTTCAATCTGAGAAAGAGCTGGTTTTAGGTTGTTTCCCCCCCCCCCCTTTGTAAACCCTTGTCCTTTAATGTGAGATAAGGGAAGTTTTCACATATTATAACCAGGAAATATTTCATTTTATTATTGTCATTAATAAAAAAGATCAAAGTAGAATACTCTTCTAAATTTTTGAGGCATTGCAGAGGTGAGCTAGAAGGGAAGTAAATGCAAGATTCTGCTTTATGTAAAGATTATATATTTTATTGTACTTCTCTATTTTCTCTTTTTATTCAGGTAGATTACTAAAGAAGGAGACTCAAACAATATGAAACAAAATCACGGACAATTGAAAAGCTACTCAGTGTGACCATTTTAAAATATGTATTTATACACAGAAGCAAAGAGCATCCAATTTTATTTTTTTCAAATCACATATAAGAAACAGACTAAGTGACAATCCCCAAGATCACCAAGTAACACAAAGGCCAGGAGGATACCAACCATTGGTCTTTGCATCTACATTTCCTTTCCCAGATGTGAAACTCACGAGAAACTGAAATAGGACATAGAGATTAGAGACTGAGGGATAGTAAAACGAAGTAAGGATGGCAAATCCTGGCACAAGAATGGCCACTAACCTTGCACTGCTGATGGTGCTAATTCTCCTCCTTGTCAATTCCATGTACTCAGCCCCAGAAGCCATCTCAATCTCGTGCTTAGGCAGCCATTCCCACAGATTCCAATTATTCACAATGTGAAGTGTATTTCCCAAGTCTGGTTCAGCAACTAAGTGCATGGAGTTTAGAACAGGATTGACCAACTTTCAAATTCTAGTCTTACCACTTACTAGCTTCATAAATCACCTTGAACAAGTGACTTCATTTCTATCAGCCTTGGGTTCTTCTATAAAATCGAGATACTGCTGTCTCTGAGGGTTGTCAGAGGATGTGTAAAGTGCTCAGCAATAGTGTATGGATATAGTAAGCTCTTGAGGTTGAGTGTGAGTCCAAAAGAACTACTTTTCTGCATTTTTCTATTTTTCAATTTTGTATCATTAGGTATTAGTAGAATATGTGTACCAGTTTTACAGAGCTACTTGACAGTGTCTTAGGCCTTGCTGCTAGATGTTATATTAAAGAAAATTATAAATCAGCTTAGGAGACACTTGATTAAGAAATAAAATCTAGCATAGGACCTGCTTAGTCTACTTTCAGCCACACACTCAATATCCTCCAAGGTATCTGTTGCATTGAATTGCAGTTCAGCTAAAGATGGCTCATTTAGAATCCAAAGAAGCCTGAAGTTTTAGAATTCAGGACAGAATCACTGCTAAAGATAAATCTGGAGATGAAGTGCTCTCATATCCCATCCCAGGAGCAAAGGGTGCAAGGGACAAACAACACACACTGTGTAGCCAGGTCTGAGGGGCTCTTTTATTAGCTGTTCTTTCCAGTGACCCTATCCAGGAAGAGGGAGCTAAAAGCAGTCAAGCACACACTCAAGTGAAACAAAAATGATGTTTTCAGAGAAGCCTACTGGGGCTTGTTTGCAGAGCTCGAATCTGGGGCAAACAGCTTGCTGCATCTCTTAATGCCTAGGCTCAGCACTTACTTAATTTGAGATCTATTTCTTTCCTATTAAAAAATAAAAACAGTTGCATTCACTCTTCGGCATGAATTGTTTTCTGGAAAGCATTATGGCAACGTAAGATTGTCAGGCAGTTGTATCAGGCGGTGACATATTCAGGCTCCCCTGTGATGGGGGTGGGGGAGCAGTTCAGATAATCACTTTAAATATTTCACTAACATAGTAGTAAATATTTAAAAAGTATATAGTGATAATGCTGCTGTTTTTCATACTCACATTCCTTTATTTCCAAGAAAGCTTGTTTTCTGAGGATATGTAGTCAAGAGCTCTCCCTAGAATGTATCATTTGTAATGGACACTCCTGAATAGTTTATTTTTATTTACACTAGTAGCTTGGGAGTCATGGTAACCCGGGGAAGTGCCAAAGCAAAAAATAATTTTCTATTGAGGAGATAAGGGGAAGCCACCGCAAAAAACTGCTGGGTGCTCATCCAGTTCTATACCTCCTGAAGTAATGAATTAGTCATCCAGAAGGGCGTGAATATTCTCAGCCACTGAAGCTTGCCCAGTTGTCCAGGAAGGTTTAATTCTCAGATTCTTACCAGTAGGAGTGACAGTAAAGTGCCTCTTCATGCCTTTTCTCTATGGTATAACCTTGAGCATCTTTCCTCCTTTTGGTCTTCCACTTTTTGAAAATGTAGACAATGTCCACATTTTATCTTGATGCTTAGTGACCATTTCCATGAATACTGCAAAATTATTGAGAGAGAGCCTCTTAAGAATTTTCAGGTATTTGTTTCAAATTCATTCTTTTTCCATTTACATGAAAAGTTGTTTGGAACAGGCATCTTTGTTGCTGCCTTAAGTGGGATCCTCTCACGAGAGTTCTCAGAGATTTATGTGCTTGGAACCAAACTTAGATCAAAAAAGTATACAGAAGGTTCTGTAAAATATCATGGGGGTGGTGGAGCTCATAGTATTACTGTCACAAAAGTAATTCTTTCCCAGCTAGGCTGACTGCTGGCCTACTGTATACTCACTCAGAAACTCTAAAGGTACAAAATTTAAATTCGTATCTTCCTACAACCTAGTGAATCTCCTACATACAGTTTTATCCCTTTAAAAAATGAAGATCAAGTTTTGAGTGGTCTCCTTTTAGAAAGAAGGGGCCATATATAGTGCAGTGGATAAAAGTAGAGATGATAGAGCCAGACCTATTACTAGTCTGTGACATCAGGCACATTTCCAAAGGGCTCTGAGAATCAGTTGTCTCGTGTGTCAAAAGGGATAACAGCAGTTCCTCCTTCATAGAGAGGTGATGAATAAATCCAATGATACGTGCAAAGAACCCAGCACAGTGTTTGGTATATAGATTATAGCTATTATTTTATTATCAAGCAGCTTTCTTCATTTAGGCCATTAGGTCTCAAAAACTATTTTATGTAAAAGCAAATGCTGGACCTACCTAAATAGAAAGGAGTAGTTCAATTCAAATTGTGAGGTAACAGTGCTGTTGCAAAGAAGAAGGAACTCTGCTTTGTAACTACAGCGGTACCTGGATGGCTTGATTGGTTGAATGTCCAACTCGATCTCTACTCAGGTCTTGATCTCAGGGTCAGGCGTTCAAGTCCCACATTGGGCCCCACAGTGGATGTGGAGTCTACTAAAAAAAAAAAAAATAAGGAAGAATTTAATATCTGGTGAGAATAAGTTCAGTTCCATTTGAGGCAGAGATGTTGAGAATGTGTCCTGCGAGAAGGCCAAGCGGCTTCCATGTAGTACTCAGACAGATGCTAGCTTTATCTGCTGCAGCAAAGGACAGGAAGGCAGGCTGTGTGCCTGGAAGGAAAAACACCTAGCCTATACTTATTCCATTGCTTCATTAATTTCCGCCTCATGTTTGAGCAGGTTTACACACGTGGCAACTTTACAGCCTGCAGGAAGCTAATTAATAATAATTCAGATAAAGTGAATGCTTTTCTTTTGGCAAGGGCACTGTAGATCAATTTAAGTCAAATATGTCCAGTTCTGTTGGAATAATAAACTCTTTCATAGTAATAGAGCTACTATAAAATCCACATACTTCGTACAGCCTGAATGGGATTAAAGACAGGCAATTAATCTTCTCTGCATTTTGTTATTGGGAGAAATAGATTTTTAGACATAAATTTTGTACAATTTTTAAATTATTTAGAAACTCATGTCCCATTTTTTCTGTAAAGGATTTCTGCCCCAACTAGATTCTAAATGTTATTAAAATGTCAATAATGTGCAATCAATGCCAGATTTAATTACCTTTTATATTAACTTTGTACTTTAGAAATTGTGTCAAATCTAATCTCATTTGACTCAGTTATGTCCATAAAACAGTTTTTAATGCCTCCACTTGATAGATAAGGAAACTCAGGGATGGAAAAGGTAAAGGTCTTACCCCGTTATCCTGTTAGTGGCAGGCTACAGTAGAATCCATGTCTCCTATACAATAGTCCTATTATAATTAAGGCTTTCCAAGTGATACAAGCCATTATAATGTCTTCCATCTATCCACACATGGAGAGGTCTCCTTTTGTCCATTGGTCTAGTGAAATGAGCAATTAATTAAACATCAAACCTCCAGCATGCCTGGAACTTGACCACAGTGGGGGTTCTTACACCATGGAAATTAGCAATGGGTAAGGTAGGTTTCTGCCTGCGTATTACCATGATAACCAAGACAACTACATGGAGATTCTTGAAGTCTCCCACAGGATTCTGATCTGGTAGGTTCTTTTTTTTTTAAGATTTTATTTATTTATTCATGAGAGACACACACAGAGAGAGAAAGAGCCAGAGACATAGGTAGAGGGAGATGCAGGACTTGATCCCAAAACCCTGGAATCATGACCTGAGCCAAAGGCAAATGCTCAACCACTGAGCTTCCCAAGTGCCCTGATCTGGCAGGTTCTATTCTGGGTTCTAACCGAATATCCTCTGGGTAAAATTCACACATCTATATGATTCTAGGTCTATTAACTTCAGTATTTAATTTTTAAATTGTGTATCCTTTAAAATTCAAAAGAGACAAGAATGGAATATATATATATATATATATATATATATATATTTTTTTTTTTTTTTTCTCCTCCTCTTCCTCTCACCTACCCAGTTTCCTCCCCAGGAACCAATATCATCTTTATGTTCTTCCAGGCTTTTTGTTCACATACAAAGACATAGTTACGTATTTTCTCATAATTTGGATCATTTTAAGCAAACTCCACTGGTGATTCTGGTGCAGATAATCTTCAGATGATGAGTAAAGTCCTCTGGGAAGAACACTGGCTCTTCTAGAACATAGGAGTTTCTGGTGGTAATCTCAAACAGTGATCCTCACACTCGAGTGTGTATGGGAATTACCTGCGGGACTTGTACACAGATTGCTGGCCCCTCTATTTGGAGAACCAGTGATCCAAAGCATTATTAACTTGGACACTCCTAGCTTAAGTGTCTTCCCAAAATAAAACCTAAAATGGCCATAAAAACAGCAATCTGTAGGTTGCAGGGTCTGTTTCAGTCATTTACATGTACTAACTTATCTAAGCCTCCAAATAGTTATATGAGGCAGATACTATTATCTTAGTTTACAAAGAGAAAATTGAGGCAGACAGGTTTAGTAACATCCCCAGCTTCATTCATTCAGATGGTTAGCGGTAGAACCCACCTAACTCCAGAACCCATAGACTTACCTGGCAGTCTGTGCTATCTTCCAGTCCTCAAGAAAAGGCCTAATAGACACTTGCTTTCAACCCTCAGCACCAAATTTGATTGAGAGCCTCTCTCACTTACTTCATAGCTCCCAGATGGGAAATGTAATAACACAAAAGACAAACATGTACTTTTTTTGACAGAAGAAATTTTCATTTTAAGAAATGCAAATAAAAGTCCTTTTGTTAGTTTCTCGGTAATGAATTTGAGAAAATTTCAAATCACTTGCAGCTGTATAGAAATAGTTTTGTAAAATGAGGCATACCAGTATTTTGTGGCCAATAACAATTTTTAAAATTTATTGTTTAAGTAATCTCTACACCCAACATGGTACTCATGACCAAGAGTCACATGCTCTTCTGACTGAGCCAGCCAGGTACCCATGTGCCCAATAATAATTTTTTAAATGTATAGTGAGTCACATAAAATTGATACAGAAAATTGTACACAACATATAAAATAGTTCTCTAGTTAATATATATATATATACATATACATATACATATACATATACATATACATATGAGAGAGAGAGAGCGCGTGCACGTGTGAGCTATTTACTTTAAAGTAGTTGGGTCCATTTACTTTGTGTGATGGATCCAACACCAGTTTTGCAAAAGTCAATTGTTAATTTTTCACATATTCTATAAATGTGCTGATAACACATTGTCAACTGGAAATTGGCCCTGGTGGGAGTATTTACACCATGAAAATCAGCAAAAAGTAAAATACAGATTCTTTTCTCTAGAGAATAGCTTGTTAAACACTTCCCAGCATACCACTATTCCAGTAGGTCTTATACCCCAAACCAAATACACACGTTTTTCCTTAATAGAGACTTTTAAGAAGAAAGATATTTTAAGTAGTACATTACTAGCACATTAAATATAATGTTAATCATAATATTGACTTAACTTTAATCACTGAATTCTTGCCAGTAACCAAAAATGTGGATTAGACACACAGAATTTATCTCATCCCTTTGCTATTAAATATCTAAATAATTATTTCTGTAGTTAAAGTCCCTAAAGCTAAACACATGATTAGGAAAAGATGCCCCAAGGTCCTCATTTTTAGAGCCCTAGAATGCCAATCAGAAGTCACGATTTGTTAAATAACTCCTCTGGCAACAGAATGAAGAATGTGGAGTGTGTCTGGGGTAGGTTTGATAAGTTAACATAGTGCTTCTAAGTTTGTCTTTGACTCTTGTAGCATTTCCTAAAATCAAGTCACATTTTGAAGTTCTTTAGCATTTAATAGGCTTGGAATTCTCTACACAATTAGGACAAATGTATAAATAATCTCAACCTATTGATCCTTTCATTCCCTAAAATGATAAACAAGGAACTTTACCCACATTACTGATGGCTGCAGTTTCAATTTTTGAGTACATTAAATGCATTTGATAGTATTTGAATTACCTACTCTGCTATTTTTTTAATTCCAGTATAGTTAACATACAGTATGATATTAAATTTCAGGTATAAAATATAGTGATTCAACAATTCCATACATTATTTAATGCTCATTGAGATAAGTGTCCTCTTAATTCCCTTTACCTATTTCAGTGATACCTCACCCATCTCCCATCTGGTAACCAACTATCTGTTTGTTCTCTATATTTAAGAATCTGTTTTCTGGTTTGTCTCTTTTTATTTTACCTATGCCTGTTTGCTTTGTTAAACTCCACGTATGAGTGAAATCATATGGTATTTGTCTTTTTCTGACTACCTTATTTCGCTTAGCATTGTACCCTTTAGGTCCATCCGTGTTGTTACAAATGGCAATATTTCCTTTCTTTTATGGCTGAATAATATTCCATTTGTGTGTGTGTGTGTATACAGACCACCTCTTCTTTGTCCATTCATCAGTCACTTGGGCTGCTTCCATAATTTGGCTATTGTAAATCATGCTGCAATAAACATAGAGGTTCAATATCTTTTTGAATTAGTGTTTCCGTATTCTTTGAGTAAAAACCCATTAGTGCAATTACTGGATCATAGGGTAGTTCTATTTTTCATTTTTTGAGGAAACTCCATACTGTCTTCTAAAGTAGCTGCACCAGTTTGCATTCCTACCAACAGTGCAACAGGGTTTATTTTTCTTCACATCCTTGCCCACACTTGTTTTTTCTTGTGTTTTTGATTTTAGCCATTCTGAGAGGTGTGAGGTGACATTTCGTTATAATTTTGATTTGCATTTCCCTGAGGATGAGCAAAGTTGAGCATCTTTTCATGTGTCTGTTGGCCAACTATATGTTCTCTTTGGAGAAATGTCTGTTCAAGTGTCTGCCCATTTTTAATTGAATTATTTGTTGCTTGGATGTTGAGATGTGTAAGTTCTTTATATTTTTTGGATATTAACCCTTTATGTCAGTAACCTGCTCCCTGTTAATCCCAACTGTTGATGGTCAAGAATTCAATTTGGTCCTTAGAATAGTGTTTTTACCCTGGGGACTTTTAGTACTATGATAATTCCTCAGTAAAAGCATGTACTACTATGTGGCAATGAACACAGTTATGGTGACTAGCACTGTGTGGATGGTGTTGAAGGTTTTTCAAGGGCTTTCACGTTGTCCCAATAGTACCTACAGGCCTTTGGTAACACAACAGGAAGTTGACTCTGCCCTATGTTTTCACACATTGCTGTCATTCTACAAAACTATACTGATGCTGCCCACCATCAGCACTCAAAAGACCCCAAAAAACTTTCTCTAAAGACCTGTAAAACGCCTACCTCAAAATTGCAGAGAAATAAAAGCTCTCCCATGGGTGCTGTTTTCCTTAATCCCAGGAATAATGGAAAGAGACCCAGATGGAGTTCATCATTGAGGACTACAGTTCTACAGTTCTGGGCAACATCTCCCCTGAATCTTCACCATGGCAGCCTGAGATCAGAAAGTACAAAGCCAAGTCTCTCCCTGGAAATACCAAGATTTCCAATTGCATAAGCAAGACAGTAAAGCCTTTCATTCTTTAAATTGACCTCATTGCTGAAAAGATATAAGTGGTAGTGGTGAATCAAGTTCAAATCACAAGGTTTCCATCCTGTATGGGTCAGTGGTTACTTCATGCGATGTACTCTGGAGCAATGACTTGCTCACGACAGACAGAGGTTGGTGGAGGATTTTTAGGAGGATTTTTGAATGGAGAGAGAAAGGAGGATTTGGGACGAGGAAGGGGAACATTCTCTTGTTAAACTTGTAGAAAGTCTTTCTTGTGTCCCAGGTTTCTCAGATGTAGCTGTTCTCTTCAGGCAATTTTATCTAATTAACATCTATTTTTCACTTCTTTACACAGTAATCAGTGTTCAATTACTGGAACCCAGCTGCTGATGCTAAAAAGTACTGAAAAATCAAATTCATACAATAAATCCTTAAATGCCCTCATCATCTCCTAACCTAAGACAAAGGAATTTGATTCTTCGACTACTCCATCTTTCTTTTACCTCCATACCTTTTTCACTTTTTATAAATCCTTTTGTGACTTTGGTTCTATTCTAAGACCCATCACTGAAGGCCATAGGGTGAGTGTCAAAAGAAGGAAAACAAGGAGAAGAAGAACAAGAAAATAAAACAAAGATGAATACTAATACAGAAGTTTCCATCTAAGGATAGTAAAGGACTTAAATATTTACATGCCCTAATATTTATTTGCTTTTAAAGAATCAAACTAATTTTGAAGAGCATTTTATCTAAAGTTAATATTCATGTGTGTATTTGCTACACAGAATTTTATCCTCCAGAGGAAAATATATTGTCCATTTGCAGATTCTTTAAGTGAGATGTGGTCATTGAAATCTTTCTCCAAAGGCATTACAAACGTGACTCATACCAATTAGCTAATGATTTTTAAAAGGTCAAATTTCTAATTCTGTCCAAGAATTTTCAATGTATAGTAAGTTCATTTTATGACATGTTGGCTACCTTAAATCTTTAAGAAGGGAAGGAGGGAGAGAAGGAAGAAAGAAAAAAAGGAAAATGGAGGGAGGGAAAATAAAAGATAGTGACATTTTATGTGATTGATGTGAAAAATGCAGTTATACGGTGTAGTTATAAAACTTAGGGGGTGACTCTGCTATTCTAAGTAAAAAGAAAAGGAGAAACAAGATTTGCTAAGGGCTTCCTACATGCCAACTATGTTCTGTGCTTCTACTCATTTAAAAATCTCAACAAATAGTTGAAAAACACGTATTATCCTTGACCTTAGGAAACAGGCTCCCTGAGTTTAAATGCCATGATTAACGTAGTTAATCAGCAGTTGCAAGATCAGGCATTGGAGCCTTTCCATGCTGTTTCCATGATGTGTCTCTGTTTCCATGGCATACCATTATGTCTATGATTTCTTGATGATTGGTTGTGAATTCCAAGTCTTTGAGCATGAACTCAGCCCCTAATTATAACATGGTTGATATGAAAATAGCACAGCCCACTATACAAAAGTTTTCACATTGGACTTCAGAACAACAAGTGAGAGTCAAAGCAACATATTTCCTCAAGGGTTAACAGAATGCCTAAGTATCACTCTTCTCAGAGCAAATACAGAGCACAAAAATCAGTGATATTTTGTTGGGGATAAAATACAAACTCCTTACTGTTACAATCTTCTGGCTGTAAAGATAGCCTAGCTCTCAAAAGATAGGAGAACTTGCTTGATTCTAACCCCAGATCTTTGAACTGATCATTGACAATTTTTTTTCTAAAACTATATCAATTAAGATCAAAGAAATATTGTTTTCCAGATTTTTGTTGAAAGTACTCAATTAGTTTTGAGATCAGCATCAACTAGAAAAAAATTGTTATAGCAAAACACTAGAACCCAAGGAAAACACCAGCATATAACCATAAGGGGGGAAATCTACATGCTCCCAGGACAGTGATCATAGATCTGCCTTGGCCTGGGACAGTCTAGGTTTTTCACATGGTGCCCAGCATTATTCAGAAGAGTGCTCTCACCCCTTCACAGAAGTGTCCCGGTTTGGGTGGTATATTCTATGGTCAATCTGTAGGAAACCTAGGATTTATTTCCCACCTTGAGTTTTGCCATGCTGAGAACATGCAATATTAATACAACATTATAGGATGTTAGCAAAGCTAAAACCAATAAATTACATAATGAGTGTTACTTATTTAATCTATAAGAGATGTTGAGAGAGAGCAGTTCTTTGTTCCTCTGCTATGGCAGATTGTATATCTGCGTAGAGATGGGTAGAGGAGGTTCAGTGAGGCTATGGAGTCAGTGACAGACTTGGGCTAGAATCCTGGCCCTACCACTCACTACATGAATGGCCTTTATCTAGTTACTCAGACTTTCCTAAGTTCCAGTTGCATATTCAGGTAAGGAAATAATACCACTTATCACCAAGAGTTGTTTTTAACAGAGTAACTCGGGCTTTAGAGCCAGAAAGACCTTAGTTTAAATCCTACTTCTACTGCTTCTTTTTGTATAACTCTCTACAAGTAAATTCACCTAGAGACTCAGTTTCCCTATTTATATAAAATGGTAATGAAAACAGATCCTATCACAGAGGAGGTTGTTTTGAGGAATGAATAATATAATGCATATGAAAGTAAGCATGTCAGACTTTTTATTATCATTATTTTGAAATATAGAATAGGACAATACTTAATAAGGCCTATAAATAATTTGTGCCAGAAATGTAGTTAATGCTGCCTTTTTTTTCTGGCCACACATTATTAGGTAAATTATTAAATTAGATTTCTTATCCAAAAATCAAACTAAGATTTCACTTGATTCTAAATACTCAAGGTTTCAAATAGATACTCAAGGTCTCACATGTAAACTATACCCCCGCAATGCTTGAGCTAAAACCTCAAATGACATTGTTTTCCATAAAGCGAAGTTAGAATTGCTAAAATTCATTACCTTATGTAAGCTCTTTTATACGCTGAGCTCTTTCATACTTTGTTTTTGACTGCAACTTTTTGCATGAAAATTTCAGTTTGCTAAGCCATTTATTAGTTTTCTTTCAAGACAATTTATCCAGATGAGGATAATTACCATGTATATTGCATGAGGGTAAATATAATATTTTTTTTAAATTTTTATTTATTTATGATAGTCACAGAGAGAGAGAGAGGGGCAGAGACACAGGCAGAGGGAGAAGCAGGCTCCATGCACCGGGAGCCCGATGTGGGATTCGATCCTGGGTCTCCAGGATCACGCCCTGGGCCAAAGGCAGGCGCCAAACCGCTGCGCCACCCAGAGATCCCCTAAGACAATGTGATTCCCTACAATTCTAGAAATGTTTACCAAAATACAAATAAACTGGCAAATACAAACTTCTCTGATATGTGTGACTACATACACAAAGTATATATATGTATGTAAACACATAATCTATACTATATATACTATATACCATGTATAATATTTATAGCATGTATGTGTGTATAATCTCCAAAGAGATACATAGGTATCAACTCAAATGCACACATGTATTCATACACACACACACACACACACACACACACACTACTTCTCATCCCTTTGTATATATTTTCAACTGAAAGAAAGCAACCAATAAATCAATTAAGTTGTAATTTCTCTGTTCTCTCATTAGAAATAACTCAAATGAAAGAAGAATATTTACTAATACTCTATCTGTAGCAATTGATGCCAAGCAGTAAGATGAAAAGAGATGCCCAGATCTGTAGTGGAAAGAGAGAGTCAGAGGAAGATGGGTGGGTAGAAGGTTGAGAGTGCCGCTGACAGAGGGCTGAGTGTGAGTCTCTATTCCAACATTTGTTAGATGTTTGACTCCCTTACTGCTCTTACAGAATCCTGACAAATTCAGTATCAAAACCGAGAAGCCTGTTTCATAAATCTTTCATCTATTTCCCAAAGTGTGAGATGCATTCCAATGTGGGGCTCTGATTTAAGGTGGCACAAAATGGTTAGTAACCCTGAATTAATAAGCATAAAGTTATTCCCTTTTAAGTTTAATGTCTATCCTCTGATTACAGTGAGGAGCCTCGGTGTGAACACCTAACTCCGCATTCCCAAATGGAGAGCAGGTCTCTGGTGCAGAGCTCTGGAAGATAAGAAATTTTAGCTAGAACATAACATTATTTTGTTTCCATCATAGAAATGTTTTAATGCCTTTCCATTTATTAATTTCAATTCTGATTCTCTATTTAAAATTGTACAGTAAATAGGACAAGTGACACTCTAAATCAACAAAAGTGATGACAGTGGTAACAGGAGTGACATTTGGAAATATTGTGCTAGTGCTCTCACCTAGCAGCAGAGGCATGCCGCTTCCACTGCTCTAGGTACTGGGCTGGACAAAAGAGCACTGTCCTCCCCCTTTCTTCCTTCAGGAGACTCTTAGGCAATACAATTTATATTCACACATAAAAAGAGCTACTGCACAGATCAGGCTGAGGCTTATATGTACTTCCTTTTCTAGCATCCATAACTTGGAGTCCTTTCTCACTAACTTACTCCATAGATGCAGTTTGGAGATACCACGGTCAAGAACTGCTATTCCGAGAAGGCACTTAGGTACAACTCCAAGAACATAGATTCTACTAAAGCAGATAAAACAGGCACATAAAAAATAAATAAATTTAAATAAATTTTTTAAAAATAAATAAATAAATATTTAAAAAACAGGCACATACTTAATACACAGTGGGAAAGCCTAAGGTGGAGACAAAGCACTAGCATATTCATGGTGAAAATAGAAACATTAACCAAAAAGGGGACTTACATTCTGCCCTAACTTTAGAAGGTGGCCATTTAAATAACTGAAGAACGGCATAGCAGGCCATGTCTACCAGCATAGAAGTTTACTGTTATTGAATTTCAGAGGTTTTACATCATGTTTTTTAATTTAATTTTATTTATTCATGAGAGACACATAGAGATAGAGAGGCAGAGACACAGGCAGAGGGAGAAGCAGGCTCCCTGCAGGGAGCCCAACATGGGACTGGATCCAGGGTCTCCAGGATCATGTCCCTGGGCTGAAGGCGGCGCTAAACCGCTGCGCCACCCAGGCGTCCCTTTACATCATGCTTTTATGTTCTGTTTGTTTTTTCCAAAGTAGTGTAATATAATGTACATGGAAAATATCTGTTGAACAAGAAACAAACAGAATTGATGGATTGTGCTACAAATAAAGGATATTCTAACACTTAACACTTTTTCAATGCATAAGGGTATTTTTCCCTTCATTATAGTCATAATACAGATAAAAATTCATATCCCACTTTTTTTACTTTACGTTTTCTATATAAAAAGCTTTCAAGTAAAATATCTCCCATAACAATAGTTTTAATGCTTGTAATAAATGGTCAATTTAAGAAGATGAATCACAGATAAGCAAATTATTTCTCCGTGACGGGACATGGTTTTATGCGATATTTCAATTTATTTTTAAATAATGTAATAAAATGTATCCTTTTTTTTAAATTTTTTATTTATGATAGTCACAGAGAGAGAGAGAGAGGCAGAGACATAGGCAGAGGGAGAAGCAGGCTCCATGCACCGGGAGCCCGATGCGGGACTCGATCCCGGGTCTCCAGGATCGTGCCCTGGGCCAAAGGCAGGCGCCAAACTGCTGCGCCACCCAGGGATCCCACAACATATCTTTGATGTTTAAAGTTATAATTTGATTCCAACTTGGGAGAATGATGTTACTATCATTAATTTGTTTACTGGACAGAATTTCCCTACTACACTACCAACTGTTTGAAAACAAGAATTGCATTTACTCCTATGTCCCCAACTCTGCCTTGCATAAAGAAGGTACCTAGTATGTGTTTATTGAGTTGAATTAAATATACTTTTTTCTTTGATAGTTTCCCACTCTTTCGTGGAGGGATTTTAAGCAATTACTTGGCAGTCATCCGTTGCTAAAATAAGAAAATCTACAAATACCTACTTAGAAGCTAAAATCTGTTATGAATGTCTTGGGATATAAAAATTACATGTTCTTGCTTAGTCTGTATACTGTACAGCTTTTTTTAAGCTGTATTTTGTCTTCATTTTCTCATCTAGAAAGTAACTAGAAACATGATAACATTCCTGTCACCTAGGAACCTAATAATTACTTAGTATGAATTAAGAGGTAAGTGGAAATTTTAGATGCAATTCTCTGACAAAAATGGAGACATCAATACATGCCACAGTTGAACCTTAGTGTGTCAGGACATGATTATGTTTGTTTTGCTAATATGTAAAAAAAAAAAATCAGCTGGATGCAAAATTGCATCAATTATTTTAGATAGATGATAAAGTATAACGAAGTAATTTTCCAAACGCCTAAATCTTTTCCAGAATAACTTATAAATAAGCAAATAATAGAAACTTTAATATAGCCTTACATACTAGATTGATACTTAATATCAGTTTATATTTGTTTTCAGGAGAGAATGGTTGCTTGCTTACAAAACCCATTTGCCAGCCTCCTGTGCAGTTAGACATATCCTCATGTCCGAGTTCTGGCTAATGAAATGTTATTAGAAATTAGACATACCCTCATGACCAAGTTCTGGCTAATGAAATGTTAGCAGAAATATGAGTGTTATTGTCAGGTCTGGCTCTCTCACCTATAGTCCTTTTCCTTTCTCCTTATGGAATGAAAAGGACTTCAAAGAGCGAGAACAGTGGGGAGACATAAAACATACAGGCACAAGTCCCTAAGTGTTTTAATGGAGCAGAACTAATAAACTACTGGTTTAAGTCCCTGAGATTGCTAGGTTTATCAGTTACAAAAGCCAACAGAAATTTCTATTTGTTCATATCCAGAATGTTCCAGATGGGATTTAAGACAGCTATCTTGTCTGAACAGCTTTAAATAAGAAAGAAAATGTCTAGGTGCCTTCAGCACCAACTAATTAAAACCAGGTAATCTCCAGTCAGACTCCCCTTCATTCATGAAGACCCACACTTCTAAAGAGTCCGGGTTTTCATAGAGCACTAGATAGAATTTGAGAATCTGAAGTACCAAACACAATTCTATGCCATTTGATTTCCTTTTCCCAAGTAAAATTTAATAATCTTAGGAAGTAGTGAGAGAAGTAGTGGCCCTCTGTGGTCATACATTTCATTGAGAATGGCCCGAGTGGATCTTGAGGACTGCAGTCACTGCAGAAAGGCAGGTGACCTTCTTTTTGTTTTTAACTCCCAAGTGAGGCACGCATCTCATAGCTTTTTCTAACAGTACCTTGAGACAGTCTTAAGTGACTTATTAGCAGGATTGTTTGGCCTGGATTATGGTTACCTGAGTTTTCTCATTTGTGATAACGAGATAGTTAACAGACTTTAATACCTATCTAACAGGCTAATCCAGTGCCTCCTGACAGCCTAACCCTTGAGGTGATTGTGTCCATTAGGGAAAGATTTTTTAGTGCTCCCTTCAGCTGAGAAATTTTGTATGTCTAAGTATATGCAATATTTCCCTTTCTCCAAATAAATAACAGTAATAATAGCCACCATATATGGAATTCTGACTTTATATGCATTATGATATTCTCACAATGACTCTGTAGGATACTTACTTTAATTCCCATTTTAAAGGTAAGAAAAGTGAGAATAAGAATTAAGACTTAAACACATTTTTATTTTACATATCTGTCCTCTTAGCCATTCCCTTATACCGCCTTACAGATCTGAAGTATTGCATATCACATTTTCGAGGCCCTCAGCATTGTAAGCTAACTTTAATAATATTAATTTCAAAGAGAGATCTCAAAGCTAGACAAAAAGCACTTTCATCTTTAAAAGGTTTAAGTAGAATGTGCATATTCTGTATGTCCAAGTATGTAGGCCAAAAGACTCAGAACTGTGGGAGAAGAGCAAATAATTTGCATTTCAAAGAGATGAAAATAATCACAAGAACAGAGGGCTCTCCAATTTGAGAAAAGATTAAACAGAAACTATTAATTAATGACTTAGGACAAGCTCTGTTAATTGTTTACTAGTCACTTGAATACAAAATGAACTCATGTTTTGAAATAGATACAGTCCAGTGGAAAGCAGATTCAGAACCATGAAAAAAGATACCAAAGCATAGCCCAGGGGAAAGATGGGGAAATTTTAAAAGGAAGCATTACTTTTTAGTTGTTTAAATAGTTGCTATCTGAGATGAGTTGTATTTAGTGAGAAAAGATAGAAGGAGCACAAGATAAGAGTTAAGAGCTCTGTCCATGAAGTTAAAAAAATTCTGCATAGAAATAGCAGCTCTATTATTGACTAGGGCTATCTGACCTTCAGCAAATGACTCAAGGAGCAAGAAGGGTGCTTCCCCTGAAATGGAAACAAAAGTGCTTCAACAGAATGTTTTACTGGTCTTCCACCTGTAGTTAATGGTACATCATGATTTCCAACTTCTTCCTGGGAAATCTAGAGAATATAGATTAAGAGATACATATAAATATAGAGAATATAGAGAATAAATATTAGGCTTAGACAGCCTCTTTCATGGCAGAGTAGAGGAAGCTGCTGCTGCTGCTTGGGATTATTCTGCATTGACAGGGTTTTTCTGAGCAAGTGAGTTTTCCTATGCAAAATGAGGGCAACATACATAAGCATGCCAGTATAGGGCTTGTCTGAAGTCCCTTCAAGAATGCCAGCTGGGAAGGTAATGGGACCTTAGCAAAAACTAGCTTGAGGTGATTATCCCTAGGGATGGTGGCAAGACTAACTCATCAGCCCAGAATAGAGATTCATTCATCCAGATCAAGGGAACTACATCTGAGATATCCTTTGATCATGTGAGTCCCAAAGAGCTCCAGAATTTGCCCCATAAAAGGAACCAGTTTAAAAATCTGCCAGTCCCAGAGGACAATAGGTTATCTTTAAAAGCCCCATTAAATAAGTTTCCTGATCTCCTTAACTCTCTTAAATCAATTATAAAGGGACAATAGAGAGAGAAAAAAAAAAAAAAACTAAGATCCTATCTGACTACATCTGAATCCTGCCTGTTCAATTTAATAGTTGAATAACCATTTTATATTAATTTCATTGCATTAAATCATATTAATGGCTAATTTTCATACAGATAGGTACTTGCAATTATCATTTGGTTTGAATCCTAGATAGATAATGTGAGATTCTAACAGTCTCTATCCAAGCAAATGGAGATCAAAATACTATCTTCAGCTATTTACAGAATTGGTAATCTGCTTAAAATTTAGAGGTATCTACAATGGTGGGTAACTGTTCACTTACCAGCATGAGACACGGAGTGATTTAATCATTACATTTGTGATTTTTGTTTAAAAAATAGTATCTTGTGGGATCCCTGGGTGGCGCAGCAGTTTGGCGCCTGCCTTTGGCCCAGGGCGCGATCCTGGAGACCCGGGATCGAATCCCACGTCGGGCTCCTGGTGCATGGAGCCTGCTTCTCCCTCTGCCTGTGTCTCTGCCTCTCTCTCTCTCTCTCTCTGACTATCATAAATAAATAAAAAAAAAAAAATTTAAAAAATAGTATCTTGTAACATAAAACCCCATGGATGCCCTTCAAATCTGGCTTTCATGTTGCCTTTTTTCATTTCCTCCTTGAATACTCTTCAGATTGAGCCTCAATATTAAAAAGCTTCCATTTCCACCCTACCAAAATTGAGTCAATAGAAAAAGGTAAAAATACAATGCTTTGGATTTTGTAGAAGGACAAATTTTATTCTGTAGAAAGTTCAAATCCAATTTTTCCTGCCAGGTTAGGTACCTTGGGGTTCAATCTCAAGTTCACTTGGGGTCCTTCAAAGAACTTAGGTAACCCTGGTGAATTTCAAGATTTACACTAAAATTGATTTCTTAGTTCTCAAATGTTTTAAACAACTTTCACAACTCTTCGGGATCTGATTTTAGCACAGACCAGTATTCCTGAATTTATAGTTTAGACACCTTGAAGTTATCACCTTAGCTGTATTTTGGACACTTTTATTCATTACATCTTTTCTTTTTATTCCCCACCTCCCTCATCATCTACCTCTCCCCACTGAGAAATAGATTTACTGAAAAAAAAAATCCTATCCTAAAAAATTAGCTAGTTTGAAGGTTTAGAGATTTCTGTGCTTTCCATTTATTGTATTGTTCCCTTTTCAGTTGCCAGAGAACTAAATTAATCATAGAATTCCCAGTATAAGCAATTTATCATTACCTTATCATCTATCAACACAACTGTTTCTCTCTTAAACTTTTTTTTTTTAAAAAACACACACACAACTATCATCCCTTTCTTTTATTGTTTTTTTTAAATGAAGGGTGCTTAAAGCTTTCCATTTCTTCTTATCACTGTGTCATCTGTTTGAGGACATTTCTCTCCAATATTCTCCTGATCTGTACTCAGAGGAAATCCATGTCTTTCTCTACCATGCTTTCTCAACAAACCAAACCATTATCCCATTAAAGAAATTGATAATGACCACTATTATTTATGTAGTAGGCAGCTTACATGTACCATCCTTAATCCTCCCATTTATTCTGCTTTACTGTCACAAATTAACAGAGGAGTTAAGAATCACAGCCATCATCAGCCTATCTATGTCCCACAGCTAACGAAAGTCCAACCTAGACTTGGAGCCAGGTATTTCTGGGTCCAAATTTTTGCTATTTCTGTTCTTCCTTATTTAAGTCTACTTCCTGATGTTTTTGTTTTCTTACATTAATAGGACAAGCAGTAAAATAAATACCCAGCACACAAAAAGGATAAGTATGAAAATATCCAACTTCATATACTAGGTTTAGAAAGGTATAATCATTGTACCTGAGAGCCCCTTTGATCAGAATTAATAGAAAGGCCCTAGTCAGCTCCCTACAGATTTTAGTTCCTGCTTTATTCTTAATGAAACAAAGTTCATCTTGTCAAACCTTGGTCACAGTCAGACATGACAAGAAAGCTTTGATTGTAAGGCTTCTGCCGACAGTGAAAGCTAAATGGAGTCAGCAGTTGGCCCTTCTAGACTAAAAATGAAAAATATTTGTGATGAGAACAATAAAGCACAACCTTCCTACACAGTTTTCAAGGTGCATAAAAGAACTATGATGAGATATGGCCCCAAAGTATCTACTTCTGCCTCATAGAAAGGCAGTAGCAGAACAGGAAAGGTAGTCTAGGTCTGAAGGGAGCTTGTCTGCTGCCTGCTTGTTAAGTACTTATCCATCCTTCTTTGTGATGGTCATTTACTTTGAAACAAACAAACAAAAAACACAATTTTTAAGGAAAAATTTGCAGATACTATCCCTCCTAGTCGCACTCCTTTCTGGTTAAATTGCATCTATGACTGAATTAGATACTGTCATTCCATATGTTAGACACACTCAGCCAGATTAAGGGATCCAAGCAATAAAATAAACTTTCCCTAAAGCATTACTGAAATAAATCAGAAGGAGGATGCCAGTTACCTCCTTATCTAGCTGGTGATATGCAGATTGGACAAACTCTGCCAGAGAAGATTAAACTCTCCAGTAGAATTTCTAAAAAAAATAACACACTCTTTACCATCAATTCAAAATAAACTAAGGGGTACAGAGTGTGTAATCCAACTATTATCCTGAACATGAAGAGTTCTATAAGTGGAACAGAAAGTATATTTTCCCTCCTCTACCAAAGGAATACTTTAAAAGTACTTGAAAAATATTATTGTTAAGGAGTAAAGTACATCATTAAGTTGCCCAGAGAACCCACCTGTGTTGTTCCACTGATGGACATTTGAGGAAACCTGGAGTTCCTCATCCTGTACCTGCCCTTAAGCTTGTCATCTCAGTGAATGACACCCAGCCTTATCCAGCTGACAAAACACTAGAAATCATCTTGGCATCTTCCTCTCCTACATCCCTTACTACCCCTGTATAACTAAAGCCTTTCTTTTCTGCTTCAAAACACACCTTCAATCTGTCCATTTACCCAACCCTATTTTTATGACCCTAATGGAGACCACTTTTATTCTGGCTGGAATTAATACAACAGCTGCAAGAGTTTCAACTTTTTCCCTCCTGCAAATCTATTTTTCATGCTGCAATGAGATTAATCTTCTCAAAATATAAATCTGATCATATCACTCTTTTGCATAAAACACTTTCATGGCTTGCTGTTGCCCTCAGGATATAGTGAAAACAGCTTATTACAGTTTACAAGCCCCTTGTAAATCATTTCTCTAATTACTTCTTCAACCTCTCTTCCATTTCTCTCCTGTATTTGCTCCATCCAGTCTGGACAACTTTAATTCTCTAATCACAGAGGGTTCCCATTGCTTCCATGCCTTTGTACTCCTGTTTTCTTTGCCAATAACTCGCTACATCTCTCTCCCTGAAGGATGATGGTGGAGGCTAGGGGCTAAAAATGGAAATACACTGTTGCCAGGCTACTATGTATTTTACCTGAAGCAATTGATGACACCTCGAAGTAGATTGTGATACATTAAAGATGTATACTATAATCCTTAGAGCAACAAATACCAATAATGTACATAAACATATAGAGAGAGGCAAAAGAATTGAAATGCAATACTAAAGACAGATTAACTAGAAAAAGACAAGGAACAAAAAATTCAAAGACTGATAAATAGACAACAAAGAGCAAAATAACACCCCAGAATGCAATCATTTTAGTTAACTACATTTGGTATAAGTGGACAAAGCAATCTAACAAATAGCAGAGGTTGCAGAGATTGTGAGACTGACTGAAAAGCAAAAACTAGCCACATGCGGGATATAAAATAAACTCTTTAATTCTCAACATATTTGTGTCTCTGTAGTTACAGGACGGAAAAAGATATACCATGAGAACATTAAGCTCAAGAGGGCTAGAGTGGCCACAGTAATCATTCAAAATGAGTTGAAGACAAGGAGTATTACTAGAGACAAAGATGGACTCTTTCTAGTGATAAAAGATCTGTAAAACAATCTCAGTAGATTTCAAAGGATCGAAATGTTGCAGAGTAGTTCTCTGACCATAACAGAATTAAATAATAAAATACAGTAAGACTCTAGGAAAGATCTAACTACATACTTGGAATAAGCTAACTCAATCCTAAAAAATAAAAAATAAAAAAATAAAAAAAAAAAGCTAACTCAATCCTAAACCATCCATCAGTCAAAGAAAAAGAAGTATAAAGTAAATTATAAAAATGTATTCACTGAATAAGTTATACATATATATATATGTGCATGTATACACACACACACGTGTATATATATTAGAACTTCTGAAATGCAACTGAGCAATGCATGGATTTATAGTTTTAAAAGCTTGTATTAGAAATGAAGGTCCAAAAATCAATGATCTAGGGCTCCACCTTAGGAAGATAAGAAAACTAAAGAAACTGAATCCCAATGAACCTGTAGCAAACATCTATGCACATTAGTTCAATTATTTCCTTTTATTTTTGGAAAAAAAATAGCTCATCAGATCCACCCTCTTCTGGAGGCAGTGGATATGTTTATGGCACAGACTGTGGTGATAGATTTACAGATGTCTACTTATCTCCTAACTCATCAAGTTGTATACATTAAATATATACAGTTTTGTGTATGTTAATCATCCCTCGATAAAGTAGCTTTTAAAAATTCAAAGTTGGGGGGAAAATGGTTCAAAGGGATACATACATGGTTGAACTAAGATATATTTAATTTATCAAGTAATCTCTTTACGTGTCCCGGAACCTCCTGAAGGTTGTATCAATTTCTATTTCTTCCATCAGTTCCTTCTACTCTTGTTAATTCTGGGTAAAAATAAGGATTAAACTTTGTTCATCCCGAAGGAAAAAATAATATGCTCCTGTTGTTTAATTTGCATTTCTTTGCTTTCTAGTGAGATTGGTCATCTTTTCATATATTAACTGTTTTTAGTGTTTATTACATTCATTGCCTATTTTCTATTGACATTTACTTCTCTTCCTTGTTAATTAATAAGAGCTGCTGATTTAGTGCCATCTTTAATTCCTTGTCTATTATGAGTCTAAAATATATTCTCCAATTTTCAATTGTCTTTGGGTGTTGAATATGTATGTTGTTTATTTGCTTGTTATGCTATTATTTTTTAAATGCATATAATCAAATAGATCATTTTCTTTCATGGTTTCTGGCTTTATTCATAGAAAATGCTTTTCAACTCTATTACAAAATTATTGAATTTTCTTCTAATTATTTGTTCATGCATTCTAGCTCTTAATTCATCTGGAATTTATTTTATTGGACTGAGTGAAGTTGTGTATCTGTTCCCACTAAATATCTAGCCAATCATTTATATCTTTCTCACTGAATAAATGCCACCTTTCACCTACACTAACTTTTCAAATATATTTATACGTGAATTCCTTACTTTCTGTTTCACTGACTGTATTTTCATGTACCATGTAATTTTGCAACTTATGTTTAAATATCTTGTAGGGTAAGTCTGTTGCCATTACTATTGTTTAATATTTCTGATTACTCTCGTATTTATCTTCTTTCAAATGAACTTTAGAATTTCTCACTGTATACACAGATCAAAGAGATAATATTTTTGAATTTGAAAAACAATGTCAGTAATATCGAAGCTATTAAAATACATAGTATAGGTTTCTTTTTGGTAAGTTTTGTTTTCTTAGGACTGAGTACTTGCTATATTCTGTGTATTTCTCATTAAATTTATTCTAAGGAATTTAATTTTTTCAGAAATGCCATGACTAATCATTTGTGATGATATTTTCTAGATGTTTTTATTTTGTACCACGTTAATTATTCCTCTATTCTAATAACTTTTCAGGTAATTTCCTTAGATGTTAGTTTAATCTACAAACAATGCTAGTTTTACCACATCTTTTCCATAATACCAACTCCTATGTTCCTGTATAATGGATTTTGCTAGCACTGTCTGAATATTTGCCTTGTTCTTACACATTTGGGGGCATTTCTCTAGTGATTCACCATTAGGTTTTATCCTAGTTGTTGTTGTTGTTTTTTAATGGATATATTTATTTAGATGAAGACATGGCTTTACATGTGGACATAGACATATATGTAAACACTGAATAGAGAATTGCACTTTCAAATGCTCTTTTAGGAGTGAATACTGAAGTTGACCAAATACCTTTTTATCTAAAAATACTGTTTTACACTACTGAGACTTGTATAAAATATGACATTTGTGGATGAATTGTACCCCTCAGGATCTCATGTCAAGAAGCAAAGCTCAACAACACACCTCATACTATTCAGTTGAACAATTTAGTAAGTTCAGTGTCTGCTTAATTATCTATAGTTAAAGCATACTCCTTTCCAATACCATTTGATACCTATTTAAGTTCAATTGAACATGTTCATTGGGTTCGAATTTAAATATGAAAGGATAGTTCATTTTTGTTTAAAAACATTTTTTCTTAAAATTACAACTCTTCCCATTCTTACAGCATCTTCATCATCATATCCACTATGATGCCTTGATTCTGTTTCTTCCCTATAACAAACACAATGAATACAAAGAGATTTAAGGATCTTTTTGCTTACCTCAGAAACTAAAATCCCTTCATAAGTTAAGATGTACTGAATTCTGAAGGATGTATACCTTCTAACTGAAAGCTTTTAATAGAAAGTTTATATATGAAAGAAATAAAGCCTCAACCTCTTATATTGAATGTAACTTGGTTTGTACTTTGAACCTAAGAGTCTGACAGCGAATGAAGCTTCTATTAGCTTCATTCTGAACAGAGGATGATATCCCAACATCAGAGACACAGACACTGATTCAAACTGAATAGGTTTCCTCTTAGCCATTGACCTCTGTTGCTTGAGTCTGAGTTCAACATAGAGCCTTTCATAAAATGTATGCTTGGTGCCTCATACTCTGTGCCAGACACTGCATTAATCTCCTTATAATTGTTAAATGCTGACATTGTCATAATTCTAGGATGCTGTTACTACTGTCATCCTCATTTTACAGTCAAGAAAACCAAAGTACAAGGAGGCGCAACCACTTACCCCATGTTGCTAAGAAGGGCAGCTCTTGGGTTTAATCCCAGATCAGCGTGATTCTTGGTCCAGGGTCCTTTCCATTGTACTTGCTTCCTTAATTATGTTTATTTACCTATCCATGTCCTCACCCATCTTCTCTTCCTGTCTTCTTCTGCAGGCCCGTGACCAAGGTATAGACGAAGAGGTGGAGTCATGCTTCACACGGCCATATCATGTTGGCAGCCATTCCTGGGTCTGGCTGTGGTGTTAATCTTCATGGGATCCACCATTGGCTGCCCTGCTCGTTGTGAGTGCTCTGCCCAGAACAAATCTGTTAGCTGCCACAGAAGGCGGCTGATCGCCATCCCAGAGGGCATTCCCATTGAGACCAAAATCTTGGACCTCAGCAAGAACAGGCTGAAAAGTGTCAACCCTGAGGAATTCATATCCTATCCTCTGCTGGAGGAGATAGATTTGAGTGACAACATCATTGCCAATGTGGAGCCAGGGGCTTTTAACAATCTCTTTAACCTTCGTTCTCTCCGCCTGAAAGGCAATCGCCTGAAACTGGTCCCTTTGGGAGTATTCACTGGACTATCCAACCTCACCAAGCTTGACATTAGTGAAAATAAGATTGTCATTTTACTCGACTACATGTTCCAGGACCTGCATAACCTGAAGTCTCTAGAGGTGGGGGACAATGATTTGGTTTATATATCACACAGAGCCTTCAGTGGGCTGCTGAGCTTGGAGCAGCTCACCCTGGAGAAATGCAACCTAACAGCAGTACCAACAGAAGCCCTTTCCCACCTCCGCAGCCTCATTAGCCTGCATCTGAAGCATCTCAATATCAACAATATGCCCGTGTATGCCTTTAAAAGACTGTTCCACCTGAAACATCTAGAGATTGACTATTGGCCTTTACTGGATATGATGCCTGCCAATAGCCTCTATGGTCTCAACCTCACATCCCTTTCTATCACCAATACCAACCTGTCCACAGTCCCCTTCCTTGCCTTTAAACACCTGGTGTATCTGACCCACCTTAACCTCTCCTACAACCCCATCAGCACTATCGAAGCTGGCATGTTCTCTGACCTGATCCGCCTTCAGGAGCTGCACATAGTGGGCGCCCAGCTCCGTACCATTGAGCCTCACTCCTTCCAAGGGCTCCGCTTCCTTCGTGTGCTCAATGTGTCTCAGAACCTACTGGAAACTTTGGAAGAGAATGTCTTCTCCTCCCCTAGGGCTTTGGAGGTCCTGAGCATCAATAACAACCCACTGGCCTGTGACTGCCGTCTCCTCTGGATCCTGCAGCGGCATCCCACACTGCAGTTTGGGGGCCAGCAGCCCATGTGTGCCGGCCCTGACACCATCCGTGAGAGATCATTCAAGGATTTCCACAGCACTGCCCTCTCTTTTTACTTCACCTGCAAAAAACCCAAAATCCGTGACAAGAAGCTGCAGCATCTGCTAGTGGATGAAGGGCAGACGGTCCAGCTCGAATGCAGTGCTGATGGAGACCCTCAGCCTGTGATTTCCTGGGTGACACCTCGGAGGCGTTTTATCACCACCAAGTCCAACGGAAGAGCCACTGTGTTGGGCGATGGCACCTTGGAAATCCGCTTTGCCCAGGATCAAGACAGCGGGATGTATGTCTGCATCGCCAGCAATGCTGCAGGGAATGACACCTTCACGGCCTCTCTAACGGTGAAAGGATTCACCTCAGACCGCTTCCTTTATGCCAACAGGACCCCTATGTACATGACGGACTCCAATGACACCATGTCCAATGGCACCAATGCCAATACCTTTTCCCTGGACCTTAAAACAATACTGGTGTCTACGGCCATGGGCTGTTTCACATTCCTGGGAGTGGTTTTATTTTGTTTCCTCCTCCTTTTTGTGTGGAGCCGAGGCAAAGGCAAGCACAAAAACAGCATTGACCTCGAGTACGTGCCCCGAAAAAACAATGGTGCTGTTGTGGAAGGGGAGGTGGCTGGACCCAGGAGGTTCAACATGAAAATGATCTGAGGGTCTACTACTCACACACTTGTTTCTGTGTCGTCGTTGGTAACCAGTGAGACAGCTGGCACAGTAAAGTACTAGGGTAAAAGGTGGCCTCGTGCAGCTGACCCTGTGTCAAAGCAGGGTCCATGGAAGCAGGAGGACTTCTCATGGAGACTCTCCACCTAGAGGCAGGCAGACATATGTCAGAGCCCTTCACAGTGGGATACTAATTGTTTGCATTGCAAATATTGGCATTCTGGGGATCTCAGTAATGAACCTGAACCTTTGGCTCATGCTCATGGACAGTTACTCAACATTTTCTACCACTGCAAAAACAAAAGAAAAAAAAGGAACAACCTACAATGTAGGATTTACATATTAAAAAGACGCATTTGTCTAAAACATACTCTACAGAAAAATTTGTATCTATGATTCTCATTTGTTAAAGCCTTGCATCATACCATATTGTTGATTCAGCACCACAAAGAAATCAATATATTCTTTACTCTTTTTTTGAAACATATATGCTGTATATGTTTTAAAGCAATATGAATGAGAGGTTGTGCTTTTAGTTACTCACCATTATAGATCCAAGTGTGATTTCACTTTCCTTTACATAGAGATGACCCTGAGACTAGATCCCTGGAGCTATGGGCGGAGATATGCAGAATGATGCATTTGTCTGATGTAGGATGCCAAGAAATAGGGCCCAAGGAAAAACTGCTCAACTCTGTTAACTTCTGTTACTATAAATAAAGGCATGTGCCTAGTTTTGATACAGAATGGAATATTTTTTATACTTGTGATATCACACTGGACCAGTTTACTGTAACAAAGCCCTCGGTTTCTCTGGAAGATTATATGCCACTAGTTGTACCTGTAAAATGCAAGGTAGGTGTTAATGATGAAGATGGTCCATTTAAACACAACTTGGTTTTACTTTCATCAGTTGCTACTAATGGGTTAATAGGAAGAGCACGTAGTTGTTGTACATACTTATAGGGTAATATTTACCTTGTAGTGGAGATCAAGAATTGGAATGTATAAAAGCCCTGTGGATAAAAAGGAGTCCGTCTCAGATGCTGACACAAACCAAGTGATACAGACACAACGTGATATTAACACAACCAAGGATCTGTTACAATGATAGTTGCCTGAAGGCTGGATTATGGCCAAAGGAAATATCCAACTACCACTCTGATGTTTTCTATTCAAATATTTACTGTATGTACAGTATTACCTTGAATAGGTAACTTCAGAGTTTTTTCCTTCTTTTTAGCTTAAAAATTATCTTGTGTACACAGGAGTCTGTCTCATTTTTAAAGAGGTGAGGAGAACAAGGTGAATTAAAAAGCACCTAATTAAAAAGTAGTTTCCTCTACTCAGTAGAGGAAAAAACTAATTTCAAGAGCCCTACAAATAGGTTAAATTGTGCAGATACTTTTACCTCTCTGACCCAAGGATCTGTCCAATTCAATTTGTATTAACGATTGTTACTCAAAGTTAAAGCATTATAGAGCTTTGTTTTGTTTTGTTAATGGCATTCGGCCACTATCACCAGTGACGTGGTTCAAATAAGACATAATTCCATTTGGATAAATGTTCGGTGAAGCTTTCAAGGCATATATTCATATGATCTGAAAAAGCACTGAATACAGAATGTATTCAAGAAATGTGATCTATTTAATCAGCAAAGGACAAATAGGAAATGTCTATACTTCGTACGTTTTGAGAGGTACCTGAAAAGGAGTCCTCTTTTAGATAGTGAATGGGAAGTGTCTGAGGTTTGTTTCTTGACAGATCTGCCTGGGGGTTTGACTTTCAAAAAGATGGCTTTTTTTTAAGCATTTGAAATTTTGAGGAGCTTCGATAAAATTAAATTGACCCCAATAAAAAAGTGACAGGTCCAGAAATTGTTTTGCCAATTGGATAGTAGCACAGTTAAACCCCTTTCTCCCTTAATAAAGGGTGGAAATGAGACAGAAAGATTGAAGAATTGCCTGTTTAAGTCATTTTTCATTTGACTTTCCTAATGACTATCATAGATCTTTTAGAAATTCATTTTCCACTTATGGAAATTACTTTATATTACATATCCAACAATACAAATCAAGACTTCTCTGCAATTTCTATTTCTTGTGTGCAGGTGGAATGGGGTCTTTCAAACAGAAAAGAGAAAGTGGAGAGCTAGTCTTCCAGAACTTAATAGAAAATATTTCATCTTAATTTTGCAACATTGTATTTGCAACTAATTGTCCAACAATAAGAGAAACATCAAGCAATTAATAAAAGGGCTTTGTGATGATAACTGCTATTTTCTGTTAAAATAAAAGTTGACCAAAAATATCTTAGTCAAATGAAATTGAATTAAAGTTAACCTGTCCGTGAAAAGATTAAGTTAAGAGATTTTGTGATTATTCCATTGTTAGAAGAGAGACTGTATTCTTTCAGGGGCTTCCATACTCTTATCTGTGGAACAGGTATTTAAGATAATAATAAGCACTCCTCCAAAAAAGAGATTGGACAGACTATTAATTGGGAAAACACTGTGTTCTTTAACCACCTCTTGACACTCAAAATATACATGAGCCTAATCCTCTGTAAAAAAAGTCCTGTAAAAAAGAATTCTGTTTAATATTGCTCACCTTAGGGTTTCTCTATAATTTATTTGAGTGCCAAGCTCTTCCTTTTCTGATGTAACTGTTAACATCTCAAAAACTGGCGTTATGTCAAACCCAGTTTGGTCAACACTGGACTAAAATAATGCTCTTCTGAAATATTCCTAAACTTAGTGTTTCCACTGAAGAGTAAAATTACAATGTGAATCGGGCTCCAATAGATTCCAAAAAAATATATCAGCTGCACAAGCGATCTGATCATAAGAATGTATTGGCCAGGTATTTCTAGGAGAATCTGCTACTTTCTGCCAGAAACATCACAGTAATGGACTTATAGTAATTGAATGGTTACTTAATTTTCTCTATTCTCACTAGGAGTGCAGATCTTGGGTTCCTTTGTATATCTGTAAAGCTTCAACCATGGGTTCCATTATCTAATACTAGGGGTTAGTACGTAGTTATACACAAAGAATGTTCCCTTATGGTTTTAAATTACCTCTTTGTTATGGCAAAAGTGGACCATGGTAGAGAATAACAGCTCAGAGAGAACATGGGCTAAATTCTCTCCTAGGTAGACCTCTCTGAGTCAACCTCTTTCCCAGGGATTTGTCTTAAAGTATCCCAAGAAGAATACAGTTGTTTGGCTCAGCACTTAGTTCTGTGTTGACCAATTCAGGTGTGTGTGTGTTGAATGTTGTGTGTATGTGTGTGTGTGTGTGTGTATACATACACATATATAAATAAATCATTTTAGATAAATGTTTATTTTTCTCTAGGCATTAACCCTCTAGAAGAACAAATTCTCTGATTAGAGCTCTAAAAGTCTGAGAGAATTGGTCCATGTCTCCAAATGCCTAAAATGCTTATTACCAGAGTAAAGTAATTCACTTAACAATCTGGTTTAGTGTCCCCAATAAGGGATATCTACTTGTCCAAATTCTCCTAGTACTCACTTTTTAAAACTTCACCTCATTTTCATTGTATTTATAACTATGAGCTTTTCAAATAATCTCAAAATCTGAAAATGAAAACCAAGAATTGCCAAGATTTACACATCCTAGTTCCTGAGGACATTTGTCAAATTTCTGGTTTTGCTCAAGCTTCCCAGAAATTTTATCATCAACAACTCCCCAGTAGTATGAAGGCATTCAGAATTTGCTCTACCATGTCAAGGGTGAATTCTTTTTTCATTGTTCTGTCAAGGATTTTTTCTCCTCAGTTCTCAGAGAAGCCCAGAAGTTATATAATCTTCTATGACTTTAAAAAAAAAAAAAAAAAGATTATTTAAATCTCGCCTGCATTGAAGCCTGACTTTTGTCACTTTCCATGACTCAAGTAAGAATAAATATATTTCTATTTTAGAAAGTACAAAAGAGAGGATATGATCTTGGAGAAGAAAAAATTGAGTACAGCCTCATGTAAATTAACTTACCCTTCCAGGTTCTCCCTTCCTCTCTGGGTCAAAACATTTAACTTCAGGGACTGTGCTCAGAAGCTGTTCAGCAATAGGTAATATGTCATGATGCTTTCCAGGAAGGAAAAAAATGCATCATTTTCAGCATAGAAGACTAAGACGTGACAAAAAGACATTATTGAGGGTTTAAAGAAAGGTTAGAAGGAGATACTTGGATCCATTTTAATTCCATATTCTCTACTGCTAAAATTTATAGTTACTATCTTCTGAGAAAGAACCCTAAATCATGTTCATCTTTAAATTTAGGTTCTGTTTTATCCCTGTTTCCTATGTCCTGGTCACCTTTATGTAGCTCATACGATCTATTCCAAATGGATTTTGTAGCATATGAATCTAGTAACAGGACCTTTGGGGCCAAAGTCATTCATTTTACTTGGTATTTAGGTAAAGATACACCAATTCATTCTATTTGGTACTTAGGTAAAGATACATCATTCTTTATTACTAAGATTAGGTTCTAGCAACATTCCCCATTGGACTAGTATATCATATGCCTGATTATTTCCATGGATTTTCCACCATTGTCTTTGGGAGCTCTGTCCTTTTTGCTAAAATCCTTGATAGTTTCTGATTGAGGAGTTTTAAAGTTTCTTTGCCTTTTTGTGTGGGAAGCCTTGAGGAATGAAATATTATCTGGCTTGTTGATCTCAGAATTACATTCATTGGTTAGGCACCTGCCTGATGTTTTGGCAAACACCTGATGAATCTTTTACTGTCCCCTTAGCTCCTTCAAAAGCCATTCCCAAGAGAGCACTCTCATTCTCACTGCAGTGAAAGTATGGTGACAGGGAAAGGACAACTTCACAATTTAAGTCTACAAGATCAAAATGATAGCTGATTTGCTGTGATACTCAAGCTAAGGTAACAAAACTGGGTCTAGAGGCTGTAAAAGTCTAGATTTGCAAGGTTTCACCAACTAAACTACACTTTAAATCAACAATGATGGGTTTTCAAATCTGAAATTGGTTGGTCTGTTTTGGGAGCAATGTGGCTCTACTTCTCAAACAAATGATAGAGAATGAAAACCGTTCATCATGTGTTAGTTTTGCCTATGATAAAATGTTTGCAGCAAATAGATATATAAGTATATATTATATATATATAAGATGAAGAGGTTTGTAAGAGATTTATTTTCCTAAAACAGACCTGGAGCTGATGTTCCTCTTTCAAAATACGGGAATCTGATCAGGACACACATGCATGTGCCGCGGACTGCCCTTCTCAGTTTGCCAAGATCTTTAACACCACCTTTCCCTCCTCCGCCCCCATCTCCCTGGAGAAGATCCCGAATGGGAAGGAGGAAGAGAGCAGGGACTACACAGTCCCCTGAGACAGCCCACAAAGAGGAAAGCTTTGGTATCCCCCATTCCTGCCTCCCTTCCTGAGACCACAATTGAAATAATCCCTCATTCTCCAGCTCTGCCCTCCTCTGCAGTGTCATCTCCCTGCGGCTGTCACACCTCATCAATGAATGCTCTCTCTCCAGGGATGTCTTCCTTGATTGGTACTCAGAAATTTTAGGGTAATTGTTAAAGTGGAAATTGCTTTAAAAAAATAAAAAATAAATAAAAAACTCCAGCCTATCTCACATAACACTTTATAGTTAAGCCTTACCATTCACATAATCACAAGCTGACAGCACTCTGCAGGTTGAGTGATTCTATTTTTTTTTTTCTCTTCTAGAAGCAGGTGGGTTGATATAATGCCAGCCCTAAATAGAAGCTTTATTTATAGCCTTAGCAGAATGAGAAAAGAGCTGGCATAATCAAGACTGTACTGCATATTTTAAGGAAGGCTTTACCTTTAATATGCAAAGTAGCCATTAGAAGACAACAGAAATGCAAATTTACATTCTATTAAAATTGGCTAGCTGTGTTAATTCTAGTAAAGTTCAAAAGATAACTTTCTATACCGAAAATGAGTCAAAGATTTTATGTCTACTCTATAGGAACAACAACAACAAAATCCAGAAATTTGTTGCCATTTTAACTTTCTTCATTTGGGTGCACACCTCCTATTCTAAACTGCTTTAATTCTTTAATCTCCACTACAATATAATCAGTACAATCCATAATATCACATAATCAACAATAAGGACTAAGCAGGAGATTAACTTGCAAAGATGAAGAAAAACCTCTCATATTATTTGTAACAATATGTGTTTAGCAAGGCACTGATTCATATACAAATTTATGTGATAGAGATGGGAACTGAGTCACAAACTTTGTTTAGAGGCTATTTGGAAGAAAACATATTCTTTTCCTCCGTAGTTATAAAATTAGGCGTGTTACACACATGGGTTGCTTGATATGCAAGTCAATTGTCTTGTTTTTTTCCCTGTTTGGAATGCCCAAAATCAAAATTTAAAAGCTTTTGTTTATATATACATATATAAATATATGGGAGAGGGTGGTTTAAGTGTTTAAAATATAAGTGTTTTAAAAACTGATATGCTTGAGCAGGAGGGAAAAAGAAAAAGAATGTGTGTCTGTGCTTTTCTTTAATTTTTTTTTAATCAAAATCTTATTCTGGAACATCCCATGATTGGAAGTTACTAATAACCTACCAAAATTTTTCGGTGTTTTTAAATGCCTGACAGTTTTTGTTCTCAAAATTTAGTGCTCATGACAAAAGTATCTCAATTTAGGTTGGTGTCTTATTGACTATTATTGATTTATTGTTGTGGGCATGTTTTTTAACATGTAAAACAAATTAACTTATTTTATTAATACGTAAAATAAGTTAAGAAAATATGTTTTCTTTATGGATGTAAAGGGCTTAAGCATCTGACATCTCAGTTAAATCCATTGGGGTATTATTAACAGATGTAGTAAAAGGCAACTGGAATCATACATCAGAAAAAAATTTCCTTATTGAGAGAGGCAGGTTATATAAACCTTATCAGAAACACAAGGTTGCTTACCTATCTTTAGCACTGTTACTAGATCGAATAATCTAATAATCTTCAGTTAGGGAAGAAGCAGATCCAGTGGAATCTGATTCTAATGCCAGGGTAGGTGGAGACCACTCAAAGCAAAAATCAGAGACCAAGCTGTTAGGCTCTTCCTATGCAAAATTACCAAGAGGCCATGGTTTGGTCTGCTGGATACCCCAATATAAGTAATATTGACACACTACAAGATATACTTGTACTATATTACAAGATAAATCCTGTATCACTTGAAAAATTATCAAATTCATTTGACTTGGTTACATGAGCAAGTAATGGGCATGACTTTAGGCATGAAAACATTTAGTTTTTCTCACTTTTCACTCAGCCAACTATCAGTGATTCAAGACACTATCCTATAAGATAGGAAGGCACAACAAATTTTACAAAGAAAGATCACTCGTCTTCAGGCAAATTGGTAACAAGGGAAGAGAAGGCTGTCTAGCATTAAAGAGTGAAAGAATTAAAAATGTAGAAACTGCACTTGGGCACTTTTTCTGTTGAACACAAAGGGGCTCTCTCTCTCTCTCTCTTTCTCCTCACCTTTAGTACTTAAGGGAATGGGCTTCAGGGAGCTGTGCTCAGGTAGCTATCATCCCATGATACCACCTTCTTGCTCTGTGGCTTGTTAGATACCTTCCTGGGAAGGAGTAAGTGGAGGAGGAGGCACCAAACTGATAGGACTAGTACCTGGAAGTCTTGATATAGAACAAGATTCACATATATGAAGCAGGTGAATTGCTTCTTTAATTGAAAAATGAAGAGCTTGCCACCAGAGAGGGATTTCCTTCTCCCTGAAGATTTTTTACTCATGCCAAAGCTGCTTGGGTAAGAGTCTCATCCTGACAATGTGACTTTCATTTTACACTATTAAACTATGTGACTAAAATAAATTACCCATGAACAGAATTTCATGAACGTGTTGAGCATACCCTTCTGCCAATGAATACATCACAAGTTAGGCTGGCCAGTAAACACACTTATAAGGGAGAAGATGATTTTAGTACTTTGGGACTTCTTTTACAGTGGGAAGAAGGTAACATCGCTAAGTCAGATTTTTAAATGAAAACTGAATGTACCTTTAACTCAGCCTGTCTTCTGGCTCTACTTACAAAGACACTCTGGCCATGTGCTGCTTTGTAAATTTGGAAGCCCATCATAGCTTTTTTCTTTCTGAGGTTTCCCTGCCACCCCCCCCTCTCCATTTTCCTCAGTTATGAGCATTACTGCTCCAGCTGGCTGGATGTTAATTTTTCTGTCATTTAATATAGTCAAAATAAATACTTTGATTCCTACCTACTCCCGTTAAGGCAAATAAGTTTATTATAGAACGAATACTCTTAATTACCTTGTTGTCAGAACTAAAACCTAGGACCTGCAGATTTAGGTGGCATAAGGCCAAGTAAAGGAGGATTTGAGAAACCTTAGTGGAATTTCTAAAAGGAAATTCACCTAGAAATTCTGCTACTAACTAGTAGAAAACCTGAAATCACTGGTTTCTAGAGCTTGTCACTGTGGTGCTTTTCATCAGTGCTTTTAGACAACTACATGCAAAAGTATATCCTTCTATCAAAAAATTGGACTGAGAAGGAAACCTGTCAGTATAGCTATGTAGACATTGTTTTATTCCATAATACTCTGATCTGAGTAGGTCAGAATGTTGGGACCTGTCAATAAATCTAAGTAGTACATATATTTCAAAGCAGATACACACACATACAACTAAGAGAAATAATAAAAGGCAGATAGAAAACATGTATCTTATCTGAGGAGTCTCACCATTCTCCTTGGCCTCTAATAAGGAAAACTAAGAACAGAACTCAATCACTAAGGAGTCAGGGTCTGAGAGATGAAAATCCAAGCAGAGTCTCCATAAAAAAAAATACTCCTCTATAGATTACCTCTTTGCTTGGAAGATCCAAATCTTATATGTGATTGCAAAAGTGACATCTATATTCAATATATTGAATAATCTTGTTCACTGTCACATTTGGAAATAAATTTATTTACCAGACCTCCCTCCCCCACTTCTGAGGCAGAGGTAACATTGATATGAGCCTTATTTAACTGCAGCATCACTGCTAATATTCTTCCTAAGCATAAGAGCTCAAGCATGCTAGCACCTAGCACGGAGGCAATTCACTACATTTAACCAATTCCTTTAGCCCTGGGCTATTAGCTGGATGTACAAGAGACTAATAGATTACATCTATTATATAATTCAGGGCTCTCATGAAAGTTAAACACATCCTTAAAGACACACACAGATCCATACCATGGCATCCAGAATTCCTTATGCCTCAATGTGTATCAAACATCCTCTTGGAAATGAATTCACTGAGCACAAAACAAATATGTAATGCAAAGTGACTATCCAGTCAGCTCCACCATCTTGATTTATATGAGCTCTTCTATCTTAGCAACACCTGCAGGGTCAGTTGCTGCTGTAAAAAAAAAATAAATTAGTTCACAGACACAAAGTAACTGAAAAGTGTTTACTGGCTGGTTAGTCTAGAGAAGACTAGTTCATTTAGTTCAATGTATTTTAAGAACAGCATTTGATAAGATCTGGATAGCACATGCTTTTCAAATTATTGGCAATGAGAAAATAGGTGTATATACAAGATAATTTTACTTCAAAGGAAAATGGATCATATTTATGTATGTATCACTGCCTCTAATACTCGTCTTCGTAATTCAGGTTCCAAACTAATAAGTACACAAATTCTTTATTAAAAATATTTTAAATGTGTGTTTATATCCTTTTAAATGCTGCCCATATCAACTCAAATACATGCCCACAGGAAATTCAGGAATCTACTTAACTCTTTCCTTTTAATCCTTGATTAGAAATTGCAAATCAGATTTCTCCAGCTTTTGTTTTAAAATATTTAGGAATTTTAATTTTCCATTTATCCAAGCACAATCTCCTTTCATTCGTTTATCCATCCATCTGTCCATCTATTCATCCATCCATCCATCCATCCATCTAATCATGCAACAGCTACTGAGTATGCATTATCATAGTAACTTAACAGCACATCAGTGAATAAAGTCATTATCAAACTGTGGTCCAAACTTTATTCCTGCATTTCTCCACTTTAACTTCTTGACTTCCAAGGTGATCACAACCTATTTCTCATTCTATCATCCAAATCATGTGGTTTAGAGATGGGCCATAGTGTCCAACTGGCCAGGTACTAATCTGGCTTTAGGGACCTACCTGCTTTAATGATCCACTCTCAGGGAGTCAGAATAGTTAAGTACTAAAAAAACAAGGATCTGGGGGTAAGAGTCCCCAGGGCTCTGTCACCGGATTCGTGTTTTTTTTATGAGCAAGCTACTTAACATCTCTGCATCCCCATCTCTCAAAATGACCATAACCCTACCTACCTCACAAGGGTGCTGTGAGGATTACCATGAAAGCATGAGGAAGTGGTACGTAGAACTGGGAACATATTACAAAGGTGCTATAGGATTTAGAGTTGGTTGGATAGTTTTTGAGTATGAACCCCTCTACCCCTGGGAGTCCCCAGATCTGCCAGGTTATGTCAACTCCTTTTACACTAGATTCTAAAATGGCATGGACCATCAATTGGCTTTATTTATCTTTAATACAAGCTCTACAAGATTTATCGCAAACCCCACTCTCTTTGAGAGACACTGGCTTGGGAAAATGATTAAACTAATTTTAACAAAGGAGAATAAAATGATTCACTTCCAGGTGCTGGGGGTGGGGGAACAGTTATTTATTTCAATATGATACAAAAGTTTGAATGGATAACTTCCAGGGGATGCATTTTATTGGAGAAATGTATTGCCTAGGGCTTACTGTTATTTTTAGTTTGACTCCCCAGCTTTCTGGACCATTGTCTTAACATACATCCCCTTTTCCCTTTCAGTGGAAGGGAAGCTATAATCCTCCTCGTTTTGTGATGATTCTTTTAATGAAGTCTGTTTTGCTCAAAGGACAAATTCTTTTCAAAAACTATTGTAATTATTTTCTTAGAGGGCCATTTTTAATTGCCGTATTGTTTATTAGCTAAGCCCTATTGTCCTGGTGTCCTTCCTAACTGTCAGTTGCTTTAAAACACAGGGGTGGGAGGGGGGAGCTGATAAGCACATTGTTGTAATTGATTTGTATGTTTGAATTGTCTTATCAGAAAACAAGGTTATGAATTTCATCTGTTGAGACACAAAAATAAAATAATTTCCTAAAAAGATTGTATTTTGTTCTTGAATGTTCTAAAGTAGCATTTATTCCTCTTTTAATGTTTCATTAATAGTGTTTCATTATTCATCGTATTATAATGAAGCTTATCCTTCTCCTGTATTCAGTGGTATCTCTCAATTATTTTTTTATATGTAGTTGGGAAAGAATAAAATAAAATTGTTCAAGATTTAGAACTGAAAGAAATCAAGAAGAGCCCATTCTCAGGGATCTGCAACTCAAGCCCGACCATGGAATTACCCAAGACAAACAGGTTTGAAGAAAGGCCTTCTAAGCTGTACGATAACATGACCTATTTTTTTCCCCGCCAGTGGAAAATGTTACTTCAAATAATAGAAAATAACCAGGAAATATTATTTTTATCACTCAGGAAACTCTTGAAAATTATATGAAAATAACTGAGCTTGATTTAAAAAAAAAAATCTCTGGGCCAAGATTCTGCCATAATAATTTAGAGTAATTCTGCCGTAATAATTTAGAGTAATACCTCTCCCAAAACCACACTGAAAATTGAGCTTGGGCTGTCACAACGAAGTATCATAGATTGGGTGGTTTAAAGAACAGAAATTTATTTCTCACAGTTCTGGAAGCTGGGAAGTCCAAGATAAAGGTGTTGGAAGGGCCAGTGTGGTGAGAGCTCTCCCCTTGGGTCACAGACAGCTACTTTCTCACTGTGTCCTCAGGTACCCTGCCTTTCCGTGGTGCATGCACTGGAAGAGAGGAAGATACCTTCTTCTCTCTTTTTATAAGGCCTATCAATTCTCTCAGATTAGGACCCTACCCTTGTGACCTCATTTAATCTTAATTTCCTCCTAGAGGAAAAATTAAATTAAATTAAATTTAAATTTAAATTTAATTAAATTTTAAAATAAAATAAAATTCAAAAAATTAAATTAAAATTAAATTCCTCCTATCTCCAAATACAACATACTGCGGGTTAGGGCTTCAGCATATGCATTTGGGAGGGGAGAGCAGGGACACAATTCAGTCCACAGCAGTTGCTTTCTGCACATTAATCAAAGTGCTACATCACCCTTCTTGATCATGAGCATGAGAGATGGTATATAATATTAGGGAGGCAAGTTAGGAAAGTTGACATAAACAAGTCAAGATGCATTGAAAAAGGATTTCAACTACTAGCAAAGATTCCTCTCCTTGTTTTACTTAACATTACTACTCCTTGACTCTTCAAGACTCTGGTCCAGTTGTTATTTTCTGCAATTACATATGACTGCTCATTCTATAGCACCAAACTTTTTCAAGACTTCTGTGTCTTCTGATTTCTCACAACACCCTCAGGGCTCTATTACCATTTGTCAAAAATCTTAATCTCTTAAATTTCTTTCTTCTATGATACCATTAGTTAACTTGTTTCTGGAATACCTATCCCTTGTCTGATGCTCCTCTATTTTGACTGTGACCTCCCTCTCCATCCACTCAAAAAAGCCTTATACAGAGTCTATTTCAAGGAAAAAGATATGACAATATTCTTTTCATGATCCAAAATTTACTCATACTCCAGGTCACCTGTACCATTTTCAGGATAATATTGGCTCACATGGGAGCCAAGCGATGGCCTATTTGCTTGTTCTCAATAGTTATTTTAGTGTGGAAAAGGTAATCAAAATTCTCTGTTTAAACAAGCACAACAGCATTTGCTATGACCATTTGCTTGACCTGAAGAGTCCTGATGAATAAAATGTAGAAACACAAACTGTGTATTTGAAGAAGTGAACTCCCTAAACTAAAAGCTGCTCAGATGCCTACCTGTTCCCCTATGGCTGTTCCTGCTGGATTTGCAGACATTATAGAACCAGAGTGCCAGGCTCAAGGTGATAAGCCAACGTTTGTCCAATATACTTATGCTCGCTGATGCTCCTAGTGAACCAAAATGCTATGCCAGAGGCTGTGTTGCAAGGACTCTGTCCCATACTGGAATAAAAAATCTCCAGAAATCGAGAAGACATCAGAGGAGAAGAACAAAATCTTGTGAAACCACTTTACTTTCTCAAAGATCAGATTTGTGTTTACTAAACTAGATACCCTCAAAGGAAACATGGTGTCCTTTGCATCTTACGATCACTAAAGGGATCAAGGCCACAGTGGTTTCTTAGCCCCTTCCATTCTATTGTGTTCATCTGACTGTTGGTTATTGAAGCTCTTCAAACATTATTCTTTCAAAGGTCCAGAAAGATATATAGGACAGTGAAGTAATTCACAAGGGGTCATTTTGTTTTTCCTAATTATAAGAGTAATAGGCACTTACTCACTGCAGAATAGTGTGAAAACAAAGAGGTTGGAGAAAAAGTCTTATATTTCCATCTTTCAAAAGCACAGCTATTATCATAGAAAACGATAATGGAAATTCCTGCTAATTGGGGAATTCCTTTTGGTATTTCCAATGTAATAAGCTAGGTTCATAAAACAGCAGTTTAAAATGTTTCACTGCTACCACCATAATTCCCTTCTGCTCCTCCACCTCTTTCCTTCTTTTCTTCTTGCTCCTTCCCTCCATTATGTATTTCAGGGCCTCTTGTGACCTGCCAACAAAATAGCTCCCAAAGCAGAAATAACCTACCTACTCTCCCAGTTAGGACTTCAGGAAAGGGTTCCGAGAAAATCCTCTATAGTAATCATGATGGGAGCTGAATCTTTAAAAGTTCATTTTCTTAAAGAAAGTTA
Source organism: Vulpes vulpes (assembly GCF_048418805.1). NCBI lineage: Eukaryota > Metazoa > Chordata > Mammalia > Carnivora > Canidae > Vulpes > Vulpes vulpes. Next base: position 28,566,823 of record NC_132791.1, read on the forward strand.
CTCCTGGGCCAGTCGATATGGTCCTCTGAGAAATCTGCAGAGCCAACAACTAGAGGCAATAATGGGTACCTGGAACTTAACAAAAAATAAGCACATTAATCTTCCCCGAAGTCCTAGAGGTGGGTGCTATCTTTCTTATTTTATAGGATTTTCACCTGATGCTGATTCCAAAATCCATCTTCTTTCCACTCAGCCATGCTGCCCCTAACTCTGAAACTCTCCTAAGTAGAACAAAACCTTAGTCATTCACATTGCCGTACACACAACTATCTGATTGTCATTGCCATACACACAACATTCAGGTTTCCAAGCTCCCTTTGCTTTTAGATGAGATTTATTTCTTTTTGGTGCTGTGCTCCCCACCAACCTCCAGCCACCGTGGATTGTATCCCTTTTTCATTCTCCTGATGTTGTTGGCAATAATACTCACCCAGGTGAACTCTCTTATTACTAATGTGGATCTAATGAGAAATGCCCTGAAAATGCTATTGTAATTTGGAATTACCTGAAATGATAGTACAGCATACTCTTTGCTGCCTGCTTATAAAATCTTGACTGTCTTAATGGGCAAAGGAGCATTTTTGTTCCTCTGAAGTACCTCCCCATGTTAGTGCTCACAGTCACCACAGGGAAAAATATTGTTGCTCCTCACCTTCCAACTTCGTCTGCCCTCATGTTAATAAAACCTCTTTTTATTAGCTTTTTATTAGTTTAGAAAATTGGTTATGTAACAAAAAGAAAAGAAAAGAGGAAAGAAAAGAGGAGAAGAGAAGAGAGAAGAGAAAAGTAGTTTGTGCCACTCACAGGTAGAGAACACCTCATCTGCTTTTTAAAGGAAATCATCTTGGTCTATTCCACAGAACTTCAATTTTTTAATGGAAGGAAGATAAATCTTGGGGTAAATGAAACACTGAAGCATGCTTGCCTAATTTGTGAACACTGAGTGTTGTGTAAGGCTGGAAATTCCTGCTAATTGGGGAAGGAGAGAGAGAGGTTAATGATGCAGATGGACACGGCGGCAACTCTGACCCAAACATCACAACCACCACCCCCAAGAGGATGAAAACCATCTTCCAACTACCAGGAAAGATCATTAACAGTGGTTGCCTGCCAGTGCTAAATAAAGCAATCTAAGCATGCCGCTGGAAATTCATCTCATTCAGGGACAGATAAGCAGAATGACACAGAGTGATTCCAAAACAGAATCCTTAATGTATTACTTAGGTTTCCAATTAAATGCCTGCATGTTAACCAGGGACAAGGGTCATTGTGTGTGTGTGCTTTTGTAATCTTTACAATGCAATGTGGACTATTTGTGTGCCTCCTCATCTCTGACAGTTTTCTGCAACATACTTTTCATTTGTCAGAGTTATTGCGTGCATAGTATTCTTGACAAATCCCTTATATTGTCCCATGTTCAGAGAAAGGACTCTATACTCTTGGATGCTTTCAGTGAGATTAGGAACAAGGGAGCTGATACCTGGTCTCTTTGTAAATCATTCACTCAAGTATTTATTGAGAACCTACTCTGTGTCGCTAAGATACTGGGCTCTGGGGATGCTGGATTACACCAGACACTTGGAAAAGGAGATAGCCAGTCACTGCCTGTTCTGTAGCCACCAGTCTGTCTGGAAGTCTCTCAGCAGGGTGTCTTTTATTCCTGCCTTTGTCCACCCTGTAAGCTGGAAAACAATGTGTATCAGCTCTGTCATGGGAAGCTGAGCCAGGCATAGAGTCCAGTGACACAGTGAGGAAAAGGCCTCAGACAAAAACTATAGCAGGCCAAAGGTTCAAGTTTACTCTCAAGGACCATCTCTTCTGGGCAAAAAGCTCCTTAGAGTAGACTGTCCAAAATGAAAAGCTTCGGGATTGGTCTAATACAGACATTTCCCATTTTAGAAATATCTTAAAAAATGAAAAAGAGAGAGAGAGAGAGAGAGAGAAAATGCTCTGTCAAAGTCTCTCCTCTGTCCCAAGGAAATTCTTACCAAGGTGATGAAGAAGGGTGGGAAGTTAATATCCCCATGGATGAGGGATGGCCTGATGTGAAGTTTGGCGTACAGTAGGTGTTCAATAAATCAATGTCATATAAATGGGAATATAACCTAAAAAGATAGGACACATCATTGCAGAAGCATATTCACAGACAAGGAGTAGGAGCTTACCTTCATGAAACTTTTTAAAAAACCATTCACTTCCTGTGGGGTATTACAGGTGAATATTTTCAATTACACAATAATAAATGTCCATTATAGGACCATTAAAAAGCAGAAAATAGAAAACCTAAAATTTCCAATAACTCAAACAGAGATAACAAAATATTAATATTTATGTCATTAAACCAACATAAGATTAAACCAATTTTTCTGTATAGTACATACAGATTTTTAATGGGTGTGTCTTGTTTCATGAACTTCTTTTTCACTTGGCATTTTACTGTGAATCTCTTTCCACCATAAATGGCTGCACAGAACTCCACTGTCTAATCCTACTATAATTCATCAACAGGTATAAATACCTGTTGTAAGATATTTAGGTCGCTTCCAATTTTTTTCCTATTATAAATGACAGTGTATTAGAGGTCTTTGGAGCTAAATCTTTACTCATGTTCATTATTATCGCTTTATGCTAAATTATCTGGAGTGGAATCGCTGAGTCAAAAATTAATGCAACTTTCTGAGGCTTTTGATAGATAGTGACACCACAGAGGGGCTGGTTTAGAGTCTGAACAGTAAGGTTGAAGAGGACTCTTCCCTGAAACCTCACGAAATATTCTATAGGTTTTGATAAGCACCTGTAACAAAGATTGTCACTTTTCTATCAAATAAATTTAGATTCCACCTGACCCTATATCATTGTCCTACAATATTACCACTTCTATTTCTCTCAGGTTGGTTTCCATGTGAAGATATCCACTTATGAACAACTTATGAGAATCCTACTGCATGAGAACACTGCCAGCACAGATGATATATGGCCTATATATTGAGGTGTTTGTGAAGCCCCAATTGTCACAGAAAGCTAAATATTGATTTAATATTAAAAAAAGAAGTCAAATCACAGGTGGGACTACAAGGAAAATTCTGAGTTTCCCTTTCGCCATGATTCTTGGCTTGTCTTGCTACTGACCCAAGCTGGCCTCTAGAATAAGAACTGAATGGAAAGCAACAGCCCTGAAAATCTGAGAGTCTAGTTACTGAGCTATTTATAATCAAACATCTATTAGGAAATATTAACGAAGAGCTAACAGCTTGTTTCTATTTCTAGCAACCTGTTCGCTGGATATCATTTAAGCTTTCGATGCAGTAAACGTGGGATTAACTTTATCATCTTAAGGATCATTGGATTTTTGAAGTACATGAAAACAGGACACAGTATGTTTCTTTTAAAAATCACACACAAAATTAAAAGGACTTCTGAATCCACAAGGACACACACTCAGCCAAAGTCTTGGGAAAACCAAAGTGTCTTGTTCTCTGTATGTACATCCTTTTTATTTTTAAGTTTCTCCTTTTAATTCCCTCTGACATGAATGTGTAATGCTGAGAATCTATGCTAATGAGGAATGTGTCCACAAGATGTATAATGCATGCCTTTTAATTAGTTCTGCTGCTATAATTGATTAACATTTTGCCTGTGCAGTACTATTACAAAGAGTGAGCAGTGAAACACTGTATGCATCTAGTCCCTGTAGGAAAAAAAAAAAAAAAAAAAAAGGCCCCGAACACTACCATTGTAGAACATCTGCACCGCCAAAGTGATCCTCCGTACTCCTATTGAAAGTCTGTTGGGAGGCACTTTAAGCAGCCTGGCAAGAAGCAGCAGGAATAAAAGACAAAATGAAAGGGCGAAAGGCCCAGAGGAATGAATATGGGAAATGTTACAGGGGGAGGGAAAGAGATCAAGACGAATATGAAGAGCATGAAAACAACTATAGCTCCATAAGGAATCTGGGGCAGATGGAAGAGATAGAAGTAAAAGCAGAGAAAAGAGAGAATACAAATTGTGTGCACATCTGTGTATACAGACATCTGCATACATTCAGGGGCGCACGTGCGAGTACAGGCATATATGTAACTGTATGTATAACAACAGCAGAAGCAAACTGGAGAAATGGAAGGCTCCAGCACCAGCACGGAGCCTGCTGATTTGGTGACTTCACCTCAGGCCACACCCACCTGAAGTACCACCCCTAGCAATATAGCACTTCCTGCCCCCTGCCCAAGGTGAGCGGAAGGACTAAGTATCATTGGCTCTCCAGCCACTCACAGAGCATGTAGTATGTATGAACCTTGCACTCAGTGCTGGGGAGAATGCTCGAGAAGGCTAATTTCCTTGCTTCCAGTTGTTTACAGTCTGGGGGTGTGGGGGGGGAGACTTCAAGTACACAGGGAGTTAGGATGCTATGATCTGAGAAGAGGAGCACAGATTAAATACACACAGCTGACACAGGCTTAGGCAATTCTAAGCAAGGAATTTCTGACCTAAGAGACTTCTATCCTAGGACAGTCCTATGAAAAGTGGGTAGTGAAAAGGATGTTGCAGGCTAAGGGAACATTCTGGGCAAAGAACTTTAGGAAAGACCAGTTGGGATCTTAAAGAAATGTAAGTAGTGCAGGAGAATGGGGAAGGGAGGGCAACAGGCTGGGAGATGGACAAGTGGCAAGGTCGGCAGGTTCAAGCCAGATCCTGAAGACCTCTCTTGGGGCAGGGGTTGGTTGAAGCAAAGTTTAGCAAGTTCACTCACTTCCAGACTTTTCACAGACCACGCAGCACAATCAAATACATTGTGAATTTCCCAGTGAGAGACATAATGGGCAGAATCCCTTCAGGTTTTTTCCCCCATTTTTTTTTAGCTCGATATGTATTCCCATCTTAAGTATTTGACATAAGACCTGCTAGTCACAGTCTGAGAATCACAAACCTAGATACATACATTTGAACTTAGCCCTGGATCCTCCATAATCTACCCCCTCAGCCTACCTGTTCAGATGCCTGACAGTCCTGCTAGGTTTCCTTTTAGGATCATCTCTTTCATCCTCCCTAACAGCAATTTAAAACCTCCTCTCAAATCTTCCATCTTCTCCCCATTTCTCTTCATTCTCAGCAGATATCCTCCACTTTAAGAAATTAGAAGCCATCAAATGGGAACCCCTCAGTTCCCTCACTACCAAATTCCCAGTACTCCCACATCTAATGCACCTGTCTTGTCACAAAAGAGGAGCTGTCCAGCTGAACAGCTCCTCCTTATTTAAATCCTATCCTTCCATTGTTTCAGTTAATTTACACCATCAAATACCCTTTCTAGCACAAGTCTCCCATTAAACCGCTATCACTAACCCACATCCACCCCCATCCCAGCAGCTAATCTTCTTTCTCCTCCTCCTCCTCCTCACAGAATTCCTCAAATAATTTGTTGCTATCCCTTTGTTTCTATTTCCTCATGTCCCACCTTCTTTCCTCCATCTGCTTCTATCCACCCCAACAGCTCATGCTGAAGATCACCAGTGCCCCTCAGATGCTAAATCCAAGAGATGTTTTTCAGTGCACATCTTATATTACTTCTCTCCCTGGCATTTCACACTGTTGACCATACCCATCACTTAAAACACTTCTGTCCCTTGGCTTCCATGACACAAGTCTCTCCAATCTATGATCTCTTTATCAGCCTCCTTTCCAGGTTTATCCTTCTCCAGTTCACTATCAAGTCTTCCAGTCCTCTCAGTCCCAAACTTAGCCCTTTAATCCTACTCTCTATTCTTCCTCCTTGGATAACTACATCTATTTCCACATTGTCAATTATATTCTGAAAGTCCCATGAATTCCAGAAAATTCCTGAATTTCGGAATATTCCAGAGAATTCTTGAATTTCAGAGTATTCCAGAGAATACTCATCCCACCCTTTTTTGCCACCAATCTAACATATTTTTTTTTCATACCACTGTTGTGATCCCCTCCTGCCCCTGCCGACTTGTCTCCCTATATCCTTTTTGGTGCCTTTACAATGGGCTTTCCATGCCATAGTGGCAATGAACATTGTACAGAGCAAATTTGATTACATTGAACATTTTCCCCTTCTGTGTGCACATGTGCACACACAGAGAATATTTTTTATACTCCCTATCATTCTTAGGATAAATGCCAAAAATACCTAACATGATTTTTGAGGCTCTGAATGCTCCGGTCCCTGTCTCTATCTCCCGTCTCATTTCATACTTCTCTTTTCAATCTCTGTGCTTTACTCTCCTATTATCCACTAATAGATTTCTCAAATATACTACCCTTCCTCCCACCACAAGTTTTTTTGCATATTCTATTCCCTCTGCCTACAATACTCTTGCCCCTTCCTCCCTTCATCTGGCACATGTCTTCCCAGGACTTAACTCTCAACTTCATTGTAAATTCTTTAGAGGAATATTTTATGACAACCACACTCTTGATCCTAAACTCTGCTTAAAGCCAGAGATCTTGTTATGTACCTCATCATTTAAAAGTTGTTAATACTGAAGGATATTAAGATAGGTCACTGAATGTAGATATAGTCCTAGCTGGCTGAAAATACCTTCTAAAGTTGGAGAGATGTCTTATATGTATATACCTGAACTAATGGCTAAGACCATGTGTCTCTTAACTACAACCAAAATAACACATCTGGGAACCAAACAGTAAAAGTGTGGATGGTACCTCTTGATGATACACGTAATGGTCCACATTCAAAATGTTTGCAGCTTGATCCCATGCTCAGCACTCCACTGGGCCACAGGTTTGACACCTATGGGAGGGACATTTCTACTGGAGCACAGAAAATATTGCCACTAAATGAAAGCTAAGTCTCAGTATGGACATTTGGGAACTAGATCTCTCACGCGAGAAAGGAGGTCATGAGTTTGGCTAGGGTAACTAACACTAACAATTATAGCAAATACTGTTGTAGCTACACAGTGAGGGCCACAAGGATTTTGAGTCCAGAGGATACCCTAACCTTCCTATATCACCCTGCTAATGTTAAGGGCAGAGTCTCTCAAACTACACCTAAATAGAACCACTACTGACTTTGTCTTTCAGAAATAATATTCAGATTACCATGCCAGTCAAGAAACCTTAGCTATCTGAAATACTACATAGAGAAAAGGAGAATGTGGAAGGGTTAATAGTGCAAAATAAAAATATCTAACAGCAGTTGTGGCCTTATGGCTCACTCGAGAAACTAGGTAGTACATCTACTTATGTGCCCTTACATATTTCTCTTCCCTCTTCCTTTCCCTTACTACTTACATAAAAAATGCTGGAGGTGGTTTTCTTTCCCATTTAGTCCATAAGTTGCAGAATATGGAGGTGTATTCATAACAGAACAAAATGGGAAAGAAACATTACCGAGAAATCCTATAAAGGACAGAGATATCCTTTTACCTCTACGTGAGTTTTAGATGTGGACATCTCTGGCTCTTACTCATTTTTATTCATCAATTCAGCAACATACACTTAAATACAAATCTATCTGTGTCAGTTCACAAAGTGCTATGTTAGGAAAGGGGGTTTTCAAGTTTGATTCTTGAGATCTCTTTGACAAGTTACAGCAACACTTTGTACTGCCTAAGGTATGGCAACTTTCTATTTACTATGCCCTTGCATAAGCAAGGACAAGAACTTCAGCAGCACATAATTATATTTCCTGTCTCTTAAATCACAACCATCTTTATATGAGTGTCATACACTCTGTTTCAATCCTTGCATGTTTTATAGTTTGTGATTATTTTTGTAAAGGAGGGTAGGCTGGTAAATCCATGATAAATTCCAACATAATTTCCTGTATTTTTTTATGGATAGTAGAATCTGAACTACAGATGAAGGTGTGTGAGGGACCAATACATATTTCCTTGGACATGCTGCTATGCTCACCATGTGCCCAGAGACAATGCCATTTGGGTTACAAGATTTTCTGTATGAAAGTTTCATTCTTGCAAGCCAAATGTGGGTGGTTTTATTGCTGTTACATCTGATGTTCTGAGGTTCCAAAGGGAAAAACATACATCCTGGCAAACTGATTCTAGTGTCTCCACTTTTCCCAAAGAAGCTAGACATTAGAGCTTAGAAAAAACGTCTTTGCAAGCACATTTTTTGGTAGAACTTGTTAACCAAAGAAAAACGAGGAACTTTTATACTGACTGAGTAAAGTTACTCAAAAATGTCTAGGGACAAAAATTTATGGCATTCATTTATTGAGCACCTATTATGTACCAGCCAACACCCTGGAAAGTTATCTCCAAAATATAACAAAAACAAAAAGGTACACATTTGAAAATGTTAATTGCTCATTGTGGTAAGAAACTGAAAACAATCTTTACTCCTGACAGTAAGAAAATGGCACAGTAATTATGGCCCATTAACAAGCTAAAAACTTATGCAACCAATTAAAATAATAATTTCAAAGATTATATAGATATATGGAGTTAGTCATAAGGATATGGGAAGGTGGGGAAAGTAGAATTCAAAATGCAACATGCAATGCAGATCTGCAATGAGACTGGCAACCAAAGAAAGATAGGTTAGTAGTACAGTTAAGGAAAGTAAAAATAGTACTTGGCAAGGGTTAGTGAAATTAAAATTTTACTCTTCAAATATTAATTAATATCACTGATTCATAACCTGTTCAATTAGAAAATTATAAACTACCTAACACCCTGATTTGTTAGCAGAAGGACGGGATGATAAGAAGTAAAATCCTGCCCTCACAGTGTTTTTGGTCTGTAATAAGTTAAAGTACATACATTGAGAAACATTAGCAAACAAAGCAAGACTCATTGTTATAAGGTTCTAAGCTCATAGAAGAAAGATGACAACTATTAGTAATTGAAGAGTGGCTTCAAGGAAGAGACAGGACATCACCTGCACCTCGAAGACTGTGACAAGAATGGACTGAGAGAAGGCTGTTCAGGCAGGGCGGTTACACACACAGAGCAACAGCACTGACACAAGAATTATGGTGGGTTGTCTTATCTTCCTGTGCTCTGACGAGGCACAGGCACAGATAATGGGTGAAGAAAGAGTACCCCGTCAGAGAAGAAGATCCTCTGATAGAGATTAGACTTTATTTCTACTTCTACCTCAGACACATAAATAACTGAATGAATGAGGGTTTCTGGTGGGTGCATGTTAATTTATTATCCCTTAGCAACCAAGACCAAAGGATTCATACCCTACAGTTCCTTCAAGATCACAAATATCCAGATAGGTGCTCAACTGATAATGCCTGTAGGAGAGTCAGGATTAATTGCAAAAATGATCCCGCTTGTGCAAAACTAGCTCTGTGGAGGGATTGTGGGTATAGGGGTGTGTGTGAATCATTGAGGATGCCACAGTTACTGAGGCCTTTGTCTTCCATGTACCCATGAGCACTTGTGTAAGGCTGCTATAGCCTATATAAAAATAGCATTAGCTAGCAGACAAAGATGCCACCAGTTGGTTCATCCCACTAAAGTCAAAATGCCATGTGGAAAAAAGTCTTAAAACCTATGGATTCCAAAACAAACAAAAAAATCCAACCTATAGATTCCACTTGTAGCCATTAAAAACAGGGCAAAACCCTAGAAAAGTAGCATGGCCATTATCCAATGTAAGGCCATATTTAATCTACAGAGGTAAAAACCTTAATGGTTCCTTTCACCCTTGGAATTCCATTCCTTTCACATTTCTCAAGGCTCATCCTTTTTATCCATGCTAGTTCTCAACCAAGTAAAAGGAGACAGTAAAGACAAAAGACTCTTTTCATCACTATAAAGTTGGTATGGGAGGATATGTCTTAAAATGGTCTACAACAGAACTTTCTAATAATTTAGCCCAGGCTTTACCTACCCAGTGAGAGCTACTCCCCTACACACATGTATACCCCAGAGCTACAACATGGAGAGGTAGAGTAGAATGTGTGTTTCTTGCAGGCAGGCAGCTTCCAAAAGAAGGGAGGAAGGATGAGGCAAAACTACATAGGTCTGTCCCTGCTTCCGAACTCACAAATCGGAGAGGTTACTCCACTACCCATCAGGAGTAAATGAGGGAGCAAAGACAAGGCTAGTCTGATACTGGTAGAAGTCCTGCCAACACAGGAGAAAGCATCAAGAGTACAGAAGAAAAGATTCCCGCTCTCTTCCAAAGATGTATCTTCACAATTTTTTTGCAAGCATATCCATAGAATAAACTCCTAACAAAGGGACATCTAGGTCATTTTTAGCTTCACAGATATTGTAAAATTTCCCTTCTGTTAGGTCATTCCCCTTTCCTCCCAGCAACCAAGTATAAGAGTTCCTATTATCTACCCTCTCACCACTAAATATTTTTGGTTTTTACCATCTGGATACTATTAAACATTAATTTTTTCCCATCTGATGGGAAGGAAGGGGAATATTATCTCACCATTTTTGATGTGCATTTCTTAATGGGAGAAATTATGAATGAAGTAGAGCTTCATTTCATGTTTTCAGTTTGTTTTTGTTTTTACTATGCATTTGGTTTTTTTTCTACAAACTTTTATATACTTTGCCTTATTTTTTTAAGGTTTCCCATCATTTAATTACTGATTTGTATTTGTATACAGTGAACTAATGGAGTTTGTCATTTGTCTTCTATGTTGAAAATCTGGTTCCTAGATAGCTATAGTCTCAGTCTCTCTGTCTCTCTCTCTCTCTGTCTCTCTCTCTCTCTCCCCTCATGTCCCTCTCACCACCATACAATTTTAAACTTTTATGTAAGTAAATTTATCAATCTCTTGTGTTATGTTTCCAGAAATATAATGCTTATTTTATAGTGGCTCATCCAACTATGTGAACATACCACAGTGCAGATTTAACTGGATTTCTTTCCCAAAATTAACAATAAATAGTCTTTGCTAACCTTTCAGACTGTGCAAGGCATCCCTAGGCCGTTTAATTGTTTTACAGAGCAGGTCCGATGTTATCTATTAATGTTTTCTATAAAATTTCACTTGGAAAAAGTATACTTCTAAATCAGGTAGAAAAAACCCTGAAACTCATTTCTCTGCTAAACAATAATTTAGGAAACTAGACACTGACACCCCCAGTCCAGTGTAAGAACTGTACACTGAAGGCTGTTCTCAATCTACCTTCTCTTTGTCTTACCCCAGTATCCCACTGCCAGATCTAACTAATGTTCTCTCTGATGGAGGAGAGCATACTAATCCAAGTTTCTGCTTCACACATTCATACACATATACATTTTACCATGTGTTTGATGAACTGGTAGAGACTTTGAGGGACAGAACTAGAATGGAGAGAAAGCAAAATGACCATCTTTTAGCACCTGCCACTGGAGACCCTGCCCTGGCAGTAAAAAAAAGGCTGCAAGCATTCATAGATGCCAGGCACCTGGATTAGAAAGCTCCCACAGCAGAAGTGTCCAGCTGCTGAAGGCACAACTCCTAACCTTCTGGTGGCCTCCTGGAAGGTACCCTCCTGAAACGGCTACATTCCAGGGATTCCTAAAAAGATCTACATTTTATATTCCTCTGTGTGGTGCTTGATAGTGAACACAGCACTTCCACGTGCACGATTTCACCATGGTATAGTAACAGTATTCACTGGTTTTATAATCAGAAAATGTGGCTTCTGCTCTAATACCTGTGTGCCACTTAAAGATGGGTAAATGTTTCTTTAACAAGACACAGGGAACAATAAGCATAAAGGGAAAAAATTCTATCAGTCAATAGAAATTTATACTTAACCATAATGAGATACTACTGCACATCTACCAGAATGGTTAAAAATAAGAAGGCTAATAACTCCAATTGTTGAAGAGCAAGTACTGCAACTTTGAGTCTTATAAATTATAGGTATTAACCAAGAGGACATGAAAGCATAAGTTCACCAGAAAGTCTTATAGAAGAATTGTCATGGATTTATTCAACCCAGCCAAAAAGCATAAATAGCATGGATGTTTATCAATAGAAAATATTTTTAACAGGGGTATATTCATATACAATGAAATACTACACAGTGATAAAGAATAAATCTCCAAAATACTATACTGAATGACAGAATCATTTCACAAAGAGTACAAACTTTTGGCTTCCATTGATATGAGGGTCTAGAACAGGCCAAATGAAAATATAATAAACAAAATATTGGACAAAGAAGGCCTATGGGGGAAATCCCATGACTAGGAAGGGGCATGAGGGAACTTTCTGGGGTAAAGGAAATGTTCCATATATTGACTGTGGTGGAGGCTACACAAGTGTATGTATTTGTCAAAACTCATAGGATAGTGTACTTAAGATGTAACATTTCATTGTGTATAAATTTTGTCTAAATAAAAGCACTGTAAACAAATATTGAACTATAATCAATGACACATATGCTGATATATTTAGGGATATATGTACTAATATTTTAGCTTAAAATGCATCAAAAATTGATAGATGGATATGTGATGGGGTAAGCATAGTAAAATATTGATGGCATACAATTTTTTCAACTTGTTCACGTTTGAAATGTTAGGAAAATATCATGTAAAAACTTTCTATCAAATTCAAAATACTTGACAATAAAACATATTCTTCTCACTTCTCATATTCTAACTTAATTCTTTTTTTAAGAATTGTATATATATATATATATATTTTAATTTTATTTATTCATGGGGGGGGGGCCAGAGACACAGGCAGAGGGAGAAGCAGGCTCCACGCAGGGAGCCTGACGTGGGACTCGATCCCTGGTCTCCAGGATCAGGCCCTGGGCTGAAGGCAGCGCTAAACCACTGAACCACCAGGGCTGCCTCTCACTTAATTCTTAACTCTAACTCTGAAAGTTTAGGTGGCTAACTCTTCCAAAAAATTCCTTGTTAGCCAAGTAGTGAGACAGTACTACCATGGGTTCTTAGAAGAAACTCCTGAGATAGGACAATGAAAGTCAGTATCAGAAGGATAATTATTTCCTAAAAGAATAGCAGAATATTACAGTAGGATAAAAGACTCTAAAGTGCTGAAGCCAGACTCTTTCTACAATATCTGTAATAGGTGGCCCTAACAATTGCAGTTTAGGCTCATACTATGTGCCACTTTAGTAGGAGCCTTATTTATTTCTTTTATTTAATATTCATGATTACCTTGTGAGGTAGGTATTACTGTTTCTGTTTTACAAATACGAGGGTTGAATTTTCTGAGGTGAACAATTTGCCCAAGTCACACAGCTATCATGGGGTAAAGCCAAAGTTTTAAAGCAGGGCAGTCTATCTCCAAAATCCATGTTGTCAACAGCTATGCTTCACTTGTTCTGTTTGAACATCCAAGGAATGGGAGCACTCACAATCATCTATAATTTTTCCATTGCTGAACAGCTCTGCTTATATATTTCTTTTTCTTGGTCTACAACTGGACTGTTTGCTGAACAACTCTGCTTGACCTATTTTTTTCTCTGGTCCACAAATGGACTCTAAAACATCTACCAAATATACAGTTTACATTTTTGCGAGGTGTCCTTGTCAAAATTCAAGCAAATTTGTCCTTTCAGGGTCTTTGTTCTCTATGGACATCCAAGGAGAAAACTTTAAGGAAAAAGTGAAGACAGTGAAGAGAGGAAGATACACACATGCACAAATACACACACACAAACACACACACAGAGGTGATCCTAATGTTGGGAGAAAGCAGGTGTCTAACAGTTGGCCAAAATGTTAAATTACTACAGCAATTCAGTTTCCCAATTTGCCATGATGCCAGCTACCCAGAATTAACAAAGACCTGCATATATCAGCAAACAGCTGAAGATAATTTTCAGCAACACTGTGCCCAAACCAAAGAAAGGCATTCTAAAGATCTCATTAAACCTTTAGAGCCTGAATGATCAACTGATTTCATTGTAAGCCACAGACTCTGCCTCCTGCACTCTCCAAAGTATCTCTCGAATCAACATTTTTTTGGGAAAATGATGTGTCATAGTGAGCAAACCTACTTGTCAGGTCTTGCAAAATTGATCTGTACTAGTCCTCTCTCAGGGACTTAAGAAACATTTCCTTTTGTTTGTTCTGTTTGAGGTTTGGTGCTATGCATCATAGGGTCTGCCCTTCCTAAGATGGCCAGACTATAAAAGACGGTTCTTTGGGCATATTTGCTTCTTGTCTTCTCAGCAATGAGTTTAGCTTCTTATATAGCTTATCTATTAAGTCAATCAGTGACGAAGAAGGTTCTCTTCCTTTCTGTACATCAGTATCCCACCTCTGTTATTAGAATCAATATTTTCAGAGTGTTTTAAGGTTTTAGGGAACCAACATGAACCAGAGGGAAAAAATAATGAAAAAGAGAAATTGTTCACAAGTGTTTGAGCTAAGTACCATTCAGTAAATGGTAACTATAAAGCTGTATTTTAAGAGACTTGGTGATATCTGCTTCCAAAATTCCTTCACTGCATATCATAAAACACAAATACACACACACACACTTCAGCAATTCCTAATTCCCAAGTGAGTTCAATGACATGAAATATTCCTCCTTAATTCCACCCCTTCTACTGAGAGAGCTCAAAAAAGCGGTTAGTCAAATCTGAGAGGGCACTTATTTCCATGACTCCTCAGACTCTAAAATTGATGAAAGCACCCTTTTCTCCCTCATTCTGAATAGTCCAAATGCATGTAGGTCAATCCTAAAGCTATCGTACTTTTTATTCCAAATGGTACTCAGAAGATGGTCACAATACAGAAAACAAAAGTATCAAGAAACTGTATGTGGGACTGAGTTATCTGTGAAGTGAAAGTACACTTTGATCTAAAACACAGATCACACAAACCTAACACATCAGCAATGTGGCTAGCTCTGGGTCTGCCCAGCCAATGACTGCAAATCTGGGTAATTTGGGTGATTCCCCAGTTGTTACCAACCAACTGCCAGCTCTCAAGTGTCACATTCAACTCAGAAAATAAAATTCACATATTAGTTCGCAAAGAATAAAACCATTCCTATAAAAACCAAATTCATTCAAAATAGAATGGCCTCAGCTATGTTTTAAAAACAGTGACTAGTAAACCAATTATCATTCATCTTTAAAATAATTCAAATGGCATTTGAAATAAATAGCAGAAGCTTTATTCACAAATGTATAAGGAAAATTCTTATAAGGAAAACTATTTCTTCCTTCCATCAATCATACATGGGATGAGAAATAGAAGTTCTTAATTAAAATCAGAATTTTTGTTTTGTATGTTCATTTTTTTGTGATTTTTATCTTTGCTTGGGGCACTCCTAGTGAAGTCAGTGGCAACTGACTCATTTCAACACTAGTACCATCTTAGACCACCTTAAAGATTATGATATTATAAGGGCAGAAAGCCAATAGGAAATGCTATAACTGTAACCTCAGCTGTTGGCTTAAACAAACTCAAGCACTATAAAACACAAATTCACTTTAATATTCTGTGTGCCTCCCAAATATTCTGATAGATCACAAATTCAGCAACAAGAATCCTCAGCAATATTTATCTCCAAGTGAAAGCCAACTTTTTAAAACACCAGACTGAATACTTTTCTTCTCGAGTTGGCCTGATGGCAGCTTGAAATGACTAAATCAATATTCATTTAAGAATATGACCATGAAGAAAAACCAAAAATTCATTTTAATTGTGCCTCAGATTCCTTTCACCTGGAGGATAGGATCTTGTGTTTTCCTAAATTTAGAATTAGACTATTAGACATAGTCATCATAGTCTCATCAAAGTAAGTCATACAGAATTCCTTTCCTTTGGAATTTTCAAGGGAGAGTTTTCAAAGTCTTCATATTAGAAGAAAGATTAAACACTTGATTTTAAAAAATTCATTTAGGTAGAAAAAAAGCACATCCTCTCAATTTATAACTGCCATAGACTTGGCAAAGTGAGTGTTCTGTATATTCCACCTAAGAATTATTTACAAGGCATCCTATCAAAGCTCAACCTTATTTATTTCTGACAAGACAAACATCCAGAAAGACAAGACATTTTTTTATTCCTTCTGAATCTGTCAATCTATTACCTTCTGTGTCAAGAGCATGGACAGTTGGGAACTTTATTCTGTGTGTGACACAAGAAAGCTGACATACTCAGTGAATGCAAAATGAACATACAATGAGAAGGAAAATTGTCAGCTCCCCAAATGGGGAATGTAACAGTCACCTTCTAAAGAGGAAGAGTGTGAACTGGAAAGAGCTCTGGATTAGAAGGATTCGGTTTTAGATTCTGACCCACAGTTGGGAACCTAAAGCAAATCACATTATTTTTCTGGGTCTTAGCTTCCTTGTATAAATAACAAAGTATATAAACCAGACCTATTTTGCCTACAGGTGATAGAAACCTCATTCTAAATACTTTAAAGCCTCTATATAAATACTTTAAGAGGGATCCCTGGGTGGCGCAGCGGTTTGGCGCCTGCCTTTGGCCCAGAGCGTGATCCTGGAGACCCCAGGATCGAATCCCACATCAGGCTCCCGGTGCATGGAGCCTGCTTCTTCCTCCGCGTGTGTCTCTGCCTCTCTCTCTCTCTGTGTGACTATCATAAATAAATAAAAATTAATAAATAAATAAATACTTTAAGAAAAAAAATCGAATTCTCTCAAATAATATCTAAGCATATCTCAGGAACGGCTGAATCTAGGTGCTTCAGGAGTCTAACAGTGAACTGTCTTCACTCCTTTGTTTAGTGTTTCTTTCTATTGGTTTCATTCGTAGGAATGCTCTCCTCAAGGAGAGACAAGGCCTTTGGAAACTACAGGCTTACTGCCATTCTGCTGGGTAACAATAGCGGGAAAAGAGAACATATTTCCCAACAGTTTTCTGCAAAACTCCTAGAGCTGGTATTTGCAAGCTTTAATTGACCTGATGAGTTCACATCAACTCTTGAACCCATAAATGTGACCAAGATAATACATATCACTTTGGCTTGAGACTGAGTCACATGCTCACCAAACGAAGTCCATGGTGCTATTATCCAAACAGATATTGTAGGAAGAAAACAGTTATCAATTACATAAGGGAAAAGAATTAGAAGATATCAAAGCTCCCCTCACATTCTAATAATCTAAAACTTGTGGTTCACTTGTAATAACAAAAAAGTGGATTAAATACATATGTAAAAACATTGTGAACAAAATTGAAAACAAATTTCAAGATTCATTGTAGAATCCTCCTACTTTTGAAATACTCAAAAATAATGGAGAGATGAAAATTTAGCTTCATCACTTGCCCAAATCAGCTTTAATCTTGTCATGTAAATTACATAAATTATTATATGCAAAATAATTAAAATATAGTCCCCCAAATGAAATGGTTGTGAGTTTTATTATTTTTTAAAAGGTATGATTTGAAATAAATAAATAAATAAATGGTATGATTTGGTAGAACTTGTCAGAATTGTTTCCATAGGGGTGCCTGGGTGGCTCAATTGGTTAAATGTCTGCCTTCAGATCACGTTATGACCCAGGGGCCTGGAAATGAGCCATGCATTGGGCTCCCTGCTCAGCACAGAGTCTGCTTCCCCTTTTCTCTCTCCCTCTGCTTCACCCTTGCTTGTGCTCATGCTCTCTCTCTCTCAAATAAATAAGTAAAATCTCAAAAAAAAAAAAGAATTGATTCCATAAGTCTTCCTCTAGAGAAGTATGCGGTCAGCATGAAATGTCAGTTGTGTACCTAAAGAGTAGCTAATTTGATTCATGATGCTAAGCAATTAGAAATAAAATTAAAGTATATGAAAATAATTTATTATCAGATGGATTAGGAACACTCTAGTAACAATAACATATTCTTAATAATTGTGGAAAATTCACTGGATTCTGTTTGGTGCATGTAAACCAAATTCATACATGGAAAGAATGATGAGAGTGCAAGCAGCTGATGATATCATCTCTGGGTTGTAGAAGACAAGAGACACTAATGTTGATACAAATTAAAAATGGAAGCTTCATAGGAATGGATCTGATGAGGATTTTAAGGGATGGTGTTTATAGTGGTTAATTGTATGTGTTGTCTTGACCTAGTTAAGAGATAGATGCTCACGCAGCTGTTACGACATGATTTCTCGAAGTCTGTGAGGGTGTTACTAGAAGAGATTGGTACTTGAATCTGTAGCCTGAGTAAAGAAGATATGCCCTTACCAATGTGGGTAGGCATCACCCAATCTCCTGAGGACCCAAGTAAAAAAGGCAGAGGAAGGGCAAATTCTCATTCTACAGGAGCTATAATGCCCATTTTCCCTGCCCTCTGACATCTGATCTTGCTTTAGAGCCTTTAGAATCTGGGACTTAACACTGGGGACCTACCCTTCCTCATTCTTAGGCCCTCAGCTTTCCACTGGGAGTTAGATCATCAGCTCCTCTGGTCTTCAGGCCTTTTAACTTGGACTAAATTATATCATTACCTTTCCTGTTTCTCCATATTGCAGAAAGCAGATTGCACTGCAGCTTATCCCAGCCTCCATGATCATATGAGCCAATTCCTATAGTCAATCTCTTCTTCTACACCTGTATTTCAATCTCTCCTGTTAGTTCTGCTTCTCTGCTAATGCAGTGTTCATGTTTGACCTACAATTGGTGTTTACATAAATGAAGGTTCCATAGGCTTTTTTGTTGCTACTTTTAGATTAAAAACCATCCCAAGAGATTATATGCAGTCTTATGTATATGTAGCATTCACCTTTTTTCCCCTTTTACTTACTAGTCTTGGTCCCTTTTCTTCTATTTACTTTGATAATTCCTAATGTTTTGAAGTATTCACTGCACCCTTGGAATTCTCTATTGATGTCATATTTGGTAGAAATCAGCTCTGTAGAGTACAAGACTTCTTCCTCCCAAAAGAGGCAATCCTTAGTTCCTCAATGGTGTCAACATTACATAACCACTGATGCACAAGATGATTTCCCAGTGCTTTGGGGATGTCTAAAGAAATAGCAAAGACAGATTAGTAAGAAACAACTGCAAGATTTTACAGGGATCAAGAAGATTGGAGAGTCTTTGAAATTCCTTTCAATGTTGTTCAAAATATGTTACTTTTGTTTTTAATCCACTTTTTTGTTGTTATAAGATGGCCAGGGCCAGTAGCTATAGCAGAGGTTATTTATGTGAGACAGAGAAGGTTTTCTAAGGAATGGGAGAATCTTCTAGAAAACCCTCAGTCCTGTGTCTGAACTTTAAAGACTGAACTCAAAAGAGTAGTAAAGACTGAGAATACCAAAAAAAAAAAAAAAAAAAGACTGAGAATACCTCATAATTAATATATACATGTCTACCTATCTGGTAAGAAATAGTGTCCAGTAGTATAAAAGGTAAAACTCCACAGATGTCAGTCAAGAAAGGCTAGATTGTGTTTCAGTAACAATCTCCCAACTCTTAATGGCTTAAAGAAAAAAAGACTTACTACTTATTCATACTACACACTCAGCATGGATCTGCAAGGAGAATCAACACCAAGAGAAGTAATCTGATGAAGAAATCACCATAATCACCATATCAAGTGTTGCCAATCCAACAGCCACCCCAAAGAAGAAAGAACAATTTGTGGAACTGCCCACAGGTAATTAGAAACTCCTCCTCAAAGTGGCACTTGTCACCTCTACTTAAAACTCCTTCAAAAGAATTGTCCATATTATCCCTATAAGAGTCCTAACATCCCTATTAGCCACAAAGAAGCCAAACAGTACATTCTACCAGTGTCAGGAAGGTATAGGAAGCTGGATATATTCTGTGACAAATATTGATGACTACCACAAATTAGTTTGCAATGGAACAAAAGCAATGAAAACCAGGATTGAAATAACAATTATATAACAGTTTGCTTAAAAATAAAAGACCGCTTGAATCTGGTAAGAAGGAACTGGAAATGCAGAGTGGACCATGCAATTGCGCACTATAAAAGATTTATTAACTGTTTAACATACACTATTCAGTTCATTCTGTGGGTTCTAGTCCTTCCACGTTATTTTGCAAAATCTTAAGCAAAGAAAAAATTGGGAGGAGGGGATAACATTAAGGAAATTAATCTGAATTCCTGAACTAGCCAATATCCTTTTGAACCAGAAGATTAGATAAGGTTAATAACATCTCCTACCTGATAATATTGAATAATACATATTCCTGTGTGAATGGGCACCCCACCTCCAGGCATACATGAAGCATGTTATTGCTTCCCTTCTTGGTGTGAAATTAGTTAATTTGTTAGTGTCAATTATGTTTTAAACATTGTAGGAATGTCTTAGATTGACATCTCAGACTTTACCTCTGACTTTATTTCTCTGTGAAGCTGATCCAGCCTGCTGCCTCCTCAGACCCATAGACCCACAATTTCTGGACTAATGGTGTATGTGGCATTCTCACAGTTCATGGTAGAAATGGTTTTGATCAGTATATGCATTTTAATTTATGTAGCTCTAAACTTTGCCACATTTATGCCATTCTGGGAATATAGGAAAACTTCTCTATTAGCCACTCCCTCCTCTTACGGATACTTTCACCATAACATTATTTAGCCCTTGGTGTGATTATTTGATGGTACTAAGTTTAGGACTGTTGAGAAAATGTTTCGGTCCATGAAATAAAGTTGCTCTTATTTGGCAAACTTTATAAAAATTATTATGAAAAATTATTTTATTATTATTTTATTATTTTAAAAAATAATTATATATTCCAGTAAAATTTACAAAGAGGGATAAACAATAAATATAAATTATGTAGTGGTCCTCTTTGCTTCCTGGCTAGCTACTTGAGTTGGAATATCTCATCTCATCTTCTCTGGCCCTTAGGATAGGATTTAAACAATTAGCTCCTCTGATTCTCAGGCCTTCAGATTTGGGCTAAATTATAACTATTGTTTTTTTTGGGGGGGGGCGGTGTCTCCAGCTTACGGACGGCATAACATGGGACTTCTTAGTCTCCATAATCTCTTTCCTTTATGATTGAAGGGCATTTTTGTATATTCCCTGTCCATCTAGCCCTCTTATCTGATGGCTTCTTGTGAAATTTAAATTAATCATTCTAAAGTGCTTCAAATAGAGTCTACCAGGGACAAAGATGAAGACACTGGAGGCTCCTGAATTTCCCTCCTCCTATGGATACACGAAATATACAGCTACATATGAAGCAATTCCCTCTGTCAGAAATCCAGAAACTAGTTGTGGGAATCCTACACATTGAGCAACTGAGAAAATACCCTTATCAAAACTGATAGACTGTACTGAGTATGAGCACAGCGCCATACCATCAGGAGGGAACTCCCAATTCCCATCTTCTCCCTGAGGAGTGAAAGGTTTGGACCACATATCTAGCACCAAAACTTTCAAAGCTGTCACCCAAGGGACCTTGTTCTGAAAGCCAGTAGAACTTGCATTCAAGAGTGACAAATGACCATAGCAAACAAGAAGCGGTTGTTAAACAGGTGCATGAACACTTGCACAGCTATCCCCTGGGGCTCAGTGCAGAGGAAATAAGCAAAAATGTCATATCTCCCAGTACTTCCCTGAAAGGAGTTTGAATATTCTAGAAGCTGTTCCTTGAGGGTCCAGCTTCACTAACATCCTTTAAATCGTGACATAAATCCTTCCCAGAGGGTGTTTGTTTCTTGTTTTTGCATCTTAGGAATTCTCTATATATACCAGATGTTAACCTTTCATCAGATACATGATTTGCAAATATTTTCTCCTGTTTTGTGGATGTTATTTTGTTAATTTTTTTGATGCATAAAATTTTTTAATTTTCATGAAATCCAATATGTCTATTTTTTTCTTCTACTATCTATGCCTTTGGTGTCATATCCAAGAAAACACTGCCTAAATCAATGTTGTGAAGCTTTTGTTCTGCTTTCTTCTAAGTATTTTATAGTTTTAACTCTATGTTTAGGTCTTTCATTCATTTTGAGTTAATTTTTGTACATGGTATTAAGTAAGGGTCTACTGTCTTTTGCATGTGGATATCATTTTCTCAAAAACATTTGTTGAAAAGACTGTATTCTCCCCCACTGAATCATCTTCGCATTCTTGTCAAAAATCACTTGAACATTTATATGAGAATTTATTTCTGGGTTCTCCATTCTGTTCCATTGTTCTACATATCTGTCTTGATGCCAGTGCCTCCCTTTTTTTGATTACTATAACTTTGTAGTAAGTTTTGAAATTAGGAAATATAAGCCCTCCATCTTTGTCTTTCTTTTCCTAGATTATTTTGGCTATCCAGGGTCTCCTGATATTCCATCTAAATTTTAGGATTTTTTTCCTACTTTTGCAAAAATATTGTTGAAATTTTGGTAGAGATCATACTTTGCAGATCTCTGACATCTTAATAAGATTAAGTCTTTCAATTCACAAATATATGATGTCTTCATTTACTTATGACTTTAATTTCTTTCACCAATGTGTTGCAGTGTTCACTGTATAAGTCTTTTGCCCCCTTTATTATTTTTGATGCTATTTTAAGTGGAATCATTTCTTTAATTTCCTTTTCATATTTGCTCATTATTAGCTTATAGAAATGCAACTGACTTTTTTGAGTTGATTATGTATGCTGCTACTTTGCTAAATTCATTTATTATTTCTAACAGGGTTTTTGTGCAATAATTAGGGTTTTCTATATATAATACTGTATTTTTTGCAAATAGAAATAATTTTACTTCTGCCTTTCCAGATTGGATGCTTTTCATTTCTTTTTCTTGCCTAATTGCTCTGGTTAGAATTTCTAGTACTATGTTGAACACAATTGATAAGAGTGGGCATCCTCGTTTTGTTCCTGATTTTACAAGAAAAACCTTTAGTGTTTCTCCATTGACTATGATGTTTGCCATGGATTTTTCATATATGGTTTTATTATGTTGAGGTTTCCTTCTATTTCTAGTTTATTAAATGTTATTATCATGAAAGGCTATTGCATTTTGTCAAATGATTTTTCTACATTAATTCAGATGATTGTGTTGTTTTAAACCTCATTCTATTAATGTAGTAAATTATATTCATTGATTTTCATATTTGAACTAATCTTACATTCCGGGAATAAAGCTAATTGGTCATGATGTATGATACTTTTAATATACTGAATGTGGTTTGCTAGCATTTTGAAGATTTTTATATTAATGTTCACAAAGGATACTGACCTATAGTTTTCTTACAGTGTTTTTGTCTGGCTTTGGATCAAGGCAATGCTGGCCTCATAGAATGAGTTAGGGAGTGTTTTCTCTAGTCTTTTGGAAAAATCTGAGAAGGATTGGTGTTAATTGTTATTTTTATGTTTGGTAGAATTTACCAGTGAAGTCATCAAGCCCATAGTTTTTCTTTATTGGGTGACTTTTTATTACTGATTTAATATCATTTCTAGTTATACATCTATTCACATTTTCTATTTGTGATCCAGTCTCAGTAGGTTTCATGTTTCTAGGAAATTGTCCATTTCATTTTGATTATCCAACTTTTTGGCATACAATTGTTTACAGTACTCTCTCATAATCCTTTCTATTTCTATAGCATCAGTAGTAATGTCCTCATTTCATTTATTATTTCTTCCTTCAGTTAAATTTATTTTGTCCTTATTTTACACAAGGAACATAAAATAATTGAGGCAAGCTATAAGATGATATCATGTAACCATTTAAGGCTTTGTTTCTTTAAATATAGTTGCTGACAGAAAAGATGAACTAGATGCAATATACTTTTTCCTCAGTTGACTGATTTTTTAGAGAATTGTAAACTCTAAAACTAAACCAAGTAAATGTTGAAAGTTTATTTTAAGCAATATTATAACTTACAGTTACACCAGCACATATAACAGCCCCTAGAGAAGTTTGGAAAATATTTATGAATTCCTAAAATCACTTTTTGGAAAGTTCTGGTTAGATATTCTCCTGTTGTCATATATTCTACAGCTTGGTAGCTTGGTAGGAAGCACATCAATGTACCATCATCCCTAGTGGAGCCAAGGCTGTCCCTGTACCATCATCAGCATAGGTCCCAGCTCCAGATACTGGCGAATCTCCCATTCAACCATGTGTTTTGAATTTTATAGTATTTGTAGTTGTAACAGTAGCAGCAAATCCCATCTTATGGATTTTCCAAATTCATCAGGACTTCCTTCAAAGCTTATAGCGTCATCACACTTCTCTGCTTCACACATAACATAGCCACTCTCAAATGCATCCAGAATAGAACCTTCAGATGTTTATGTTCTCCACATTGCTTCAGTTACATTCTTAAAAGGCTGAGTGTTAAGGACTAAAAGAAGCTGCCTTGAGCTATGCAGCAGGGCCAGGAAGAGTAGGAACACTATGACAAGCAGAGGCAGATTCAACTTCTGTACCAGGGCTGCATACCAGATGGTCAAGCTGGAGAAAAGTGACAGGCCCATGCAACTGGCACAGACCTAACTGCTGGTTCCCACTTTTGGTTCTGATTTTAGTAACTGAGGCTTCTCTCCTTTTTTTCTTAGTCCATCCAGCTAAATTTCAATTTTCTTGACCTTTATGAAGAACCAATTTTTTGTTTTATTGATTTTTCTCTATGGTTTTTCTATTCTACATTTATCTGTTCTAATCTTTATTATTTCCTTCTTTCTGCTAGCTTTGGGTTTAGTTTTCCATTTTTGTAGTTCCCTAAGTTGCAAAGTTTGGGAATTAAAAACTGCATTGTTGATTTAAGATCTTTCTTCTTTTCTTAAAGTAAGGATTTTAGTTATAAATTTCTCCGTTTAGCACTGTTTTCACTGTGTCCCATAAGTTTTAGTATGTTATATTTTTGGTGTCACTTCTCTCAAAATATTTCCTAATTTTTCTTGTGATATTTTTTTCTGTGATTCATTGGCTATATGAGAGTACTGTTTAATGTCCACAAAACTGTGCATTTTCCAGTTTTCCTTTTTTATTTATTTCTAACTTCATTCCTTTGTGGTCAGAGAAGATAGTGTCATATTTAACTTTTAAAATCCATTGAGACTTAGTTTGTGGCCTAATATATCATCAATCCTGAGAACGTCCCATGTACACTTGAGAAGAATGTGTATTTTGTTGCTGTTGGATTGTGTAGTATGTTCAGGATAAGTTAGGTCTAACTGGTTTATGTTTTGTTCAAGTTCTCTAATTCCTTACTTTTTTTGCACTTGGTTTTTCTTGAGAATGGGTTACTGAAATTTTCTCAATAATTAGCTATTATTGAGAAGGGGGTACTGAAATTTTCAATTCTTATAGAACTGTTTATTTCTCCCTTTAATTATGTCAAATTTTGCTTCATATTTTTTGGTAGTCTGTGTATTATGTACATAAATGTTTGTAATTATTGTATCTTCTTGCTGTATACAACTTTGATTAATATACAATGTCCTTCTTTGTCCCTTGTTATCTTTTGATTTAAATAGGCTTTTGATTTAAAGTCTATTTTTCCTGATATTACTATAGTGATCCCTGTTCTCTTTTGGTTACTATTTGCATAAAATTTGTTTTTCCACCCTCTCATTTTCAATCTATTTGTGTGAGACACTTAACAGAAAGAAAATATTTTTTAAAAAATCAGAAAAAAAATAAAAATTAAAAAATTTAAAAAAACAATCAGAGATAAGGATCAAAATAAATGAAATTAAAAATATATTTGATGGAATAAATAGCAAGCTAGAGAAAGCAGAAGAATGAATTACTGACCAGGAAGACAGAATAATGGATATTAATCTAGTTGAGCAAATAAGAGAAAAAAAGAATCATGCAAAATGAAAAAAAGGATTAGGGGACTCAATGACTCTGTCAAGTGTAATAACATTAGAATTAAAAGGATCCCAGAAAAAAAAAAAAAAAAAGAAAGAGAAGGAGGGAGGGGCAGAAGATTTATTTGAAGAAATAACAGGTGGAAAACTCCCTAATCAGATATTCAGATACAGAAAGCACAGAGATCCCTCAACAAAATCAACCTAAGGAGGTCCATACCAAGACATAATAATTAAAATGCTAAAAAGCAGAGAAAAAGAAAAAAATGCTTAAAGCAGCAAAAGAAGAGAAGACCATTATATACAAGTGAATTCCCATAAAGCAATCAGTGATTTTTCAGCAGAAACTTTGGAGGACAGAAAGAAGTGGTATTACATATTCAAAGCACTAAAAGGGAAAATCTATAGCCAAGAATACTCTATCCATCAAGGCTATCATTCAGAATAGAATGAAAGATAAAGAGCTTCTCAGATAAACAAAAACTAGGAATTCATGATCATTAAACTAGCCCTACAAAAAAATATTAAAGGGGACTCTTTGGATGAAAAGGAAAGACCACAAATGAGAGTATGAAAAATAAGTATATCTGTAAAAATCAGTCAAGAGATTCACAAAATAAAAGAATCTAAAATATGACACCACATACCTAAAACATGAGGAAAGGAATAAATAATGGGTTAAAACTTAAGTAACCACCAACTTAATAAAGATTGTTGTATATAGGAGAGGTTATATGCAAACCTTATGATAACCACAAAAACAATTAATGGATATGCAAAGAATAAAGAGAAAGGAATCTAGGTTTATTCTAAAGAATAAACTAAAGAAAACCAGCAATCCATGAAAGAGAGCAAGGGAAGAAAGCATCAAAGAAAAACTACAAACAACCACAAAACAAGTTACAAAATGACAATAAATACACATCTATCAATTACTTTGAATGTAAATGGACTAAACTTTCCAGTCAAAGGACCTAGAATGACAGAGTGGATTAAAAAAACAAGATCCAACTATATGCTGCCCACAAGGGATGCATTTCAGACATAAAGACACCTACAAATTGAAAGTGAGAGGATGGAGAAACATTTATCATGCAAATGGATGTCAAAAGAAAGCCAGGATAGTAATACTTATAATGGAAAAAATAGACCTCAAAAACTCTATAACAAGAGACAAAGGAGGACACTATATAATAATAAAAGGGACACCCTAACAAGAAGATGTAACAATTATAAATATTTACACACCCAACATGAGAGGACCCAAATACATAAAACAGTTAATAACAAACATAAAGGAACTAAACAATAATAATACAATAGTAGCAGGGAACCTTAACATCACATTTACATCAATGGACAGATCAACCAAACAGAAAATCTAAAAGGAAACAGAGGCTTTGTTGACACAATGGACGAGATGGACTCAACAGATATATTCAGAAAATCCCATCCTAAAATAGCAGAATGCACATTCTTTTCGAGTCACATTTAACACTCTTCATAAAAGATCATATATTAGGCCACAAAACAAGTCTCAACAAATTTATAAAGATCAAAGTCATACCATGCATCTTTTTTTGAGGATCACACTATGAAAATAAAAATCATCCTCAAGAAAAGAGTCCTGTAAGACCACAAATACATTGAGGTTAAATGTTAAATAACACATTGAGTTACTAAACAATGAACAGGTCAATCAAGAAATCAAAGAAGAAATAAAAAATTACATGGAAACAAATGAAATTGAAAATACAACAGTCCAAAATCTTTGGGATGCAGCAAAAGTGGTTTTAGCATGGAACACTGGAGCAATACATGCCTATCTCAAGAAGAAAAATCTCAAACAACATAATCTTACACCTAAAGGTGCTAGAAAAAGAGCAACAAACAAGAATGAAACACAGAAGGAAGGAAATAATAAAGATTAGAGCAGAAATGAATGACATAGAAACTGAAATAAGTAACTAACTAAATAAACAAAAGGAATCAATGAAACCCACTGCTGTTTCTTTGAAAAATTAATAAAATTGATAAACCTCTAGACAGACTTATTACAAATAGGAAAGGAGAAATAACAACCAACACCGTATAAATACAAACAGTTATAAGAGTAAGCTTCCAAACTCATTCTATGAGGCCAGCATTACCCTAATACCAAAATCAGATAAATATACCACTAAAAAAAAGAACTACTGGCTAATATCTCTGATGAACATAGATGTGAAAATCCTCAACAAATTACTAGTAAACCAAATCCAACAATACCCTAAAAAAATCATTTACAACAGTTGAGTGGGATTTATTCCTTGGAAGCAAGGATGGTTCAATGTTCACAAATCAATCAATATGATACATCACATCAATAAGAGAAAGGATAAAAACTACATGATCATTTTAATAGATGCAGAAAAAACACTGGACAAAGTAAAATATCCACTCATGATAAAAACCCTCAACAAAGCAGGTTTAGAGGGAACAGACTTCCACATAATACAGGCCATTTACAAAAAAACCACAGTGAACATCATATTCAAAGAGGAAAAAACTGAAAGCTTTTCCTCTAAAGTCAGGAACAAAACAAGGATGTCCACTCTCACTACTTTTATTCAACCTAGTACTGGAAGTCCTAGCCAAAGCAATCAGACAACAAAGAGAAAAAATGCCTACAAATTAGTAAGGAAGAAGTGAAACTATCTGCAGATGACACGGCACTATATATGCAAAACCTTCCCCCAAAAAACTATGACAAATGATAAATAAATTAAGGAGGCAGGATACAAAATCAATGTACAGAAATCTGTTGCATTTCTATACAGTAATAATGAAGCATCAGAAAGATAATTTAAGAAAATAATCCCATTTGCAATTGCACCAAAAGTAGTAAAATACCTACGAACTTAATCAAAGAGATGAAAGACCTATACTCTAAAACACTGATGAAAGAAATTGAAGAGGACACAAAGAAATGGAAAGACATTTCACACTCATGGATTGGGAGAACAAATACTGTTAAAACGTCTATATTAACCAAAGCAGTCTATACATATGATGCAATCCCTATCAAAATACAACAGTATTTTTCACAGAACTGGAACCAACAATCTTAAAATTTGTATAGAACCACAAAGGACCCTTAATAGCCAAAGCAATCTTGAGAAAGAAAAAGCTAGAGGTATCATAATTTTAGACCTCAAATTATATACAAAACTGTTGTAATCAAAACAGTATGGTGCTGTCATAAAAACAGACACATAAATCAAAGAAACAGAATGGGAAACCCAGAAATAAACCTACAATTATATGATAAATTCATCTTCAACAAAGGACGAAAGAATATGCAAAGGGAAAAAGACAGTCTCTCTAACAAATGGTGTTGGGAAAACTGGACAGTTACATACACAAGAATAAAGCTGGACCATTTTGTTTCACCATACACAAAACCAAATTCAGGATTTAAGACCTAAATGTGAGACCTGAAACCATAAAAATCCCAAAAGAGAACAAAGGCAGTAATTATTTTGACATCAGCCATACCAACATTTTTCTAGATGTCTCCTGAAGCAAGGAAATAAAAACAAAAATGAACTCTTGGAGGTACCTCAAAATAAAAAGTTTCTGTGGTGCTTGGATGGCTCAGTTAGTTAAGTGTCTGCCTTCAGTACAGGTCATGATCTCAGGGTCCTGGGATCAAGCCATTTGCAGTGACATGGATGGAGCTACAAAGTATAATGGTAAGCAAAGTCAGTCAGTCAAAGAAACATAAATACCATATGATTTCTTTCATATGTGAAATTTAGGAAACAAAATAACTGAGGAAAGGAAAAAAAGAAAGAGAGAGATAAACCAAGAAACAGGCTCATAATTATACAGAACTAAATGATGGTTGCCTGGGGGGGGGGGGAATGGGTGAAATCGATAATGGTGATTAAGGATCCACTTGTCATGAAGAGCACTAAGTGATGTATCTAATTATTGAATCACTATATTGAACACCTGAAACTAAAATAACACTGCATATTAACTACACTGGAATTAAAACAAAAACTTAATTAAAAAGTTTCATACATAGAATGCTTTTGACTACTTTTTACCATACTATTTTTTTGAAATCTATCTGCATTAATGATTTTCTCTCTTCATAATTTCTGTATACTACTCCACCACATGAATTTGTCACACATAATTTTTCATTCCATTTTGACATTTACACTGTTCTGTTATTTTCCTTTTAAAAATATTGTTTTATTTAAAACAATGAGTCCACAGGGTGCCTGGAGAGCTCAGTGGGTTAAACCATCTGGCTTTGGCTCAGGTCATGATCTCACGGTCCTTGGATCTAGCCCATGTCTGGCTCCCTGTGGGAAGTCTGTTTCTCCCTCTCCCTCTTTCCCCACTTATGTCCACTCTTAAATAAATAAATTAATTAAATAATAAAAATAAAATAAACAAAACAATGAGTCCATGATTCCTTGTGTACATGTATAGTCGTGTCATTAGAGACTATTCCTGTAAGAACTGCCCTGTCATAATATATGAACATTTTCAAGTTTCCAATATATCTAATCTTGAACCACACAAAAAAATACATAGCCAAAAGAACAAAACTTTAAAATTAGAACATTTTGGAAACTATCTTTCACAGTGCTTAATTAAACAAGACATGAAAGTTTGTTTACTACCTCCTTACTAAAGAGCTAAATGTCTTAAAAAATTAACAAGATATAGAAAGCAAAAGAGAGAAAGGAAAATGAAAGAGAAAAAGGACTCCTGAATTTGACTGTATTAAAACTAAAAACTTCTTTGCTACAAAAAGGACCATGTTCAAAATTAAAAAGCAAACAACATATTGAAAGACGATATTTACAATATATTTAAAAGATAAAGGATTGTGATCAAAATACAAAGTAATTCTTTAAAGCAAATAAGATAATTTCTTAAAGGCAGAATATGAAAGACAAATCAATTACTGAAGATGAAATCTGAATTGAAAATAAATAGATAGGGGCACGTGGGTGGCTCAGTAGCTGTACATTTGCCTTAGGCTCAGGTTGTGATCCCAGGGTCCTGGGATCAAGTACCTTATCAGGCTCCCCGCAGGGAGCCTGCTTCTACCTCTGCTTATGTCTCTGCCTCTCTGTGTCTCTCGTGAATAAATAAATTCTTAATAAAAATAAAGAAAAGAAATAGATAAAAAGATCTTTAGCCTCACCAGTAATAAAGGACATTCAAATTAAAATAATGAATGCTATCAGGTCTTACTCATCAGGTTGGCAATAACAAAAAACTCTGTTAATTTCAACTGTGGGATAAAATATAGAGAAGCAATAATTTTCACACCCAACTGTAAAAGTATAAGTCGAAATATCCCCTTTGAAAAAGAATTTGGATGTATTATAAATGTGAAAATGTACATATTATAAAACCACAATATTTTTTAAAAATGTGTTATTGGTTTAATAGATAAATCCATGAAAATAGAAGGGTCAGATATATGTGTCTGTTTTTAGAAAAATATGTATTAATATAAAAGTGACATTCTGAATAAGTGAGAAAAAGATTAGCAAATTTTCCCTGGGTACCACAATTTCTTTTATAATAGGTTTTTTTTTTTAAGATTTTATTGATTTATTCATGAGAGACACAGAGAGACACAGGCAGAGGGAGAAGCAGGCCCACCTCAGGGAGCCCAATGTGGGACTTAATCCCAGGACCCCAAGATCACGACCTGAGCCAAAGACAGATGCTCAACCACTGAGCTACCCAGGCACCCACAATTTCTTTTATAACAGACATCTCCTTTCTGTACTTCCAAGTATTTCTGGGCAAGAGAAGTCACTAGCAATAATTTTTCATTGCAGGGTAAACAACTTGAGGGCTGACTTCGCCCAAATAGCATAGCATAATATTAAAGTAGTTTCTTAACAAGTAAAGGTACAAACTGGGTGCATACATGACAAAGACTATGGTTGAAGAGAACCCAGGGTTGACGATCCCACAGGAGAAATCCTTCAAGCAGAGGGGGAATACAGTTTTTATTGGAGTACCCTGTGAATGAAAAGTATTCTTTGAAAACAATCTTATATCCAAAAATGGAAAGTCATTTTAGACTTTAATCCATTTATGATCAAGATACACAATGGGACTTTGGGTTTCTGAGGGTCAATATTCCTTCCTACATTTATTGATTTTTCTTACATTTAAATAGATGAACTGTCTCATACTTTAGGTCCTGTCTACTTTCGAAGCATGGAGTTGTGAACTTATTATACTCCATGTTGAGAGATTTTTCTCAAGTGGAAATCTAAGCCAAGTCATGTATGACAACTCTACAAAAAGATCCTAGTGATTTTGGAGGACTGTGTTTCCCATACACCGGTCATAACCTCAACTTGGCTGCTAAGGCAAATGTACTGACAAAGCCAAGTTGTGGTTCCCTTGAGAATATGTCCAATTTATAAACAAATTAAGGCCTAATATTTCTTCTCCATAACAGCTTAAAACTGAATGTTCCTTTCCTTCTATACATAATGAGAGAGATAATACAGTTTGCTAGGCTAATATCTTCAACAAACTGTGCAAGTGAAAATGCGTCTGAAGGACATCTTTCTTACCCATCATTATACTCATCTCCCAGGCTAGGTAAGTACTCCTCCTCTACCCCGCTGCACCCAGTACATCCCCAATTGTTGCAACTTTTTTAATGTCCTATCACAATTGTCTACTTAGTGTACCTTATCCTAGTACACTCTTGTGGTCTAGTCACTAAGACCATAAATTCCTTGAAGGGTATTTGTCCAGTTTCTGGCTCGACCTTCCGGATTTAAGCTAGTGCCTGGCATAGTTTTCACCCATTAAATATTTACTGAATGCCAACTAATTAATACAGTAGGCACCTATAGACACTATGTAGTGTTGCATATTGTTATGTGTGTTATTATCCATTTAAAAAAAAAACACAGACCGGGGATCCCTGGGTGGCTCAGTGGTTTGGTGCCTGCCTTTGGCCCAGGGCATGATCCTGGAGTCCCAGGATCGAGTCCCACTTTGGGCTCCTGGCATGGAGCCTGCTTCTCCCTCCTCCTGTGTCTCTGCCTGCCTCTCTCTCTCTCTCTCTCTCTCTATCATAAATAAATAAATAAATAAATAAATAAATAAATAAATAAATAAATCTTAAAACAAAACAAAACAAAACAAAACAAAACAAAACCACAGACCATGCTGATAAAGTTATGTGGTCCAGGGACTAAGTAATGAACTGTGCTCATTTTCTCATGATTTCTATCTGTTTAGTGCCTAGAGAAGAGATGGAAGAGGGAGTTGTATGAGGATCAGGGAAGGGAGAGGGAGTGGGAGGGAAGAAATAGGAGGGATTTGAAAGTAACTTCTGTACTGATTCTGCCAAATACTGAACTGATTACACATATTTGAGGTTCAAGTAGTTGAATATGTGCTAATGACCCCTTGCATGAATCTCTTTCTCCTGAGAAGCTATTTGTCTCTCCCCGGCAGTGGCTGTTTCTCCTAAGTCATTCTTCAATGTCGGCAGTTGTCATAATAGCAATCTGTCAGCCCTCCAAACCTTTATCAAGCATGCAGAATAAAAGGCTGAGGAAATTCATTTAGCCAAAATAGAAGTTTAACTCATAGCAGTTAGAACCCAGTTTGACTCTGCACATTCTTATACCAATATTGTTTTGACAGAGGAAATATATATATATATTTATATAAAACAATGTGGTATACTACTTTCCACAGTGGGTGTTTAATACATTATTGTTCTTCCAAAGAACCTCAAGTATTTTTAAAGTTGTTTTGGCTCTCAATATCCTATATACTAATAAAGAAAATCATTTTATATAAGAAACTGTGAAACATGTAATACATTTTAAATTATGTTTATGATAACCAGTTACCAAACCATGTTAACGCTTATAATGAAATTCATTGCTAATTCAAGAGCTAATTATATAGGTAACAGTCCCTACTTCTATTTGTCTTTTAAACTACCTTACAACTTTCAACTTTCTCTACTTAGTGCTTAGAATAATGTAGGAATGATAGAACAAAATTAATGCTTTAACAATAGCTATAATTATATACAGTATTTGTATAACAGTTTGTAAGTCACTAGTACCTATATGTTCTCATCTATTATAAAACTTCTAACAAAACTGTGAAATATTCCTGCCATTGTATAGATAAGAAAACAGATTAAAACTGTTGCAGAATTTGCTGAGGTATTACAGCCAGCAAGTGAAAAATGTGAAGATTAAACAAAAGTTAATTTCTAATTAGTGTTTTTCCACCCTCTAGAAAAAACCTATGGGTGTTTTTATAGCTGTATGATTTGCCTAGCTCTCAAAAATCTATCAGTGTTATGGATTGAATTGCATTCTCCAAAAAGGTGATGATTAAGTCCCACCTCCCAGGACCTGTGTATATGAATTTACTTGGAAATAGGGTCTTTATAGAGAAGATGATCAAGTTAAGATGAGGTCATCATGGTGTACCTTAATCCAAGGCAACTGGTGTCCTAATAGAGGAAATTTGGACAGAGAGAGAGAGAGAGATGGACAGAAGGAAGACAATGTGACAACACAAACAGAATGCTGTCTACAAGCTGAAGGATACCTGAGGGTATTAGACACTAGGAAATAGTCATGGAAGAGATTTTCCCTCGCATCCTTCAGAAGGAATGAAACCCGCTAATGCCTTGATTCTAGAGTACTAGCCTCCAGAAATGTGAGCAAATAATTTTGTTTTTTAAAGCCACTCACCTTTTGGTACTTCATTAAGGCAGCCCTAGGAAGCTAATATAATCAGTGATAGCCATTGATCAGTTTGTGCTCTATGAATTGAGAACTACTAGGGATTAAAAAAAAATGTATACAATACTATACTGCTTTCCACCTGAGGAATTTAGAACTTAAAGAAGCTCTTTTATTTTCATTGAACCTCATCATATACAGTTATTGAAGCCAGTTCTAAGCAGAACAAAGAGTTATCAGGAAGATAATCACCATCAGCAAACTCAGTTTTATTGCTATAGGCCTGGCATGACAAGTCAAAATGCTAACTTATCCCATCCATCATGATGTTTATCTTTAATAAATCCTTCTCTGGCCTCAAAACTCTTATCATTCCATAAACCCCCTACTGATATATAGGAAATGGCACCAAAGATAACGCTCATCTATCTGCCTTCCCTTTCCTAGGCTCTGTATCACACGCATGCATGTGCATAGGGAGAAGATGAAACCTGGCTTTGTACACCTATCTACAGCAATCTCTTAAACCTCCGCACTTTGCTGCCATGTTGGTCAAATCTCTAAATCTGAGTCTCTGGCTCCGTTTTCTCCCCTGTTCTCTGTTCCTGCTGGAAATTAGCCAGCCTCTCTTCCCTTAGCCTAAGTCCACATTTCTGGACTCCTGAATCCCAACGTGTTTTTGCAAATCTCCCCAAAGGGACTGGATGCTCCTACTAGATTAAATTCTATTCCAAATGTGATATAAACCAAATATCTTGATGGTATGGTTTTCTATATACTCACTGTTCTTGAAAATCTCAATGCTGTACTGCACTAGCCCTTAAATAAAACTGCCCACCTACATTAAGTCCAAGTTCATCGTGTAACAGTTACCACTTACTGAGGGGTTCTTATCATTACTATGATAGATGCATTATTCATGTACATCTCACAATAATCATAAGAGATAGGCACTTTGTTATTCAATTTTTACAGAGAAAGAAACTGAAGCTCAAAAAAGTTAGCAAAGTCTTGTCACTCACCCATCTCTAATTTTACTACATTTCATTGCCCCAATTCTAACAGTTTCCAGGATGTCAAACAAATGGATGATTTAAATATTGGTATTAGTATTGAGAAAATGAATGACTCCAATGACTGAATTTTTAAAAATTCTTTTGTAACTCAAAGAGTTCCCAATACTTTGCATTCAAGATTGATTGAAGAACTTATCAGTTGACAGCTGTTCATAAAAAGTATTTTTGATGATTATTATGTGATTTTTTGTCATATATCTCAAAAGAATTTTAAAGCGAGTGATGCTACTATAATAAAACTTCCATTCCCATCTCCTTTTCAGTAAATCATATTTCTTAGACATGAAATAGGAATAGAATTGATGTTGATCCTTATCTCATTTAGTAATGACATGAATACATGAACTAATTGGAAACAAAAGAGGTTCCAATCCATCTCACTGCAAGATACATATCCAAAAAAAAATGATAACCCTGGTAGAGATACCGATCAAGAGATCATAGAGCTAGACTAGTTCTCATTTACTGACAAGATCATTTTGGATGACTCAAATGCCAAACGTGGAAATCAATGTGAAAGTTCTGAACTGAGAATTTTACATCTTCTAGATAACTCCACAGAGAATAGTCATCCTAATCAATAAGAAAAGCATTTGATCAAATTTGAATGACAGCCTATGAGATAAATCTGATTATTTCTGTCTATTTCTAGAAAGCCTAAAGAAGTTCACAATGATCATTATTTCTTTCCCAATAGTGTTCAATAGACATGGATTGTCAAAGAGTTACTTGATGGCCCAATTTAAGAGCTTTCATAATTAGAGTTAAAACTGTCTACTAAGATTTACCGGTTCAGTGATACATGATTTTCTTCTATTCTAGCAACCATATCAAGAATGCAAATTGAGACAAATAATTTAATTTCTGAGAATATAGTTCAATATCTCAATAATGGGCCAAATTATGGGCTGCTAGGAGAATTAAATTACTCCAGACATGGTATGTAAAGCACCTACTATCTAACACTGAACACTAAAATTCAATCTCAAGGTACTCAAAGCTCAACCTCAGCACTAATTTTTTTTTTCATTTTGACAGTCAAATTGATACAGAATTTCAAACCATTTGAAATGAATTAGGAGCAGCTGCTCAAAAAATATATCCGAATATCAAGAGACGTTGTTCCCTCAAAGGACCAGTGATGAGCAGTTTAAAATACTTCATCATAAAGAAGATGGAGAAGGGCTCTCTTTCTTCCCCCATGGTGACAACACTCAGATTTGAACAACAGCCTCAGAAAAAGATATCATACTGTTAACCAATACAAAGCAGAGTGCTGCAGATATGATGAATTTTCCACATACTTGAGATTCCTCTGAATGTAAATACACACCACTTCCAAGGCTGAGATATACTGACAATTTCAGTTAATAAAAATACACTTTGATATTGAAGGACACATCAATTATTTTTTAAAAGAATTTTAGCACTATATTAAAACACTAAACTATGTACTTAAGATAGCTAGCTCAAAAGTAATTGCCAAGTATTTCTTAGCAAAATATGAAACGTGAGAGTTAAGAGGAAGACAAAAGATGGACAAAGGAAAACACTGTGTGACACACGTTTAAGTAAAGGAAACACTCCAGCATGTTTTTTTGTTGGAACATCCAGTTTGGCAGATGGTTGGAAGAAATATTTGAGACTCAGGTGAGGAGATTCACGTGGTTGTATTGTGACATGGCACCAGTAGCCTCAGTGATGCAGTTAAGACTTAAATGCTTGTTAGCAAAGAAGAAAAGTAAAAACTGATGCTAACAAAGAAATTAATGAATGACAAAAAGAAAATTAAGATGATCAACAAAACTAACAGTTGATTATTTGAGAAAAAAAACTCCTAGAAATTTCTGAAGAATATGAATATCAATTGGCCACTAAATAATCAGTACATTCAATTCAGTTCTAATCAAAATCCTGACCAGGACTTCCATCGATGTTGACAAATTTACTATGAAATTTATGTAGAACAATGAAAGGCCAAGAATTGACAACACACTCAAAGAGGAGTGTGGTTTGAACTTGTCTCACTATAAAATGAGAACAGAAAAGGACAGGAGAAAAGAGCAGAGAGAAGAATAAATCACATATGCATATGTGCATGTGGGTTCTATGCTTTATACAATGAATTTCACACTGACTTGTGTAATAAAATAAAAATGGAAGAAATCCATTATTAATTTTTTTTAGCAATCTCTACACCTAATGTGGGGCTTGAATTCATGACCCTGAGATAGAGTCAGATGCTCTTCAGACTGAGCCAGCCAGGAGCCCCTCCACAGAAGAAATTTTTGAACACATGGAAAGATAAGCTCCAGAATGTCCATAGTAGCACTACTGGAATAACAAAAAATGTTCAGTGATAACAAAATGGATACAATGGTTTTATAAAGTAGAATACTGTTCAACAGAACAAAAATAAATCTCATTACATAAGTAATTCTCTAAACATGTTAATCAAATAAAAAAACAAGCTGAATATTCACATTGCAATTGCATTCATATACAGATTTGAAAGCAATGAAGGTAAATAACTTATCATTTATAGCTGCAACTTTTATAGTAAAGCTATGAAGAAAAAGTACTAACCCTTTGTGAGGGGAAGAGGAAGTAAAATGAGAATACTAATGAGAGAGTTACATAAAGGGCTTCGGAAATAATAATCTTTTCTTAAATTAGGTAGTAAATATAATTAGGCTTGATCTTCAAAATATGCAGTCATCTGAATGGTCTGACTACTTAGCAAATCTAAAAGGACAACTACTATAGTTATTATTGGAGTCCAAGGCTTTCCAGGCATTATATCTTTAGGAAATGAACCTTGGAGAGTTTTAGATCCAAACAGCTGGGGTAGTGGGGTGGGAGGGACACTTGGAGGCTCAGATCAGTAGCAACTACCAGCCAGTGTGGATACATTTCAACAATCAGTAAGTAAGTCAGACTAATGCCTACCACCTGAGTAATAAATAGCCCTAGGTATATGATGGTCTTTTATTCCTTATAGCAGAGTATATATTATTTTTTGTATTAACAGCACTTCCAAATAGTAATCTAATACAAGCCACAAATGTGAGACACAGATATAATCTTGAATTTTCTGTTAGCTTCATTTTAAAAAAATGGAACATTTTAATAACATTTTGTGTAATTCAATATATACAAAACATCATTTCAATAAGTAATCAATCTATAAAAATTGCTAGTGAAATATTTGTATATTTTACACAAAAGCTTTCAAATCCATTATATATTTTATACATATAGCCCAACTCAAACTGAACTAGCCACATTTCAAGTACTTATGGAGCTAGTGGCTAAAGTATCAAACACTACAAGTATAGAATATTTCATAAATTTAAATGCTAGAATATGAATTCTCTTATGTATCAATATGAAAAGATATATCTTTTTATATTCTTTAATATAAAAAAGGGAGATGTAAAAGAGTACATACAGATCATATGATCTAATGTGCATAAGGATATGGGAAGCACCTATTTTTTATTTCAGAAAGTTTTTAAACTGTAGCAGCAGGGATCCCTGGGTGGCTCAGTGGTTGAGCGTCTGCCTTTGGCCCAGGGCGTGGTCCTGGAGTCTCCGGATCCAGTCCCACATCGAGCTCCCTGCATGGAGCCTGCTTCTCCCTCTGCCTGTGGCTCTGCCTCTCTCTCTCTCTCTCTGTCTCTCGGTCTCTCATGAATAAATAAATAAATAAATAAATAAATAAATAAATAAATAAATTTTAAAAAACTGTAGCAGCAGTGTTTCTTGAAGGAACTATAGGTTGAAGACCCATTGATTTTTTTTGCACTTACATACTTTTGTGTACTAACTTTTTAAAAGATGTAGATCTGTTAATTTTATTTTAAAGACAGGAACAAATAATTAAATGAAGCATGTCACAGTTAAGAAACTATTATGAAATGGTACTAGTTCATCTAAGGAGAGCCTCACTCACATCTCCTACTAAAGATGCCAGAACTACTGATTTGGTAATTATGTAATCATTTGCACTTTTCTGTTTTGACAGACAGGCATATGAAATAGGCCACAATGGTCGCTTGCCCTGTGTACGTTCTACCTTTCTCAGTAATGCAACCCTTGATCTAACTGAAGATGGATAGAAGATTAGGGAATTTAGTAAACCAAGACAGAAAGGTGTCTA
Organism: Vulpes vulpes; assembly: GCF_048418805.1. Classification (NCBI taxonomy): domain Eukaryota; kingdom Metazoa; phylum Chordata; class Mammalia; order Carnivora; family Canidae; genus Vulpes; species Vulpes vulpes. The sequence goes on from NC_132791.1 coordinate 28,606,508, forward strand.
AAACTTCTATGGACTATGGCTTTTAAAGACTTTAATTCAAATGAGAGGTCACAGATATACACTCCCCTGGACACTAATTTAGTAGTCTTACAAAAGAAGGAAGTGAACTTACAAACCTGACCTAGTTTGTTTCCAGCACACTCATGTTTGTGATCATCACTTTCTTTTAAGTGGACCTCAAACAACTTTTAAGAATCTTACTGAAGTTTTTCCTAGGGGCCTATCAGCATTACTATGTAATATTCCAGAGTCTCCTATATTTATTTTTTTGAAAATCAGGAGTACATGGTCCCAACTTTATTCCTGACTCCTTTCTTGTTTCCTCTATCTTCAGGATCAACAGCATTGTTGATGGCATCTCTCCTCAAAGTTCCATCAATGTTCTTAGAGTATTTAATATTGATCAGGAAAGTTGAACCCTTTTGGGGTGGTCCTGTGGTCCTGTTCTACTCTACTTTTTAAATAATGTTAGTTAGGTAATCTCTCTTGCAATGCACTTTTTATGGAGGAAAAATAAAGATCTAAGATTTGAATGACAAGGCCTCGATCTCATCATAGGTTCTTACACCACCAGCCCCAAACGGTAAGCCTATCATTTACTCTCTTTTTCTTCTCTCTGTAAAACAAAATCAAAGTTTATTTGCAGCCTTATCACTTTAGTCCAATTATTCAAGGTCTCTATTACTAAGCCAGACCAACAGCTTCCTGCCCACACGGTCAAGGTGTGTACAGTACTGCACCTGGCCATGAGAGGGCAGCAGAGGCCCAGGTGGCCATGTTGTCTACTGAGACTGTGACCAAGGAAAAATAAGACTCCTGATTTCACTAACCACAAAGATCCAGAAAAACGGAGTGCACCAAGCATGGCCTGAGCAGGAGAGCATCAGTGGTTCAATTTATTCAACATTTGATGAGTAAACTGAAAAATCAATTTCACCTTTTTAACTTTATTCTTTGCTATATTCCAGTGTCTTTTCAATATATAATGTAGACTATCATCATCAATGATCCATTCCAATAGTTACTGATTGAGCAGGTCTAGAGTCAGGCCCAGGAATTTGTATTTGATCAAACATGACAGGTGACCATCACTTGCATTAAAGTTTGAGAACCATGTCTAATCCCTTAATGAAATCCATGCAGTTTAGTTAATCTTATCTTTCATGCTATATTATTATTGCTCTTTGTATTATTATGCTCACATTGTCAACTGTTATCTTCCATTAATTTTTTTCTCTTAGGGCTCTCAATCTTAATCTCACTCATTTCCAAACTTACATATTCAGCTACAAACTATTTTAGAGTATACAGTATAATAGAAAAAACTGTGCTTGGAAATCAGATACCCCCAAGCCTCAGTTTTTCTCATTAATAGTGTTAAGATAATACAGAACATACTTGACATGAGGATTAATGAGATATATGTTAATAACTTAGAATAGCGTCATAATAAATATCAACTCAATAAACATTAATTTTACTCCTTTTATTCTTTACAGTAACCAGAGATATATAATTCACATCCCTCCCTAGGGCCCATCTCCAATGGTTCTACTCTTCAGAACAAGGACACAGGCCATCTTGCTTATTAGTACAGTATTAAAGGTAGAAGAGGGAAGAGCACTAGCCCTGCCTTGGAGAAGATATGGGTCTGAATGCTAAGGCCAGGGAAAGAAAGAAATGAGTGGCATATCCTCTCCTGTTGCAAAAGACTGAGCTCCAGTAAAAGAGGAAGACGCAGGTGAGATATAGATTTTGCTTACTGCTTAAGAACCACAGTTAAGTCGTAAACATAAAAGGATATAACAGTTTAATCCAAAAAGTTTTTCTAAAGAAACTTTGGACCCAAATTGAATATTGTCTATACAAAACGTTTCTATAAATTACTATGGTTTATTATCTATATGCAAAAATGCAAGAACAAAATCAAAATGAACAACTTATTTTGACAGATATTGATTATTGAAATAACTGGCAAACAATCAGTATTTGTCATGGAGCCAACCACCAAAGTAAGCAACCACAAGTTTGCATTAATATTGTTTGTGAAAAATAAACAGGGTCCAAATCATTAAGAAACAAAAAATAAAATGCATATAGGAAAAGATCAGAAATCAGAACCAAACTGTCACTTTGTTATTCTACATAGTTTAGGGAAACATTTCAAATGAGAGTAAAAAGAAATTATTATCTCAAGGTCTTAAAGCTATAGAGATCCTTACCAAATTTATCAATAATTCCCTTCACTCTGCAGTCCTCTAATTGCATTGAATAAAAGCCCCAGATCTCAGCAGAAGCAATTTTACCCATTTTATTACAAAGTTGAAGTTATTTTTTCAGATATCTCTTCCAGATAGAAAAGCGATTCAGTTCTCTTCAAGGCAGCTGGATACAATGCAGGGAGAGGACAATCTATGCTCTAAGCCTCAGCTTCCTCATCTGCAAAGAATTCAAACCCCACTAAACAAACAGAGAAACAGAGAAAGAATTATTATCACCTAATAATTCTAGCCAATGATAAATCTACATTGGAGCTCCTCCCCAAGTTTCCTTATATTACATAGCAACCCTTATAATGTAATATCTAAGTGCAAGCCTTGGTGTTCATAATCCTGTCTTGTACAATTTCTAAATAATATACAGCAAAGTGATTCATTTGTTTTTTACACTTCCTAACACACTATTGGAAAGAGAGTATAGATAAGCATTAGTAGCTATTGAATTCTATCCATAAAGAAATTTCTAGTAATTTTCTTCTTGTTATTTCATCATAGATATTCACTCTTTACTGAGTATCTGCAGCTGGTTAGTTCAGCTGACTAGATCAAAGAACAGGGAGTTCAAAACCATAGACCTCATTAGGCATAAAAAAGGGCTCCTAGGATGTGGAGCAAAGGGAACCCACAGTGCACTATTGGTAAGAATGTAAACTAGGACAGCCACTATGAAGAAAACAGCCTGGAAATTCTTCAAGAAGTTAAAAATAGAACTACTATATGATCCAGCAATTTCACTTCAGAGTATATCCAAAAGAACTAGAATCAAGATCTTAAAGAGATCTCTGCACACCCATGTTCACTGCAACATTATTCCCTATAGTCAAGATTTAGAAACAACTCACATGCCCACTAAGAGATGAATGGATAAAGAAAATGTGGTACATACAGCAATGGAATATTATCTAGGCTTTAAAAACAAGGGAACCTCGACATTGCAACAACACCAGTAGACCTAATGGGCATTATGCTAATGAAACAATCCAGATACAGAAAGTCAAATACTGGATTTTCTCACAAGTGGAATCTAAAATAGATTCATAGAAGCAGAGAGTAGAATGGTTGTTACCAGGGGAGGAGGGAAGTACAAAGTTTTTTTTTTTTTTTTTAATTTTTTATTTATTTACGATAGTCACAGAGAGAGAGAGAGGCAGAGACACAGGCAGAGGGAGAAGCAGGCTCCATGCACCAGGAGCCCTATGTGGGATTCGATCCCGGGTCTCCGGGATCGTGCCCTGGGCCAAAGGCAGGCGCCAAACCGTTGCGCCACCCAGGGGGATCCCCAAAGTTTCAATAACAAAAGATAAATAAGTTCTGGAGATCTACTATACAGCACAGTGCCTAGAGCCAACAATACTATATTGTATACTCAAAGTTGGCTGAGAGAGTAAATTTTATATTAAATGTTCTTACCCCTCAAAGTAATAATAATAACAAAGGCAGAAGGAAACGTTGGGAGATGATGAATAGGTTTATAGCCTTGGTGGTGATGGTTTCAAGAGTATATACTTATTCACAAATTTAATTGATAAACATTAAATATGTAAAGCTTTGTATATGTAAGTCATACCTCAATAAACCTAAAAACCATCTTAAGTAATATCCACATGTCTGTGGACAGTTCACCAAAAAGGCCTCACAAAATCAATGATAACCTCATCCACCAAGAGACACTGCCTCTTCACTTCTTGATCTCACCCACAACTGTCTCACCTCTGAAATCTTAAACTTTAGTTTCCTATTCTCAATCTCTGTATCCTCACTTCTTTCATTGTATCGCTTCTAGTATGATAATTCTTTGACCCTATTACAACTTCTAGCACCATGAGATCTTTATTCTCAAACTCTTGAGCTCCATAGTGAAGAAATTTCCTCACATATTTAGCCTAGATCTCACCCATCATTCAAAGTCATCAACTCCTATAATTTCATTATTGTTGTGCTTTCTAGCATGCCAATCTTCTTTTTAAGATTTTATTTATTTGTGACTTCAATCTAGCTCTTTCTATACTAGATAGGTCTTCTAAGCACAACATATCCAAAGAAACGAGAGCTTTAAATGATACACTGGACCAGATGGATTTCACAGATATCTACAGAACTTTACATCCAAACTCAACTGAATACACATTCTTCTCAAGTGCACATGGAACTTTCTCCAGAATAGACCACATACTGGGTCACAAATCGTGTCTGAACCAATACCAAATGATCGGGATAGTCCCCTGTATATTCTCAGACCATAATGCCTTGAAATTAGAACTTAATCACAACAAGAAGTATGGAAGGACCACAAACACGTGGAGGTTAAGGACCATCCTGCTAAAAGATGAAAAGGTCAACCAGGAAATTAAGGAAGAATTGAGAAGATTCATGGAAACTAATGAGAATGAAGATACAACCGTTCAAAATCTTTGGGATGCAGCAAAAGCAGTCCTGAGGGGGAAATACATCGCAATACAAGCATCCATTCAAAAACTGGAAAGAACTCAAATTCAAAAGCTCACCTTACACATAAAGGAACTAGAGAAAAAGCAACAAATAGACCCCACCCCCAGCAGAAGAAGACAGTTAATTAAAATTCGAGCAGAACTCAATGATATCGAGACCAAAAGAACTGTGGAACAGATCAACAGAACCAGGAGTTGGTTCTTTGAAAGAATTAATAAGATAGATAAACCATTAGCCAACCTTATTAAAAAGAAGAGAGAGAAGACTCAAATTAATAAAATCATGAATGAGAAAGGAGAGATCACTACCAACACCAAGGAAATACAAACGATTTTAAAAACATATTATGAACAGCTGTACGCCAATAAATTAGGAAATCTAGAAGAAATGGACGCATTCCTGGAAAGCCACAAACTACCAAAACTGGAGCAGGAAGAAATAGAAAACCTGAACAGGCCAATAACCAGGGAGGAAATTGAAGCAGTCATCAAAAACCTCCCGAGACACAAGACTCCAGGGCCAGATGGCTTCCCAGGGGAATTCTATCAAACGTTTAAAGAAGAAATCATACCTATTCTACTAAAGCTGTTTGGAAAGATAGAAAGAGATGGAGTACTTCCAGATTCGTTCTATGAGGCCAGCATCACCTTAATTCCGAAACCAGACAAAGACCCCACCAAAAAGGAGAATTACAGACTAATATCCCTGATGAACATGGATGCAAAAATTCTCAACAAGATACTAGCCAATAGGATCCAACAACACATTAAGAAAATTATACACCATGACCAAGTAGGATTTATCCCCGGGACACAAGGCTGGTGCAACACTCGTAAAACCATCAATGTGATTCATCATATCAGCAAGAGAAAAACCAAGAACCATATGATCCTCTCATTAGATGCAGAGAAAGCATTTGACAAAATACAGCATCCATTCCTGATCAAAACCCTTCAGAGTGTTGGGATAGAGGGAACTTTCCTCGACATCTTAAAAGCCATTTACGAAAAGCCCACAGCAAATATCATTCTCAATGGGGAAGCACTGGGAGCCTTTCCCCTAAGATCAGGAACAAGACAGGGATGTCCACTCTCACCACTGCTGTTCAACATAGTTCTGGAAGTCCTCGCCTCAGCAATCAGACAACAAAAAGACATTAAAGGCATTCAAATCGGCAAAGAAGAAGTCAAACTCTCCCTCTTCGCCGATGACATGATACTCTACATAGAAAACCCAAAAGCCTCCACCCCAAGATTGCTAGAACTCATACAGCAATTTGGTAGCGTGGCAGGATACAAAATCAATGCCCAGAAATCAATGGCATTTCTATACACTAACAATGAGACTGAAGAAAGAGAAATTAAGGAGTCAATCCCATTTACAATTGCACCCAAAAGCATAAGATACCTAGGAATAAACCTAACCAAAGAGGTAAAGGATCTATACCCTAAAAACTATAGAACACTTCTGAAAGAAATTGAGGAAGACACAAAGAGATGGAAAAATATTCCATGCTCATGGATTGGCAGAATTAATATTGTGAAAATGTCAATGTTACCCAGGGAAATTTACACGTTTAATGCAATCCCTATCAAAATACCATGGACTTTCTTCAGAGAGTTAAAACAAATTATTTTAAGATTTGTGTGGAATCAGAAAAGACCCCGAATAGCCAGGGGAATTTTAAAAAAGAAAACCATAGCTGGGGGCATCACAATGCCAGATTTCAGGTTGTACTACAAAGCTGTGGTCATCAAGACAGTGTGGTACTGGCACAAAAACAGACACATAGATCAATGGAACAGAATAGAGAACCCAGAAGTGGACCCTGAAATGTATGGTCATCTAATATTCGATAAAGGAGGAAAGACTATCCATTGGAAGAAAGACAGTCTCTTCAATAAATGGTGTTGGGAAAATTGGATATCCACATGCAGAAGAATGAAACTGGACCCCTCTCTCTCACCATACACAAAGATAAACTCAAAATGGATGAGAGATCTAAATGTGAGACAAGAGTCCATCAAAATCATAGAAGAGAACACAGGCAACACCCTTTTTGAACTCGGCCACAGTAACTTCTTGCAAGATACATCCACAAAGGCAAAAGAAACAAAAGCAAAAATGAACTATTGGGACTTCATCAAGATAAGAAGCTTTTGCACAGCAAAGGATACAATCAACAAAACTAAAAGACGACCTACAGAATGGGAGAAGATATTTGCAAATGACATATCAGATAAAGGGCTAGTTTCCAAAATCTATAAAGAACTTACTAAACTCAACACCAAAGAAACAAACAATCCAATCATGAAATGGGCAAAAGACATGAAGAGAAATCTCACAGAGGAAGACATGGACATGGCCAACATGCACATGAGAAAATGCTCTGCATCACTTGCCATCAGGGAAATACAAATCAAAACCACAATGAGATACCACCTCACACCAGTGAGAATGGGGAAAATTAACAAGGCAGGAAACCACAAATGTTGGAGAGGATGCGGAGAAAAGGGAACCCTCTTACACTGTTGGTGGGAATGTGAACTGGTGCAGCCACTCTGGAAAACTGTGTGGAGGTTCCTCAAAGAGTTAAAAATAGACCTGCCCTACGACCCAGCAATGCACTGTTGGGGATTTACCCCAAAGATTCAGATGCAATGAAACGTCGGGACACCTGCACCCCGATGTTTCTATCAGCAATGGCCACAATAGCCAAACTGTGGAAGGAGCCTCGGTGTCCATCGAAAGATGAATGGATAAAGAAGATGTGGTTTATGTATACAATGGAATATTACTCAGCAATAAGAAACGACAAATACCCACCATTTGCTTCAACGTGGATGGAACTGGAGGGTATTATGCTGAGTGAAATAAGTCAATCGGAGAAGGACAAACAGTGTATGTTCTCATTCATTTGGGGAATATGAATAATAGTGAAAGGGAATATAAAGGAAGGGAAAAGAAATGTTGGGAAATATCAGGATGGGAGACAGAACATAAAGTCTCCTAACTCAGGGAAACGAACTAGGGGTGGTGGAAGGGGAGGAGGGCGGGTGTTGGTGGGGAATGGGTGACGGGCACTGAGGTGGACACTTGACGGGATGAGCACTGGGTGTTTTTCTGTATGTTGGTAAATTGAACACTAATAAAAATATATTAAAAAATAAATAAATAAATAAATAAATTAATTAAATAAAATTATAGAAATAAAAAAAAAACTTTAAGTCCTTTAAATAAGTAGTTTCTGTGTATTTCTAATACCAGTAATAAATAGTGTGTACTTGTTTAAAAAAAAAAAGATTTTATTTATTTATTTGATAGAGAGAGAATGAGTGACAGTGAGGGTAGTTAGGGGTAGAAGGAGAGAATCTTCAAGCAGATTCCCCACTGAATATAGAGCCTGACATGGGGCTCAATCCCACAACCCATGAGACCATAACCTGAGCCAAAACCGAGAGTCGGATGCTAAGCCACTGAGCCACCCAGTTGCTCTAGCATGCTAACCTTCTATCAGCCTATTCATCTGGCTTCCCGACCCTTCCCTTCATCCAAATGGCTAAGAATCACTGGAGAAAAAGGTACAAGATGTGGAATAACATTACTACTAACTCAACCTTCTCCCTTTCCATTTCTCTTAACATCTTTTTTAAATAGTCCCAGCTGGTGAATTCACTTCTCAGCAGATGAACTAACAACAGAATTCCAAATTCACAGAGAAAAGAGAGGACATTGTGACTTTCTTACTGCTTTTCTTCTTCCTTGTCAGCCTTTTCTTTGCAGGGAGAGAGAGTGAGAAGAGGAGAAGCAGGTTGAGTACTTCCAGTATTCCATTTTATCTAATCTGCTGGCTTATTAGCTATACAACTTAATGTTTTTATTTCAAGTCACTTCTCTAGGATTTATAATATGCATTGTGAACTCACTACAGTCTTCCTCCACTAACGTTGTATCACTTCACATAAATGGAAGAACCTTGTCACAGTATATTCCATAACCCAAACCTACCACGATTCGTGTTGTTATACTTTTTATTTTTACATGTTGTGAACCCCAAAATACACTGTTGTTGACTTAATTACAATTTAAAGAAACAAAATATTGGAAAGAAAAAGACTTTTCTATTTATCTACACATTAACCATTTTAGTACTCTTCATCTCTGGCAGATCCAGCTATTCGTCTCATATTATTTTCCTTTAATGTTTCTTATAGTACAGTTCTGCTAGGTTCTCTCATTGTCTAAAAATGTCTTTTTTGCCTTCCTTTATATATTTTTACCAAATATGGAATTTTAGTTTGACTTTTTCCTTTCTTTCAGGCCTGTAGAGAAGCCATTCCATTATTTTCTGGTTTGAATGGTTTCTAATGAGAAGTCACCAACATTTCCTATCTTTGTGTCTCCCTATAAAAAGTGTCTCCCACTCACTTTGGCTGCTTTTAATATTTTCTCTATATCACTGCATCTCAACAATTTGATCATGATGTGCCATCATTTTGGGTGGAGGTGTTCCTTTCTTAGATTCTTTCAGCTTCACAGAGTCCTATGTGTATAGTTTTAATCAAGAAAGAAATCTTTTTCTCAGTATTTCTTTTAATATTTACTCTGACACTTCTTCTTTCTGGAACACCAATTGCATGCATGTTAGCTTGTTTAGCATTATCCTACAAGTCACTGAGACTCTATACAGGTTGTTTGTTTGTTTGTTTGTTTGTTTGTTTTTAAAGCCTGTTGTGTGTGACAACTTTGATTTGAATAGTTTCTATTGCTCTTGGAGTTTATAGATTATTAAACCAAACTATTGAATTTTTTATTTCAGGTATTGCAGTTTTTAGCTTTAGAAGTTACACTTGGTTATTTTTTATACCTTCTATTTCTCATCTATCCATGTTTTTAACTCACTGAATATTTTTATAATACTGCTTTAAAGTCCTCATCTGATAATTTCATCATCCTTGTCATTTCTTCTTCTGTTTCTATTAACGTATTCATTGCTGGTTATAGGTCATATTTTCCTGTTTCTTTGCATATCTGGTAACTTTGTATTATATGCTAGGAATTGTATATTGTATGTTACAGAGCATCTGGATTTTGTTGTTTTCCTTTAAAGAGGGTTACTTTTTTTGCAAGACAGGTTTCAGACTGATATTTTTGAGCCTTATTTTAATACCTTAAAAGGCAGGTCTAAAATAGCACTGTAAGAACAGTTTACCCCTATGACAAATAGTTTACCCCATGATCCTTTACTCAGTCCCTACTGAAAGCCCCAAGTTCTACAAAGTCTTTCCACTGTTGCTGGTCAAATTCAAATGCTCCCAACCCTGTGAAAGCTCTGGGAGTTATGCAGCACATATTTATCTCATGGTGGCTCTTTCTCTGGTAGTTGCACTTTGTACTGAATATAATGAACTTGCTTTACAGTTCTAAGTCTGTCCAAATCTGGTTCAAGCTTTAAGGTGATCAAAAGAGGATATCGGACTACCACCTTGATTAAATTGCATAGGTTTGGTATATGTTCTAGCATCAGTATTAATCTTATGCTATTTGTAATAAGACCTAAGATAACTACACACTGATTCTGGCCAGATTAGAACTTCTGATATGACCAGTCTTATTAATCAGGCTTATGAAGATCTAACTCTTTGAGGGTCTCAGGAAGAACACACTGTGGAGCCTAGGAGAGATTTAGATTGTCTTTAAATTTCTAAATCCTCTGTAGAGATTAAATATATACAGCTAATGATTTTTTTCCCTAGAGAATTAACAAACGTGCTTCCTGGGAGCCAAGACACTTCCATTTGAAGGATATAGAATGGCATGATGCTGTCCCAAAAGCTGCTTCTTATAATTGCACATTTCTCTTTGGACCTTAAGAAACCTTAAAAGATCTCAAATGGCATCAGAGACCCTATTGCTTAAACATACATTCAGAAACATTTGATCTTCATTTTTCACTTCTGCCTAAGCAATAGCACAGCAATTAATTCTCTTTACCAATAGAGAGTCATGACCTGAGACAAAAACAGAAAAAACAGAATGAGCCTGACAAAGAAGTTAGTTATTTTGGTTTATTTCCATTATATTTTTTTCAAATGTGACAAAACAAAGAGGGGAAAACTATCAACTTTCTTCTTAAAAGTTGTCCTTGAAGGTAAAAGTTCCACTGAAATTCCTACCTCCTATGTGTTATCTTTTGGAGGTTCCTAAGAAATCTATTACCAGTCTACAAATTCCTGCTTTGTTTTAGTTTTTCCAAGTTGCCTCAAAACATACCTGGATGGCAGGGAGCAGAACAAACAAGAAACAAGTTGAGTGACCCAACTAAGGGCCCTTTTTGCTGACTAGAATTGATATAGATACCAACTCTCATTATGGCTGGTCAAGGTATCAAGGGACGGTAGGCATAAATTTTTACCATTCTTAGTAAAAGTAGAAACATATGTTCTATAGTTTGTAATAAAGGAAAAGTTCCATAAGAGAAAATATCAGTGGATCTTATAACCTAGCACAATATTCCCACATTGATATTCTGCTGTAACTGGATCTGAATTTTTTGGGCACATGGATTTCTCCAAGAATCTCATGAAAATTTTATTTACCTTCTAGAAAAATCATATTCACATGAATAAGATGTATTTCATCCTTGGATTTCTCTCCCTGTCCCAACATGTACATGTGCACACACATGCCTGTGCCCCATGCACACAGCTTTAGGTAATAAATGATCCTAAAACTTTTACCATTAATAACCATCACTACCATGAGAACTATAGGAGAGTGGCACTGATTCCCTTCCAACATTCTGGAGAGAACAAGTGATTTTCTTCACAATTGAGTCACAGCTGAAAAAGATCTAAGACCTAATGAAGGTTAGGGGATACAAAGACAAAAATAGAGTAAATTATAATCCCATAAATTGATTTACCAGGCATGGCTGCCTTCCAAGGAACTGTCTCAATCACCTCTGCATTGCAAAGTCCAAACTAAACAAAGGGAGACTCAAAAGAGATCATCAGAAAGGTAAGCTCTTTTCAGAGACAAAAAAGGAAGAGTTTCTCTGCTTTTGTTACCTTATTGGGACCTAGAAATATGGTTTCATATAACTCATGACCATATTTGGAGGTGGTCATGAAAATATGTGCAAAAATTTCTTCTTTATCAACAGTTGAAAACCCAGGACATGAATTTGGATAAGGGGTGGATATAGGCTGGCAGATAAGACACTGAAGAGTGTGACTAACACATGAAGTTGTCTCCATCTCGAGGTGACAGAAGGCAGAATCTGCCATGAGATTTCTAGCACTTAGAAGACTTCTTTGGGGGAGTTACTGGGGGTTCTTTAGCAAGATCGGGGAAAGCTTTTTTCTTTTTGCATTCAATGAGTATCTATCTCCACTTGGTTCCCTTGCAGTAACAGAGACTTGAAAGACAGCAGAGCTCATAGGAAAAGAACGTAGCTTCCCCTGGAGACAAGACTAAAGCTGTGGTTTGAATTAATAAAAAAATTAATGCATATTGACAACTAAGATGCCAAAAAGTGAAGGTAGCAGGTCTGGAGAGGGAATTTAGGAATCCCTTGCATATTATCTGATTCCCTTTGCATCTACTCTCAATTGTAACAGACCCCAAGATGCTCTACAAGAGTGGGTTACCTACAGCAGAAATAAGATGCTAAAGGACATAGGCTCTGGTGACCTCTATGGCAAGACCAGCTCCAAGAGGAAAGAAATGCAGCTGTACCTTTGAAGAAGGAGGAGTTTATTAGTCTCTTGAAGACTACAAATGGAAGATGGAGGAGACTGGGAGACTGGAGAGGCCTAAGGACCTGTAAATAAGGGAATATTAAGCTGAGATAGCAATGAATAAAACCATTTTGTATAGGAATTAACATCCTCATGTGACAATATTCTTTAGATGTAGGAAAGAATACAAAAGAACTGATGGTTCAATTAGCATGTATTCCTGAATTAAAGCAACCTGGATAGGGCCATCTGAGGAATCACTGGGTGGGTGAAGAGGGAAACATATAGTTAGTTCATAGCCACTTGAGGTGACTTAATTCATTTAATGAAAACCAGGGCTAAAAAATATATTAAGAATGTAGATGTTCAAACAGTTGAGATGAGAGTGCTCCAGCCTGTAGGCACTCTCTGTGAGGAAAAGCCCAGGGCTGACAAAAGCATCAGAGCCTTAGAGATGATCTAGGCAAACTTTCATTTTATAGTTGAAGAAACTGAATGAGGCCAGAGGAGGTGGAGTGATTTGCCATAGGTCACATACACAGTTGGGTCAGCATAGATGTGATATTTAAGCCCTTAGGTAATCTCTTCTAGTATCCTATTCCTTCCAAGAATATGAGATCATTTTGATCTGTGCCACAAATTCATCTAACAACTATAAAGGCAAACACTTGATAAGCAGAGACAATATACTATCAGAGATAACATTTATTTGGCCTACAAACTAATAAAATCAGTGATAATGCATGTGATTGGATAAGACCACTATCTGTCATATGCACGTTAGTCAGTTCACCTGCCCAACTTGTGCTCCAAAATGGACATTTTTATAGTTGTTCCAATAAGGGACTTAACCATAGTAGAAATTACCAACATATGTAGAATCTTAAACATTATTAGGACACTGACATGATCAGAAGGAAATTCCTAACACCGGGTGTTTTACCATGCTAATTTCCTCTTTGAGATTTATCCATAATGAGGAGAAAAAAGACAAATTCAACAGAAATTCCAATTTTTCTTCACATGAAAATGAATTTTGGCTTCTCATAGATCTCAAAGTGCAGACCCCCAATACTTAATAAGACATCATAAACAGAACAGAAGAACATAAGCTTTTTAAACTTTATTCATCATAAGAGCTATTAAGCTTTTTCACAGTGGGTTTGCCACCAGAACACAAGTGTTGTGAAAACCACCGAATGAAATGAAAAGACTCACATCATCATCATTAGACATGTAGATTAGGGCAAGTCTACCACTACTGATCTACAAATGTAGTAGGACTGACAAAAGAACTATTGAAAAATTTGAGAAGGAGGCTGCTGAGATAGGAAAGGGCTCCTTCAAGCATTCCTGGGTCTTGGATAAACTGAAAGCTGAATGTGAATGCAGCATCACTATTGATTATTTCCCTGTGGAAATTTGAGACCAGCAAGTATTATGTGACCATCAGTGATGCCCCAGGATACTTTATCAGAAACATGATTACAGGCACATCTCAGCTGGCTGTGCTGTTCTGATTGTCGCTGCTGGTGTTGGTGAATTTGAAGCAGATATCTCCAAGAATGGGCAGACCCATGAGCATGCCCTTCTGGCTTACACACTGGGTGTAAAACAACTAATTGTTGGTGTTAACAAATGGATTCCACTGAGCCACCCAACAGCCAGAAGAGAAACGAGGAAATCATTAAGGAAGTCAGCACCTACATTAAGAAAATTGGCTACAACCCCAACACAGTAGCATTTGCAAATTTCTGGTTGGAATGGTTACATGCTAGAGCATGCTAACATGCCTTGGTTTAAGGGATGGAAAGTCACCCATAAAGATAAGAATGCAGTGGAACCACAGTGCTTGAAGCTCTGGATTGCATTCTGCCACCAACTCATCCATCTAACTAATAAGCCCTTGTGTCTGCCTCTCTAGGACGTCTACAAAATTGGTGGTACTGGTACTGTCCCTGTGGGCTGAGTAGAGACTGGTGTTCTTAAGCCTGGCATGGTGGTCACCTTTGCTCCAGTCAATGTTATAATTGAAGTAAAGTCTGTTGAAATCCACCATGAAGCTTTGAGTGAGGCTCTTCCTGGGGACAATGTGGGCTTTAATGTCAAGAAGGTATCTGTCAAATATGTTTGACATGGCAATGTGACTGGTAACAGCAAAAATGACCCACCAATGGAAGCAGCTGGCTTCACAGCTCAGGTGATCATCCTGAACCAACCAGGCCACCATATCAGTGCTGGATATGCACCTGTGCTGGATTGTCACACAGCTCACATTGCTTACAAATACGCTGAGCTGAAGGAGAAAATAGATCATTGTTCTGGAAAAAGCTGGAAGATAGTCCCAAGTTTTTGAAATCTAGTGATGCTACCATTCTTGATATGGTTTCTGGCAAGCCTATGTATGTAGAGAGCTTCTCTATCCTACTTTGGGCTGTTTTGCTGCTCATGACATGAGATAGATGGTTGCTGTGGGTGTCATCAAAGTAGTCGACAAGAAGGCAACTGGAGCTGGCAAGGTCGCCAAGTCTGCCCAGAAAGCTCAGAAGGCTAAGTGAATATTATCCCCAATACCTGCCACCTCAGTTTTAATCAGTGGTGGAAGAATGGTCTCAGAACCGTTTGTGTCAATTGGCCATTTAAGTTTAATAGTAAAAGACTGGTTAATGATAATGCATTGTAAGGAGAATGTTTTGTGGACCATTTGTTCTTGTGTGTGTATGTGGCAGTTTTAAGTTATTACTTTTTAAATTCAGTATTTTAATGGAAATAACTTGGCCAAAAATCTGTCACAGAACGTTGGAACCCATCAAAATAAAAGTCTAATAAGACAAAAAAAAAGTGCTATTAAAATCATACTATAAGTAGGAGAAATTTTTTATAATCCTTATGGAACTCTCAAAAACTAGAATTCATTTTTCTCTATTAGGGTGCAATTTGGCCAGAAGGAACATGGTGACTTCTCACTTTTGAGTTCACCCAGGACTATGATTTAATAGGAGGAAATCCTTTCATGAGAAGAATAAGAAACATATAAGGAAGGTAGAGTGGATCCTCCCATGAAACTATTTGCAACCACTACTACCACAAATACACACAGACTGTAATGTATTCAGATTTGACTAAGAGGCATGAAGAATAAGAATAAAGATTATTAGGATTCTGGGAGCTTATAAGAACTAATCTCCAAAATATAAAGAACTATTGCCATATAGAAAATAGTGTAGGAGTGTGGTAAACAATATGACTAAAATATGGGATGCCCAGGTGTCTCAGTTGGTTAAGCCTCCAACTCTTTTTTTTTTGGGGGGAGGCCTCAGGTCATAATCCCATGGGTCATGTGATCCAGCCCTGTATCTAGCTGCATCCTCAGTGGTGGGGGGCAGGGGGTGGGGGGTCTACTTGAGTTTCTCTTCCTCTCCCCCTCCCACTACCTGCTTTAGCTCACTCTCAAATCAAGAAAGAAAGAAAGAAAGAAAGAAAGAAAGAAAGAAAGAAAGAAGAAATAAAATAGAAGTGACTATTTCAGTGCACTCTACCCTTGGCTCTTGAAATGATTATTTACATGGAGAAGTAAACGGCATATGAATGTAATCATGGATACAACAGTAAAGGTAAAACAAATGACATCACATATTCATTTGCAGGAAAAGCAATTACAAAGCTTTTGTTTTGTTTCTCCTCCCACCATCTCTCCTGAATCTCTCACCTGCCTACTGAGGATATCAGGGTAGAGAGTGCTAGAGAGGAACAAGGAACATCCTGGCTTCCATGTAAGCACTAAGGATCTATGGTAATGCTGAGTGTCAAAGGTAGATTATCAGAAAGTGACCTCACCTCCCACTCATTTACCTGTTTTCTGTTGTTTCATCTTCACTGAAAAGTTTTTCTGAGGATCACTGGTAACCATCAAGTTATTAAATAGGATCCTCCAAACCTTCTTTGATATCATGTGGCCTTGACCTCCTATTTACTCTTGAAACTCTTGACTTAGGAGACACTAAGGAGATTTCCTCATTTTTGACTAATCCTCTCAGTTCTTTTGCCAGTGGCTCTTCTCCAGACCCCCTCTGCACAGTCATTCCCAAAGAGTCCATCCAGTCACCTGGTTCTCAGTCCCCTGGCAATATCATCAGCAATCCTGGCACTCATTCACCATCAGCTCTCTCCCCATAATATGTTTGTCTAGAAGTTGACAGAATGTACATAGCTTTTCCTTTAATGTTCCCAACAACCTACTGATCTTTATTTTACAGAGGAAAAAACAGAGACTCAGACAAATGTAAGTCATGGGCCCAGGGTCTCAAAGGTAGAAAGTTGCAAAGTCTAGGGGCACCTGGGTGGCTTAGTCAGTTGTATCCAACTCTTGTTTCAGCTCAGGTCATAATCTCAGGGTTGTGAGACTGAGCCCCAAGTGAGGCTCTACCCTCAGTGTGTGCAGTATGGTTGGGATTCTCTCTCCCTCTGCCTGTTCCCCTCCTCCCACTTGCACACTCTCTCTCAAAATAAATAAATAAATTCTTTAAAAAAAAAAGTGACAAAGTCTGTAAACAACCCTCTCACTTAAGTCCAGGGCTCTTTCACCCCATAAATGTCTCCAAATGACTCCCAAATATATACCCGAATTGTCCAATCTTCTTCACCATGTTCCAAATAACACATTACCCACTTTTATGAAAATTTATATGAATACCCCCATGACTTGCCATATTCCTCAAATGCTTCCTCCTTTGATCTCTTTTTTGAGATATAATTGGCATAAAATATGGTATTAGTTTCAAGTGTACAACAAGATGATTCAAAATTTGTATATATCATAAAATGATCACCACACTAAATCTATTCAATACCCACAACCATATACAGTTAGAAAGTTTCCTTGTGATGAGAACTTTTAAGCTTTACTCTCTCAGCAACTTTCACATATATGATACAATTTTATTAACTGTAGTCTCCAAGCTGTACATTCCATCCTTACTTATTTTATAATTGGTTTATAATTGGCTTTATCTCCCACCTAAATCTTTCGATTCACAAAACTTATGTCCCTGTTCTGGTTCTTGGATTTGCTTCCTAGAGGCCTAAACTACTGTACTATTGCCTTAAAATATGTTAATAAACTTTTAATGTCTCTACTTCCTGCCTCTACCATGCTCTAATTTACCTCATGCCTCATTCTGAATTAATCTTGTTATGTCCTTTTCATTGCTTTTAGTGGCTCTGCATTACCTTTAGAATAAAGTCCAAATGTCCAAAATCCCATATCATTAGGCCCTATTCTATACAGAATTTTACCCACTATTCTTATGACATATAGCATGCATTCTACACCAAGCCACCCTGGACTATTTACTGTCCCAATGAAGACATTTTCTGGTGGTATGTGCATAAAGCTATTTGTTAAATCAAGCCTATTGAGAAAGCATTGGTATTATCCAATTATTTAACAGTAAAGAGAAGCAGCCCCTTTCCTATTACCCTGTATTTCTATTAGTTAGCATTCCTTTGGATAGGCAGTCTACAGCCTTTTTATCTCCCAGCTCTTACATATTGGTATGTGCATACTGGTTTTCACTGCACAAATAAGCAACTCAAAACTTTGATGGCATATGTTGCTGTACTTTAGTCATGATACTAATATTGTAGGCTGACTGACCAAAATATTACTAGTGGTACAAAATTGGGGACATTCATTTTCCATAAAAAAGACTTACCATAAATACTGAAAATGCATCGTAATAGCATTATTCTTGCCAGTACACAAAATAAATTACTCCTCCTTTGCATAATAGCTAAAATGCAGTTCCATAAAACTTGATTTCAGACATTTATAAGTAAAGTAACAAAAGTAATTTGTTAAGTTTGCACACTAATAATTATAAAGTAGAACTATAGAGACATTAACAGTCACATAATCTCAAAGATGCTAAGTCTTCATGGTCTCTGGGACTGTTAACTAGATAGATGTGCTAAGAAATAAATACCTGGAGAGTGATTAAAGCATTAACTTGTCAAAATAAAACCTCCATTTATATTGTGTTATGCCCCCAAATGTTGGTCTCAAAAAATCGCCTAATTATATCACATTATATCTTGTTAGTTGTGGGTCACTTGACCGAACAGACTGGTAGGAAAAGAAAAGTGAAAGCAAAAATCTCATGCTGGATGTCCTTTCCTCTGTTCTGTTTAGAAGACATCTCTACTGTCTCATTTAGGGAGGACTTGCTGTGGGTTGACCTACACCCACTGTTTTTCCAAATGGCTTCCTGTGGGCTAAAGATGGCACCTGCAGATCCCAGCTTCCCAAGGTCTTCCCAGTAGTGTAAGGCAAGCTAGTCAACAATGCGGCTCTGTCCTCATTCTACTCTCCTCATTCCTACTTTCCTCATTCTCTCCATTTGCTCTGATCTCTTCTGTTTCCTTGTCCAGAGGCTTTTCAGGGAAAGACCATCACATAGAAAAGTGAATTAGAAAGCTAGAATCATGGTCCTGACCTTGTCCCTAAGTAGCTGAGTGACCTTTGCCAATTTACTCTACCTATCCTTGTCCCACCGACTACATGTGTAATAGCTGGAATCCTATTTCCCATGCTTATTGTGAAAATCCAAGGAGATCAAACGAAGTAAAACATTTTGAAAAGAGCACTGTGTTAAGCTCAAGTCTTTTTCCCCACTATCTTTCAGCTTCAAACAACTATATTGATATTCTGAACTTTAACCAAGAGAATGCAAACCAAAGTACAGAGAGTGGCATTCCAAGATAGTACAAGAGAGAAAAATCCATCACTATAATCCCAATTTCCTCATTCTATTCTTAGTATTTTCTTAAAAGACCATGAAGAAAAGATAAAATAAGATAAAAACAGAGAAGGAGGCAAAACATAAGAGATTCCATAGGTGAGAAAACAAACAGGGTTGCTGGAGAGGAGGTGGGTGGGAGGATGGGCTAAATGGGTGATGGGTAGTAAGGGAGGAGACTTGTTGGGATGAGCACTAGGCATTATATGTAAGTAATGAATCACTGAATTCTACCCCTAAACCCAATACTATACTGTTAACTAACTTGAATTTAAATAAATAAATAAATAAATAAGTGACCATGAAGTGCCCCTTGATCCCTCTGCCATTGAATCTTCATAAAGAGAAAGACGTTTGGCATTGGAAATAGTAAAAGCCCTTGACAAGTTGGAGGGGAAGTGATTCAGGGGGCAAAGAAATATGTTCTGGCTATCAATTACCCAAAGAGATGAAAGCAGATTCCTGACATCTCTGAGGAGGTATAAAATTATACTTTTAGGGGTGTGAAGAAAAGAAAGGGAGTATATAAACATATAAAGTACAAATAAAGGAAGATGAAAATTAGTAAATTGTTAAGTATAATAAACAATATGCTATTAGTTTTGAGTGCACATCATAGTGATTGGATATTTTTATACATTACAATATGATCTCCATCATAACTCTAATTACCATCTGTCACCAAAGTTCTTACAAGATTATTGGCTATATTCCTTATGCAATACATTACACCTCCATGACTTTTTTTTTTTAACTTATTTAATTTTTGCCCTTGACCTAGCCTGCCTCCAATCCTGCCCCTCTCTGGTAGGTAACCAACAGTTTGTTGCCTGGGTCTATTTCTGTTTTGTTTGTTCATTTATTTTGTTTTTCAGATTCTTCATACAAGTGAAATCATACATTAGTTTTTCTCTAACTTATTTCACTTAGCATAATACCCTCTATGTCCAACCATGTTGCCTCAGATTTTATCATAGATTCTTTGGGGAAAAAATGATACATCCTAAGAAAGGTCACAAGATGGCACTTAGCAAACATTAACTCTCTTACCTCATCTCATATGCCTCCTGTGGCAGCTGCCCCAACAGCCCAGGGCTTGCAGGGCCAGCCTGCTTTCTTTCCATCCTTAATACTTTAGCATGGCTCTAGTCATCTGCCTGGAATTCTTTATTTGGCTTGACTTCTGACCTGATTACTGGAAAACTTATAAAGCCTTTGGGCTACAGTAAGAGTGCATATTTGGACAAAAGTCATTGCCTCCAAATTTGTCTCCCTTGAAATTGCAACTGAGGATGAACTGTAACAAGTACCTTCGTTCTCTAACAAGAGGTGCTTGATAGCCTAGAGGACTTGCCTATCAGAGAAAGGCAAACCAGTTATGGGTTCTTTGTCCAACATGCACATTTGAGGAGGCTACAGGATCCTTATGGAGAACAATCAGTACAAATTTGTTTGGAGTTATTTAGTTATAGACCTAGGAGAATGAATGTAAGAATTTCCCATCCCCTGTTCCCTTTTGCCTCCAGGTAAGCAGAAGTGGCGTCAAAAACAATATTGTGTATGTAGAGGATGCGATTGGGGATAAAAGAGTCCTTGCCAGAGGGCATTCTGCTTTCCAGCCAACCCAGCTACAGGCTTGATGAGCAGAACACATGCACTCATTGGTCTGGCTATCAGAGCTGACAAAAAATAAGTTCAAGTTCAGTAAGAGAGGGATATAAGTATTTCGTGGGGCCCAAGTGACATGGAGAGTCACAGAGTTTAAGTCACCTTGAAAGCATACCTCTCAAGAGGACCCCCACATGAGAAGATGAGTCCATGAAAAAGGTTTATTCTAGGTTTTGTGGGACCTCAAGTATATGTAATTTGGGAGGTCATCTTTGATGTATACAAAATTAGGCACAAAAGCCAAAGTTTATTTAGAATTAGAAAATAAATAATAAAACACAAATTTTTAAAAGCTAAAAAATGTAAGAAACCCCAAAATCCAGAAAATAATATTTTCATTAATTATCTGACATTCACCTATAATAATTCTTTCCCAAAAATTTTTGGTTGCATATTTTTGATACCTATTCCATATGACAGCAATAGGAAATTTAAAAATCATTTAGCTTTTCCTTAGGTATGGTTCAGTTATTTTTCTTTAATTTGTAATAGTTAAGAAAGCTCTCTGCTTTAAACCTTATTTTGATGATGTCATGAAATCTGGAAAACTAACCCATTTCCTTTCTACCCTTAATATTTGGAAGAACTTCACACATGCTAGCTCTGAGCCTTACATGTTTCAAATCTTGCTTCTTCTCTATTACCCACATGCTTCTGAGGCCAGGTGCCACAGGACACTTCAAGTTTAAAAAAAAAAAAAAAAAAACATCCTCTGTCCCTGCACCTTCCTGTCACCATGTGTGATTAAAATATTTCTAGAAGCCATTTCACCCTGGATGGCTAGCAAAATCTCATAGCCTTTGAACCACACAAATATATCCCATTAAATCCTGGCTAATTGAATCCCCAAACCAAACTTTCCCTTAGTCAGCTCCCCCAAATTCCAACAACACCCTGAGCTTATTAGACATAAGGTGAATATTTCCAAGGGAAAATCGGAATGGAAAGAAGCTTCAGTCTTAACTGCTCGTGCTAAAATAGCTTACTCTTAGAAATTTTACAAAAGCAGATAACTGTGTGAACACACTGCTAGGGGCTTTCCCCAGGCCTTGGTAGGAGCCTGTGCACAGGAGAGCCCTTAGGCTAAAGCATCATTAGCTTTAGGGTAAATCCTCTTCCCTATGTGAGTTATGTAATTGGCATAGGAACTGAGGAGGAGTCAAAGATGCCAGCTAGAAAAGGATGAATGCACATCTGAAAATTGTCCATTTCTAAGGTCCAGAGGTATTGGAAGATCTACCAAATTACACCAGAAAGAACATGGGGATATCAACTATGACAAGGGCATGAACAGTCAAGAAAGATGAACTGTATTAGTGAAGTGAAAAAGCATGTGTGTGCCCCTCTGTCACTCCCTCCCCTTTCCCAACATTGAAACAGCCAGAAATAACATAGTGAACAGAAGAGGACAGAGCAAGAGACAGGAGAAAACTTAAAACATGTGGAGCTGGGATAGGGTGAGGCAGGTGAGGCACATCTAAGGAGGCACTCATGCTAGTCCAGGCTCTGAGACCATGACCAGCCTACCCCCTTCTACACCTGGGTCAAGGAAGATGTCATCAGTTGAATGAGACAAGGGAATTTTGACTCCTAGCACATTAGGCTAATGAGATTCTGATCATTTATAACTCAAAGTGACTAAAAGTATGATATCATCTCAATTTAGACTGAGAACTAGAGCAGATTTAGAAGACAAAGGTGGAATTAAGATATTTCCTAATGTACCTCAATGAGCATTTCCTGGCTATATTTCAAGAAGGAAGCAATTGCTCTGGTCGCACAGAGGATTAAGGCCAAACTCCCCAGCTTGGCTAACAAGAGCTCCCATCTTATCCTCCACCATCATCTCTGGTCCAGACACCACCATCACTGTTGTAATGAAACCCATCAGGCCCCTTAAGTGCACTGTGCCTGGCCCCTCATCCTCCCCCTGCCTTGAATTTCCCTCCCCTTCTCTCTCTTCTATGTCCCTTTCTGCCTTTAGGAAGGGCCAAGGGAACTTTGCTTTACTACCTCAGACAGAATGAGTACTTCCATCCTCTGAGCTCCACTGCTGCTGTTCTTGCCCCCTGTTAGGGCATTTAACACATGGCTGTATCTTGTGTTTCGAGTTCTGACCACCCCCTTCCCCTAGCCTAAAACAATATCCTTCTAGGTAGGGAGTGTCACTTATTTAACCTTGTACTACAGTGTTTTTTAAACACAGATCCTGACATGTATGGTTTGGATTTTTTAAATTTTATTTACTTATTCATGAGAGACACAGAGAGAGGCAAAAACATATGCAGAGGGAGAAGCAGGCTCCCTCGAGGAGCCTGATGTGGGACTCCATCCCAGAACTCCGGGATCACGCCCTGAGCCAAAGGCAAACGCTCAGCCACTGAGCCACCCAGGCATCCCAGTTTTCTTTCAATAAATGTTAATCCAGTATGAAAAGGATCTTTTTGCTTAGTGAATGCAATCACCGGTTTATCATCACATGCTTGAGCCATCCATCCCCAAAGATGTCATAATCGAAGGTAAAATCAGAAATAAACTCTTCTGCTTGAAATTACTACATTAAATAAGTCACTTCAGTTTAGAAATTTTCTCAATTAGGCACAGATAACAAGCAAACCTCTCAAGAAAAATGCTGAATAGTGAACCACATTTAAAAGGGGGCTCTGGTGATTTCTTAAGGGAAAAATGCCCTTAGATTCAAAGATTTCAGACTCCAGGTAATAATGACTAAGTTATTGACTAAACACAACTTTTCCCAGGTAAATTTCTCTGAATGTGTTCTTCTTCTCCTTCCTTCTGGAATGCAGTCAACTCCTTTGAGGTACTAAGTCTTCATTTTAACTAACTAATAACCCAATTTACTTTTAATCAGAGTATCACAATGGAGCACACTGAGAAAGCACACTCTAAGATTTGCTTGAGGTAGATAGGAGGTTGTTAAAGATACTCTGATTGCTATCTATTTCAATGATTTCAATCCCTTGATGTTTGCTATCTCCATGGAATCCTAAAAACTTGAACTTACCCTGAACATTTGAAAATCTCTGCCTGGGCAGCCTGGGTGGCTCAGGGGTTTAGTGCTGCCTGCAGCCCAGGCTGTGATCCTAGAGACCCCGAATGTCCCATGTCAGGTTCCCTGCATAGAGCCTGCTTCTCCCTCTGCCTCTCTGTGTCTCTCATGAATAAATAAAATCTTAAACAAAACAAACAAACAAACAAAAAAAACCCTCTGCCTTAACAGCTTCTGAAGGAAGATAGCTATACGCCAGACAGACTTACTATTTCTTGTGTGAATTTGTCTTAAGAACAAGGCAATGTTCACAGTAAACATGTTTTAACAGCATACCAGACCAGAGCAGTATGATAAAATCTCCTTTTCAGAGTTTGAGAGTTTTAAGTGGAAGATCCTAACAACATTCCATAATCTTGATTTTGACATCTGTCAAATTATAAAACATGAACTACATGGCAATAAAATGGGTATGGCTTTAATGGGTATATGGTAAAAAATGTTTTCCTGGGGTACGTCTTTATATACATTTCATGCCTCTCTTAATAAATGAAATCATATTTGAGTGAAAGACTTTAAGTCACTGTATGCGGGACCCAGCAGAGACCAGCCCCTCTCCCTCTCTCTCTGCTAGAGCACTGGAGAATACTGGAAAAGAAGGAGTGAAGGGGACAAAGGAGCATGGTTTTAGGTGATGACTGCTTGAGCTGAAACAGTGACAACCTGTTAGTGCTCCTAACTCCCAGCAAGTTGACACAACCAGGGCCAAGAGTTGGTAGAAGGTGGGGTACACCAGCAGGTGCTGAATATGATTTATTTGTGGTAAATAAGGCAATTCTTCCATAACCCTTTTTAAAATTTAAATAATAAGTTATAATGTCGATGCAGGATTTTGTAGGTGGAAGGATTTCCACTGAAAGGATTTTGTTCCACTGAAACGCACTAAGAAGGACAGCACTCTTGTGTATGCACACTCCAACTGACACGTGTGATACCATGGTTGTCCCTCCTCTCCCCAACCCCGACCCCACTTCTCAGTACAACTGCCACTTCTCCCTGAACGGTGGAGGTGTGCTAGCCACTCCTTGAAAGTGAAAGCAGATGCTATTCATAATTAGACCAGGACATCAGTAATAAACTACACATCTCCAAGGCAAACCTGATGGCTCAGGCAATCTGTAAGACCAACACAATTAAAAGAAAGGTGACATAAAGAACCCAAGTGTAATCAAGGGGAAAACAGGATACCAAATTTAAAGAGAGAAAATCTTTTCCTATCCTCCTAAGATCTGCTACTTCATAATGTCACCAGTCTCTCCTAAGAAACCGCTTCCCAACTGGGGCCCATATATGTAGGTCACTTTTATGATAAAATAGCTATAGCAATATTACTCGTAATAACTTCTTCTCCCCTTAGGGACACTTCCTAAAGCAGGCCTGGCTCAGGCGACTGTTGGAATAGTGCTGGGGGAGAGGGCCACGTGCTGGCCACTCTTCCACCTAGGCCTCTCTGGCAACATCCTCAAGACTTTTCAACCAATGGCTCAGGAACTTCTCTTAAGGCTCTTCTCTGATGAAAAGACCCTGCCAGGCCAAACCTCCCCTATGTTCACACCTACAAATAGCAGCACTTTAAAGTTACACTCAGGATTATATAAACCAAATTATGATGTATCTGCTTGCTGTTAAATATAAGCCCACTATTCAAAAACCAGTCAGAGCTGACCATGAAAAACAACATTAAAGCAGAACCAGAGAAGGGCTTTTTATATCTATTTTAAATCTTTAGATCTTATTCTTTTAGTCTGAGGGATTTACCCTTTTAAGGATATGCTTTGTTCAGTCCCACTTTCAAAAAGTGTTTAAAGCAGCTCATGTAAAAATATGAACATATATTCACAAGATAAAGTTAAGAAATATCAAAATACAAAAAACAAAGGATTCTTGAGTTTTTATAAAAACAATAAAATAATTAAAAATACAAAAAGTAGAAATTCAGCAACAGTATAAAGAAGAGTATCACTTATGTCAGCAAAAAGAATGTACTCTAGTTTCTAGTTAGTTAGGAGACTTGAAAAAGGTGATTTGTTGGAATTAAATTGGTCTCTCTGAAAATACATGGTTACTTAGAAGCTATAGGAAATGATGCCTGTGTGTGATTGGTAGTGATTAAAACCCTTTTTTTAAAGAAACACGAAACACTCCTTTCCCTCACCTCACTCCCCAAGTACAAAATTGCCCTCTCTCCTCATCTCTCACTTCTCTGTTTGGGTGCTCGTACTGCAAAGGAAAGATATGATTTTTGAGGACACTCACACAAGGCAATAAGAGATCATATTTTAGAAAATGAGAGGCCAGTCTCATAGTCACTGTCTCAGGAGTAGCGCAATTATGAGGAACACTGAAATGGATCCTTAGAGAGGTAGTGTCTTGAGAGAGAGGAAATGAGAGGGCACAGGAAACATGAAATGTGTGCCTTTGAGTCCATAGATTAGCAAATCTCTGACCACAAAGGTTTAGCTGCTGCCACGCTGGAGAAAGCAAGCAGGAAAGAAGGACAGTCCCGATTACTGATTGACAGAAGTTTCCAGGGCAAAGCAGAATTATTTAAAGGCACCTCAAGTGGAATCTGATTGCACATCCTCATGAAGTGCCAGTATAAATGATTCACATTTCCTGGCGGCCAGAGTGGTTGCAGAGCCGACCAGTAATCTGTTGTCTCAGAGGTTTTAACATTTTTTAATTCAAATCAGCAGCACTGCCTGGTGTGTCTAAAGTCCTACATCTGATGAGTCCTGTAATTAAAGACCCACATCACCTTTGAGCAGCCACTTCAAGGTCTGCCTGCATCTTGTGCTCAATTTGCTTTTTCACTTGAGGTGAAAAATCTAATTATATGAACAACAAATAGTGTTATTCTTTTCCCCTCTTGGCAAAAGCCCTATGTTAAGTGTCACCAATTATTTAGCTAATCATAACACTATGCATAGCACTGCTAATCCCTTAACAGCATCATTTACTCTGGGTCAAGAAGTTCACTCTCCCTTAGTTGCTAATGAATTTCTTTTCTTGGATTCATTGGGTATGACCTCGAAAGCACGTCAAAGAGCTACTTTAGCATTAAGATTGTCACCTGGATAGACTACATCCTGTGTCATGTAGAAACAAGAAAGCTTCAAATTAGAAAGAACTGATTTCAAATCAAGTATGTTCACTCATCTAAAAATTAAAAATCTCCCTATGCGAGAATTGCTCTTCAATGGGTATAAGTTTCAGTCATGCAAGATGATTAAATTCTAGAGATCTGCTGGACAGCACTGTACCTATAGTTAATAATGCTGTGCTGTACTCTTAAAATTTTGTTAAGAGGGAAGATCTCATGCTAAGTATCTTTACCATGATAACAAAAAATTAACAAGTGTTTGTGGAGAGTGTACTATGTACCCAGTGCCATAACTTACTAATTATGTCACACAAGAAAAATTATTTAATTTCACAAGCATTGGTTTTTCTCTAAATGCAAAACAGACATAATAGTACTTCAGGCACACAATTGTTTTGTTAAGATCAAAGAAGAGGCTATGTGATAATAATTGCTATATTTGATGTATTTCATTCTGGCTCAGTGCTAAACACAATACAAAGCATTTTGACACAAATTAGCACAATATTTGGTTCATGGTGGCTACCCAAAAGGGTTCATTTATTCCTTTTTCTTCCTACAAGATCCCTGACCAAATCACTCACCAAGACATTGGCACTGTTTGTCTCCATTCTCCAGAAAATCTCTTGCTGCTCTGCTTCTTTGAAACAAAAATCTAATTCACTATTAGCATGGGAGGTGAAAAGCCCATCGTGAAAATATAAATACGTTATAGTGTGTGTATACCAGAGGAGCTGGATGACTTCAAGATAATATTTCTAACTCCTTCTTTTGCAGCCTATTTATGAGATAAGCAGGTGATAGCAGTTTCCATTGTGAAGCTTGAAATCCATCAAATAAAAAAAAATAATAAAAGGAGGAGAAATAAGAAATGTATCTAACTCATCTTGCAGTTCATTTCCTTCCCATTTCTTGTTTTTTGTTATTGTTGTTGTAGTTTTGCCAAGAATGTCCTCAGGGTTAACATTTCCCAGCAGCAATCCCTCTTTTCACACAATCTGCTCATTTTAGAGATTTTTCCCCTTAAGTTCCTCTTGTTTCGCTATATTTCTCTGCATGTCACACCTTGTCAAAGAACAACTCAGAAATACTCAGTTGAAGCATGGCTTAGCAGACGTTAGCCCATGGGCCAAATTCAGCCTCTTTCTGATTTTCTATGGTCCATGAACTAAATTTTGTTTTCATTTTTAAATGGTTAAAAATAAATCAAAAGAAGAATAGTGTTTCATAACACAGAAGGCTACATGAAAACCAAATTTCAGTACCTGTAAATAACAAAGGTAACATCACCAAGATGGTAACAGCACTTTCCTGACTTTGGTCATCTTCACGAAAAGAATTAACTATAGTTCATGGGCAAGACACCACTGAGAAAATTCTAGAACACACTGCTGAAACAATGCCTGGACCACAAAAACCAAGACAGGCTACATTAGAAGGATGAGAGGAATAGCTACACATTGACACATTGCCCATCCTCAGGCTGGGTTAGCAGCACACCAAGAGGTCTCCTCTGAGCCTACAGTTCCTCCAGTGAAAAAACAGATCACAGTGGATGTTCCCCTCCCTCAGCATGTGGGTTACTTCTTGGGAGCCCCCACTCTGGTCTCACTTCTTGGAGATCTCAGAGGAATCTGTAGGGCTTGACCACTGGAATCTGATTGTGATGCAAAAGGGAGAAACTGGCAACAACCGGCATGTAGATCTTAGCAAACCACATTCCTATGCAACACCCAAGTAAGCAGTCCCAACCAGCAATTTTGCTCATCTGCAAATCCAAGACAGTGGCACAGTCTAACCAAGAAACTAGACAGAGTGTAGGTCCGCTTGATTTAGATCTTCAAGCAAAAAACCTTGCCAGCCCTAGAGCCGGGTTTGCCCCCACTCAAACAGGAGAGCTGACTCACAGCTCACTGCTATGTGTAGCTCTTGGCTCTACCGTATCAGGAAGGCTAACCAGAACACCTGAAAGCTGCTTAGCCCAGCAATGCTCAAGCAGAGACTATGGTAGGCAGAGATGATAGTGTGAAGAACAAAGCCAGTGGCACTGTTTAGCCAGAGGACCTGGGGAGCAGGTCAGCTTGAGTCAAGGCCACAAAAAAGAACCTTTTCAGGCTATAACCCATTAATGAGCATAGCTCCCACACTCTCTACCAGAAACACCTAGAGGGATGCTTGTAGCTGGTCCAAAAGGGCAAGGGAGACAATTCCTAGCTTCATCCACAGCTGAGTGTAGCTCCTGCCTGCACCCCACCCCACAAACCAAAAAACTGAGCAGGAACATCTGGGAGGCTGCTTGAACTGGCTCTCCCATTCTGACCAGGCAGGAGAGAAAATCCACTTTAAAGACACACATAGATTGAGAGTGAAGGGATGGGAGAAGATACTTCAAGCAAATGGTAACAACACAACAAAAGCAGGGGTAGGTAAAAGCAGGTACACTACGTATCAGACAAAAAAATTAAAAATGGTAAAAAGAGACAGAGAAAGTGATTATATTAATACAGGTACTCACCCATCAAGAAGATACAACAATTGTAAATATTTATGCACCTAATATCAGAACACCTAAATATATAAAGCAACAACTATCAGAGCTAAAAGAATAAACAGAAATACATTAATAGTGTACAATGAAAGATCCAGTCATCCAGACAGAATATCAATTGGGAAACAGTGGATCTGAATACACTATAAACCAAACAGACCTAACTGACATATATACAAAATGTTCTATCCAACAGAAATACAACATTCTTCTCAAACACACATGAAACATTTTCTAGGGTAGACAATAGGTTAGTCCAAAAACAAGCCTTAGAAAATTAAAAAAGAATCATACCAAGTTCCTGACCACAAAATATAAAACTAGAAATCAGTAACAAGAGGAAAAGTGGAAAATCCACAAATTATATGGAAGTTGAACACTCTCTTGAACAACCAATGGATCAAAGAAGAAATTAAAGGGGAGATAAGTATACTAAAACAAATGAAAATAGAAACATAACATTGCAAAACTTATGGGAGGCAGCATAAGCAGTTCTAAGAGGAAAGTTCATAGCAATAAATGCCTACATTAAAAACAAGAGAGATCTCCATCTAACATTGCACCTTAATAAGGAACTCAAAAAAGAACAACAAACTGAGCCCAAAGTTAACAGAAGGAAGGAAATATTAAAGATCAGACCGGAAATAAATAGAGAACAGAAAAACAATACAAAATATTAACAAAACTAAGAGTTAATTCTTTGAAAAGGTAAAAAATGATAAACTTTTAGATAAACTAACCAAGGAAAAAGAAGAACACAAATCAGAAGTATAAATGAAAAAAAAAGGACATTATAACTGATGATGCAGAAATACAAAGAATCATAAAAGGCTATTCTAACACAATAATATGGTAGCAAATTAGATAACCTAAAAGGAATAGAAAAATTCTTAGAAACATACAACCTACCAAGACTGAATCAGGAAGACATAGAAAGTATGAACAGACCAATTACTAGTAAGGAGAATGAATTATTAATCAAGTAACTCCAATGAAGGAATTACCAGATAGCTCTACTATGGACTTTATCAAACATTTATAGAGAAGTGTCATTTTTCCCCAAACTCTTCTAAAAATTGGAAAGGAAGGAAAACTCTTGAACTCATTTTATAAGGCCAGCCTTACCCTGACACCAAAGCCAGGAAAGGGCAGTGAAAAGAGAAAAAAAAAAAGCAATATCCCTGATAAATATAAATGCAAAATTTTTCAATAAAATGCTAGCAAAACAAATTCAGCAGCACTTAAAAAGGATCATTGACCATGATCAGGTAGGATTTACTCCTGGAATACAAGAGTAGTTCAAAATACACTAATCAATAAATCTCATACATCAAATAAATACAATAAAAGAAATCATATAATCATCTCAGAAGACACAGAAAAATCATTGGGCAAAATTCAGCATCTGTTCATTATAAATACTTAACAAATTAGGTATAAAGGGAATATACTTCATTTGTGGCAAGCCCACAGCAAGTATCATACTCAATGGTAAAAGACTGAAAACATTCCTCTAAAATCAGGAACAAGAAAAGAGTGACCACTCTCACCACTCCTATTTAACACAGTATTGGAATTCCTAGCCAGAGCAATCAGCAAGAAAAAGAAATAAGAGTTGTCAGAATTGGAAATAAAGAACTAAAATCTCCTCTATTTGCAGATGACATGATTTTATATAGAGAAAATCCTGAAGACTCCACCAAAAGAATGTTATATCTAATCAATATGGTTTCAGGAAAGTTTCAAGACACAAAATTAATATAAAAAACTATAGATATATAAAACAAGTAGCAGGGCGCCTGGGTGGGTCAGTCGGTTAAGCACCTGCCTTTGGCTCAGGTCATGATTCCAGGGTCCTGGGATAGAGCCCTGCAATGGGTGCCCTGCTCCACGTAGAGCCTGCTTCTCCCTCTCCCTCTGCCTGCTGCTCCCCCTGCTTGTTCTCTTTCTCTCTGTGTCACGTAAATAAATAAAAATTCTTAAAAAACCTCAGTAGCATTTCTATACACTAACAAAAAATTATCTGAATAAGAAATAAAACTAGTTATAATAGCATCAATAACTTAGCATCCAAGTACTTAGGAATAGTCTTAACCCAAGAGGAGAGAGATCTCCACCAAAAACTGTAATACACTGATCAAAGAAATCAAAGAAGATATAAATAAATCCAAATGCATCCTGTGTTTATGAATTAGTACTATTAAAATGTCCATACTACACAAAGTCATCTATAGATTCAATGCAATCTTTATCAAGACTTCCATGGCATTTTTTATATAAGTAGAAAAACCAATTTTAAAATTCTTGTGGAACCACAAAAATCCTCAGACAAAACAATCTCAAGCAAGAAGAACAAAGCAGAAGGCATCACAATTCCTCATTTCAAGCTAAATTATAAAGCTATAGTAACCAACACAGCATGATAGTGGCATAAAAACAGATGCATAGATTAATGGAACAGAATCAAGAGCCCAGGAATAAATCATGTATATACAGTCAATGAATATTTGACAAGGAAACTGAGAATACACAATGTAGAAAAGACAGAGACAGTCTCTTCAATAAACAGTGCTGGGAAAACTGGGTAATTCATGTAAAAGAAAGAAACTGGACCCCTATTTTATACCACTTATACAAATTCATTCAAAATGAATTAAAGATTTAAACATAAGACTGGACACCCTAAAACCTTTAGAAGAAAACATGGGGGAAAACTCCTAGATATGGATTTTGGCAAGCATTTTTTGCATGTGACACCTAAAGCAGAAGCATCAAAGTAAGAAATAAGCAAGCGGAACTACATCAAACTAAAATAAATAAATAAATAAAAACCTTTGCACAGCAAAGAAACTATCAACAAAATGAAAAGGCAACCTGCAGAATGGGAAAGAAATATTTGCAAGCCATATATCTGGTAAGGGATTAATATCCTATATGTGTGTTTGTGTGCGTGTCTATGTGTGTATTTAAAATAAAATATATATATTTTTAAAAGTCACACAACTCTATAGCAAAAAAAAAAATTATCCCATTAAAAATACACAAAGGACCTGAATAGATATTCTTCTAAAGATGATTTCATGAATGCGAATACATGAAAAGGTGCTCAACATCACTAATCATCAGGGAAATGCAAATCAAATCAGAATGGGATATCACCTCATGCCTGTTAGAATAGCTATCATCAAAAAGACATAGATTAACAAATGTCAGTGAGAATGTGGAGGAAAGGGAACCCTTTTGTGCATTGTTGGTGGGATTGTAAATTGGTACAGTCACTATGCAAAACATTATGGAAATTCCTCAAAAATTTAAAAATATAACTACTACAGGACCCAGCAATTCCACTTCTGGAAATATATCCAAAGGAAATGAACACACTATGTCAAAGAGATATCTGCACCCCTAAGTTTACTGTAGCATTATTTATAATAGCCAAGACATGGAAACAACCCAAGTGTCCATAGATGGATATATGGGTAAAGAAGTTGAAACATACACACATACACCATTGCTCAGCCATAAAAAAGAAAGGAAATCTACGAAAGAAAACAGTCCTTGAGCAGTAAGATGGAGTCGTTGAAGGAGGCAATTTCCATTATTTGAGGAGTTTCTAAGAAACACTGCTATTTCAGAAGTATGATATGTCTGTCTCAGTGATGGCTGCTGGTAGCCTATCCGTGGAATTTTAGTTAAGCACCCAGTATTTCTTTTTGAGTTTTCAGTTTCCCTTTATTTCTAACTCAGATCCCACATGAGCCAGGTTGACCATGGGGACTTTACTCTTGATTCTGTATCATTAACTAAGGATCCACCTGGGATATTGGCTGCAGAGTAACAAAGAAATAACTATATATCAGAGAAAGGAGGAAGTCCAAGAGCAGAAGGGAGATCAAAAATTCTTTAGGAAACCTGGAATTCAACTTGTATGTAGTTTTCTCTTCAGCCTAGACCTAACCAAGGAAAGGAAGTCCCATGGATAATGGCAGCTAACTTTAAATAACCAAGTGACCTTTTCTCTAAGTTAATGATGGTTTCATTTTTCTCCTAAATTTTTACCCAAACACAAGAAGGTGTTTCAGTCATCTGAACTACTTCTGCTGGTTAGTTGGGCCTCTAAAAGTTTGAAGAGATAGCAGTTCACTGCTATTGGAACTCTAGTCAGCCTTAAGTTGTGGTTTGGACATTCTAGCATGGGAACTTTGAAACAGGGCAGAAATCCTCACATTTACTAATGATATCCAGTATCTCACATGCATTCTGGTAAATTATTATCAGGCACTAAATAAATCAGTAATATCTGGAGGGGAGTGGTTATCTTCAAAAACATGGGAAGGGAAGATGACCCATTCAAAAGTATAGGTCATATTTTGATATGGTAAGCACACAAACATACACCCCTGAGATAAGCATTTTTAAAACAATCAAATGTGCTATTTATGATAAACAGTTGCTATCCACTATTCTCTAGTCTTAATGGGTGTGACTATGGTAAAGGACATACAAATTGGTGAAATTAAATAAATCTTGTAATGATTTCTGCATAGCTTGCATCATTAATTCCATGTTCATTTCTGTCCCTTTCCTCTGAATTTCCTTGAAGCTCTGTAAAATATTAACAATAGCAGTTAATTGTTGTGTTGACTACAAAAGGGGAACATAGCTGTGTTGACTGCAAAAGGGAACATAGCTATACATGGGGCTGTAAGAACCTCACCAGAGTAGTCTGAGGCCAGATGTCAAACCCAAGAGTTGAAAAGATAGCTGCCAACCTTGAAATTACTTAGAAATAGCTCATTTAAGGAGTCTGAAGGATTTATTTACTTACTTATTTAAAGATTTTATTTATTTGATTGAGAGAGAAACTGAGAGACAGAGCACAAACAGAAGGAGAAGGGCCACAGGAGGGAAGGAAGCAGACTCCCACTCAGTAGGGAACCAATGAAGGGCTAGATCCCAGGACCCTGAGATCATGTACTCAGCTGAAAGCAAACACTTAACCAACTGAGTGACTCAGGCACCCCAAGAGTTTGAAGAATTTAAATAAAAGGATTTGATTTAAAAAAAAAAAAAAAGGAAGGAGAAAAGTATTATAAATGGTCCCAAGTCTTATGGACAAGAATATTCATTTTTCACTCTTAAATAAAAATCAAGAAAAAGACAATTAAGTCTTAATACTAAAACTCTTAGTGTTTTGTTTTTAACCAGATGGATAGCACTTACAACAACCTAACAATATCTATTAATTAACTCATAACTAAGTTTTTCTCTCTCTGAATTGTAGTTTCAATAATAGTCTGGGGCTTTCTTAAAAAGCCAGGGCATTTAGAGCATAGAAGTTAAGTTTCTTAGGTTTAGAAACTCTTGAATTCTCTTAATCTATACAGATAAAAACACTAGATATACCCTATAGATCAACCTGAATAAGAATTTTTTTTAATTTAAGAGGCTTTATAATATACTTATTAGTCTCCTCCAAATAGGTAAATGTATTTCAACCTATTTGCTTAGAAAACCATGTAAACACAGTAAAGGAATAGTCTCAGTATCCTGGGAAAGGTAGGGAAATTTGGAAGCAGGTATTCTCCGTAGTACAGAGTCATTTTTCTGGTCCTAATTTTTGGGTAGGTATCTAAGCATACGAACAGAATTTCCTAACTCTGGTATAAGGAGTTCACTGTTAGAAGTTCATTGTTTCTCACCCCTTCAGACAAGAAGCGGTTTTCTCTAACGTTTGTCCAGAGGGATTGCAAGTTAAGATAAGGGCTTAACTTGAAGGTCTGTCTACACTTTGTTCTAGCCACTCAAAGGTTTTCCTCACATCTTGATTTAGTTCATTTGTGAATTTCTGTAAAATTGTTCTATTACTTTCAAGAGAGATGAGAAAAAAATGCACTCAGAATACTTCAGGTTTTTCAGGTCTTAATGAGGAGACATGAAACTTAAGATAAGCCAAAAGTAGTAATTCCCATTCAATCTGCATTTTCTCTTCAATACATATTCATATTTTTATATAAACAGTGTTAAGAAAAAAAAGCAAAACTCAGAATTCAGAATAAAATTCTCTTCTCTTTAAATGGTAGATCTTTGGGCACCTGGTTGGCTCAGTCAACAGAACATATGACTCCTGATCTTGGGGTGGGAAGTTCAAGCTCTACATTGGGCCCAGAGCTCACTTAAAAAAAAAAAATTAATGAATGAATGGCAGATCTGTCTGAAGTACACAAAAAAATCACACAGTAACTAGTTTTCAAAAGATCCTGGGGGAGAGTGATACAGAGATACAGGGATCTGGCCATAAATTCAAAAAGCGCTATGAATATAAAGAGACTATGAACAAGGCTCGTTTGAGGATTTTTAAAAATCTGGTTTTGCTTTCTTCATTTATAGATATGGAGACAGAGAAACTAATAGCTTCAGTTTCACAATCATGTCAAAAGCAAATACAAACACTTTGTGCCCATTATTTGATTTTGCCTTTTGAAGATTTCATAGACTCATATACAAACAGTGCTATCACAGTTAGGACACCATATCTAGACTACTGGAGTGCAAACAAACATGACAGACAACACAAAGAATTCTATCAGTGATGGAAGAGCAAATGGTCAGTGGTGTAGGAAGTGACACATGACTTCTCAACCCTGTGACTCAAACCACCAGCCAGTGATCTGAATAAATGTAGTCAGTTTAGCAGCAATGAGATGGAGGACTCAGAACTCAGGTGATACTAGGATCATCCCTGCAGACATATAAGAATCACAGCATGAAGAGACATCCAGATTTTTTGACTCTTGATACCAGATTCCCTATTGTTGGACCACTCAACTACAGAGACCAGATGATCAGACCACACAATACTTCCCCATGTTACTGTCACCAATCAAGAGAAAGGAATAACAATACAAAAATCATAACCAGGACAAAACTAGACTGGGTCAGGAACCAGATTCAGTTCATGCATATTAAAAGTTATCTGCTGAATAGAGGGATTCTGTAAAGATAGGAGAGGATGAAATATAAAGGAATCAGTGGTAAGCCATGAACCAAGCAGTACATAGATAATAACAGTTTAGTAATATACTATAATTGCTAAATATATTTATTTCATTCAATTTTACCTTGGAGGCTCTAGAAAATGCTATAGGACTAGAAAATTTATCAATTGGTTTAAATATTAAAAATGATTTTTTGCAGATTTTACTGTATGCCAGGAAAATTCAAGCAGCTTCAGTTAAAAAACAACAACAACAACAACAAACCTGGAAGTAACAAGAAAGCTTAGTAAGATGCTAAATAAAACGTAAATATAATAAATATAAGTATAAAATGATTAAAAGTAGCTTCTCTTTATACCAATAACTCAATAGAAATGAAAAAATCCAGTTAAAAATAGTGTTGAGATAAAAAAAAAAATTTTAAGGCTGCATATGTAGATACAACATACCCGCAAACCCCAACTAAATACCATGAGCACAAAAATTTCAACTATGTTAATTATGTTTATTTTGAGGTGGTGGATTATGGGTTATGATTAATTTCTTCCTTACACATATATGTGTTAAGTTTTTCTGCAATCAGCACGTATTATTTAAATGGTGCTCTCCAAAATGAGCTGTTGTCACCTGGGAGGAGGGAGTATGATGGTAGGTAGGCAGTGATGAGCATGGTGGCATAAGATGGAACAAGTTGATACATCAGGGTAAGGAGAGAAAATATTACAACTTCTATGTATGACTTCTTATTCTTATGTTAGAGAAATATGTATCACTTACAGCAATCCAACTATCCTGAGAATACTGCCAGAAGGATTGGGATGACAGTGAGTGGCATCTTCATTTGTTCACTTTTGGCATACTCAACAGTTTTACACCTGGACTCTGCCTAATTAAATGGATTTGTAGATTACATTATCTCAAATGATACAATACTTGGCAACAGAAACAATGTGATACTTTGTTATGAGATAGTAAGTAATCACAACAACTCCTATCACACAGATATTCACTGTTAATTACCTGGCAACATTTTTAATCAAAGGTGAATAATACATTTTTCATTTTCCAAAAAATATAA
This sequence comes from Vulpes vulpes, assembly GCF_048418805.1. Classification (NCBI taxonomy): domain Eukaryota; kingdom Metazoa; phylum Chordata; class Mammalia; order Carnivora; family Canidae; genus Vulpes; species Vulpes vulpes. The sequence goes on from NC_132791.1 coordinate 28,644,239, forward strand.
AACAAAGAAATGCCTCAAAATGATTGATATATTTTCTGTCATAACAAGTGGTGGTCAGTGGTTTATTATACAGCAGTTAGTGAAAAACTAGAATTATGATCTTTACTTTCAAGTTAAATGTGACATTTCAACAGTGGATGAGAAAGCAACTGCTTTTAAAAGGAAATTTGGAAAATAGAGAACATCTATTTGTAGGAACAGGACATTTGTAGGACTGGTATCAGATCAGAGAAGTGGTAATTTGTGAGCCAAATTACAAAAAAAAAATCTTTGCCTAATTGGTTGATGAAGGAAAATGTCCTAGAATCTTGTGGAGTATTTCCTAGTATCTGCCTGGCAAAGAGTATTTTTTTAAATGTCTGTTAAATAAGTGAATATGCAGGTGCAAAGAGTCTCAGATTTTCTGTATTTCCTGTAATGTCCCAGTCCTGGCATTTGATAATTTTAGATGCTCAGATTATAGGAGCCCAGCAATCAGAGATTGTCAGAATTGAACAGATTATTGGATTTTTTTCCCCAGAGAAATTAGATAAATTTCCCTAGAACATAATCCTTTCATCTGATTCTCACAGCAGACCTGATGAGGTGAAGTATTAAATTTCAAAATGCATGAATATTTTTTTATTCTCTGTTCCTCCTTGGAGAGAGAATTTAATATTCTGAAGAATGCAGAGATTGATTCAAAAGCTTGTAGTAGGTTACATTCCTCCCTATCAGTTATCAGCTCTGCAACCCTTGGCAAGTAACTTGCCATCTGAGCCCCAGTCTCCCCAACTAAGGAATGGTAAGACGGTTACTGATATTACCCAGAGGTGTGCAGCATATACACTGCAACTAACAACATCAATTTTGGTTTGGGTTGTTACTCCTCAATCCCTGCCTCCATCAGATGCTCCCCAGATTGTGCTCAGAGAAACTGCTAGCCCAAGTCAAGGAAGTACTAATTGGGTTCCCTGTAGGGGAGCCTAGACTTGCCTGAAGCACTTTGGCTTCTTTCTCTTTGTTCCATTTATCTTTCAGCTGTGAGTGGATTTTCTTCTCTTAATATTACTTTGGCTATTTTACTGAGGACAAATCCCCCTGGCTATGTCTGTGTCTATAACCCAGTCTCTCTCAACGGAGAGACAGTGCCCTTCCCCAATGAGACAAAATATGCTTTGAGAGCAGCTCTAAACTACCACTGTTATTACCTCCTGTCTTGTTGTTCTGTGGCAAATTCTGAGGTGTCTCATTTTTATTTCTTTTCAATTCTTCATCTCCCACCCGGAAAGAGCTCACCAACACCTCCTGCTTCATAAAAATTGCTTTCTGATTCTGAAAAGGCATTTACTCTCTGGTACATTCTTCAGCCCTTCACATCTTTTCTGAACAGATAGTTTTCTTTGTTCCTTTTCAAGTTGGGAGAAAAACTTCAACTAATCCCAGCAAGATGTAAATCCTGTCATTTGCAAATGTTTCTGCTTCAGGTGAACATAGAAGACATTTAGTGAGCATATATGATATACTGAGTAATATGCTTGCAGCTTAGAGATGAATAGAACACAGTTCCTCATCTACAAGGAGTTCACAGAATAGATCAACATGAAAATTATCACATGGTGGTGCCAAGAATGCCCCTGTCGAGAGAAGGGTCTAACTTCTAGCCAGAGGCTTTTTTATGCAATTATTCCTATCTTGCCTTGTTTCAGAAAAGACTTACACTTTTTCATGTTGATTTAACTTGTACAGGCCTCTTCAGAATTTTGTCTTTCTTTGTTTATTTACTGCATTTTGGAATATCTCTTGGATCATTTTAGTCCATGCCCTACCCGGGCATAGAGTGATCGGTGGGTGGCCAGAGCTAGATGTAATGCAGATTAAATGCAGTCATTCTACAGCATAGTAGAGGTAATGCTGGGGAAGTAAGAAAAATCCAGAAGGAAACACCCATGGTTCCAGAGAGAACCTGGCCAATACAGGTGACCAAACTGAAGCTGTTCAGACTGAAGATAATACTATAAAGACCCATGACAGCTGCTGTATTAGTTACCTACAGCTGCATAACAAATTCCCACAAACTTAGCAGCCTAAAAAAAATAGGTATTTATTGTCACAAAGTTCTGTAAGTCAGAAGTTCATTTTGGCTAAGTTGGGTTGTTGGATCAGGGTTTCAAACTCGAGATGTCACGTCAATTAAATTCTCTTTTGGAGGCTTCAGGGAAGAATTTCCAAGCTCATTCAGATTGTTGACAGAATTCATTTCTATGATGGTGTATATCTGCAGTCATGTCCTCTGGCTGGTTGTTGGCCGGAGGTCACTCTCAGCTCATGAAGACTATTCTCAGGCCCTTGAATATTGGCTCCTACCATATTCAAAGTCAGCTACAGTTGATCTCCATCACATGGAATCCATCGCATGCTTCAAATCTCAGACTTCAAAGCACAGACTTTTTAAGGATTCACCTGATTAGGCCAGGTCCACAAAGGATAGTTGACTAGTCAACTGTGCCAGGTAACATAACCTAATCATGGAGATGCTATCCCATCATAATCTTGGTCACACCAACACTCAATGGAAGAGGATTATATAAGAGACCCTAAGCAAAGAAAACTTGGGGGCCATTGAGCATGTCATCAACCACAGCTAGGTTCCCCTTCTGGTGCTGAGAATGGCTCGAGTCTCAAGGACTTTGAGAAAGGTGGGTCATCATGGACAGAGGGCCAAGAGGCTTATACGCTCTGAGAGAAAAGTCAGGAAAGAACAGTATAGGAAATTACTATGATGCTTCAGTCTCTCCTCAGACCAGGAATTACGCTCTTATTATTGGAGACTATATTAGAATAGGCATTTTCTAATAGATTGGAGCTCTCTTTGCAAGAGAACAGAGAGAGACTCCCAGGATGAGAATCCCCAAAACCCACCAAGTTTTCTAACTGGACACTGTATTTAATTTGAGGTTGGAAATAAATGTATTCCTAGCCTTGGTGTCTAAGCAGAAACGTATGCATTTTAGTCAAATCAAAAAAATCTGGAAAAAAGCAAAAGCTACTTTTAGGTTGCGCTATTTCTTAACCTTCTTGGCTAGGAGAGGGGTGTGAGCAAAGGCTGTTCTGGTACAATAAACCCTTAAACTAAAGGTAGTAACAGTTAATAGTACCCAACATCTTACTATGTGCAAGGCTCTGGGCTAAGCATTTTTCAGACATCATTTTGTTTAATTCCAGAAACAATTAAATAAGACAAATAATACCTCTTAGAGGAGGATATACAGAAAGATAAGCACACATATACCTTTCTAGGATTAAAGACACCTAGCAAGAGACCCCACCATGGTCCTTCCTATTGTGCATGGCTTGGATGTCTGAGGGGTGGTAAAAGAAATCTCCAAACGTCTGAAAGGCTATGCAGAAATGAGGAAGCTGATTTACCCAACTCAGCTCCAGAGGTTGTGGTGTGCTGGCAAACAGTGAACAACTGGCTTTCCAAGGATTTCCTGATGAAGTATGGTCTTGGCAAATTTCTCTGAGTAAACATTCTCACTATGGGCAGTTTCAACCTCCAACCTAATGATATTGAATGCAGACTTATAAAGAGGGGCAACTTCAGGAAAAACAAAAAAATGGAAACAGATTTTTATTGATATACTAATGTATTCTGGGGAGTACCTGGGTGGCTCAGTAAGTTAAGGATCCAACTCTTGATTTCAGCACAGGTCATGATCTTAAAGTAGTGAGATCAAGCCCCACATCCAGCTCCTAGCTGAGCGTGCAACCTGCTTAAGATTCTCTCTCCCTCTCCCTCCTCCTCTCTCCCACACTCACCCACCAATGTTCTCTAGAAAGAAAGGAAAGAATGAATACATGAATTGTACAATAAGCAAAGCTCTGCAATGGAACAGACTCTCTCAAAAACTAAGGGTTCCCCACACTCTAAGTAATTGAGGCAGATCTTGATGCTGTCAGAGATAACTTTCAAATGAAATCTTGCATTAGAAGTTTTCAAAGATAAAGTGAAAAAGTAGAAGGGCTAAAGACATCTGGTAATTTCCTGTTCCTTCTACAGTATCTGTGGCCAGATCTCTCTTAATTTACAGGTAAGACATTTTTTCCATCAGCTGCTGAAGGATGGAGTCTATAGGACTTCCTTAATGAACTCAAGAGTGATGCCAAGGGGCCATCTCTTTTTTCCACATGTGAAATCCCTAGTCTTTCTCATTTTTCTTCTGTTTCAACATTTAAGGCTGAGGACTTCTAAAGTGTACTTAGTAAAAATCACATTCTTGGCAATTTTCTTCACACTGTCTCACAACGATTAGAACTATAAATAATAGAAAACTTAATTACAAATTTCTTTTTTTAAAGCACTGTTTAGAGATGTAGTGTTTAAATCTCCATAAAATTACACCTTTGAAATTGCTTAATTGTGTTTTTCCTGCCAATTTAAATTGCTCATAAAAGGAAAACTTTAAAAATATATAGTTTCTAATCCTTTCCCTGAATCATCACAGTAGCATTGCTTTTGCTCCAGAAGATAGCAGGGCTTGTACAAATACTGCAAACATCAGCAAATTAAGGTTAGGCCCACAGTGGTGTGGGAGGAAGAAGGAGGAGACACTTCAATCTACTGGTTTGGTTTAATTTATGTCTAATGGATTAAAAAAAAAACGCCCACTTAAAAGTTTGCTTCTTACTCAAAACCTTGCACTTAAGTCATGTAGTAATAGTTATAAAAGGTTTTGTTAAATTTCTTTACAAAGATATTGTTCTCCAGGGCATAGGGACCTAGCTTTCTTTTTAATTGCAATTATTACTGTATTAGGCTCATTTATTTGCATAATAAAATAATCATTTGCATTTATACAATTCCTTTCTTCCTAGGAGCTCACATTCTCATGAAGCATATCTCACTCACAAAAAATATCCTATCACCTGTATAGACATCTAGTAGATTTGTAAAACAGATATGTTCACTGAAAACTTTCCCTCTGTGCCCAACAGCCCCATCTACAAATAGGCCAACTTCAAAGCTACATCAAGTGCTATTTGTTTTGGTACAAAGGCCACCTTCCCAGGTTCTGTGAGTACCATAACCAGTCAAAAGTTGTACCACATACAACCTTATATACATCCAGGGCAAAAAAGCAATGGAAAGAATAACTAAGGGGTCAAGTGCTTTAAAATGATAATCAGTGAGTATATAAATGCTAAAAAAAAATTCAACATTTGGCCTTCTGCTCCTCTGTACAGGATATAAACTAGTAATTAGTTTCTTGCTAGGTTTTAGTATGTTCATAGTATGTGACATAGCATATTCTGGTATTTCTCAGACCTGGCTATATGTTAGATGAACTTTAGAAACACTAACAAAAACTACCTGAGTGAGCTTTTACAAACCACAAATACTTAGGCCCACAACCAGGGATTCTGAATAAATTGATTCTGATTTTTTTTAAGATTTTATTTATTTATTCATGAGAGACTCACAGATAGAGGCAGAGACATAGGCAGAGGGAGAAGCAGGCTCCCTGCAGGGAGCCCAATGCAGGACTTGATCCTAAAACTGTAATATCATGACCAGAGCCAAAGGCAGACACGCTCAACCACTGAGTCACCCAGGTGCCCCTGATTCTGATTTTTAAATGTGCATCAGTATTTTTTAAGCTCCTAAGGCGTCTAATGTATGGCTCAATATTGGTTATCATTGGTCTAGTGGACACAACTAGATTATTCCTGGTCAACCATAAACTAGCCATGTGATCCTGAGTAAAGTGTTAATCTCTGGGCCATAAAATATTTGAAAATTTAGGTATTTGAATTAGAAAGAGCTTTTCACTTCTAAACTCCTATGCTTTGAAACACTAAAAATGACCAGTTCTAACCAATTTTTTTAATAATAAATTTATTTTTTATTGTGTTCAATTTGCCAACATACAGAATAACACCCAGTGCTCATCCCATCAAGTGCCCCCCTCAGTGCCCGCCACCCATTCACCCCCACCCCCCACCCTCCTCCCCTTCCACCACCCCAGTTCATTTCCCAGAGTTTGGAGTCTTTCTGTTATGTCTCCCTTTCTGATATTTCCACCCATTTCTTCTCCCTTCCCTTCTATTCCCTTTTACTATTATCTATATTCCCCAAATGAATGAGACCATATAATGTTTGTCCTTCTCCTGTTGACTTATTGAGTTATAATTCCCAACACACATTCAGCATTCACAACATGGAAATACTACAGAGGAAAATACATTACTGAGATTTTACTCTCAGAAAAGCATAAGCTATGTGGGAAACCAGAGAATGTGCAAAAAATAAAGGAAAAATAAAACAATTCAAAGTAGGATGTACTAAGTATGTATGAAGGATATTTTAATGCAGGCCGTTTCTTTAGAACTGGGTTACTAGCGTAACACAACAATTTCACTGGATCAGTTAAACAGGCAAGGAAGACTTTATGCTAGACTACTACAATAAAGGAGAGAAATCAAACTCAAGTCTACTAAAACAACAGTTGGGGAATCTTTTAAGAACTTTCAAGAACTAATCTTTTAAGCTAGCAGAAAGGTACTGAAGGACTCTGGCAGGGAGGGTTGGTCATTGTGACCAGGCCATCTGTGTTTGCTAACTGGTCCCCATGGAAGTAAGATTCTCTCTTCCCAGAGACTAGAAGATAGAGGGACTACCTCCTGCCATGATTCCATTTTAAAGGGATAGTCCTTGACAAGACAAACTGAGGTTGTAGAAGATTTACAACTCAAAGGGAGAGAGAAAGAATTTATAACTTCAAGTTTTCTAAAGTAAATACAGTAAGAAAAAGGGTGTCAGGGGCCTACTGTCGTGAAAAAATATGTTTAAAGTTAAGTCAATCTGAGGGAAACATTAAGATTTTGTTCACAGCTTACGGCATTAGTTCTTTCTTGTCATTTGACCTGAAATTCCTATAGCTGGACAGTTTTCTCATCTCTTGACAATTTCGGCTGATGAACAACCATAGTTCTTCAATTCTTTATCACACATTTTTTTTTCACATTCTAACTTTCTCAAATGTGGGATGGGTCTTATAATCAATGGTGTCTCACTATTACTGTTGGCCAGTGGCAGTGAGGACAAACCAAATGGCATTACTGGTCAGTCTTCAAAAGCCTACACTATTATTCATTGTTGAAACTGAGTCATTCTGTTAAAATTAGCCACCACAAGTAAATTTATTATTATTCATGAAGTAAATGCCTATTGTCAAAATAATGATTGAAACTCCCTATTTTCTTGCTAGGCAAACAAGTTCTTTAGATGAAGCTACAACCAAGATGTAGATGAAGCTGTGCTATTTTTGTCATTGGTTCATGTGCAAAAGACACGTATGTACCACTCAAGTGCCAAGCAACAGAATGAAGGCAGGAGACACAACCAATACCATCAGAAAAGACAAGAAATACATCAAACCAGAAGAGACTGGTATGATCGGCTGCTATAGTTTTTCTCTTGATTAGTGATACATTAACATAAGACAGTTCATATTAGAATCAATGAGGTTGTAGATTTAAGAATGTATGGTAGATACGCCCAAGCCATGTACACAGTCCATTATGTTTGCCCCAGAAAAGCAAAATCATTGAATCTGTATACACTGTGAACAACAGGTACCTCAAGCAACTGAAGGAAGGTACAACGTAGAATCACATTCAGAGAACCATTTTTTGTGATTTCCAAATGTTATTAATCCCTCCTTCATCTAGACCCTCTTTTTTGTTGTTATTTCACTTTAAACAGAATCTGTCCCTCTGTTTCTCAATATGTTGGATATACAAAAGCCCCTCCACTGCTCATGTACTCTGCCTTGATGCTAGCTCTAATTATCAATGTGAGAAAGCCTTCTGTGTATTCTTCAGAACTCAAGGCTCAAAACTGCCTATGCTATCTTTTCATGAAAAAGAATTACTTCATGTGGGTTTATAGTGAGTAAAATTCATTGATTCAGCAAAGCCACAGCAGATAATGGCTTTAGTTTCCTTAGCTTAATCCCAAAGGAGGGTGGTAAAAAGCAAGCTGGATTTTCCTTAAAAAATATCCTGATTCAAGTTCAAGTGAAACAATCCTTAAAGTGCCTCAAGTGAGGGACCCTAGGGGAATCATTAGCAACTTGTCAGTGGCTGCCTTAAATGAGAAATGGTTGGAGGTTGCATTTTTCATTCAGTAGGGCTGGAAATCTTCCAAAGGCCTCAGGAGGACATTTGCCCCATGACCTCTGGGGAATTCTCAAATGTGGACAGTATAGCAGAAAAGGGTGGCCAAGTCTAAGTCAATATAACCAAGAGTCCTCTCCCAGTGGGTCACTTAGTTGCAGCACTGGCTGCTTCAAGTTTGTCTCTCCTGCTCAGCAGTGACATCCTCTTGCCGGGCCCTCTGAAGCCCTAATATTTCCTTAGAATTGAATCTATATTGAGTGTTGTCCTCAGTGACATACCAGTGAAAGATAGTCTTCCGTGTTTCACTGATCTCACAACTCTAAAATACTTGCTTTTGTCTTTGTGCACAAGCTTTGAAAACAACGCAAAAAAAAAAAAAAATCAAAGTTTAGTGGCAAGAGCACTCTCTTTGGATACAAACATTTAGGTCAAGTCCTGGCTCTGCCCCTTATCAGCTATATGAATGTGGACAACTTGCTGAACATCTCAGATTCTCAATTTAACTAACGAAAAATTGGGAAAGACTGTTCTAGGAATCACATTGGGGGTGGAGGCACCTGGGTGGCTCAGTAAGTAAAGTGATCTGCCTTTGACTCAAGTCATGATCTTGGGGTCCCAGCATCAAGCCAGGCCATTGGACTCCCTGCTCAGTTGGAATCTGCTTCTCCCTCTGCCTCTCCCTCCCAACTCGTGCTCTCTCCCTCTCTCTAATAAATAAATTTTTAAAAAATCACAGATGATTACATGGGTTAAATATTTTGCAAACTGTCAAAAATTCTCTCAAGGTTAAATGCTCTAGAGTTGTGACAATAAATGTCACCATCTCTACCCTCAGAAGAGTCACAACACCAGATAAAAGGTTAAATGTGTGCGGTGCAAAAGGATCCTCTGTACAATGGCAACCTTTATTTTACAGTTAGTATAACAGTCACACCATCTTACACTGGATTTCTTTAGAAGATCTTTTAAGAATTGTTAGGAGATGCTAAGTGATTTGGTCAAAGACTTATAGCTGTAAAGGAAGAAATGGACAACAATGAACAGCTACTTCACAGAACAGGGATGTGGAGATGACTATTTACAATATTGTGCTCCTGCTGAGATTATTTCAGAGTAACACTTAAATTATTTGCTCAGCCATCTTATATCATTATTGAACAGTTCAAGGACATGATTCCTGAGGGGCACTTAAATAATAAATGTCATGTTGTCAAAATCTTTCACGTGACCTAGTCCTTTAAATGTGTGTTTCCTTTCTTCTTGAGCTACTACTAGCATTTTAAGTAATAACAACCTCCAATCTAGATAAGAGGATTCCTGAATATTCCAAAGAACTTCCAAAGAATATTCAGGAATATCTCAGGCTATGTATGCGTTTTGTTCTCTGGGATATCCTGGCCCCTGATAGAAGTAAAGAGCGGTTCACTTATTTTCTCCAAAGAGAATCACAGTACCACTAACAGAGGGTAGTACCAGCTTGCCCTGAGGACTGAGTACTATAGGGAAGCATTGGTGATCAAAGGATATAGGGTTCCTATTCAAGTGTTTTGTAATCTGCAAAATGCTAGCATAATGACAGCTGTTTGCCATTGTTTACTATGTGCTGGGCAGATGTTAAGGTACTTTATATGCATTATTTTGTATGGGATTTTCATAATATGTTAACAGTATGTTAATAGCATTATTATCCTCATTTTTACAGAAAAACACAGGTGAGGAACAGAGAATCTCAATGTCTTGTTCATGGAAACAGACTTGGTAAAAAGAGAGAATTTCCCTCAGGCAGTCCTTATCACAACCCAAGGATTCAAATCTTACATTCCCAGTACTATTCAATGTTTTTCATGATACTATCATTAATAAAATTATCTCCCTTAGCTGGACAATTCCAAATTTTCCTTCAGGGCTTAGCTTAAATTTGCCTTCCTCTTGAAGACCTTCCCTACTCCACTTGACAAGGTCAGGCTCCTCTATTTTAAATATACATATTCATAGTACTCTACTTCTCTTTCATAGGAGAAATGTTGCTAATAGTAATAATATAAATAATCCTGGAGTAACTCTGTTTAATTTCTATCTCTTCCCACACCTTGCTCTCAAACTGCAAGGTAGGTACTCCATCAGGATAAGACAAAGAATAGGTATTCAAAAGGTTCTCAATACTTCAAAAATGTCCTTGGCTACCACTGAAGCATGAAAACTAAAAAACCCAAAAGGAGCACTACACAACCAGTGTCCTCCACATATAAAATAGGACAATTTATTTTAGGTTTGAGAAGCTTCCTTCACCGGCCTGAGCTTGAGTTTCTTTTGCTCTGAAACACAAAAGAGCCTGATCATATGATCTCTGAGGATCCTGTCAGATTTAACTTTCTTTCTATAAATCCATAGGCCTAAAAAGTTATCTACCATGTGAAGGAGAAAAATGTGAAAATTTCTTTCAGCTCTGGCAAAACAATCTCCAATTAATTCAAATTAGTAAAAAAAAACTCAGATCTCAAGAATCTATCCATTGTTTGCTATAAATCTATAGGTAGAACAATCATCTACTCCATGTCCATGAAGCCAAGCCCCCAACATTGAGAGCAGTCAGTTGAATATCAAATAAAATCAAAGAAAAATCTGAAACATAAAGTATAATGCAGTACAGGCTATAGTGAAATGTTATTTGCCTAAATTTTTAAAATTTCAATGTTTTCCAATAAATTTTCTCATATAACAACAATGTAAAACTAGAACCACAGTAAAATTAGAAATGTTTAGCCAAAAAGAAACCAGAAAAAAAAAGAATATTTTAAAACTCAGTATTTTAAACAAACCTGTAGTCATACATTGCTTATATCTTTAGTGAATGCAACTAAGAAACAAATTATTCAAGGTTGTTTTGATTATTCATGGTCTTTTGTGGTTCTATACATATTTTAGGATTGTTTGTTCTAGCTTTGGGAAAAATGCTGGTGGTATTTTGATAGGGATTGCACTAAATGTGCAGATTGCTTTGGGTAGTATAGACATTTTAACAATATTTGTTCTTCCAATCTATGAACATGGAATGTCTTTACATTTCTTTATGTCATCTTCAATTTTTTTCATCAATATTTTATAGTTTTCAGAGTACAGGTCTTTCACTTCTTTGTTCAGGTTTATTCCTAGGTATCTTATTATTTTTGATACAATTGTAAATGGGATTGATTCCTAAATTTCTATTTTTTGCTGCTTCATTATTCGTGTATAGAAACACAACAGAGTGGTGGCTTAGTTGGTTAAGTGTCTGACTCTTGGTCTTAGCTCAGGTCATGATCTCAGGGTTATGAAATCAAGCCCTACACTGGGCTCCCTACTTGGTGGGAAAATTTTTGAATCCATGTTCATGAGGCATTCTAGCCTGTAGTCTTTTTTAGTAGAATCTTTATCTGGTTTTGTTATCAGAGTAATGTTAGCCTCATAGAATGAATTTGAAAGTTTTCCTTCCTTTTCTCTTTTTTTTTTGGGGGGGGGGGATACTTTGACAAGAATAGGTCTTAATTCTTCTTTAAATATTTGGTAGAATTTGCCTGGATGAGCACCAAGGGATGTATGGAAGTGTTGAATCACTAAACTGTACATCTGAACCTAATATTACACTATATGTTAACTAATTGGAATTTAAATTAAAAAAATAAAATGTAGATCAAAGATCAAAAATAAAATCTGTTGTATAGGTAAATAAAATATGATTTGCTCTAAGAAAAAGAGAAAAAAATGTTAAATTATGGTCATTCAGACGATTTTTTTTTTTTTAAAGTAGGCTCCATGCCTAAGGTAGGGCTTCAACTCATGATCCTGGGATCAAGAGTTGAATGCTATACCAAATGAGCCAGCCAGGCACTCCAAGAAACACTGAATTATGAATAACTAAAAACCATCAAATGAGACACAGTTACAATAAGTCTAAAAATATTATCTAATACATATAACAAGTTTTTTATTCTGAATGTAAAGAGGAATACAGTATTTATTAACAGAAAATTAGATGCTCCCCTATACTTCTAAATACATGCACAATATTAAAGAATATTGTTTTAAGGAGAGATCACATCTTTAGGCTGCTCATAATACCTTCATGTCTAAATTTAATATTGCATGTGTACCTCTGAATACACACCCACAAGTACCTGTTACAAAATTTTCCAAAGTATTTTCTGTCTGCACCATCCTGAGTTTTTGAAGGACAGCACCATCATGACAGCTAAGTGACTATTCCTTAGAGATATTCTGGCTTGACTGGAACAGGAAATGTCAAATCTTGGAAGTTAATCAGGTTATTCTACTGAAGCACAGTTTAGGATCAGATAAGCATCTCAATGTTCAAGGTTTCAAGGTCTACCTATTTATCAGATAGCCTCATTTTTCATTCACAGCGGAATGCTTTCTGAAGGTTTTAGAAATTCTCTCGGGTGGAGAACAAGCAGTACTTTTGAATTGTTTTTAGAAACCAAAATTTCCTTCCTAATAGAGTTAGGAATCAACTTCAACAGGAGATGCTTACACTATTCAAATAAGTTAACTCCCACACCAACTACTGAACTCAGCTATTGGAATGTTAATCCATGAAGAACCATTTTTGTTGAAGGCAATGAATTTCTGGGAATTTCAACTACTTGGCTGTTGCTGTAATTATGTATGGATAAGCAAAGAAGATAGATACACAGATGACAAATGGATAGAAAGGGACAAAGGAAGGTGAGAAAAATGGAAAAAAGGACAAAGTAAAGAAGGAAAGAGAAAAGGGAAGGAGGGCAGACACTTCGATAGAAAAACAGATTAGTCTATTTGCAAAAAAAAATGTGCTGAGAGAAAACAAAGAAAAATATATTTACAATATAATCAAACAGTTCGTTGAAAAATCACATAGAATTATTGCTTAGGAACTAGACTCATTTTAGTTACTTCAGAAAATTTGTATTTGAATTTGAACTGATTTGGTTCCATCAAATTGGGAGCCAAATTTTTAGAATATTAGCATAAGCCCCCATATTTCTAAAATATAACAGTATCAAGTATGTTTTTCTACCTGATTTTCCATCTCACATGTCAGGAATCACTATGGATGAAATATTTTCTCTCCCTTCAAGGACCTTGTACAACTGGCGATGGTATGGCACCATAGTTAGAAGCACAGGATTTGAAATCAACGTAAATTGGATCCAAATACTGGTCCTCTCAATTTACCTTTCTGAGCTTTAGTTTCCATTTTGATGATAAAGGAATAATCACAGAGTTTAGAATTTCATTGTGAAAATCAAATGAGATAATGTATTTAAAATTCTCACACCAGGCCAGGCACTAATCAAAGCTCGGTAAATGGAAACTTCCGCCAAAAATCAACTAACAGGAAGACATCTATTTGCATGTTATTTATTTACATGCAGAGGAAACCAATAATAAATTAGTAAATAATTGACTTCATTTACCAAAAGCAAAATCAGGATTTGTAAGAGAGAAGCAGAGGGTGGAAGGGAAAATCACATACACAGTGAGTGAAATTTGGGTAAATCAATAATTAGAAGGGAAAGACTAATCAAAGTGTTCCACACTGAGGCAGATGGAAGAACACCAAAGAAAAAGTCAGTTTTTTATGGACTCTCTGGGAGAGCTGGACTGTTAAGCCATAGGTTGGGGGTTAGAACATCTGAGAGTAGGACCACTGGTATCTTTTGCTAGCATCTGGTCCACACCACTTCCCTGACCCAAATTCCTTTTGTATTTCAAAATCTAAATGCAAGGGCAGCCTGGGTGGCTCAGCAGTTTAGCGCCACCTTTCAGCCTAGGGTGTGATCCTGGAGACCCGGATTGAGTCCCACGTCAGGCTCCCTGCATGGAGCCTGCTTCTCCCTCTGCCTGTGTCTCTGCCTATCTCTCTCTCTCTCTCATTAATAAATAAATAAATAAACCTTAAAAAAAAACTACAAAATCTAAATGCAGCCCTCTGTTGCGCTTGCTTATGGTGTTCTGTAGTTTCCTTGCTGGTACTCAATTCATTTTGTAATTATAAATGTCCTTTTTCATTGATCAGTGGCTCTCTTTCCCTCAACCTGTCATATCCATATGAACATGGACCTTTCCTGATTTATTCTTTGCTGCATACTCAGCATGTTTGCATGGCATGTGACATAGTAGGTGTACAGAATGAGGAAAGGAGGCTGGGGAGGAAAACAAACAGGGAGACACAATCTGGTACAAGACAGGTAAAATAAAGTGCTTTGATAGTTTTGAGACAGGAATTATCACCCTGCATTTAGGCATGGGAATTACATAAAGCTTCAAAGAAGAATTGCCATTTTAACTGTGCCTTCAAACACAGGTAGAATTTAAAGATTCCCACCGGGAAAGTATGGGACATGGCATAAAACATGTCTCAGTTTCTCTAGGACATAAGGTTTCCGAGGGGCACTGTAAGTGTTGAGGCTAGAAAGGTGTGCCAGGCACATCAGTCCACACCATTTATACAACAGGGAGCCCCTGGAGGACACGGATTGGAGAGGAGACATGCTCACATCTGTGCTCTAAAAATATGAATTTTGTAAGGCAGAAAAGCTGACTGTGGGAAAGGAAAGATATGAAGCAGGGAGGCAACTTAATATGGGATAAATTATTCTTTCTGTTATTTCTGTAACAGTTGTTTTATTTATACTAGTCAATAGCCTACCAAACATTCAGAGTTTACTTAATTTTGACAAGTGGTGATAATACTCAATTCTTCGAGGAATTTTTCCTTGAAACAAAATCATCAAGATGAATAATTAGAATTTCTGGAAAACTATTCAAGCCTTTTCTATACGTGCATTTATCTATGTCTGGCTAGCATGCAAATTAGAACTTAAACTCCAGGAATAATGTCAGAGAATTCACATAGAGTAGATAAACCCCCAGAAGAGCCAAGGGGGTCATGAATATGCAGCCTTCTTTATTCAAATTAGAAAGGCAGGTAAATCCAATTTTGACAAGTCTTTAATTTCCATCTTTATGTGGCTAATAATTGTATTCACTGTGTGGCTCCCATGTTCTAGGCACAGTACTAGGGCAGGGTATACATTATTTCCTTTAATGAAAAGAATTAAAATATAATAATTTCATCCTTACTTTGCTTACTAAATAGTTCTTTACTCTTTTGAAGTGTTTTCCCCACCAATCAGCTCAGGAGGAATTCTACTAAATGTAAACACATGCACAAACACACCCTGTCCCCACCCAGCCCACCACCTTCCTCAGCAACACTTCCTCCTTCTGAATGGCATCCTCTGCCTCAACAAAGCCCTAGGTGTCCTCAGCTCATCTAGTGACGTCATCCTGCCCACACTTGATGTGATTCTGCCCAGGGCCACCTCTGTCCTGTTCTTGCCCCATCACTTCCTATCTCCACCAGTTGGCTTCTCACAGCTGGCTGCTCTGCTGTGCCCCTGGGCAGATAGGACAGTACAGCCTTGTCACCTTAACCCTCCATCAACAAGACTGCAGTGACAGAGGGTGGCAGCTACAGATCCTGGAGGTAATGGTGGGGGCAGAGGGGCCAGTGGAGGGCCAGGATGCAGCTGCCACCAAGTAGGATGGTGGCTGCCGAGGAAAGGGTGGCTAACAGGAGGTGTTGCCCTAAGTGTTGAGCACTCCTGCCCTCCTGGGTCTGGCATTCTACGGAATGAGAAGTAAGGCATGTACGTAAAATATGCAGCATCCTGCCTCAATGCAATTTTCACCCCCGTTGCAGTGATGGGACCTAGTCCTACTGCAAAAGGTGGAGTGCTTGGTGTGGCCACACTGAGCAAGAATTACACCAAAATACAGACTTTTTCAGACTAATACAACACTGAAATAATTCAGTGTCAGAACCTACAGTGTATGATAAGCTCTTGAGGCAGCAGGAATACTGTACCAAGTCAAAGCTTGCACCTGCACAAAAATTAGGAGTTATAAATGGACATTTTTTAATGGTAAAATTCATTTGGGTATAGAATTCAGGCTGAAAAGTTTTAATTTTTCTTTTCAGTACTTCAGACATGTTCTATTGACTTCAATTTGTATTTGCATTCTCACTTCCTGCCCTGCTCCCTCTGTTCTACTCCATTTCACTCACAGTGTCCTGCTCACAGACTCTCGCTCTGGCTCTGGCTCTGGCTCTCTTGCTGTCTCCCTCCCTCTCTCCTTCTCACTCTCTGTGTCTCCCCCTCTCTCTTCCCCACCAGCTCGCTTGTGCTCTCGCTATCTCTCTCTCTCTCTCTCCTCCCCAACTCCCCCTGACTCCCCCCTCCTCTCTCCCCCTTCTCTATCCCCCCCAACTCCCCGCCCCCATCTCCCCCACCAGCTCACTGGCTCTCTCTCCTCCCCCAGCTTGCTGGCTCTCTCTCCTCATCTCTTTCTCTCTCTCTCTCTCTCTGTCATTTTTCTCACTAATCATCATCCAAGTAGGAGTCTCCCTGGTAGAAATTTTAATTGTTTTATGTCTCGTAGTGTAACAGTACTTGCAGCAAAATAGTTTCAGTTTAACGAAGAGGCAAAAATGTTTCAAATTGCTTTCAGTGCAGTTATTTACAAAAAGTGCTTGTGAACAGAATAGCTGACTTTATTGGGTACGTTTTGAGCATCTGTGCCATCTGTATGTATAATGCCATGGATTCCACACAAGTGAGTACTATTATTAGTGCTGCCTCCCTTTGAGGGAATGGTCTTAGGTCAGTTTTACTGGGTCAATGACTGATCCAGTGGTTCAGCTGGAGCCAAAAACCTAGATCCCTTTGGTTTCCAACGCTGAGGTGACAACTGTGTAAATGTCCACGTGATGTGTTAACATTTTCCAGTCCTGGGGTTTTGTTTGTTCAAATCGAGACTTAAGGTACCTAAAGCACCAACGTTTGCATGGTGTTAGATAGAGCCAGGGGGAATGAAAAGTAAAAATGGAGGAGTTCACAGTTTCTGTGACTACACCAGATGCAGATCACATTAAGAAAATTTGATTAGATAAAACTCCTTATGGAGATAAAATGTCTTCTGTCACACTCCTCTCAAAAATTGGTATGGCAGGGACACCTGGGTGGTTCAGTGGTTGAACGCCTGCCATTGGCCCAGGGTGTGATCCTGGAGTCCCAGGATCGAGTCCCACATCAGGCTCCCTGCATGGAGCCTGCTTCTCCCTCTGCCTATGTCTTTGCCTCTCTCTGTGTCCCTCATGAATAAATAAATAAAATCTTTAAAAAAAAAATGGTATGGCTAATATTTGTAGGTCATGCTCATTTCACTTAATAAAGTCAACTCTTAAAAAAATGTGGTCCTAAAAGAACTACACTTTAAAAAGTTATTTCTGATGGGCCTATTTGAACCAGAGATTTTCAGACCCTACTGTTCTAGGTAATTAGATTTTCACATGTCACAAGGGAAAAATAAAGGAAAAATACAACATGTCACATGTCTGAAGTCCTGCAACACGTTCCCATGTTCACATAAAAAAAAATAACAAAGTGAGCCATGACTTAGGATGGGCCAAATGCTATTAAAAAAATTAAAAACCACACAACATCCACACAAAATATAACTATACAATTAAAGTAGTTTATTTCCTGCTCAAGTAAGCTTTCCCGGGCATGAGCCCAGTTGACAGAGCAGTCCTACTCTGTGTAGACATCCTGGGATGTCAGGGAGGCTGACAGGCACTCTGCGATTTTCTTTATGTTGCCTCCAATCTCCCTAGCAAACACCACCATTCCAGGCAAGCAGAGGGGACAAAAGCACACTACATCATGGAAGCACTAGTTCTTAAAGGAGTACACACCCCTATTTTCCACATTCCTGTGGCTAAATCCAGCTACACAGCCAGCCACATCTTCCTTCAAGAGGGTTTTGGACATGTAGTCTAGGATGGGCATGGGCAGCATCTCTCAACAAGAACTGTGTGCTACAGCAGAGCAACACAGCTTTCTAGCAGGCAGCCACCCCTACCAGAGCCCCCAACCAAGCTGTCATCCAGAGGGGGTGGTAAGGTATAATGACAGATCACAAAATAATTCTGATAGCTATGATTTATTGACCACTTAACTGCCTGACACTGTTCAGCTCTTTACTTGTATTCCCCCCAAATTAGGAAAGGGTTTTTTTTTTCTTTTTAAAGATTTTATTTATTTATTCATAGGGACACAGCTAGAGAGAGAGAGGCAGAGACACAGGCAGAAGGAGAAGCAGGCACCATGCAGGGAGCCTGACGTGGGACTCGATCCCGGGTCCCCAGGATCACACCCCGGGCTGCAGGAGGCACTAAACCATTGCACCACCGGGGAGGTCCTTTTTTTCTTTTTAGTTAGAGTGCTGTAGTGCATGAGGAGGGAGGAAGCAGCAGTAGCCAGGATTCTTGAGTAGCCAAAGAAGCCTGCTCTGTGTATACATCAGGGATCTTCATCTTTTACAAATTTTCAGAGAACTTTTACATTTATTATCTAATGTGAGCCTCACAATGGCACCGTGAAGTAAGACAAATGTTTATTGCTATTTTTTGGAAAGGGAAACTCAAGTACAACAAAGTCAGGGGCTTTACCCCAAGTCCCTCAGACAGTGAGGCCTAGACTAGATTCTGAACCTGTGAGCTCTAATTTGCTGATGCTTCCCATGCAGCTCAATGCTCCCATGGTACCTGAGCTGGGTTGCAGTGGTTCAATAGGCAATTACATTGAGATCTTCCAAGAATAGGTATTTCTTGACTCTTAGTCAGTAATGGTATGTGTTTGGTTTGACCCCTCCTGAATTTTTTTCAGCATTATAGTTGCAAAAATACCTTCCTGTCATCCTTTATCTTGACAACAGAGAGCAAAGACCCTTGAAATGGAAGTAACATAAGCCAGGATAATTTATACTAGGTTATGCTCATTGGTTGAAATCCTAGAAAACCTAGAGCCCAAGGAGATTCCTGCAGAGAATATTTTTATTCTGTCGGCTGGTCTCTTAGATCATGCTGTTCAGCTGTCCAGTTGACATGGAAGCCTCTGAGACATGGAGGCTGCACCAGAGAATACTTGATGGGGAACTAGACTTTCACAGGCTGTGAGGCTGGAGGTCTGTTCACCATGGTTATTGATCATCCAGTCACCTCCGAGGTCTTTATGGCCTTTTAAAATTAGAACCAGGATTTATCTTATTCTACGGAATCTTGTAATGAAAGGATCATGTTCCAGTGAATGGTTATTAGGCCTGAGCTTCTAATCACTTGGAAACCCTTACCAGTAATGCCCTCCATGAAATGTTGGAGTCAATCAAAATCTTCCTTAACAGGATCTTACAATGAACATGAGCCTTTAAAAACCTCACAATGAACATGAGCACCTATGAATAGCACAGCAACATCTCAAGCCCAAATCAGAGAACAACATTTTGCTGATGCTAACTTAGGTCATTTTTATATTGAATCATCTTTTTTTAGCAAATAGTGCTGGACCAATTGGATATCCCTAAGGGGGGGAAAAAATCTCAACCTAAACCTATACATTATATATATAAAAAAAAAATAACTCACAATGGACCATAGACTTGTTACAATCTGAAACTATGAAACCATAAAAAAGGGAGGGATGTCTTCAGGATCTAGGGCTATACAAAGAATCCCAAGATTTGACACTAAAATTATGATCTCTAAAAGGAAAAATAATTGAACCTCATCAAAATTGAAAACTTTTTTTTTTGTTGTTCTGTCAAAACCCATATGAAGAACATAAAATGACAAGTTACAGACTGGGAGAAGCTATCTGCAAACACATGTGACAAAGGGCTTCTATCTGAGTATGTAAAGAATTCTCATAACTCAACTATAAAAAAAATCTAATTAGAAAATGTGCAAAAGACATGAAGAGATAGTGCACTGAAAGATATGCAGATGGCACGTAAGCACGCAAGAAGATAGTCAACATTAGTCATTATTTAAATGCAAACTAAAACCACAATGAGTTATCACTGCACACCTATTAGAATGGCTACAATAAAAAATACTGACAATACCAAATGTCAGTGAGAATGCATTGGGAATGTAAAATGATAGTTATTCTGAAAAAACAAAAAAGTCTGGCAGTTTGCTAAAAGCTAAACAGACAACCACTATAAAACCCAACAAAATCATTTGTGAACATCTATCACAGAGGAAAAAAAAACTTATTTCCATATAAAAAGTCTGCACATGAATGTCCCTAGCCATTTTATTTGTAATAAATGAAAACAGAAACCAGCCCCTATGTCCTCCAAGGGATGAATGGCTAAATAAACTTGGTTCATATATACCATGGAATACTACTCAACAATAAGAATTAGCTATTTATAAACACAAAAACTTGGCTGACTCTCCAGGGAATTAGAAACAAAAAACATTTATCCAGAAGGTTACATACTGTATGATTCTATTTGTATGACATTTTTGAAGTGACCAATTTTTAGAAATGGAAGACAGATGAGTAACTGCAAAAGGTCTGGGACTGGGGAAGATAGAGAATAGGGACAAGGAGAAGCCAGTATGGCTAGTGAAGAGATATTTATAGCATTGGTATTGTTTGATATCTTAACTGTGGTGGAGACCCAAACCTGCACAGGTAATTAAGTTGTATGGAATGTAATACACACGAAGACACAGACACACAGTGGCTGCAAGTGGTACTGGGAAATCTAAAGATCAGTTACTTATATCAATGTCAGTATCTTGGTTGTGATTCTATAATTCTCCAAAACATTATCACCAGGGGATACTAGGAAAAGCTTATAAGGGCTATTTGTACATTGCCTTACAGCTGCATATCAGTCTACAATGATCTCAAGCAAAAACCTTGATTTAAAAAGAAAAATGTCTTTTGTAATCTACTCCCAATTGAACTTCTCTCATTTCTCTCATTACCCCATAATTTAAAGAACCTATCAGAAAAGTTAGAGGAGTATTTCATGTTCCCAAATGACGGTCCTCTGTTATATTCAAGTCTCTCCTAGGTTCCTTATCATGTGGTGTATAGTATAGGCTTCTAGATGGACCCAAGTGCATTAGCTATCTTAGCACCAAGGCCACCACTTAAATGTGTCCTCCCCATTGCCCACCATCCATCCATCAAAAGATAAGCTCCAGATTTACAAATCACCCCCCCTCCCATGGCAAGCAAGTGATTACTTATAATCTAGTTATAAAGGGCCCTATAAAAATCCTTCAAGCCAAAGAGAACACAGAATGACAACAAATGACCCTATCCAAAGACAAAGAATTAAAGATGTAAGCAGAACAAAAGAACATAAAGGGTCGCAAGAAAGCCAACCTTCCCTCCCATTTAGCTAGATAAGTACATTGCTCACCTCAATTCCATTTGAGCCTAGTGACCACATCAATAAGACAACAGGCTAGAATCCATATACGCCATAAAAAGATACTCCCAGGCTACTGAAGGGCAATTATGTATTGCTCAATCCTCCACCCCCAACAAACAGAGGACAATTAGGGGGATGGCTGGTAATCTATTAGAATACTACTTGAACTTCTTTAGCAACAAGATTAATAGTGGTATGGGTGTGGGCAAGGTAGGTATTTTATCCCAGAGTGTTTGCAAATGAAGCCTCAGTGGCTCCAACTTTATTTCTACTAACTGAACCATGAGTGCTGAACTACTGCTAGCTGAACCATAGTGTGGCATGAGCTGCATTCCCATGTTATCCAGATAGCATCATCCACTATCCCTAGGATAGCAATAAGTGAAGAACTAAGGACTTCTGTTTCTAAAATTTCAAAACTCCCTCCTCACTAGGTTAAGGAGGGCAGCCCAGCTAGTACAGTTTCATGTGGGTCAGGACTAATATGAATATCTTTAGTCTGAAAATTTAAAGAGTGTGGGAAGTCAGACAGTATACCCAGATGTAACCTTAGGATAGGAAACAGTTTATAAGCCACAGAGAAGTCCAAATGGTAAAAAGCCATGGAGCACAAAAGAAATAGTAAGCCCAAACGACAGAGGCAGAGATTCAAGTACCAAGAAGATAAAGAAGCAATATAATTTGAAAGAGGCCTTGAACTCTTACCAGGAAAAACATGTCCAATGGAACCCCCTTCATGCCTCCAGGTGCATTGTGGGTGGAAAGACCAGTTGTTAATATAAGACCAGGGATAAGAAGACAGAGAAAACATGGAAATAATTAAAACCTCCTCAAAACACCTGTGTGCCCTGTGTACTGAGTACACCTGTGCAGTCAGCGCAGCTAGACCCTGGGGAGTACCAGACTCAACAGTTCGTAATATAATCATTTAGAAACTCCAACCATGGTTTCCATTTAAGTTCCATAGGGAGTTCCTAGAAACAGCTAAGGCACAGGGGAATGAAAAGATTAAGCAGATTTCAACATTTACTCTCCAAATTAGGTGGCCTCTTATAAAGAATAAGTTTTCTTAACAAACTATTATCCGCTTTGAGTGAGAGAGCGAATTCCAAGTCCCATAAAAAGTTGAATACACTGTGACCCTAGTATATTGCAAGATCAGGTAAACACAGAAAAAAGAAAAAGAAAGAAAGAAACCTAACTGGAGAGGCTTCAGAAATTAACATATGAAGGCTGGCAGTGAGCAGGCTGCAGATGAAATGTTTGGCAGTCATCAAGTGGCCAGGCTGGCTGAGGAGGTAGGATGTAGGGCAATTCACGACAGCAAGCATTTCTTCAAAGCAGATATGGGTCAACCGAGGCAATGGAAGATGCAGCATTAAAACATGTGCACATTTCTCTCTGGCTCTTGGGACGGGTAAACTTATTCAGAGCAACGATAGTTGGTAAAGTATTTCTATTCCCTGCAGATATAGATTTAATCAATTGCGGAATACATATTCCCCGGAGAAGAAGTCTCATTGAGAGAAATTCAAAGCAATGATATAATTCCATTGGGCACTCATGAAAAAAAAAATACTAGTAACCTTATTGTTCCTTTTGGGCAGGTTTGATTCTCCAAGGATATCACCTTGTTCAATGAGGAAATTCATGACTATTGCCATGGGAGCTGAGGCTGAGCACCCGATAGCACAGCTGCAGTGAATCCAGCACATGAGCACCGCATGAGAAAGAGATAAAGAAGTCAAGGATTACCAATGCAAGAATGAATAGCAGTCACAGGTTTATGGAAGCCATCTGGGTCATATTAGGAGTTGCTCAAACTTAAAGTCATGTCATTATCTAAGGAAGAGAAACAAATGCATTATAAATAAGCTTTTTTCAATAAAGTCACTACTTCTTTCTCTTGAAGGGGCTGTTCAAGAACAAAAGAAAGAGGACAGCTGTTCCATTTCCTGTTTCTTAACATCTTCACATTTAAATTCCTTTACCTGACTGTCAAGTCCTCTATTACCCTATTTCCTTCTACCTCTCCTTCTTTATCCTCACTCACATCTGTCCATTCTATGCCACTCATTCTAGTCAGGTATATAGAACTAAAGAAAACAAAAGTATGGTCTGGTAGTTCTTCCATATAAAAATGGTTTCTTATATTAAAAATATAATTCTCTTATGCAGGGTAAGATATCCATCCAAAGGAGGAGTAAAAGGAATCCTAGAAGATGGACAGAGCTTGCCCCTGAGGCCTGAAGGGCTGGATCAGTGTCACCGATCTCAGATTATGTCAGTCTTTCTCCATCGGTAATTCAAGTGGTTCAAAGGAAGCCATCATTCAGATGTGGGAAAGTAGACAGTAATCCAACGTGAAATGTAAATTTTGAAATGCCATAGGACAGATGCTGCTGTACACTGTTGGTTCAGCGTTTCCCAAAGCATAGTCCATGGAATTAAATAGCAATCAGTGATGAAAGAGTCCATGTTTGAATAAACTTTGGAAAAGCTGCATCAGACCAAATTAAGTATTCTCCATACCCCAGTAAGAATGCCCTCAAAATCACCAATAATTAAAAGGAGCAGGGTCTGCAAGATTGTTCATAGACATTAATCTGTGAATATGGATTCTGATTTTTCCAAAGGTGTGGGGGACAGTTATAGTAGAGTACATCCCATTTCCCATTCCTATCCAACCACAAAATCCTTTTCTTCACTGAATATCTTTAAGAACTATTGCTTTTTTAGAATCTACTTCGGAAAGTACTATGTTATGGAGAGTTAATTAAAATTAATAGAGTCTATGCTTGTCAAAGGCACCACATGACCATGTGAAACTAGACTGAATAAAACCTTAAAATCATAGTTAAATGGACCGACCCTCACCAAAGTGGAGATCTAGTAAGCTGCTACCCTGAAGATAAATTAGGTTGTACCACAAGAACCAGGCTAAGAAGGAAGACAAAGTCCATGGAAATTTTCTGGAGAGCCAAAAACGGTAACTAGTAAGGTCAGAACAGTGTGATATGGAGGCAAGAGGAAACGCCACAGGGATTCAGATAAGGATGATTTTACATTTATGTGGCTCCAGAGTTCATAAACAAAATGACAGCCCCTAATTCCAAAAATAATGTGCTACCAGGGCTTCTTAACATGCCAGCTTTATTCGCAGAGTAATGAAAGGAACATTAAGTTAGGAGTCATGAAAACTAGATTTTTAGTTAGCTCCATGGTCTGCTAGAGCCAGCCTGCTCTAGCTCAGTAAGAGCCAATTATGTGCATCTTGTCCCAGTTCCAAACTGAATTAAGTCACATTGGTAGCTATGGCAAAAGTATTTATATTACAGAAATTTGATAAACTTCACAAATCAGGGCTTTCTTTCCTACCCCTCTCCCCTACTGTCCCCATCCTCTACAGAGAGTTGCTTATTAAACATTTACCAGCGCACAACACTGGCCATGACCTAGGTTTGTGACATTTGGTTTATCTGGCCTTATCTGTACAGTTAAATGAATTGTATTAAGTCTTCACTGTTTCAGAGTATAAGGACCCAACTATAAACTAAAACAAGGTATCAGATTTATATGTGATAGCTTGTATTCTTGGTTGTTACTTGTTGGGGGAGGGGAAGACAAATAGCTATAATGAATTAGATAACTTTTAAACACTTTGTATTTGTATTCGTTACTTTTAAACACTTTGTATTTGTATTACTTACAATAGCATCTACTGTGATAAATATTCAATATGAGGGAGACAAGTGATATTTACTTGATTAGAAGAAAGGCAGCATGTAGAATAACTAAGATAATTACATATCCTACCCTCTCTTGAAAGTCATGACCCACAATTCAGGAACCAGTGGGTTCCCTGGGGATTCCTCCTAAATGTCCAAGCAACAGAATCACTGTAGATTGCTAAAATTCAGCCTCCCATTTCAGGTTCCATCCCAGAGCAACCTAATAAGAATCTCTAATAACAAGCAAATTTCTTTAATGATTCTTATATAGGTGCCTGACAGTAGAGTTCTGCATTCCCAACCAGTTGGGATGGTCTTGATGATCTTTTATTTCCTTTAATACAAACATTCTACAATCCTGAGAGTGTCTTTAATCCACCCTGAATAGATGACATTTGGAAGATCATTTTTTCTCCTGGAAACTCCAGGGGAAAAAAAAACTGAAACACACCAAGAGCAGTGACCAATAAGGTAATGAATCTGCAAAAGATGCCTTTAGAGGGGAAAAAAAAAAAAAGGTTTAAAAAAAAACAACAGCAGGAAAACGTCTGCTTTAAAAAAAAAAAGTTTGAAAAAAACTGATGAAGAAAGTTCCCTAATTGGTCCTCTTCATTTATTTCACTCCTTGCTTCAGCTTTGGGAACTAGTTCTTTGCAATCTTAGATAAAGTTGTTGGAAAAGTATTCTTTAGAGATGCCTGGGTGGCTCAGCCCTTGAGTGTCTGTCTTTGGCTCAGGGCATGATCCCGGGATCCCAGATCCAGTCCCCCTTTGGACTCCTTATGGGAAGCCTGACTGTGTCTATGCCTCTCTCTCTCTCTCTGTGTCTCTCATGAATAACTAAATAAAATCTTACAAAAAAGAAAGAAAGAAAGAAAGAAAGAAAGAAAGAAAGAAAGAAAGAAAGAAAGAAAAATATTCTTTATAACTAGGATGACCTTACAACGTATGGTCCAAACTGAGACCATCACAATATGAAAGGAGGAGCCATCAGAAATTTCCTTGGGACATCAGGCAGAAAGGCATAAACTTGGGACTGCCTCAAGCATCCTGCAGTCTAATTTCAAAAAACAGAAAATAGCTATTCTTCTCTCTCTCTCCTGATTTGTTAACCATTTCTAACCCAGAATCTTAATATGTAAAACAGAATCAAATGTGTTTGAAGGGAGTGAGGAGCCCAGACTCCATCTGTTGACTTCCCTTTGCCCCTCAGGAAGGTGCTTGAGTCATCTTCAACAGAATACTAAGAGTAAGTAATTTGAAAACTAATATGACAAGGTGGGCATCAGAAGATAACGTTTCTAATATTAAATTTGAGAATTCTTCGAGGATTGCATTTTGCATGCAGGACAATGACGGCAAGGGAAAAATTATTCATAGACTTATAACTCCCAGTTCTTCTACTTAAAAAAAATGTATAAGTACATGCAAAATTGTTATAATGCAGAGTATAATAAGATAACTAATACAACCCACCTGCAAGCCACCACTAACAATTTAGGGAATATTAGCATTGTACTTGAAAGTCCCTCTCTTATTTCACTTCCTATCTCCATCCTCTCATCATCCACCCCCAAAAGTTACCACGATTTGAAATATGTGTTTGTCATCCCTTCACAATTTGGTTAGCTGTCTTTAGCTGAGGGCCAAGAAAACCGGGGATGAAGACCCCACTCAGTGAAAGACAACTCTGTCCTGCATAGCCCACAACTGGCTGGCAAGTCCTTGAGACTATTTTCCTATAATTGTTTGAATTAATGGGTAAAGACCCTGGATCTGGCCATTTCCCAAGCTAATTTGATGTGGTTCATATAGAAATGCCAATTCCATACAGCTGTGTAGAATGCTGAATTTTGACTGAGGAAACCAGGGGAATCTGGCACCAAAAAATCTTCACAAACCAGTGATTGTCACAATGTTTTACACCCAGAAATCAACTGAAACAATTTTAAAAGAAAAATGGGTTCATTTAAATCAGAAAGCCAACTGAGCTCAGGAGTTAAGGAGAGAAAACAATCAGAGAGAGAGAAAGCTGGGGTGCAGCCTGGCACTTTAAATCAGGAAGTGTTTTCTAAGATTCTGTGTTTTACCTTACACAGTCCTATTGCTAAGACTCACACAGTTGCTTAAACCTCCTGTGAAAGGAGGACAAAGTCAGGGACTAATTATATAATGAACAAGGCAGTATGCTATTTTTTTTTAATTTTTATTTATTTATGATAGTCACAGAGAGAGAGAGAGAGAGAGAGAGAGAGAGAGAGGCAGAGACAGAAGCAGGCTCCACGCACCGGGAGCCCGATGTGGGATTCGATCCCGAGTCTCCAGGATCGCGCCCTGAGCCAGGGGCAGGCGCCAAACCGCTGAGCCACCCAGGGATCCCAAGGCAGTATGCTATTAAACATCTTTATATCCAAGTGCTAAATTGTGTGCCGCAGGCCATTGGAAAACCAGGACACTCTGCCTACTGCCATGTAACAAGGGAGTGCTTGTGAGGTGTGGTGAGTACATACCAAAAGCCTTGGAAAAGGTTGGCTGGCAGCAGAGAACTCTTCCTAGCCGTAGGAAGATTGAGCTGGGCCTTGAAGACAGATTAGGGGGTGAGAAAATGTAAATTGAAAGCATTTTTATATTAATTATAAAAACGACTGGTGGTCATCGTGTGCCACTTTATGTGCATAATTTTATGTACTCCTGCCAACAAATGTCCAAAGTGTAAGCATGCCCATTTTACAGACGAGGAAACTGAGACACAGAGATAAAGTAACTTGGCCAACCTCACACAACTAGGCAGCAGTAGTAGTAGCGGTAGTAGTCAGGTTTCACACTTGGGACATTTGACCCAATAGCCAGGAGGCCTCAGGAGGGCAACAGCACCAGAGGGAAGCCCAGGCATGGGAGAAAACATGCTGATGGTCAAGGAGGTAGCAAAGATGGGTCATATTGAAGGGCCAACAAAGTGCTTGGTCAAGTCATTCCTCTGCTAAGATTCCTTAACAATCTGCCCCATCTGCTGTGCCTCAGACACAGAGATTGCTTGTTAAATTTAATTGGCAGTATAAGGAAAGGCCCTAGCACAAGAAGCTATGATATAATTGGGATACTCTGCCTATTATGTCTTCTAGTTTGACTAATATTTTCAAGTTTAACAGGGCATGAACAGGTTTATGTGGGGAAAAAAAATCTTCAATACATCAATACAAATTGGGAAAATAAGGATAACACAAGAACGAACAAGTGAAATTTTCAAGAGATGTGAAGCCATTTTTTATTAATCTCTTCATTCAACAAACATTTCCTGACTGGTCATGTCATATTAGTCCCTGTGCTGGGGGACTGCAGATGTAGGCCCCTCTGAAGGGGCAAAGCAAAAGAAAAGAGCTTCCACTATGCTTTACAACAACAACAAAAAATTCAGTGAGCAACTGCATTGTTCACTGAACAATGGGCATTTGTCAATTCCTAATGTGCTGGATACTCTAAGCAATGGCAGATATACATTCCTGTCCTCATGGGCCAACAAGGAAGATTAAACCAGTGAACAAATAATGGCAACCCGAAGTAATGAGTGTCACCTACAGAGGGGTTTCTAAACTAAAACAAATGTCTGTACCAAAGGGGATCTATAATCCTGATCTGGTCTGCATCTGTTATTTCATTCAGAATGAGTTTGGTAGTTTCTTGTCTTGGTTGACTAAGAAGTTCATCTCCCTGGACTCTAAAGACCAGATAGGAAGACCTCCTGAAAAATCTTACATCTCTAGGATTCTAATTTTGCACTCCCACAACTGCTGAGAAATCAGAGCACACAGGCAAAAAGAGGAAAAGAAGAATAGCAGAACACCAAGTGTAATACACACCCAGAATTGCTATGCATACCAGGTAATGCTCACTAAGGGATAATGTCTTTTTTTTTTCTTTTTTGACGCACTACCAAAATAGAAGACATCCATTAATTCATAAGCAAGCTAAAGTTCCAACTTCACAATATTAAAAGCATGGCTTTCACCTAATTGCTAAATTCTAGAATGTCAGTAGTGGTCCACTAAAAATCACATTTCATTAACCTGAAAATGTGAATTCAAGTAGTTATATCTCATCATTTTGTCAGAAAACATAAAATTCAAAAAAAAAAAAACCCAAAACCTCAGAATTCATTTGCATTATTCAAAAGAACAATTCCAAATCAAAGCTCAGTGATCACATAGATGAAGGATTACATCATCAAAGACCACTTTTTCATTTAAATTACTAAGAAAAGAATCTGATCTCAGGATATAATTTACTAGCTTGTGTGATGTTATGCCAATCACTTACTCTTTCTGGGTCTCAGTTTTCTCATCTGTCAAACAAGGGGGTTGGCAAAAAGTTCCAACTGCATCCTGTGATATTATGAAAACCTAGCACTTTAAAATTTTGGATTCCAATGTCACCTGCAGTGGACTGGTGTGTATGAGCTGCCTGGAGAATGGAGAAATATTCTGATGCCCAGTCTAAGCTCAGAGGGTAAGAGCCAAGAACTTTAATACTGTATGGATGGGACAAGTGGAAGGGAGGGCACACAGAGTCATTTTTAGAGTTGAAACTCACATTTTTTTAAAACTAGAAAAATTGAATCCCAGTGGTTTAGTGACACTGAATAATCACAGAACAAATTAGTAGATAACACAAATTCTAAGTTGAATTTTTATTACCCATATTCTTTTTTTAAAAAATCGACAATTATTGTATCATCTTTCATCTTGTTTCCAAAAGACATTAAAGCAGCTTACAAAGGTGCATATAATGCAGCAAGATCAATGAATACGAAAATAAGACAAAAGGAAATCTATACTTCATTTTATCATACTCAGTGCTGTCAAATTAATTTATCCAGAGCATTCATTTCTTATTACTACGCTTCTCAGTGATTCCCCGAAGTCCTTCATTATTTTTTCTCAACTGCCCTTCCAAACCTGTATTCCAACTGCACTGTTCTACAATTCCCTACAATCCTACAGTAGATACTCATTAGGGAATAGCTGACCAGCATGCAGGTCATCTTCCCTTAGATAAGAACTTTCAGACCTTCCCCCTGGAAGCTATGTTTATTTGTGACTTCACTCTCTTTGCTGTGGTTCATGAGACTGACATAATGTAGGGCAAGAAGATTCTCTTTGCTGTTTATTTTTTGTTTGTTTGTTTGTTTATGAGAGAGCTTGCACATGAATGGGGAGGTGCAGAGGGAGAGAGAGAATTTTTTTTTTAAGTTACATTCTTTTTTTTTTTTTAATATTTATTTATTTATGATAGACATAGAGAGAGAGAGGCAGAGACACAGGAGGAGGGAGAAGCAGGCTCTATGCCGGGAGCCTGACATGGGACTCGATCCCGGGACTCCAGGACAGCGCCCTGGGCCAAAGGCAGACGCCAAACCGCTGAGCCACCCAGGGATCCCTGGAGAGAGAGAATCTTAAGCAGGGTCCACGCCCAGAGCAGCCCGATGTGGGGTTGTGTCTCATGACCCTGGGATCATGACTTGAGCCAAAATCATGAGTAGAATGCTTAATGGACTGAGCCACCTGGGCTCCCCTCTTTGCTGTCTTCTAATTAAGAGCTGGGAATGGTTGTAGTCTACTGTGTGAATGGAGAAGCAAAGAAAGCAAAGTCTATGTAGAGAAAACATGAAGCAGAAGTAAAAGGAGAACTCTGAGGTCCTAACTGCTTCACAGCCTTGACATCAATCTCTCCCTGAGGCCTGGCTCCATATATGCCTTTGAGCTCCCCAAAACACCCCTGGAGCCGTACAGTAATTTCCCCTCTTTTAAATTTACTCTAGTTAATTATTCTGCATCCCTATCTGTACCTTTGCCTTACCTACATCCTGCCTTCATGTCTCTGCTCAAGGAAACTTCATCCAGAAAGCTTTTTCTAATCCCCCCCAGACAGAAATAATGCCTTAATCCTATAAATTCCTATGTTACTGCATGTATATATTCCTGATGACATATCTGCCTTATACTTTCATGATTATGCATCCTATTTTTTAATCATAATTTCTAATTTTATTGTGGAGAAAGATCCATGCTTCACTCATTACTGTAAGCTCCATACACAGAGCACAGAAGTGAGCAGTAACAAAAGTAACAACTTTTGTTAAAAGAATGGATGGGAGATCCCTGGGTGGCTCAGCGGTTTAGTGCCTGCCTTCAGCCCAGAGTGTGATTGATCCCAGAGTCCCGGGGTCAAGTTCCACACAGGGCTCCCTGCATTGAGCCTGCTTCTCCCTCTGCCTGTGTCTCTGCCTCTCTTTCTCTCTGTGTCTCTCATGAATAAATAAAATTAAAAAAAATAAAAAGAATGGATGAACGAATAAACACCTTTTATTCATTTTCTACTGTTGTTCAAATCCCTGAACCTCTCTCCTTCAGGCTGGTATTACAGAAGTGGAGATTTGATCAGCCAATTCATCCAGTTAATGTGAGCAATGCAGACAGACAAATAGGATAATTGTGACCTAAAAATCTACTCCAGGGCCAGAACGATGCCGTTTGGTTGTCAATATTGATCACGTTTAATTAGAAAATTGCCAGATCTCTGCTGTTCTTAGTGCTGTGTGGGCATCACCTAAAAGCAAAGGGATGACAAGCTGTTCCGAGCATCTGCAGCCTTTATGTAATAAACATGTTTTTATTCAAGAAAATTTGTGCCTGTTTCTGAGTAGGATCAGAGCCTTTTAGAATTACATATCTTTTCCCCATACAAACTTTCTTCAGTGGTTATGAAGAGGGAACTATTAATGTATAATTCCTAGAGTTATTAAAATAATGTTAATTTATTTTAATTCACACCGTATGAATGAATACTTGCAGAGTAGATGCAAAATAAGGTTAAAAACCAAGATTAGGGTTTAAGAAATAATCACCGCAGGAACAAAATGAAATCACCTGAGGTATACTGTGACTTCATGAAGTAGGAAATTTTTTTTTTAATTTTTATTTATTTATGATAGTCACAGAGAGAGAGAGAGAGAGAGAGAGAGGCAGAGACATAGGCAGAGGGAGAAGCAGGCTCCATGCACCGGGAGCCTGACGTGGGATTCGATCCTGGGTCTCCAGGAAGGCGCCCTGGGCCAAAGGCAGGCGCTAAACCGCTGCGCCACCCAGGGATCCCATGAAGTAGGAAATTAACCTGTCGGTTACTGGGGTCCCTTCCAAACACTTCTTTGGTCTTTCATGACCTTATCAGAGCCCTTTCTGGATGAAAGCATAGCTATAATCATTATATTTTATGCCATATACTCAGTTTCTCAAATAGCTGCTTACTCTCATGGTGTGACTTGCCATTGAATCTGTCTATATCCACGTTAATCTGCCATCAGTAATAGTTAACAGAGTTAGAGCAGTAAAAATGCAACTGTCCACTTTGCCAGTATCCATAATTTAAAATGGTCACTCGGCAGTAACCAATTTGCTAATCTTGGCGTTCAGGCTTAAGCATCTTGCATTTGCATGCAGTAACTGGTAAATAAATCTTAAGCATTTATTTATTGAGCTCACTCCATTACTATTATTAAAAATAAACCAAGAATTAAGACTCTTAATATCTATGGCATTTTCTTATCTGTGCTTATCAACCTTAGTTGGGTATGCTTAAATCCACACTTTGAAAAAGCATCATTCACTATCTTTAGCATAAACAATTGATTGTCATATCTTCTGTAATTTCAAACTCTCTTTAAATCTGAAAGGAAAAGTCTCATAATATTGGTGAGAGAGATTTAAAAGGAGAACTCTTCCTTAACTTAATAAACTCCTTTTAGCCAGCTAGGATAGAAAGTGGAAGACACAACCACAAAGAAAAATTTTAGAAATCATCATTAATATTACTTTCCTGAAAGAACCAAGGTTAAAATTTTGTTTTATATTCTTTCAGCCATCTTACTTTGCATGGATATACATGTGTGATTAAATTTAGATTTAAAATTAAAATGATACCATATGCAATATGCTGTTTTCATTTAACAATGTAGCACAAATATTTATCTGATCCAGAGGCTGGTAAATTTTTCTGTAAAGGGTCAGAGAGTAAATATTTTAGGCTTTTGAGCCATAACAATCTTTGTCACAATTATTCAACTCTGCTGTTATATAGCAAGAAAGCAATGTGCAAATAGGTATGATATGTAAATGATGGTATTTAAATGAATAGGCATGACAGTGTTCCAAAAAACAGGTAGTAGACATCCTGTGTTCACAGACTGAAAGACTCAACATAGTAAAGATCCCAATTCTCCCTAAGTTGATATACAGGTTTAACATAACTCCCATCATAGTCCTAACATAATTCTTTTTGCAGATATAGACAAGATTATTCTAAAATTTATATGAAGAGGCAAAGAACAGAAGAGCTAAAACAATTTTCAGAGAAGACTATAGTGGGAGAAATCATTCTTTCCAATTTTAAGACATGTTTTATAGGCTGCAGAAATAAAAACCATGTGGTAGTGCAAACTACACATCTGACAAAAATCTCATATAATTATAGACATTATTACTATAGACCTACCAGAACAGCTAAAATAAAAAAATAATAACAATACCAAATGCTAGCAAGGATGCAGAAAAACTGGATCTCTTATACATTGTTCAAGGGATTATAAAATGGTATAGGCACCTAGCAGTTACTTAAACAGCTAAACATACACTTACCTTCTGACCTAGCAATAACATTTCTAGGCATTTATCCCAGAGAAATAAAGACTTATGTCTGCACAAAAACATATACACAAATTGTCACAGCAGTTTTATTTGTAACAGTCAAAAACAGGATACAATCATAATATCCTTCAATAGGTGAATGGTTAAACAAAATGTGATATATCCACACCATAGACTATTATTCAGCACTAAAAAAGTACTGAACTACTGATTTATGTAAAATTTAGATGCATCCAAGGACATGATGCTGAGTGGGAAAAAAAAGACAATTTCAAAAGTTATGATTTCCCTTATTAAACATTCCCCAAAATGACAAAATTACAGAGATAAAGAGCAAGTTTTGGAAATCATAAGGGAGGAGGAGTGGGTAGGGCTATAAAAGAATAGCACAAGGGATTTCTCTGTTATAATGGCATAATTCTATATATTGATTGTGATCACAAATATAGAGATCTACACACACATTGTACTAATAATATCAATTCCCAGTGTTGACATTGTACTATAGTTATATATAAACTGTAACCAGTGAAGGATATCAGGTGAGGGATACATGGGACCTTTCTGTACTATCTTTGCAACTTTCTATGAATCCATATTTACTACAAAATAAAAAGTTAAAAAACAAGGCAGACAGCAGGTCATTGCCATCATCTGGATGTAGTTTGCTAACTCTTGACTTAGACATTAGATATTCTTACAATGATATCCGTTATTAGCTGTACAGTATGTATTTCATTATACATATATTATGATTTATTTAACCATTTCTCTATTATTTCCAATATTTCTCTTTATAAAACAAAGACCTAGGATGTTTTATATCTTTTTTATACATCTATAACCATTTCTTTAGAATAAATATCTAAAATTACAGTGACAAATGTATATACAGCTTTAAACTTTTGGCATAATATTGCCAAATTACTTACACAAATTTCATGCCAACTTATACTCCTTATCAGCAGTGTATGAGAGTATGCATCCACAAATTAATCAGGTATATTATCTTAAAAAAACAGCTTAACGATTGTCAGATAACTGTGTTTCCTTTGTTTAAGTGTATTTTTTCTTTTATTTCTAGATCTTCCCTCACATTGTCCCTTGCCTAGGACATTTTCTGCCCCTTACCCAGCTAACTGGCACTTAACCTCCACATCCTGAGTAAGATACCATTTCCTAGAGGAAGCCTTCCTCCATCTTAGATGTCCCTCTTATTGGCTTCCACAGTACCTCTACTGTGTCATTCACACTCTGTGGTCACAACATGTTTGTTGTAGAACTTCAATCTCAGTTAAGCCCTAGACATTAATCTCTGTAGGGCGGGAGGCTTGAATCTCCATAGGGCTACGTCTGTCTTGCTCCCTTTTTTATGACCAACACGAGCACAATGCCTGACAAGTTGCAAGTATTCCTTAAATACTTTTTGAATCAATGAATGAGAAAGAAATATGTATAATTGATCACAAAGGAAATGCTCTACTTTTGAGAATTTACAACAATATTGATAGTATGTTTTTAGCACCCTCCAGGAAAAAGGGTCCCTTACCTATGAATATAGATAACAGGTCAAAATTGAGACTAACCTTATAGGAGGGAGATGGATTCATTACATTATCATAGCTTGATGAAACTGCCATTAAGATCACCCAGATAGCTTTTGTTGTGTGACTGTACATGCTCCCAGTCACTTTCTAATTATTATTTGGCTTTTAGGCATATAGACTACTCACACTGAAAATATGCATATGACACACAACCTTAAGTTTTATTGTTCTTGTGACAATTATATTTTTTACTAGAAATTAATAAAGTGGCATCTGATTTGTGCATTGGTTGCTTATGAATTTTATTATATGAATACATTCTCCAGAGCTTCATAACCTCCCCCTAGAAGGCAGTGGGCACATCAATGTATTACCAACCTATTGTCCCCCCAGGGACGGTCTTCCTGTTTGCTTACTCAAACTATAACAAGCATGATTTTCAAATCTCTGTGGTTTTTATACCAAAGTATTTTTATTTCATGTGACTTTTTTAAATTTCAAGTCTCCTCTAAAACTTCATGTAGCCTCTGTGCTTTTTCTGCCTTATCCAGAATATATTCCTTGACTGCAACTGAATTACATCTAAATTTGGGGAGGTATTTTAACGTTCTTGCTCCTGATTAGATTGTTTTGGCTCCTCTTTAGCAAGGGGTTCAAAATGTGATTTTATTCTTTATCAAATCACCCTCCTTTTATCTATATGAATTTATTCCTCATGTTGTAAAGGTTTATTGCATTTAGCACACCACTAAATTTATCTAAGGTAATCAAGTTATTATAGGTAGACTGGATCCTAGAAAAGATCAGAAAATATGTTTAGTGGCTGAGATTTAAATATATGTAAAACAGAATTTCTTATTTGAGAATTATATTCTGGATCATGAACATTATAACAAGTTGCTAAGGGAGACTATGGAATTGCATGTAATCTGACCTGGAAATAAGAGGAAAATCTGGAGGAGCAGGCAATAGATTAGAGAGGACACATGCCAGGCTGTAACCCTTTTACCAACTCACAGAGGGACTCTGTGCTAGCCACTTAACAGTAAGCTTCCATTTCTTCCTCTATAAATCAAGGCAGGTAGACCAGAAGAAAGATAAACTCCCTATCAGCTCAGAAGTCCTATGATTCTGTGATAAAATTTGTCTATCCCTTTGATATCTGATGCCTTAAAAAAAAATCAGGATTAAATTAAATCAGGATTCCTTCCCTTGAACATTGATCTGAGATATTCCTTTTTTGGTCCAGATACTTTTCACTGTCCCCCATACCTCATAATATAAGGAAACCTTCTCAGGTCTTAAGCTCAGTTGATTCCCATGAGCTATTGTTCCCTGTCATCCAGCTGTCCTCTTCCGATTCCTCACCTAGTGACCAGCTCTCACTGTTATTGTCTCTAGGCCAGCCTATCTAAACCAACCTTCATAAGTGGAAGAGGTCCAAGACAGTACTCAAAATCTCATTCCAAAATACCATCCCTACATTTTAACAAAGGCTCCTCTTTTAATTCTAAGCTACAGAGAGACTTTAATTAAAGGAGAAAGACAATATCTGTTAAATAACTACTGTGTGCCACATCAGTGTATATCACATTCACTTCTTATAACTATCTGTCGAAATATATATAGTATTTCCCCCTATTTTGAAGTTAAGAAAATGGATGCTCAGAAAAATTAAATAAATTGCCAAGA
This sequence comes from Vulpes vulpes, assembly GCF_048418805.1. Taxonomy (NCBI): domain Eukaryota; kingdom Metazoa; phylum Chordata; class Mammalia; order Carnivora; family Canidae; genus Vulpes; species Vulpes vulpes. Next base: position 28,681,408 of record NC_132791.1, read on the forward strand.
TCAAGACGTAGTTATCAGTAGAGCTGTGATTCAAAATCCCAGATCATCTTGTGTTCCATGAAGCCCCAGGGTCCTGGGGTAGGATCTCAGGGTCCTCTGAGAAGAGAGGATGGGAATCAGGCACCAGCCCCATCTTTACTCTGAGGATGTCCAGAACACACCTGGTGGTATTTACTTTGTAATGACTACTATTTAATTTGATGAAAAAATATTCCTCTGATTTATAAATGTTTGTATAGCACTTGTTTAAAAAAAATGACATCCTAACCTATGGTATCACCTTTTCCAATGTATAGACACTTATTTTCATAGATGTTTCAGGTGATAGTCTCAAATTGAATAACCACTCTCACCAATCACACATCCTTAGGGACAGTCTAAGAAATAACACAGTAGATGTTCAACAAATGTTAATCTGTGCCACTCCTCCTAGCTATGTCTAACCTCAACCACGTCTCAGATGACTATATGAGGTATACCAGAATCCTGTGACACTCGTGGTTTGTAAAAATTCTACAGCTCCTGTAGATGTACAATTTGAATTTCATGGTAAACATGTTCAGGGCTACATCAAATCATGTATCCACTTTTTTCTGGGTTTTTTTTTTTGTGTGTGTGTGTGTGTGTTTTAATTTTCCTGCACCTGCATCTACCCCCTTCTTTTCTTTGAGCCAGTGGATCATAATGTGTGAAAATAAAGGTCTACACGGAGAGAATGATGTGCTACAAGCTGCACATGTGAGCAAATGATAGATAACCAGGTGTATGTCTGGCCAATGTTTTTTGAAACAGAACGTTTGATAACTTTGTAGTCAGAGAAGGGAAAATAATGTCTGAAGTTAGCTATAGGGCTTAGAAGTGTCCAGCATCAGAAAGGTCAACATGCGATTGACAGGTAAGGAAGAAGCCAGAAGAAACAGCAGCAGGAGGAACAGATAAGGAGCAAAAAGCATCAAATAAACAGCCTCAGACTTGAGAGATGGCCTCCGGGTGTTTGCTGGGCTCAGAATTTGCAGCACTGAGTTTGAGTATTTCTGGCCCTTTTTATAATTGTATCATTCATCAAAGAAACCACACTGAAAATGGAAAGCTAGATTGAGTTATTTTCCTGCTGAATGCACGGTACTTAAAATTTGTTCAGGGATGGCAAAGATGAAGACCTCCCATTTCCTACAAGGGACTGTTTCACAAAAGTAGAAGATGGCCAAGAGTCACCATTGTGACCCATGAATCCTCTACAGAGGCAGTGGACCACTGAAGGAATATCCCAAGGTGCTTAACTAAGGTTTTTCTCACTGCCTATTTACTTGGCAGTATTTACTGCCAAGACGAGTGCCTCTACAGAAGCATGACATAATATCTCAGATATGGGACTGGACCATGTGTGCAGGCACTCTCAGCGTAACAAGTGATATATAAAAGGTATTCTCTGAAGGCTGATATTTTTCTCTGAATTTAATTCATTTTTGGATACAGTAAATTTGAGACGCTCTGGGACTATCACATAGGAATATAAGTATTCACTGGGCTCTACTGAAGATATGGCCTCAAGTTCAAACAACAAAGGTAGGTCTCTGTACTTGGGAAGGAAGGGAGATAGAGATGGGTCACTGGTCAACTGTGCACGTAAGGGCCAGAATATCCTATTCTGAAAGATGAGCATCACACTGCATGTCTTTGACCTTATCATTTGTAATATTTTGATCACTAGTTGGGTCACTGATCAGTGAGCACTTTTGTTCTGTATATTTCATAATAAAAACTTAAGTCACTGGGCCCAGTGTTAGGAAAAGGAAATTTCTTGAATCACTTATTTCCCTGGTTAAGTGCCTATGCACATCCCAGACCTGAAACTTTCACTCTAGTAATTGCCTTAGTGTCTACCATTCTCCATCAACAGAAGTGCTAGTGGTTTGGGTCACAGCCTCTTCCTTTCTTTTTGGCTTGCAAAGAAGAAAAAACATACGTTTTAGATTTCAATTATGAACTCTCCTGGTTGACCCTGCTGGCTTCGAAACCATAAAATGATCCCTCTCTGCGTTTCATATTTCTCCTTTTAAAATGAACAAGTGAAATTCAATTGATAGGAACATGTGATGAAGAAAATTGGAGTGGAAACTAAAATTGCCTTAAACACCAGATGCCAAAAGAACAAACCTGGATAATGATCTAACTTTTAAATATATTGTGTGCTTTCTAGCAAAGAAAAGAGGAGAAAGAAAACAGGCAACATAAATGTCTCATAATGTCCACCCACTTAGAAACATTAAATTCTAATGGAGCTGAGGTAGGGGGAATAAGAGAAAGAAAAATACAGCTAACATGATTTTAATTCCTACTGTGTGCTAAGTACCTTGATATATATGTCATATATTATTTCATTTTCTCTAGCCTGCTCAGGAAAACATTTATAGTCGAGATAGAATTTAAGTCTATCTAAATTTGAGCTGTAGGACTTCTTAGCTGCCCACAACAAAAGTCTTTTTATCATTCTTTTAAAAAATAAAAAACAGACATTTTGTTCAAGATAGTGTGTCCAGAGTCCCCAAGACGACCCCATGTTTGGAGATTCACCTGATTCATGGGATTCAGATATGGTTGTGCTCATAGCTAAGATTTATTACAGCAAAGTGTAAGAATAAATGGCTGGATCATAACGGGAAAATGTGCAGGCAGGGTCTGAAAGATCCATACACCTATTTCCTATTGTGCTCTCCCCCTCTGGGTGGTTCAGTCGGGTAAGAGTCTGACTCTTGATTTCAGCTCAGGTCATGATCTCAGGATCCTGGCATCAAGCCTCCTGGTGAGTTCGGTGCTCAGCAGGGAATCTGCTTGAGATTCTTTCTCCCTCTGCCCCTCCCTGCACTCATGCACACACTTGAGCTCACTTGCACTCTCTCAAAAAAATTAAATGAATAAAATCTTAAAAAAAAAAAAAAAGAAGAAAATACTGGTTAGAGTGGTTCATATCCATTAGATATATCTGCTTAAATTGAATCTAGGCAGAATTCAAGTTAAACATTTAAACCTAACCAAGTGAACCAGATTTTCTGGTTTCACAGTCATTTGAGTTTAGTCCTCAAATGGTGCCAAATGCCTCACAAGTAGCTTTAAATGCACTTGTGGCCAATAGAACTTTCTATGAGAGTGGAAATGTTCTTGAGGGCCCATATAGTCGCTACTCACTGCATACAGTTCCTGAGTACTTGAAACACGACTAATGCAACAAAGGAGATAAATTTTTATTTATATTTCATTTTAGTTAAATAGTTATGTGTGGCCAGTGTCTTCTATATTGGAAACAAAATTTTAAATGCGCTCATTGCCTTGTTTTTATTCTTGTCAATAGGAGCTTCCTTCAAAATGTGTTGACGGATCAGTTGATTTGGAGAGGCTATATGTGTGTGCATCTTTGTCTTTGGGAAGTGTCAGCAGCACAGTTTACAAATATACATACCTAATTAGCATAAAGAGATTCCAGTACTACTTTCAATCATCCTAACTTACTTCACCTGTCATCTTCTCTGATTTGTAACTTAACTCGTTGGAACTCAATAAAGCAAACTTCATTTAAGTGGAGAGACCAAGTAAAACCTCTTAAACATCCATTTTCTTGAAGTTTCACTGAAAAAAATTAATTTTTCTTAAAAAATAAAAAGAGGAAGAGGTAGTAATGGTGAATTGTAATGTCCAGCAGAATCTACATTGTGTATGAATAATGGCTCAAGTTATACTTTATTAGCAAATGAGATGGAATATTCTATTTTTCTATAAGAATTAATATTGTGAAACTACAGATTCATCAGGACACCATCTGAATTCTAAAAATAAATTAGAACTGATATGCTGACACATTAGCTAGGTTATGATGAGTAAGCTTCAGGGAGTGACATTCATTTGTTCATTAACTTCATAACATGTTCTGCATGTCTCCAGTGAACAAGGCACTGTGCTAAGTACAATGGATGGTATAAAGATAACTTCCTGACCTCCAATAATTCTGATCAAGACCTGGCACCTGGAGTGGATAAATCTGTAAAGAGAAGCATCAACACAGCATATTCCTGAATGAATTTTCTAATCATTTCACTTTTTTCACTGCCTATGTCTCTGCCTCTGTGTGTGTGTGTGTGTGTCTCATGGATAAATAAATAAAATATTTTTAAAAAAGATTTATTTATTTTAGAGAGAGAGAGAGAGAGAATTGTGATTATGGGGAGGAGCAGAGGGAAAAAATCTTCAAGCAGACTCCCTGCTGAGCATAGAATGAAATACAGGACTCAATCTCACAATCCATGAGATCATGAGCTAAGCAGAAACCAAGAGTCAGTTGCTTAACTAACTGACTCACCAAGGCACCCCAGTGATGGCATTTTCATAGCATAATTCATAAGCTGGGTTTGTATGAACGAGAATCCACAGAAAGAAGGATGTCCTGATCTCCTGTTTTCTTAAAAGGGTATGTCTGGGCACAGATGGCTATATCCTGGGGATGGAATTTAGGAAGGGCCTCACCCTCCTTATTGTAAATTTTTATGAAGCAAGTGTGAGAGTTGCCTTGACACTGGAGATATAGATTGAAACAGACTGCCAAATAGTCTGGGCTTTAGTGCCAGTTGCTTATAGCATTTATTGGAGACCTTGGGGGTAGTTGAGGTAGTTGAGGTTATATCCAGCCTCTCCTTCTAGGGGAAAGAGAGCCCCCAGTCTCAGTTAGCTGATTGCCATGTAACTCGGAGCTCTAAGGGGCTTTAGATGTTCCTGCTTATTCTTCCATATTATTTTGAATACACATATAATTTTTGGATAATTCTGGATTTACAGGAAAGTTGCAAAGTTAGTTGCTAGAGACTAGAGACTGAATAAATGTGACACCTCAAAATTCATCGGTTAAAACCTAATCCCCAATGTGATAGTATTTAGAGATGGGGCCTAAAATCTTTAAAAACTATTTTAAAAAATATCGTACACTGGGTGGTTTAAACAGAGGAAGAAGCAGGCTTTCTGTGGGGAGTCTGATGTGGGACTTGATCCCAGAAGTCCAGGATCATGCCCTGAGCCCAAAGCAGATGCTCAACCACTGAGCCACCCAGGCATCCCTAAAATAAATTAATCTTTAAAAAAAAATGCTATCATACTTTAGTTTTTATTTTCCTTTCTAAACATTTCTATTTATTTCACTAACAGAAAAAGAAAGGTTTGAATCGCCCACTCGTACTGAAAGTGGACAATCAAAGGGAGCTGAATGGAGGGAGCCAGTAAACAAATAAAACATACACCTAAAGGTGGCAAAGCTAAATCTGAAAATATAGATTGACCTGTTACTGTTTTAATTAAAGCCTCACAGCTCATATCATCCTCAATGGGAAAAGACTGACAGCTTTTCCTTTACGATCAGGAACAAGACGAGATGTTCACTCTCATCACCATTATTTAACATAGTACTGGAAGTCCCAGCCTCAGCAATCACACAACAAACAAAAATAAAAGGCATCCAACCAAATTGGCAAGGAAGAAGTCAAACTCACTCTTCACAGACAACACAATACTCAATGTAGAAAACCTGAAAGACTCCACTGAAAAATTGCCAGAACTGATACAGAAATTCAAAACCAGTCTTTAAATGGTCATCTAACTTTAATGTATGCAGGATTTGTGCAAACAGTTATTTTGAGTATAAATATTTAGATTTGCTTATTCAGAAAGCACTAATTTATATAAATCAAAAACTTCAACTAGGTAAACTCACTAATTTTAAAGGCCCAGATGTGTTTTTTGGTAAGCAAATACTATAATTATGGATAGAAAATCCCATTAATTTGCATGCATAAACTAGAGGTTAGGGTGAAGTTACTTTAAATAAAGAAAAATTCAAAATTTTGCAGTGTTGGTAGAAAGATCCTGCTTCCCTCAGACATTAATCTGTACCCCTAATGAGGAATGTAGCTTGTCTTCACAATTTCAAAGGCAGCTGGAAGTTTTTACACATTGGTATAGGCAAGCCTATGCAAGACCTTCTCACATTGTGAACAGGTTTTTAAATAATGTGTGAAAATTCTGAGGTTGTAATATACTTAGTAGTCTCACATGACAAAATAAGAGAAGAAAAATCAATTCCCACCCTAAGAATGAAAGAGTGCTCCTGCAGGGGCAATATACCAATTGAGTGAACAATTTCAAATTTGGGCAACGGACTTTGCAAAAGAATAGATTTACATCCTCTGTGAAAATACTGGGTTTAGAGTTTCTTCAAATAGTTTTACAGGCAAAAATCAGTAAACTTCTTTAGAGCAGGGGGGCGGAAAATAGGAAAAAGCAGTTAAAGGCAGAGCTCTGCCTGCATCTTCTTTTTTTCTTGCCCATATGGCTTTCCACAGCTCCTGATTTTTCTCAATCCTCTTCAAATCTGGAAGGCTTCTCTATTTTCTAGATGATCTATAGTAATAAAGCATTTTCAGCCTGCCTCAAAGGAAGTAGGCGTTCTCCTCCAGCATGGTAAGGAAACTCTACAGCAGCCTATATTATCCTCTAATTACAAGTTAAGACTGCTTACTGAAAGATAGAAACCAGCTACCTGAGAACTCTGAAAAGTACCCAAAAGGCAGTGGATTGGAGAGAAAGTCAGAAGTTGGAAAAGAAAACCACCTGGTGGTGGAGCGGTAAATCTGAAAATATAGATTGACCTGTTCACATGACTAAAACTTCAAAAGAAGCACCATATTTCTGGCCAGAGGAATGGGATGAAGAGCCTGGATAAAGAATGCAGGGAATTTGAGAAAGTTGACACCAAAAGCAGGGGATATCCCTATTCTGAAGACAACTCTCAAGCTCATCCCTGAGTCCACGTGTGAGAGAAACCCAAACAGCAAGGCATGGGCTCTAAGAATAGAGCTAAGGCTCCAACCACAACTCAGATCACAGGACATCTGAGAGGTGCATGTCCAGAACAGGCCCAAAACATCAGAGCAAAGAACTAGGGTAGAAGCAACTCTCACAGAAAAAAAGAAAACCAAGATAAACAGATTGATAACCTGCTAAAAGAACAACTGCAAAACTGCAAAAAACAATCAACAGTCACTAGAACAAGTAAGAGTACTAGGGATCAAGAGGTACATTGCAAATGATAAAAGAAAATAGATATCTATACACCTATTGGTAGAGCTTCAAAATACATGAAGCAAAACCTGACAGAAGAAAAAAAATCCACAGTTTTACTTGGAAGCTTCAGCATTCTGTTCTCAGCAATCAATAGAACAAGTTGACAGAAAAATCAATGAGCATATATACAAGAACTGAACAAGATTATTTACTAATTTGATATAATTGACATTTATAGAATACTCCCAACAATATACAGTATTGTCAAGTCCACATGAAACATTTACCAAAACAGACTATATTCTGATCCATCAAACAAACCTCGGCATATTTAAAAGGAGTCAAATCTCACAAATAGGTTCTCTCACTACAATAGAATTAAACTAGAAAACAATAGTAGAAAAGATAGCCAGAAATCTGCAAATACTGAAAAATTAACCACCTCTAAATAATCCATGGGTCAGAAACCAAGTTACAAGGGAAATTAGCAAATATTTTGAATCAAATAAAAAGTAAAACAAAATGTCAAAATGTAGGGGATGCAGTTAAAGCTGTGCTTCAAGGTAGATTTATAATATTATATACTTCCATAAAAAAGAAGAAAGACTTCAAACTCATTATCTATGATTTCTCCTTAAGAACTAGAAGATGGCAATAAATTAAATCCTCAGCAAGAAGATAGAAGGAAATAAGAATAGAAATCAATGAAATTGGAAAGACAAAAATTTAGTAATAAATAAAAGTGAAAGCTGGCTTTTGGGGAAAAAAAATCAATAAAGTTGATTTTATCAACTCTAGCCAGAAACAAAGACACAAATAATTAACATAAAGAATAAAGGAGACCTCACAAAATCCTCCAAAGATATTAAAAGGATAAGAAAATATTACAAATAGCTTTTATATGTGCATGAACTTATCAATTTAGATGAAAAGGGGAAATTTCTTGAAAGACACAAACTACTAAAGCTCACTCAAAAAAAAATTAATAAACAAAGATAATCTGAATAGTCCTGTATTAAAGAAATTGAATTCACACTTAAAAACTGCAACAAAAAATTCCAAGTCGAATGGCTTCACTAATAAAGTATATCAAGTATTTTAAAAAGAAATAATACTGACTCCATATAAACTCTTCCAGAAAATAAGAGAATATTTCCCAATTCATTTATGGGACCAGCATTACACTGATAGCATGATTACAAGAAAACCATAGACCAATATCCCTCATGAAAATGAGTGAAAAATATTCAATAAAATATTAGTAAATCAAATCCAACAGTATATAGAAAGAACAATATATCATAACCAAGTGCCGAGAAGTGCTAGGTTTAACATTCGAAAATTAATATAATTCACCACTTCAATAAACGAAAGGACAAAACAAATCATAAGCAAGTTAGTTGGCTCTTAAAATGTAACGGTAACAACTCTAGTACTAACTTACTATAGAGAGCTCCATGATCTAACTTATAGGAGGTGTCAAACACACACTGAGTTGTTTATTTAAAATCTCATTGGGGATAAATAAATGATCAAAGAATGCATCTTAGAGGTCTCACAGACAAATTCTCCTATTACTTAGCAGTTTCATCTTATTTCTTGTCTCTCTTCCTTCCCATATTGCCATTTCTCATTCCTTTCCCTGAAACAGCAGTGATGGATCATTTGCATTATTATGATCACTTCCTGAATAGACCTTTTCAACACTGTCTAGAGCACCATTCTGCATGCTTGTTTGACCTTCAGCTAAATACTAGCATCTCTCCAACTCTAAGTGAAGGCACTTCAGATGCAAGCACTTCATTATTTAAGCTTTACCTCTAGGGAAAAGATAAGAAAATGCTTGAGATTGTCTAGTTTTGTGGGTTGAGCTGTCATACCATTATAACCAGGTCCTAATCCTGTGAATACAAGCTGCATGGAGCTCTCCTGTGGCTCACCGCCTGAGTGAACTGGCACAGCCTGGCCTCAGCACTGGCACTCACACTGTGCAGCCCTGTAGACTTGGACAGGTACCACAACCATCCAGGCCATGCCTGAGAATGCAAGAGGGGGAGCACTGCCTTCTACTCCTAAGTGTTAGAGTTTTCCTACTTTCATTTTCCTCATAGACTACAATACAGTACATTTTAAAATAAGGGGACATTTGGAAATTTTATTCTCAAAACAGACTATCTTAAGTCAGACTTTTAAATGAATTTTTGATTTAAGACATCATGTTCTTATGACTTTTGATCAGTAAATGTTCCAAAATCCTTTGGAGAAAAAAGAACATGTTATTCTGACTGAAATTTATATCCATATTACATATAAATCATTCACCAGTTTATATCATCAGTAAACTTTCTATGGGAGAACAACACATGTACATTGGCACCTTAAATTTCTAGAAAAAATAGTTTCCTTTTGAGATTTTCCTGTAGGAGACTTTGAGGTTATATGAAGTAGCTATTTCTGATCTAATCATCTTTCAACATCACATACCCATCCTCTGTCCCTATTCCCATGAAAACTTAAAACTCTGAGTCTTCTTTAGGGAACACCTTCCTGACACTGCCCCTCCTTACACTGGATCTTGCTATACTTCACTGGAGCACTGTTTAAGGTATGTGTTCCATTCAACATTAAATTTCAGGAGGCATCAAATGCATCTGTTTCATTTACTCTTATTTTTACAATCTAGCACAGTGCCTGAGATACACAAGGGAACTAATAATAAATAAATATACTTGGAAAAACTAAATGTGCTATTGCCACCAAGGAAAAACTACCCACAAATTACATTTATGAGGAAGTAAAAACATCCAATAAGATGGAGATATTATTCACCTACCTTAAGAAAACAGCATTTTTTTTTTCAAAGAAGAAATATTTTTTGGAAAAATATTTTCAGTCCAAATCATTATAGAATATTATGTATCTATTGATAAAACTGAAGAAATTATATGACTTGATATCCATGATATATATTTAATGCAAAATACATAATTTAGACATATGTAATTTGATCCCATTTTTGTTTCAAAAAATACAAATGCACATAGACATAATAGGATTTTAGAGGGAGTTGTTCATTTTCTACTCTGTACTTTTTATACTGTAAAATGTTAAACAAATAATTTTTTAGTCAGAAAATAATAAATGAAAAACCTTTGCTATTCTGTTTCGGTTCTTCTGTTAAATGCTAGTATGGCAAGAATTTCAGTAGCACTGATGAATACATCAGTAGAATAAAATGTCAAATTTTGCTGCAATAAGACATGCATTTGGCCTTTTTAAATTGTTTATTTAAGGGTAACATATATAAAGAAAAGTGTACAAACCAAATCTCTTCAGCTTGGTTTGTAATAAATTCCGAGAGACAAATTAGACTGTAATTTTCCTTCCTTGCTACATTCGTAACTCTTCAAACATCCTCCTGCCTCATTATCTCCATCTCCTCCCTCTGAGATTTCTGTTTCATGTGTGGAAATCTTTTTCACCAAGTGAAAAACATGTCTTTGATGCTTTTTTTCCTGAATTATCCACTCTTTTTCCTCCTGAGCTTCAATAGAGTTTCTACTAACTTCCCTAATCCTGTCTTCTCATATGCAGGCTTTTCTTTAAATCATTTATTACTGATTTTTTAAATTTTAGTTATTATGTTTTTTAATTCTGACATTTAATTGATAATTCTATTTAATTGTTTTTTAGATATTCTAAGACTTTGGTGATAGATCCTCCATCTCTCCATCTCCTCATTCATTTTGCCCATCATTTCCCTCTATTTGGGGACATTAGTTACAGTTATTTTGGTATCCTTGTGCTTATAAGTCCAATAACTGAATCATCTGTGAAACGCTTTTTAATAATCTTCCATTTTAGGCTATGGCCCTGTATCTTGGCATGTCTAGTAATATTATTATTGAATATCAGGTACTATCTATAAGAAAATACATATAGTCTCCATATTTTATCTTCCTTCAGAAAAAGTTCACACTTACCCTCTAAGACAAAACTGAGTCATAGCTGGGCAACAAGTCTGGTAAGTTCCATTTACCTCCAGTTCACCTCTATTATTAGGGTGTACACACCCAGGTTTCTTACTCAAGATTGGTGTGTCCATGTGGGAGCTTTCACCTGGTGGGTCCTGGTAAATCCTGAGCCTATCCACATTAGTGCCTTCAGGCTTCTGAAATACCTTGCTTTGTTTTCTCAGAGGCCTTCTGAGAAAGGCCTGTCTCCTGTCCCTCTGTCACTTCCAAATTCAACAAATATCCCGAAGAGGAAATGAGCAGTATCAGGGTCTATTCTCCATACCTCCCTTATCACTGGGATCTTGGCCCCCAAAGTCTCCAGTTATGTCTCAGTAGCACCAAAGGACCACCCAAGCCTCTCTTGGTTACTTTGTCTTTCAACACAGCTGTTCTGCCAAAGAAAACCATGGGTACCCACAATCAGCAGATGCCCCCAGGACAGATGCTACAACACAAGTTCAGCTTACTTCTCTCCAGTTCCCCTTTCTACATAGTCTTGGCCCCTGTAGAGATGGCTAGTTTAATAGCTCTCTTAGGTCTTCATACAAATTTTTAAAAATCCAACTTTATTCATTACCCTCAGGGATAGCAACAATCTCCGACAAGTTACTCCATCATAATTATAAACAGAAATCTTATAGAATGTTTTCATTATATTTCTCACAAAGACATAAATCTGTTTTTTTATTAAAACAATTAGTAAATGACATATAATCTAATGAAAATAAAACATAAAAATATTTCTATCAATAAATTTCCAGTATTGTACATATGTATATTTGATTACTATAATTTATTTTACCAAGTGTTTTCAGCATATTTATTCAAACTATCTGCAATGTAATAGTTACTCAGAACCACAGGGACTCATGTGGTTCTTTTTCCTTCATACTGCATTGGTCTTTGCTGTAAATTCTCTTAATTTTTTTTCCTTTTGTAAAAATTCCAAAATTGTCTTTATATTTACTTTATCTTGGCTCCTTTAATTCTAAATTTTGCAATATTTTACTCATTGATCTCATTATATCAATAATTTAGCTAGAATTTTGAATGCTCTCCACTGAAACTGCATCGATTTTCTTTTTTTTTTTTTCATTTTCAGAGAAAAAGGATAATTGATGATTTAAGCAATAAAATAATGAAATACCACAGGTACCATTATGAGTTCATAAAACATAATTAGATATTTCTTCAGGTACTTATTATGTTAGTAGGTACTTATTTTGAAGCACATGGTATTATTCTGTTTACATGGTTTATGCTGAGCAATAAACATAAATGCAGTCGATTTAAATTCTTTGGTGGCAATTTAACATAGAAATTGAACTTGAATAGAATGTTATAAATAATAATGTTATTTCCTCTTTAGCATTGCCTTTTAAAAGAAAAAACTTAACAGTTTTTGCTTAAAATCATTTGCAAACTAATTATAGCTTAAACATTAAGAGTTGACTGGTGGTTAATAGTTAACCCCAAACTCATGTGAAATTCTCCAGAACATTAGACTGAAATGCTGAAAAGACTGTGAGTTCTCTATTCATGTAGAAACTAATTATTTTTCTTTATTGTCCATTTAATATGTATGAGCTTAAAGAGGCATATCTGGAAAACACTTTCATCAAGGAAATAAAGCAACAGCTCTTAGATTCATATGACTACTCATTACTGAAATGGAAAAACCAGTATAAATTGACTTTTACCACTTTCTCCCTTAAAGAACTTCCCAACCCTTAATATCATCTCTATTCTCCACCTCCTTCACATACATATTTTTTTTTTGGAGTAGTACTAATTAAAATTATATGGAACCGTCCAAAAGCATGACAGATTTAAAGTGTTTTTTAATAAGAAATCAGGGAAAATTAGTGTCTTTTCTAAGTAATAATCTCCCTCATTTTGCACATATCCAAGACTTTAGGAAAATAGAAATTCTTTTCAGAGAGATTATGGGACGACATAGTTTAAAAGCACCCAGTGCTTATACTCAAGTGGATTGGGGGAATCACATATTCTTTCTTTATTTAACCAAAGAATTCCAGTGTTAGAAAAGACCTTACAAACCATCCACTCCAGTCAGATGCAGAAATGTTTTCCTCAATTTGCTCAACAGATTATCTTACTGTTGTTAGGTTCTTCTAGTGAATAGAAACTCTAGTATCCCAACACAGTATAAAATACCCTTAATATCATAAACTGAAATCTCCTTGGAGCTTTTCATATACTAAAATCTCCTTGGAGCTTTTCACACATTAGTCCTCCTTAAAATGTTTTCAGAGGCAGTCCAAGATGGTGGCATAGGAAGATACTGAACTTACCTCCTCCCATGTACAAGAGAACCCACTAAAGACTGTCAGCTGATTTCTCAACAGAAATTTTGCAGGCCAGAGAAAGTGGCATGCTATAGCCAAACCATTGAAAGGAAAAATCTTCCAAACAAGAATACTGTACCCAGCAAAATTGACCATTCAGAATTGAAGGATAGTTCTCCAGACAAGCAAAAACTGAAGGAGTGCATCACCCCTAAACTAGCCTTACAATAAATATTAAAGGGACTTCTTGAAGGTGAAAAGAAAAAGCAGTAACTAATAACAAGAAAACATATAAAAGTAAAACTCTCACTGATAAAGACAAATATATAAGAAAGGTAGTGGTTTAAGTACTTATTAAGCTAATATAAAGGATACAAGACAAAAATAGTTAAGTTAGCTATAATAATTAGTTAAGGAACACACAAAATAAAAATGTAAAATATGACATCAAAACATGAAACATGGAAGAAGGGGTAGTAAAATATATAGAGTTTTTAGAATGCATTAATTTAAGTTGCTATCAATTTAAAATAAACTGATCTATCTATCTATCTATCTATCTATCTATCTATATGTTATTATATGTGAACTTCATGGTAACCACAAAGTAAAAACCTATGCTAAATACACAAAAGATAATAAGAAAGGAATATAAACTTAACACTAAAGAAAAGCAGCAAACTACAAAAGAAGAGAGCAAGAGAAGAAGAAGGTAACAGCAAGAACTACAAAAATATCCAGAACACAATTAACAAAATGGCAGTATTACTTACCTATCAATCATTATTTTAAATATAAATGGACTAAATTTTCCAATCAAAAGACTGAATGGATAGTGGCTGAATGGATAAAAAAGCAAGACTCATCTATATATTACCTCCAAGACATTCACTTCAAAACTAAGGACACACACAGACTCAAAGTAAAAGGATGAAAAAAGATATTTCATGCAAATGGAAACAAAAAAAAAGAACAAGGTGTAGTTATATTAATATCAGACAAAGTTGACTTTAAAATGAAGAATGTAATAAAACACAAAGGGTACCGCATTATGATAAAAAGGTCAATCCAACAACAGGATATAACATTTGTGAATGTTTATACACCCAACATAGGAGCAGCTAAAAAGCAAATATTACCATGCATAAAGAGAGAAATTGACATAAAACAATAATAGCAGGGAACTTTACTATTGTGTTTACAACAATGGCTAGATCAACCAGGCAGAAAATCAATATGGAAACATCAGCCATGACACCTTACATGACACATTAGACCAGATAGACTTAATGGATATATAAAGAACATTCCCTCCAAAAGCAGCATAATACACATTTTGAAGTGCACATGCAATATTCTTCAGGATAGATAACATGTTATGCCACAAAACAAGTCTCAATAAATTTAAGAAAACTGAAATCAGGGATCCCTGGGTGGCGCAGCAGTTTAGCGCATGCATTTGGCCCAGGGTGCCATCTTGGAGACCCAGGATCGAATCCCACGTCGGGCTCCCAGTGCATGGAGCCTGCTTCTCCCTCTGCCTGTGTCTCTGCCTCTCTCTCTCTCTGTGTGTCACTATCATAAATAAATAAAAAATAAATTAAAAAAAAGAAAACTGAAATCATATCAAGCATCTTCACTGATCACAGTGGTATGAAACTAAAAATCAATCACAAAAAGAAAACTAGAAAAACCACAAACATGTGAATATTAAACCTCATGCCACAGAATAACAAATGGATCAATGAAGAAATCAAATGGGAAATCAAAAGAAAAAGACCCCAAGACAAATAAAAATGGAAAAAGAACAATACAATATCATGGGATGTAGCAAAAATACAATATCATGGGATGTAGCAGAAGAGGGAAGTTCATAGTGATATAGGCCTATCTCACAAGAAACAAGAAAAACCTCAAATAAGCAATCTACTTTCCACCTAAAGGAATTAGAAGAACATCTGAAGCCCAAAGTTAGTAGAAGGAGGGAAATGATAAATATCAAAGCAGAAATAACTAAAAAAGAACTGAGGAAAATCAATGATACTAAGAGCTGATTCTTCAAAATAAATAAATAAAATAAACAAAATTAGCAAATTGTTAGCTAAACTCTTTAAGAAAAAAGAGAGAAGGCTCAAATAAATAAAATCAGAAATGAAAGGGAAGTTACATTTGATACCACAGAAATACGAAGGACCAAAAAAGACTATGAATAATTATATGCCAACAAATTGAACATCATAGAAGAAATGAATTCCTAGAGATGTATGATCTTTTAAGACTGAATCATGAAGAAATAAAAAATCTACATAGAATAATTACTAGTAAGAGGCTTGAATCAGTATTTTAAAAATTCCCAACAGACAAAAGGCTAAGACCAGATGGCTTCACTGGTGATTTCTACCACACTTTCAAAGAAGATTTAATACCTATTCTCAAACTGTTCCAAAAAGTTGAACAAATGGGAATACTTCCAAACTCATTTTATGAGGCCAACACCCCACTGATATCAAAATCAAACAAAAACAACACAAATAGAAGAAAAAATAATAATCAACATGATACACTACACTAACAAAATGAAGGATAAAAATCATGTGACCATCTCAATATATGTAGAGAAAGCACTTGACAAATTCAACATCCATTTATGATAAAAACTCTCAACAAGGTGGGCATAGAGGGGACATACCTGAATACAATAAAAGCTATTTATGGCAAACCCACTGCTAACATAATACTCAATAGTGAAAAGCTAGAAGCTTTTCCTTTAAGAACAGGAACAAGGAAAAATAGATACCTAAAAAAAAAAAAAAAAAAAAAGAACAGGAACAAGGCAAGGATTCTCACTCTCCCCACTTTACTCAACATATTGGAAGTCCTAGCCATAGCAATCAGAGAAAAAAAGAAAAGGCATCTGAACTGGAAACAAAGAATTAATACTGTCACTATTTGCAGATGACATGATACCATATATAGAAAATCCTAAAGATTCCACCAAAAACACTATTAAAACTAATAATATATTCAGCAAAGTTACAGGATACAAAATCAATATACAGAAATGTGTTACAGTTCTATAGACTTATAACAAACCATCTGAAGGGGAATTAAGAAAACAATACATTTATAATGTATAATTGCATCAAAAATTTCAAAAAATCTAGGAATAAATTTAACCAAGGAAATAAAAGACTCGTACAGTGAAAACTATAAGACACTGATGAAAGAAATTGAAGACAACACAAATAAATGAAAAGATATTCTGTGCTCATGAATTAGAAGAACAAATAGTATTAAATGTCAATACTACTGAAAGCAATCTACAGATTCAATGCAATCTCTGTCAAAATTCCAACAGCATTTTTCACACAAGTAGAAAAAAATAATTCTAAAATTTGTATGAAATGAGAAAAGACCCTGAATAGCTAAAGCAACCTTCAGAAAAAAAACCCAGCTGGGAGCATTATGCTCCCTGATTTCAAACTATACTACAAAGCTATAATAATCAAAACTCTATGGTGTTGGTATACAAAAGACACATAGATTAGTGGAACATAATAGAGCACCCCAAAAAAAAAAAAAACCATTTATGGTCAATTAATTCATGACAAAGGAGCCAAGAATACACAGTAGGGATAGGAGAGTCTCTTCAATAAATGGCATTGAGAAAATTGAATAGTCACATACAATAGAATGCAGATAGACCACTCTCTTGCACCATAAACAAAAATTAAGTCAAAATGGATTAAAAACTTGAATGGAAGGTCTGAAACAAAACAAAATAAAACAAGACTCATAGAAGAAACCATAGTAAGGTAAGGAGTTTGACATCAGTCTTGGCATTGAAGTTTTGGATTTGACTCTAAAAGCAAAGGTAACAAAAGCAAAAATAAACAGGATTACATAAAACTAAAAAGCTTCTGCACAGCAAAGGAAACAATCAATGAAGTGAATAAAAGGTAACCTACCAAATGGCAGAAAATATTTTTTTTGGCAGAAAATATTTCCAATGACTTATCTGATAAGAGGTTACTATCCAAAGTACACAAAAACTCAACTCAAAAAAACAAATAATCCATTTAAGAAATGAGCAGCACTAGATATTTTTCCAAAGAAGACATACAAATGGCCAATGGGCACATGAAAAAACATTCAAAATCACTATCTGGGATATGAAAATCAAAGCCATGATAAGATATCATCTCATGCTTGTTAGAATGACTATTATAAAAAAGATGAGAAATAACAGTTGTTGAAAAGGATGTGGAGAAATTAGAGCCCTCATACACTGTTGGTGGGAATGTAATTTGGTGCAGCCTCTATGGAAAACAGTATGGAAGTTCCCCCCAAAATTAAGAACAGAACAACCATACAATCCAACTATTCCACTTCTGTGTATTTATCCAAAGAAAAGATAAACAATAATTCAAAAAGATAATATGCATCCCTATGTCCACTGCAACTTTATTTACAATAGCCAAGATATGGCAACAACCTAAGTGTCCATCAGTGGACACTTATATATAAGTGGACACTATATATATATATATATATATATATATATATATATATATATATTAGTGTGTGTGTGTGTATATATATTTTTCACCATAAAAAAGGCAATCTTGACGTTTACATAAGAGGGGTGGACCTTGAGGGTGTTATGCTAAGTAAAATAAGTCAGAGAGACACATATAGTATATCATTTCACTTATATGTAGACTTTAAAAAACAAGACAAAAACAAACAAAATAAAACTCATAAATACAGAGAATAGATTAGTGGTTATCAGAGGGGAAGAGTGTCAAGCAGGCAAATAGGATCAACTGTACAGTGACAGATGATAACTAGACATTGAAGTGATCACTTTGTAGTGTATACAAACATCCCAATTATGTATCAAATTAATATAAACTATGTATCAAAGTATGTATCAAACTACATATCAAATTAATATAACGTTACATACCAATTTCACCCAATTTAAAAAAAGAAAATGATCCTCTCATCCAAGTTTCCAACTATATTTTCTTTCTTTTTTTTAAAAAAAAGATTTTATTTATTTATCCATGAGACACACGGAGAGAGAGAGAGAGGCAGAGACACAGGCAGAAGCAGGCTCCATGCACGGAGCCTGACGTGGGACTCGATCCCGGGTCTCCAAGATCACACCCCAGGCCGAAGATGGCACTAAACTGCTGAGGCACCCAGGGATCCCCTCCAACTATATTTTCATATTGTCTTGCAAGGTGCTGTTTAATAATGCTTTATCCTTTTAAAATATTTATTTTAGACAGAGAGAGAGCAGGAGCAGAAGGGGCAGAAGGAGAGGGAGAGCAAATCTCAAGCAGACTCTGCACTGAGCAGAGTCCAATGCAAGGCTCTATCTCAGGACCATGAGATCACAACCTGAGCCAAAACCAAGAGTCAGTCACTTAACAGACTGTGCCACCAACATGCCCCTGTTTAATAATGCTTTAAATGGCAACAAATACAAAAGCCCACTTCCAACGATATAAATCTAATCCTTCTCCCACAGGCAGTCTATATATTTGAAGACCTACATGCTATTGAGCCTCAGCTTTCTCCTCTCTAAAAAGTCCCATTTGATAATACTTTTGAGGTTTCCCCCTAATATTCATTAAGTGTCACTGGAGTGCAAAGGACTATGTTAGAAGCAGAGGTATACTAAAATAACTTTCTCAATATACCTCCTCAAGAAGGAGATTAAGGAAGACTCTAGAGGAAAATAAGTCTTGATGAGTGACTGGTACAATTATTCATTTGTTCATATGTTTAACAAGACAGGAGAGCATCCTTTATATGCAAAGTGTTGATAATTAAGGAATAAGATTTTAGAAGTCTTTTGTTGTATGAATGAATGAATCAATGGATGGTTGAGATATACACCCAAGTAACTCACAGTCAGTTCAATCTATTTCTTAATGCCTTTTACACTTAAAATAGTTTAAGTATTCTGAATTATCACACAATGGCCTATATGAGTTTACATTGAAATTATTAGGTATATTTGTATTTTATGACTTGAAAATATTTCCATTGCACAGTTGAGAAAAAGAAATGCTCATAAAGGGATCCCTGGGTGGCGCAGCGGTTTAGCGCCTGCCTTTGGCCCAGGGCGCGATCCTGGAGACCTGGGATCGAATCCCACGTCGGGCTCCTGGTGCATGGAGCCTGCTTCTCTCTCTCTCTCTCTGTGACTATCATAAATAAAAAAAATAAGAGACTTTACACTCTTAAAAAATTAAAAAAAAAAAGAAATGCTCATATTGATTTAGTAGTTCAGTAAGCAGTTTACAGAGTTGTGAACACCACTAATATTAACTTCAAAAAAGACTAAAATCTACTTATTATACCATATTTGAAATACGGTCCTCAGCACCTCTCAGAAGTCCAACCTCCTGTGAATCATGCCTGTGTATTTGCTTTCTGTGCTTAGTACCAATGAGTATAAGAATAGGATTTTCCAGAAATCAACTGGTAACTTTTTAAGTTTATTTTTTTAATTACAAAGTATACTATACAAACACAAAGACTAAAAATAAGAATAACAATTTTTTAAAAGAAATATTTCATCTTCCTATTTGTAATCCTACCATCCAATCACTGTTGACAGTTTGGAATCTGTTGTTCCTTCTTCCTGATCTTATTTTAATGCTTACACAAACACACTGTGTCACAAAATTTCCCAAGCCATAACATATATATGCCTAAGGGTTGAAAAAAAGTAGTGATAGAAACAAAATTCAAGATTCTTGATACTTAATCTATCATTCAACTCATCATTACTGCTGCAGCATTGTCTTTTCTGCTAGGATCCTAGTAAGACTTGAAATTCATATAGATTGTTTTGTATTTCGGTAAAATATGTAAGTAGTTGGTACTTTATCTCGGGGTTATTTGGAGTTTTGAAAGTGAAATTTTGTCAACTTACATGTTGGGCTAAATAACTCCTTGAGAAGCAGTATGCCAAGCAGTTAATATAGAGAATTTAATTTGCTTCTTCTGAGTTTTACCATTGAGTTTTCTGCGGGAAAGCACTCCCTAAAAACACACTTTATTGGCTCTAATTAAGAATGCATCCAGTAGTGTTCTCTCAGGCTTTGGATGCCTGCTGGCTTAATTTTTAAGCTTCTCCATTCTCGATAAAAGTGCTGAATTGAATTTAAAAGTCTATTCCTACAGAATTACCCCTTAGTGTGCACACCACTCACACTTCTGCAGAAAAGATTAAAATACTATTTACTACACATGGCAGACATTGTTTTTTAAAAATGGATGGAAAATGAGTCTATAGTTTAGCAATAATTTTGAAATGAAAGGTTGTTTCGAACATACAGCTTTTGCTTTTTGGTTTATTTTTACCCTGAACCACAAAAGAAGTTATTAATGAAGCCACAGAACTTAAGAAAATAGCTGTTTAAAGTCAGCAAACAGATTTGTGTCCCTTATTTTTAAAGGCTAAAAAAGTTATAGTTATTTCTTTATATCCAAAGTGTATATGATTAACCTTGGGATTTCCTTATTAGGTAGACATTACCCTTGATTAGATGCCATGAGTGTTTTCCTTTCCCATTCTGCTGATTCCATTCATAAATAGGTGGCAACCTTTGGTCCCCTTAGTAACTGGTCCTAAAAGGACTGTGTTTTTGTTTTCAGAAAACTAGTCAGTATCATGCAGACTTGATTATATTATTTCTATAATAGAGGCAGAAACTTTGTATGCCAAATTGTTTACTTAATTGTTCTTCAAACATATACTGTATCCTACTCTGTGCCAGGTACCACATTAAACTATGAGGCTATATAAGGAGCTAACAGTCTAAGGGAAGAAAATTTTTACATAAAAATAATTTATAAAAATAGCATTGCAGAGGCCATGAAGAGGTAAAAACCATATAGAGTAAGGCAGAAATGATCCAGCAACTAACTGTGCTCAGAAGAATCTTACTAGAATGACAGGTGAAGTTGGGACGTAAGAGATTAAGGCTGAGTGGGTTTGGTAATGGAAAATCTGCCAAGGCTTAAGGGACAGCACCGGCACAGGTGAAGACATGAAAGAAACAATGGAAAGATCAATGCAAACTTTTATTAAACTTAACACTTTTTGCTTAATACTTTTTGCTTTCAACTAGATTGAAATACTTATTTGGAGTGATTATAGTGATCCACTTAGGGGTACAAAGTTCTCCAATTTCTACAGAATCATCATTTGTGATGCAGAGAATAAGCAATAATGAGGGTCAAAGTGAGAAAAGGACAAGTAGTGAGGAGACTGTTACAATAGTCTAGGAGAAAAATGATGGCTGAAAGAGGTCAAATTCAGGATTGAATTTGAAGCTAGAACCAATAGGATATACTGATGAAACATAAGGATATGGTTTGCAAAGGAAAGTCAAGAATTAAGCAGGGCCCAGGTTTTTGGCCTGGGCAACTGAAGGAATACTATGTCTTTTCCTACAGAAAGAAAGAATGCAAGAGGCGCAAGTATGTGTGTGTGTGTGTGTGTGTGTGTGTGTGTGGTGGGGGGGGTGGATGTGCGCACATACACACCCACACACACATGTTAAGATGGAAGAAAACCAAAGATGCTGTTGGCTGTTGCATATATGCTTCATATGCATCATGTAGAGTTGTCCTTAGACAGCTGTAGGCATGTAATGATCAGTGGAGAGTCTGGATTAAGATCATTTAGGGAGTTAGTGTAAAGAGAGAAACCTAAAGCCTAAGAATTAATCCCTGGGGCATGCTAACATTTAAATACCAAAAAAGGGAGGAGGATTTAAATACAATAGAATAGTATTCAGCCATAAAAGGGAAGGAAATCCTGCCAGTTGCAACAACATGGGTGGACCCTGAGGGCCCTGTATGAAGAGAAATTAGTTAGAGAAAGACAAATACCCCATGATTTCATTTATATGTGGAATCTAAAAAAGCCAACTCACAGAAACAGATTGGTGGTTGCTGAGGTTAGGGGTGGGTAGGGTTGCACTGAAAGAAAAAAATGAGATATTTGTGAAAGGGTAAAAACTTTCAGTTATAAAATGAATGTGTTCTGGAGATGTAACATACAGCAATGTGACTATTAGTTAACAATACTGTATTGTATCATTGGAAGTTGCTGAGACAGTAGATTATAAATGTTCTAACCACACACACAAAAAAGTTCCATCATGGGATGGATATGTTAGCTAACCTTACCATAATCACTTTGCAATATATACATACATCAGATCATCATGTTGTACATCTTAAACATATACAGTGTTATCAATTACATCTCAAAAAAGCTGGAAAAACTGAAGAAGGGGCCAGCAAAAGTTACTGAACAGATAGAACCAGTGAGTATGAAGATCCTGCATCTACGTGAAGGAAACATTGCAAAGACAAGGAAACAGTAAACTATGTCAATTTTTTCTCAGAAGCTCAACAAGAGAAGATGAGAGAAATCATGGAGTCTGGCAACATGGAGGTCCTTAGTAGCCTCAGAAAAATCATTATGAGTGATTGATAAAGGGGATGAAAGCCTGATTCGAACAGCTACAAAGATACAGAGAAATGAGAACATAAAGACATAAATGTGGCATTTTGCTCTAACGGGGGGCAGAGAAATAGGGTGATAGCTAGGTAAAGTGTGAGTCACACAGGGATTTAGGATAAAAAATATTTATTTTAATATTACTACTCATGTAATTAATATGAGAAATATAATAGCAGAAGGGAATAATCCAGCAGTAAGTGGGCACATTTTGAATGCAGAATAGAGGAGATAATTGCAAGACTCAGTCTCATGAGTTCATGAGTGAAGGATCCAGTGCTGAGTGAGGAGGCTGTCCTTACATAGCAGCAACAATTCATTCAACTGAGCAGTCAGAGTATTGGATAAATTAGCTAAATGAATGGTAAAAGTTTCCAACAATAATAACGGAAGTGATGGTGAAGAGGAAAATAATGCTAAATCTTCAATGAATGAAAGAGTCTGAGAGATGAGGACAAGGAAGGTAAGTAGGGAGTATGTTCTCCCTACTGTGTTCTTTCAAGAAGATGCTTTTTTCAGAAAGAAGAAAAAATGTATCAGAAGAAATGAGGAGTAAGTGGTTAAGTAAGGAGTAACTCTACTCCCCTTCATACCCACTATCTATTCATATGAGACAAAAATAATATAACCACTTCTTGAGAAGGAAGCAGTGTCCTTAAGATAAGCCAGGTTTAGTTAGAACAACAAAGTGAAGAGGACATTTCCAGAAGAGTTGAACATATGGGACATTTAACTCATAATGCTCTGAGAGTTCAAACAAGGCAGTGAAAGGCTTTGGATGGATCAAAAGTTGTATAAGACTCCCATTAGAAGATTTGAAACACCATATGGGTGCTAAATTTTGGACAATATAGATGTCCTGAGAGTCCTGAACTTTTGATGCGCATGAAATAAACAGGCCTATGAGGTATAATAAGATTAGGTCTAATGATCTCTGAGTACAGCAGAAGGCTGGTTCTAGGGATAGTGTCATTTTTAGGATTAGTATCTTGAGGTTGATGGTGAAGGAGCTGATGGTGTCTTGGTATAGCAGCATGAGGGTGCACTGCTCAGACCTCCCTGCTAAAGGAAACTCTCCACTTAGCTGACAGCCTCCACCTACCTCACCTTAGTGGTCCACTACAGTGTTCATACCAAGGGGTGAGTCACCACACTCTTCTGGGGTGACTCCCAGCCAGACCTAGCAAGGGGGAAGTACTAGAGACATGCCACTCCTGCCAAAAGCAGGACTTTTCGCATGGGGCCACCCTACTGGCATAGTCAAGACTTTCATAGGGCTACCCTATAGTCTGAGGCCCTTCCTACCCAATTCTCCTTTTCCCCTCTTTTTCCACAGATGTCAAAAGAGTTTCCAGGTCTCAGGCTTTCCTTGACTATGTCTGTCCCCTTCCCTTTTATCTTTCATAGGCATTTCTCATAATAAGTCTCTCATAACTTGGTCTTAGTACCCACTTCCAGGAGGACATGAACTGACCCTCTTCGGGAGAGGTGTAGAGTCTAAATTATTAAGCTGTGGTAAATGTGTGCTGGATTTTACTGGAAACTGTCATAGCTCTTGGATCTCTTTGGACACATTATGATCAGGGATGAGCTGATTTACCAACGATAACAGAACACCATGGATGTTCCTTCAATCTTGCTATAGGTAGTGTTACAATCAAGACAATGCAAAAGCTTTTCTATCACTATGTATGCCAAGTTAGGAATGCTACAAAACAGAAAGCAAGAAAGTCAGGAAAAAATGTATTGAGGACTTACTCTGCATCGAGCTTTGGGCTAGGAACTTGCTCATTGATTCAGAATACCTTTACTGAATACCAAGATACACAGGGCACCATCCTGAATCAAAATCCAGGCCAACACTTGTTTTTAAAAAATCATTTACATCCTGCCTTGCTTATAGCTGCACTGTGTCTGTCTTAAAGCAAACATGTTCACAGGCTGTCATATAATATAAATTCTCCTTGCTATCTTGCTGACTGGATGTTTCCTGCTTCTCCCAGCTGCATCTCAATTTTCCTCCTTGAATGGAGCTAACAAAGGGTCTCTTTCTTGCCATTGCATGTTGTGAATGTTCCAAAAATGACAACATACCTCCAGGATACTGGAACACATGAAAACTGGTGCCTTCATAAAAGGAGTTTCTTGTGTTGTCCACTTCAGGGGTTCCTGAGCCTAACAGGTATGTCTGCCACTTTCCCAGTAGACAGCCCAGCCTGAGGGAAGGCAAGGTATGTTAGCCCCCAGCTCCTGAGAAACAGAGATGTCTGCTTTAGGTTCTTTTGAACTCTTGTGTTACTTATTTGACTAGTTTTTGTCCTTTTCTGGGATGGTGGCTATGGAGAATCTCAAACCTCTATACCCTTTTATTCTTCCCTTTAGTGAAAGGCTTAATGAGGAGCAAAATGTGTCTCTGCATCATAAACACATTTTAGAAGCTAACAGGAGTCCCTGGCCCCTGCTAAATGCTAACCACATGTGTTAAAATCAGCAGTTTGATGTTGCCCATAGAGACAGCTGGGGAAGAAGAGGAAGGGTTTGAGGGAGTGTCTCACAGCTGGAGAACCCAGCAGGAGATGACACTATTGGAGACTTGTGACTAAGCAAACAACAAAGTGAGAGCACACAGAGAAAGAGAGAGAGAATCAAAGTATGGGAAACCAGCCCAGCTGGGTCACAGAATTGGTAAGGGGATACAGCTTATACAGCTAAAATTAAAAATGATTAGCTGAGAATTGTCTAATTACTGAAATTAAATGTAAAATACACTAAGCACTTACTATTCTAACCCCTGTGCATATGTGCTGTGGCATTATCCAAAAGTTTCATAAACTCACTTCTAAACACTTAGCAGTAATTAACTACAGGCTTTAACTATAAAGTTGCAAGAGGTGGGCAGTTGGAAATGCCCTTTGACCAATGTGCAACTCCTGGGAATAGAATACAAGAACGAAACATATGAATGAAGGTAGGTATTAATATCAGCATTAACTCTAATAACAAGATTTTCAAACCATGGAATTGCTTTAGAAATTATATACTACCAACAAAACAAAATATTATGAAAAATATTTGCATTTAGGAATTAATTTCCATATGTTACAGAATGCTAAGTGAATCTTTTCCTATTGTCTTCTGAAATTCAATAGATGGTAAGTAACACTAAAGAAGAATGCTAGCTTCATGCCAAGAATAGCATGCCAAGAATAACATAACTAGCCTGATGATTATTAATCCCCATCACTGACCTAATAGCCTCAATAAGGGAAAACTAGGAATTCCAGAATGTGATAGAAGAGAATTGGCAGGAGATTTTTCGGAGGTGAAAAGTGCAAAGGCTTTTCCCCTCCTCCTCTCTTGGGGAGGAGAGAGAGTGCCCAACTCACAAATTGATTGAGAAAGGTCTAAGAAAGTGTCCATAGAGTGATACCCCTGAATGAAGGGAGGCTGGCATCACTCACCTTGCCTAGATGTTTGCAGAGCTGCAGACACTTGTAGTTCTTAACCAGTGCAGCCTCCTGAGTGAAGAAGGATAAAGGAACTCTCATGAGTTTGATGTGTCCATTGAAATTTCCCATACACAGTCATAAATACTAGATCTGCCTCTTATCTGGACAATTCTAAAGGCAGGATTCTGCTTAAGAAGTGTGTTATAGCAAGGCAAAAACAGACCGCCCAGCAAAGATGCATGAATTTCTTGAGAACCAAGAAGATGCCTTGGAAGATAAATAGGCCATCTTGAAGGTGCCCTGGCCACGAGTACAAGATCTTGGGCTCACTACCAGCAGTAGGAACAGGAGGAAAAGACAGAGGAGATTATCTAGAGGGTGCATTGTCCTTATTGGGTGCAGCACTGGTGATCCAGCACAATCTCCAAAGACTCCTCAATGCATCAGACAAAAAAAGCCAGCATTTAGACACCTATCATGGAAAATATAATAGCTACACAAAATATACACACAGCATTAATGACAAGGGAGAAGACCTTTGTCTCTTTTTTCTCTAGTCTTTCTCCTTCCTCTAAATCTATAAGATACAGAAAGATTCACAAGAGAAATCTAAAAAACAAAGAGTAGTAAGGATGATCATGCCATATACCCCATCACAAGACCTCAAGCTACTACTCAAGCCTGCTAGAGAGAGGGGAGAAGGTTGAATTGGATGTGAGATTGAACTTTTGCTTAGACTGGCCTGACTGGTCATTAAAAAAATATAATTATTAATTATTACTGATATAAATAATATGCAGATAATATAAATGATTAATAATGAATATTAATAATATAAGATGTATATTTTACATATAGTCTTAATTACATGCATGACACAATTTTCTAAGTCAAAGTGCTTGGAAAGCTACAGAGTATAAACAAAATATATTTAGAGGTGGGCAAGTCAGCATTGCTCTTGCTTTTTTAAGGTCATGATTTTAAAGTCAAGGAAATAAAAGGTTTTTCATGTGTGTATGCCCACTGAGTTCAGCTCATTTAATACATCAGTAATATATAGCACGGCAAGTTTAATAATTTTCAAGAAAGTGTGCTATTTAGGCTATGCTTTCTGTTCTTTCATAAATTCATGTCTTTTTAGCCATTAGAATATCCACTGTTTGATCCCAAAGCAAGGAGATCTCATTTTAAAATATCAAGAATATAGAACTCCAAGGAGCATTTGGAATATGACAAGTGAAATATTCTAAAACAGTGCTTCCCAAAATGTGTTGCACAGAACACTAAGATGCCTGCTCCATTGAAAAAAAAAAAAAAAAAAAAGAGAGAGAGAGAGAGAGATGCAATCAAATAGATTTAAGAAATTTGTATCTGTTATCTTTTGTCTTAGCAATTCATGATTCATATTAGCATGTTTAAGTTGAGAAATGCTATCATTTTTAAAAAATGCTTATGTTTAACCCAGTACATTGATATGCCTCCCAGCATTCAGTCTGAATTCCACAGAGAGATCTGATGAACATCTGTGGAAGAAATCTTTGGTACAAGTGTCTTGTCTATGAGTTATCTCTGGGCACAGAGGGCAGTGGGAAACATAACTTTTACTTACCTCTTCCTTCATGGATGCTGATTGAGGGTCATAGGAAAGTGAGAAAAGAAAGAAAAAGGTTAGTGAAAGGTACAGAACAGAAATTGGGAAGGATGAAAGTGAAGAGAGATTCTAAAGGAGGCAGAAGGTGAGTGGTCCTGTTTCCTGAAGGCCAAGATATTGTTTTAAAAGGTAAACACAGAAATGAAACCACGGCCCCAAAAGAGAGACCTCTGGCCCCAGCCCCACCACTGGCAAGGCTTCATTCACCAAAAGGATTAAAGATAAAAAGAATTAAGGATTAAGATAAAAAGAAAGTTGACCCAATGGTTGGAACATGGAAGATGAGCAGAGGGCAAAGAAGTATACATATTTCAGGCAAGATAGGAGTATTGTTTAGGTTTGGATATGGGGTTGGGAAGGGAGAAGGATCTCACAACTTTCTAGAAGAAAAATATTCTTACCTTTCTCTCTGAGAAAGATAATCACTGGCCTTGGTTGCAGGTACTATGTAAAGTAAGAGTTTAAAATAGAACCAAGGAAGGAAACAGAAAATGCTCCAGGGTGGGCTGAAAAACGGCCTTGCCAAGCTCCATAAAACATCAGTATATCAAATGAGCATTCAAGGTCCAGATCTGTCAATTCCATTCCCTTCAGAAGGAATGGGTTCCTAAAAATGCATCTCTGCTATATTTAAATGAGGGAAACCTATCAGCCTCTCTTTGGAATTTACTGGAGGAAAGCAGCTAAGGGTTTTCCTTAGTGAAAATGACAAACAGCTGGGTTTGTCATTTAAGATATGCTATTACCTAAATCTTACTGAAAGGAAAGTGATTTGCATCAATTAATTGACTGCATTTAAGGTCTGTTCTAATTTTCCCCAAACCACAAGAACCTCTAGCCTACTATATCATCAAATGGCTGCAGGCCAAGAGGAAAGAGGACAGCTTCCTTTAAGTTCTTCAGAATGGCTGTGTTCCTTTCTTTTCTCCTTCCACTGTGAGCTGAGGAGTCCAAGATTAGGGAGCCTCCACATTCAGTGTCTGGTAAGAGCTCCTTCCTAGTTCAGATGAGGTCATCTTTTTTTGCTGGATCCTCATTTGGCAGATGAGCCAAAGGAGCTCTCTGGGGTCTCTTAAGAGGACACTCTTCCCATTCATGAAGGCTCTGTCCTCCTAACCTACTTACCACCCCAAGCAAGGCTCCACCTCCTAATACCCTTGCATAGGGGGTTAGGTTTCAACATAGAAATTTTGTGGAGAACACCAGTAATCAGTCTGTACAGGCTCCAAAGTCAGACTTTCTGGGTTCGTACAGGCATGACCTTGGCAAGTCCCTTAGCTTTCCAGGTTTTCTTTTCCACATCTGTAAAGAGGGAATAATAGCAGTAAGCATCTCATTGGGTTGCTAGGTTAACTAAAATGCTGTATGTAAACCCGACAGGCTATCTAACCTCAGTCAATGGGTGACCTGTCGACTAGTTAATCCTAACTTCCAGTCCAGGTGCACCACATGGTTACAGGACTCAGGGGAGTGTCACCAATAAAAGCTTCTCTGACACACCCACACCTTCTCTGGTTGAGTGTTTACCTTAGTTTTGTTCCTCAAGAAACAGAACAAAATAATACGCAGCCGGCTGAGCTGAATGACACAAGCAAAATATGAGATCTGAGCAAGACTAGTAGAGATCAAGCAAAATGGCCAGAGAGGAAAAGTTACAAAAGATGACTGAAAGAGAAGTAAAGAAAGAGGAGCTACAGCATCCCAGAGGAAGTAGAGCACAACATAGACACCACCAGCTGAATAGGGTTAAGGTTTAGTTCAGGGCAGAGCAAAAGGGCACAGATCACGAGGTGAAGCACCTGCTTCCCTTGGGTTTTGGCAGAGCCCTAGGAAGAATGGAGGGACCCTGTTTAGAGAGCAAAAGCTGGAGATACCATGTAAATACACCTGCTCCTGATGGATCAAAGTACTATTTACCATCTTTCCCAGGGAGAAAAATATCACTGAGGCCCCCTGGTGGGTGTGCTAACACAAACACCCGGAGCAATGAGCTATTCACAAAAGAACACACTCACTCTTGCTTTGATCACAGGATGAGGCTGGAAGCTGGATGTTTCTGGTTCCACTGCATCTTATCTATCCCTTTATTGATGCCAAACCACATTTCTCTCTGTTAGAATAGAGGCCATTTTTTATTCTAGGCAGCCTTTCTAAAAGTTTTTTTCTTTTTTCTTTTTCCTAATCAGTGCCGAGTTTGAGAAGAACACTTTCTGATATAAACTCTGAAAGCAGTGTCAGGCCTCTACAGCTGGTAACCCTATGCTTTCCCCATGAAACAATGCTGAACACAGCACTTTGAGCAAATAGACAACTCCTTCCCAATAGCATTAGAGATGTGGTAACTTATTCAGGGTAGTCTACCCAGACAATAAGAATAAAAATTTCTAAGCCAGACTTGGCAGATATTCAATGTGGCCCTTGTAGTTAAGTTTATTTTCTCAAGGCAATAATGGACACCATGACGAGCTAATAAATAGGTATGTATTCCTTTCTTTTGGATTATCGACAGTTATTTAGAATGCCATTTTATGCAGAAGGCAGGATAAATGCTGCTGCAAAAAAAGTGATAGCCTACCATTTGTAGTACAATTGATTTTTTAGAGGAAAGCTAAGCTATACGGCAAGAGAACAGCACAAACAACCACTGGTTGAAATATCTGTCCCCACATGAATAAGAGATGAAAGAAGATCAGTAAGTAATTCTATCAAGATGTCATTTGTGAGGCATGCCAACTCTGGTATCTTTAGTAGTTTTGATTCACAGGTAGGGATGTGAATATGTGAAAGAATGAAGCCAGTAACTTAGACTTTAATTATTTACAAGTAGCACCAGCTAACACATAGATGGCATTAACAACAAGCTGGACACTATTTTAAGCACTTCACATGTATCATCACATTTAATCCTCATGACAAGGAAGTGCTATTATTATCCTCATTTCAAAGAAAAGAAAATTGAGGCAGAAAGAGGTAAAGCAATATACCCCAAGTTACACTACTAGCAAGAAATTATGGATGTCTTAAGGGCTGCTCATAAATATTTCAGTACTCCTCAGAGGCCCATGATAGAATTGGACTTAGGTAGAACCTCTCTAACAGCACTGTTCGATCCACCATGTTCTTTTTGCTCTGGCTTGACTATCATTGAGGTAGGTATTGAGATGGACCCCAGGTTTCTGAGTGGCTGTGATGATTATGGACCTCCTGCCAATCTGAGTGGAACATTTAATACGATCAAAAAACACTGTGTTAAGCCCCTGCAAACTTGAGGGTTGCCTGTTAACAGAGAATACAGGCTACATGATGGTAAGACTGGCATTTGACCTCAGGCAGTTTATCTCCAGGGTCCATACTCTGAACCACTGTGTTATATACAGCCTCCCAACTATGAGGTATCACCTGTACACCAAAAGAGTTTACTGTCCATTGAAAATGGGCACATGCTGCAAAAGCAGCCAAATAAGAATGCCAAGTAGCACCTAATGGATTTAGGAAAGGAATAACACAGAGTAAGTGAAGAGGAAGTCAGAGAATAGAAAGATCAAGGGAGCCAGATATGTTGGTCCAAGCACACTGGGTTGAAAAGGTAAAAAATCATTCTAATTAGCTCAAGTCAATTTGTGTTAACATATAAATCTCTTGTAATCTAAAATAGAGAAATTAGAACTGAGCCACCTGTCAGCTAGAAGTACACGTGAAAAGTCAGCAAACTTGTTTTCTCAGAGATTGCATGTCCTCTCTTATCTGTTTCTTCCAGCTTTTCTTTTCCTCAGCTATAGTCTTCCCTTTGGCCCAACAAGGCGTCAGTTTCACGTACCAGATTCATCTCTCCCACCACTGCAGAGAGGCTCTGGGTCACTTGGTGCAAGTTATTGAGACACAGAATCTGCTTGTCTCAGATATAACCTCTGATTCAATTCCCTCCCAGGGAGAAGATCCCACAGTTCACAGGCTAAAACAATCCCCTCAGCAGAAATGGGATGAGAAAACAAGTCCAAAGAAAAACATGTGTGGTTAGCAATGAAGCCAAGAATGATTTAATCAAATAAGTAAGAATTTGATTTAGAAAGCAAAGAGGAATGTGGCTAAGGCACTGCAGGGGGAAGCATCAGCTCGTATAAATACACAAATATGTCTGCTTGTTTGTAGGCAATGAGGAAGCCTAAAATGGCTAGAAAAAAAGCAAGTTCCGGTTGCTCAGGGCAGGAGGCTGGAAAAGTGAGGTGAGTCATCATCAACGGTGAATCATCAATGACCTTCACCTTTACCTAAAGTTTATTTTACAAGTTTGCTCTTTCCAGTACAGCAGCTGCTCTTCTGACAATCTGAGCTGTGATCTCCAAGTTGAAAAGTTTATGTCTTTTCTCTGAACTATGCCATTTCTTTCATTTGAACATTTCTGAATCTCTTTCAATGATCTCCTACATTTTATAGAAGTTCATAAACAGGGACGCCTGGGTGGCTCAGCGGTTGAGCGCCTGCCTTTAGCTCAGGGCGTGGTCCCAGAGTCCCGGGATTGAGTCCCACATTGGGCTCCCTGCATGGAGCCTGTCTCTGTCTCTGTCTCTCTCTCTCTCTCTCTCTCTCTCTCTGTCTCTCATGAATAAATAAATAAAATCTTTTAAAAGAGAGAGAGAGAAATTCATAAACATTTCTTATACCCTCCACAAGGTTGTAAACCCCCTTAAGGGAAGGGACTGTGTTTTATAACTATTCTTGCTACCTAGCGCAGTCCCCTTCACCTAACAAAGTCTCACAAATGTTTATTGGATAAAATAATTAAAAATAAATGAACCTGGGGTGCCTGGGTGGCAGGGTGGTTGAGTGTCTGCCTTTGGCTTGGGTCGTGATCCCAGTGTCCTGGGACCGAGTCCCACGTCAGGCTCCTGCGTGGAGCCTGCTTCTCCCTCTGCCTCTCTCTCTCTCTCTATCTCTGTGTATGTGCTGTCTCTCATGAATAAATAAATTAAATATTTAAATAAATAAATAAATAAATAAATAAATAAATAAACGAACCTCACTTTAAGAACAAAGAGCCAACTGACTTATGTGGCAACATCACAAAGACTTCAAGTTCTCTGAAGACCAAAGAACCTCTAACATCTTAGGAAGGAAAGTTCTTAATTACTACCATGACTCGCCACCGTTCTTCCTCTGCTCACTAATTAGTCTGGAGGTGCTGGTGGCCTCCCTCCATGCTCCTCAAAATTAACAAGCCACTTTTCAAAATAATGTATTAAGTTTTAGATATCTGAATCAATTTTGTGACATAAGAATATCTATCATTAGATTCCTAGGTCATATGTGAATATAATGGCTAGAAGTGCACAAATTTAGTAAAACCAGAGGCTTTCAAGCCTCTGAATCTCAGCGCTACCAGATCTTAGGCAAGTTACTTTACTTGAGTAAAAAACTGGATATAATAACATTTACCTCATACATTTGGTGTGAGAATTACACGAAACACACACATGTAAAGTTCTTAGAATAAGGGCACATAGTAAATGCTAAGAAATACATGATCTCTTCCTAGTTTCCTCTTTTCTTCGATGAGAACTGCCTTTTGCTAAGCCAAGTGATGACACATAACTCTGTGCCATATTGCTCTTTGGACAGATGGACCAGCTGCAATTCAGACTGCTGAACAGAAACCCCGGTGCTAAATTGTACAGCCACTCAGGCCTCAACGGCCTTTGATCTCTCCAGAGTGCTTCATCTCCTCTGGTCAGCGACTGTGGCTCCTTGTCGCTCTGGAATAACAGAAGGTCAGAGCAGAGCCCCACACTATTGCAAGTGACAGACTATCTGAGGCATTGCAATTTGGCTCATTCCCTGTTATGACAATGATGGTAACAAGAACTGAAAATGGCACAACACAAATGCATCCTTGAGACCAAAATTGTAATAAAAATGGGAAATTTTACAGGAGCTGTTATCCCCAGAACAGGCTTCTCATTATAATTGTGTGGATTTTCTTTTTCTTCATTTCTTGTTTTTTATAATCTTGTGTTCAGATCTGGGTATTGGCAGTCAGCAAAAATTGTTTGGGCAGTCACAAAAACAATGATTTTATCTAGTAACAAGGTTGTAAAATTTGAATAGACCAAGGCAACAAATAAATGCTAAAGATAGTTTCCTTTGCAGAATTAATTTTCCTACATTGTACTTTTGACATATTAAGAAATAAGAACACATCAAGATCACGATGAACAAAATTCGCCTCTTGTAAGACCCACATTCTGTTAGAGCAGTAGTTCTCAAATGGGAGCAATTTTATACATACCACCACCCCCAAGGTGACATTTGGCAATACGTAACAATATTTTTCATTGTCACAATTGGGAGGGGACTGTCACTGGCATCTAGTGGGTAGAGAGCAGGAAAGCAGATAAACATCCTACAATATACAGTCCAGGCCCCCACAACAAAGAATTATCCCACCCCAAATGTCAATAGTGATGAGGTTGAGAAACTTACAGTAAAAGAACTCAATCTTCTTGCTTTGCTTAAATCCAATACCGTAACATTTCATTATTAAATACTTCAGCATCTGACTTCCTTGGGATTTATTAGAGAAAAACTGTTTAAAAAAGGAAAGCAGATAAAATAAAAACTTGTAAAATAGGGACTGAAAAGTTAAATCTCATACTTTTCAGAAGTCAGTATGAGTCATGTGAGTAAACACTGTACTAGATACCTTTCTCGTTAGCATACTCATAATTCAGAACACTTATATTTCACTTTAAATGGCACATTCAATTTCAATGATCTCATTTGATCTTCATAAAAATCCTGAGAGGTAGATATAATTATCTACAATTTAAAAGGGACCAAGTAAGATTCAGAGAGGGTATCTGTCCAACAAAACACAGGTAATAAGAACACCGCGGGACAATGAGAAAAATAAATGTTTGGGATCAGGAATGCTGAGCTTCCTAATGTCTCCCATTCACCAGACATGTGTCATTGTTTTACCCTACAAAATCCTGTCCTCCACACCTACACAATGAGAGTGGTGATAGCTAGCTCAGGGGGTCACTATAGAGATCGACTGAAGTCATGGATTCCAAACAAAGTACCTCACCTTATGTGAAATAAGACCCAGAGGTGGCAGAGTGCCGGGCCCTAGCCAGACGTTCTGACTACAAATCCAGTGCACTGTCCTCCATCCCAAGAGGGCCTACCATGTGTTTAAAACACTGTAGGCATTGAGGTGATTGATTTCAATAGCAAATGTGTATAGCTTGCCTAAAGAAAAAGAAAAAAGAACACCTTAAAATCACTTAGAACTTTTTTACTTTCAACTATATTGTTCAAAATTGACAGATTTCTTTCTCAGCCAGGACAAGATAAGCAGAAACTTTCCATTTTCCATGATTGAATAGTGTGCGTTTTTGTGTGTGTTGGGGGTAGGGATGGGAAGAATGAAAGCATCCCAAAACAGTCTAAGGCAAAAAGGGACTTAATCATCTTCACTGAAATGAAGAGAACATGCTTTTATTTGTTCAGAGGAATCTCAGACCAAGAGAGTATATTTTTCTCAAGCATCCAGCAAATCTTTTGGGGCCTGAACCAAAAAGAAGCAAAAATTAAAAAGAAAACTTGACCTTGTAATTCTACTTCTGGGAATTAATCTGAAGGAAAAATAATATATATATTAATAATATATATATATTATATATGTAATTTTAATATATAACACAAATTGTAGTATCAGTACAATTCTATAAATTATGTAATCTTTTATAAATATGAAAAATTGAAACCAAATGAAAAACGCAATAAAAAGAGAGTGGTTAAGCCATTAAAAATTATGTTAAAGGGCGGTTATAACAACACAATTAATGCCTCCTAAAAACAGTGGTTAAGAAAAAAGCCAAAACAAAATTATAGATACAAAATAAACCCAATTTTGTTTCTGGAAAAGCCTAAAAAAACAGCTAGGAAACAATCTAAAATGTTATAGAGGTAGGGTTATAAATAATTTTTCATCTTTGTTATTTTCTATTTTCCAGCTTTATAAAAATAAGCATATATTCATGTTACAATAAAAATAACAATAAATATAATAACAAAGCTAAGATCACTTGAAAAAGGAGTTATGTTGAAAAAATACATAGAATTTTATGTAGGGAATTTGCCACTACAAATAAAATAGTTCAGTAAGGCAGGGGGAAGAATAACTTGATTGTTACACTACTGCAAAGCCCTTAAGACCAAATTCCTCTCAGCCCATCAATTTCACATTGATTTCATCTTGACATGTAACATGCCCCTCAGTTCTACAATAAAAGAAGCCATGAAATATCAATGGTGACTTCTAGAGGACACATATACGCAAGTTGATTGAAGATTAATTTCTCAGCAGGGCAGCTCATCATCAATATCCTGCCTTTTGTATGACATAGGTCAGGTGACCTTAATGATTAATAAAGGAATCTGCTTTGAGCTGGCTCTGGGATTCCAGGAAATATGAGTTATTTTGAACTAAAGGCATAGAGGATGCTCTGGTTTGACCATATATTTTACTACATAGCATCATAATCTGAGCAAGAGATTATCCAAATGATCTGAAATGCTACTAAGAGCTACCATATGTATAAATTGGGTGATAGCTGATTCTAAATATGGGAAAATCTTTCTGGATGGCAAGGTACTACCTCTTGACCTGAACTATGTCCTATGATATATCTTTTTCACCCCTTTCCTTTCCCTTTACACCTAATTTTCCAGCAAAATTTTCAACAGCATATGATCACTGGCGGAGATGGATTTATTAAAAAGAGTATTTAATCAAACGATCCTGATGATTTAATCAAATGGGCTAAATCTAGTAGGCATTTAAATGACTGAGCTGAAAATTCAGTGTAGGGGCACCTGTGTGGCTCAGTGATTGAGCGTCTATCTTTGGGTCAGGTTGTGATCCAGGGTCCTGGGATTGAGTCTGACATCAGGCTCCCCACAGGGAAGCCTATGTCTCTGTCTGTGTCCCTGCCTCTCTGTGTCTCTCATGAATAAATAAATAAAATATTTTTTAAAAGTTCAATTTAAAAAGAAGTGTAGGATCATAGCAACATAAACATGAACACAGAACATATTTAACAGCCGCCTTTTGAACAACATAATGAAAACAATTAATTGGTCCAAAATACCTACCCTCTGCCATCATTGTGTAAAGATCTGCTTTGGGCAGTCACAACTACTCTACTTTCTTCCCCATCCTGAGAGGTCATGTCCATAATATGTGAATTTAGCCTCCCCCCAATTCTGCACAGTTTTTTCAACCAAAGATGGATATCTGTCCAAAGTTAAGTATTGTATGAATTTGGAATTGAGATGGAAAGGCAACCAGCCAGTGGCTTTAGAAATGAATCATGTGAATGTGGCCATCTTCTGTCATGTGAATGAAAAGTCAGAAAAAGCTGCACTAATGTAAATGGGGAGAGAAGAGAGATGTGTTGAAGTCTGATAAGGCCTAATATGAAGACCCTCTTCCCTGCCCAAGTTCTGATCCAATTGGGAGACTCAGGATACACGTTAACATCAAAATAGCCTCCCTTTTTTTGTGAGATGGTTTAGAGATCACACCTTTAGGTGTGACAGAGTTCCCTTCCTAGTTCAGAATCCCAGATTAGGCAGACCCACCCAGCACAGCTTTTCCCTGCAGGTATCTTCCAGGCATCTTCAAACAAGGGATGAAGGAGCAGAGGAGAATGAATGTCCTCTGTAAGCAGACAGATCTCAAAAAGAAAGAAGAGGCTGAGCCAAATATTCTTCCAAATTCACCAGTTTGATAAATTACTCCTTCCCAAGGAGGAGTGAGTGAGAACGTGGAAAGTAGCCAGGAGTCCAACATTAGCAGAGGTCTTTCCACATGGAAACATGGGATAGTTGGACTAAGAGTATGGACTAGATTCCAGCTGGGTTGCTCTTAGACTCCATGAGACACCCTGGTATCATTCTCATAAATTTCCCTCTGGCTTAGATTAACTTGAGTTGGTTTCTATTACTGACAATCACAATCATCAGAGACAACTGTTTGTGATTAGCATTCCACGTTAGACTCCTGAAGGACAATACTAGTGCTAGCCTCTGGGCAAAATTAGTTCTATTCTTTCCATATTTTGTTTTTATGTTAAAGGTGAGAAGGTAAAAACCCATAGAGATAACATATACATGGCTCCAACACCACCTGCTTTGGGCTTTCATGAGCATCATCATTAGAAAGACAGAAGTAATGTTGAATCTCAGAAGCTCTCTGAGACTTATAGTCCATTAGCTGTGTTACACTAGACAGGAAAAGCAACAGAAAAGAGTTCATGAGGCAAAAACCCAGAAATAAGATCCTCAGGCATCAGCAGGCTGCAATATGAAGGCACACCAAAACTCTAATAAGCCCATGCAGGGGACACTGTGGTGGACCACCACATGCTCCTTAAGGACTGAGGCATCTATTCCTCACCTGCTAAGAGTGACAGCTTACAGCTGGGTCCCTCTCCTGGGATTCCCCTCTTACTGAAAGAGAGCTCCTTCCCCCAAGTTACGCACCTGCTTGCGAGAGGAAAGTGGGACAGCCAACATCCAATGACTGCTGGTGAAGGGGTATAGAGACCTGGCTCTCTTGTCTCAGTTCCAGATATTTCTGAAAAGACATCCCAGGTTCAGAGCTCCCCCTGAGATATACTGAGGCCCCTTGGGTGACCGCTTCACAGTTCAACCTCTCCTTTTGCCTAATCTTATTTCCCTCACTCCCAGATTTACCCCTAAAAGCACTCCCCAGTCAATTTCCTGGATATAAATCTCTACCTCAGAGTCCATTTCCTGGGGGACTCCATTTGTGACATCCAGATGTTCAGAAATAAACAGTATCTATGGCATTATAGACCTACAGAACTTTCTGCAGTGATGGAAATGTTTCACAGCTGTGTTATCCAATATGGTCGTCACTAACCACACATGGCTATTGAGCATCTGAAGTGTGTCTATTGCTACTGAGACTATAAACCTTTAATTTTATTTAACTTCAATTTAAACATCCACCTCTGGTTAGTGGCTACCATACTAGACAATGCCAATCCAGAATATTAGGATAAAAATAGAAATTCAGTGTCATGCCATGATCATACCAGAAGCCTGTGGAAAAGAAGTCAAACATGGTAGGAAAGGATACCTAGGTACTAAGGACAAAAATCCAGGTTTTGAAGACAAAGAGCAACAAGCATAATAACATAGTAACAATGATACTTATGCCAGATAATATTATCTTCATTATTCATATAATAAAAAGGTGGCTCAGAACTTCATTCAAGGTCATACGTGTAGTAAGTAGGAAAGCCAGAATCTAAAAACGACTCTACAGCTTATTCTCTTTTTAAAGTGCTCAAAAAGAAGCAAACTCAGTCCATAAGTGAGCAGCAAATATCTAAACATATCCTTAAGCCTTAATTCTTCTTATTTTGTTTATGATTCTTATTGTGCCTAACTATGTAAGAGGAATTATGAAGGAGGAACTGCAAGACATCCAGGTCCTAGATACCATCTGTTGAATATCTGCCATGTGCTGGGTGCCTGAAGCTGATACTGAGATGAATAAGAAATTAAGACATGATTGCAACTGATAGTAAGTGGGGCTAAAATTGTGTCCTCCCTGTTGACCATCCATACTGCAGAGCCCTGAGGCATAGTAACTGCTCAAAGGTACTACAGGCAGGTGCAAATATGGCTAGGACAGTAGTTGTAAATTGCCATATTCCCTCTCCTCCTAGAAAACTGCCTGTTCCCTTTGCATGGGAGTGACTTCTGGGAAGGGAGGATGCAAGTTCACAGAAGCAGCTCCAGGGTGCACCAGTCACATTATATCCTATGTGAATGGCACCCCTCAACACTACAAGAGTGGCCCCGCATGAACCTCTCATTGTGCACAACTTTTCTAGAACCCACTCTGATTCCTGTTTGAATTTTTTTAAAGAATGGGGTAGAGAGGACTCCTGGGCCTATCAAAACAAATTAGCAGCACAAAAGATGTGATCAAAATAGAGATGTCCTTTAAGCTTGGAGCAAACCAAAAAGAGAAAGTGGAAGTCAAAGGTTTTAACTGCTTTACTTCTCCCAATGAAAGCTTCATCTCTTAGCTCATACCCCTGAGTTACTCCACAGGTAATTCTGAGCCACCTTTATAGACAGCAGTCTGGATTCTTAAGGAGCTCACAGCCAAGTAAATAAGACACAGCAATAAACTATTGTTCTTCAATGATAACTTCTATGGTAAAGGGATATACGGATGTTAGGAGGAGCATGAGGAAGGACTACTCAGAGCTTCTCGGGTGCCTTCTGTTATAGCTCTTTTCAAGTAAGTTAAGAGTTAGACAAGAAAGCTATTGCATAATAGCTTAGTTTACATGCATGATCCATGGTATGTTTGCGAGATGCTCTCAGCAGTCAACCCCAGGGAAGAGAATCACTGCTTCTTTCAAAGGGAACAGCTTGACCAATGAGTTTTTTGTTCTGCCCCAACTTAAGCCATCTATCAACCAAGGAAAGGGAAAACATCAGATGTATGTTTCAGGTTTCCTTACCATATCCAAATCCATGCTAGAGGTTTACAATTTCCTTTCTTCCAGCAGATTAAGCATATGCACAAAAGAAAGTATGGCTAAACTGGTTCTGCAGAACTCATGACTATTAATCATGTATTTGGTCAATTTCAAAGTTGACCTTAAAGCACCTAAGTTCAGTGATAAATTTTCTACATAACCTGCATTTGTAATCCCTGAGGAAAGACTTGAGTATGGACTCCTAAGGGCAGAGATAGTTCCATTCTACACCATATTATCACTGTCTAGCATACCAGGTAGCTAGTAGGTCCTCACTATGTATTAGTCTTCCTTCTCCATACAGTAGTTCAGAAATTTCAACACGCATTTATAAAGCATCTTTTTGCCCAACATCATTCTAAGGACTGAGGAGGAAAAATAAGTAAGACACACTGGTCCTTTGCTCTCTGTTGGCTTACAAACAGACACTCAATAAATGTTCTTTGGATTGAATTGCTGACTGAGTGGTTCAACAGGAGCAGGCTCAGAATCACAAACAAACTCTGAACAGAAGCCTCTAATCAATTGAATCCAAAAAACTGATGTGAGATATAGCCAAAGGATATTGATAGGAACATGGCTTGAATTTCTCAAGCACAGTTGTGGGCACTATCTTAATAGACCTATGCGGATACATTCCTTCCTATACCCACCCCAATCCTGGCTTTTTTTTTTTCTGAGCTCTAAAGCCCAGGATGAAGGCTTCTGCCTATGGCTACAGGATACATAGAAACACACAGATCTACATAGAGCTTGAAATGATGTCCTTCGTTAACATCATGCTTTCACCAGCTGGGTCCATCCACTGCAGATGTGCCCAAATGGATTTGCTATCATGTTGACACAGCTTTACTGTATGTTCTCCAATATAACATAGAATTATTCTTTCAAGTTGTAATTGTAGGCAAACAGCATTGAAACGGACAACTTCTGCATTTCCTGACTTTGGGAGTGTATCTCTAGATTAATGTTATGGAGGTTATACAGGGGTTTTTTTTGCCCCTTGGCACTTTAGTCTATAAATCATGCTATTTATATTTGTGTGCCCCTAATTGTCCAAGGGAAACTGTCCTTGTCACTGGAAAATAAGGATGAGTGGTCACACAGTGGCAGAACACAGGCAATCACAAATAGTCAGGGAAACAAAAACTAGCAATAAGATGAATGTACTGGAAGCAAGCGTGACAAAAAGAGGTAGCAGTGAGCACGGACCATTGCTTCAGCCATGCAGCCAGTGCCTCTGTGCATAAATGCTCAGCAGGCCTCAGAGGGAGAGCTGGAAATAAGTTTATACCTGAGGCAAAATATACTGTCAAGTCAACTTGAGGCCAGCAGAAGAACAGGTGAGAGGAGGGTGGACATGATTGGCAAGGGCCACTTGGCATTTGCTGCATCACATCCTGGACTGTCTAGTACCCTCAAAGAACAAGGTCTCTTGACCATGAGCCAGCGTGGAAGACCTTTCTAGCTTGCCTCTCTCCTGTGCCTCCTGTGTCCTAGACTAAAGGAAGGGACCATGTAGAAAAGAGAGATGCTGAAACTTGGGGCTCAGGGATACATGTGACACACAACAGCAGTGGTTCCTGTTCTCTTGTCTCTGGTTCACCTACCAGAGAGGGGAATGGTTTCCTATATTGCCCCAAAAACCGCAGCTGCCAAAATTTAACTTGTTTTGAAGCTCAAGCAACTTTGATGTTTTCTTAACACAGCCAGACGCTTCATTAAAGCACCATGGAGTATACCAGCTATGTTTTCCCTGGGGCTAGCTGGATGAGATCCAAGCTAGAATACCAGACACACACAGGCAAAATTATACAGGCACGGAGGTAAACCTCATTATCTTCCCAAGACACACTTTTACCTGCGTTCGTTAATTGTTGTATTTGTGCAGGGAGGGGAGTCCCTTCATTAAAGACATGCTTTTGAGAGATGTGTGGTGGTCTAGAGGCTGTGGGAACTTGTCCACTTAGAGGTTTACAATCTAACTGGAGGCCCAAGCACAACAGCCAGCTGGGAACAGTATTTCCTGCTGTGTAGGGGAAGGTGATGCAGCAAATTTAAATTTGAGGAAACCCTTTGTTCCCACCAAACAGGTCCCACAAAACTAATTCCTTTGAGAACTACAGCTTGTCCTATTGGAATCAGGATTATTTGACCTTAAGATTACTTACAATCAAGGGACAGCAGTTGGGGGAAGAGGAGCAGGAGAAATGCTTTGAATTCACTGACGTGTTCCCGAGACTTTTGGCAGTATGGTATTTATGTGAAGAGTTTAGCCCCATCAAAACCATATGATTTCATGCAACAATACCCAGTTCCTTTATTCATTCTTTCTTTCAACAGTATTTATTTTCTCTATGCCAATCATTGTTCTAGGCCCTAGGAATATGGCAATAAGTAAGACAAGTATGGTTCCTCTCTTTTTATAACTAGCCAGTTAAATATGTAATAAAGTGTAATTTTTTTTAATGAAAGAGTATGGGCAAGAAGCAATGCACATGTATGAATCACAAGCATAACCTATTTAGTGGAATGTGGCAGCCTTTCCAAAAAGGTGTACCACCAGGACAACCCAAAGTCTCAGGAACTTACAAGTTCCTTGCTAACCCCGGATGTCCCCTGTTGTTTACCAGGGACCTCTGTCAACCATGGTTACTCAGGGACCCAAGCAGAGAGATCAGCTATCAACTCAAATGGTACCAAATGTTAAGCCAGAGGGACAAATATTTCTGAGGGTCTGGCACTAGCATTTGAATGCTGCACCTGTAAGTGGAATATATCTTCCTGCTCAATTCTCTTTGGCCAGCACTAATCATGCACCCCATCCAACCAGGAGGTGCAATCATACCAAGTGCTCTGTAATGACTTGTACAATAAGTAATGACTGTGGGTCAGGAAGCAGGAGGAAGGTCAGGGGACCGAGGAAAATAATTCCAGACATATACGAAAGGCAATAACATGTGTAAAAGCCATCTAATCCTTCCCTGGAGAGCACTCCTCTTCTCTAGGCACAATTAATTATATGCCTGCCTCCAGACTAGACTGTAAATTACCAAGTCCATACTTCCTAGCACCATGCCTGACACGAAGTAGATGCTCAAGACATACCTGGAAATAAGGAAAACAAGATTGCCTTCTGGAAAGGATATAACAGATCAGATCAAGAGTATGCAGAGTTCACTGCAGAGCCATAATCATCTCTAGACCAAAACAGATACTCACTTGAAGACTTTCCTGATCTGCTTCCATCACACTCTCACTCAGAAAGAACTGAGCCCTTCTTCCTTTTTACCTCAAATATAAACTGAACTGGTAACTGCAACACCTTGTAACTCACATGTGTTTGTCTCTTTTATCCTATTAGATGTTGAGCACTGGGTCCCCACTTATTCGTCTGTGTAGCTTAGTGTAGACCAGGGTCTGACACATGGTAGGCGGTCACTAAACATCTACTGGGTGATTGAATGGATCTGAATTTAAAAGTATCAATAGAAGGCTGTCTGGATAGCAATGGAAGTATGGAGAAATTAGGTAAATTAGACACTGTGCTGGGCAGTAGACTAAAACAAACACCCATTTCAGTGACCGGTAGGTCTC
Source organism: Vulpes vulpes (assembly GCF_048418805.1). Taxonomy (NCBI): domain Eukaryota; kingdom Metazoa; phylum Chordata; class Mammalia; order Carnivora; family Canidae; genus Vulpes; species Vulpes vulpes. The sequence continues at coordinate 28,725,680 of NC_132791.1, forward strand.
CTGATGGGTGCTGCAAGTTATTATAGCCTAGTTTGAGTTGGATTTAAACTACATCAGTAACTTCCTCTACTCTAATGCTATGCTTACACATGACATTTGAGACAGAACACACCATCGGCTTACATGTACATCCTGGTCTCTCCAGCACACTGTTTTCTTTCCTTTTCCTATCTGCGTAGACCCTGCACTTCTGCTAGAAGCTGGCCCATGATGACCACAATAGCATGCACCTTGTGTTTGTATCACATTTGAACTTCATAAATGACTTCATGTCTCTTATTTCACCATCCAGAAAGGCAACTTTTGTGGCACCCAGCAATAAATAATGATTTGTTGTCATTATCAATCAGAGGAAGAGAAAAAACAATGTGTTGCTTTTCACCTCTCCTTCAGGTTTGATTTTTGCAGAGTAGCTGAGATGCTGTCCGGTCTCCTCTCTCTCCCAGCTCCACTGGCCTTAGTAACTGCCTGAAACAGCAGGGCTCCAGGCAAATATTCAGGCTTGTGACCACAGAAATCCAAATGGAATGTCAATTTTCATGCATTCAAGGTGAACCAGGCTGCTCTAATTCCCAGGAATTGTATGTTCTGTCAGGAGACCTGCCCCCATGGCGGCAAAAGCAGCCTGTTACTGTCACCACAGTTGCTCAAGGAAGGGCTTGTGAGCTGCAATTTTTCACACCATTAATGCATTGCTTATACCAAGGAGCACAGCTGGCAATCCTGGGATTGCATTAGAGGCTTTGGTGAGAAGCCTGGAGATGGCACTATCAAGGAAGAAGTGAAAGGTGATCACTGGGACTCTCCCAGCTAACTCTGTGGGGAGCCAGCACTATTTATGCACTTAGCAGAGCTATGCTTCTGATTGTAATGGGGCCCTTGACAAATGGAAGGATTTTTACATTGCTGCACTTTAGTGGGACTAACAGGATGCCAGCATCAGCTTTCAACGCCTTTCCTGATGACCCATGCATAATAGCTTCCTGTGCATGGGCCTCAAGTACCCATGACTCACTTTGCAACTGATACTTACAAGTTTCTAAACATGCAAGTCATTAGAGAACTCTATACTCCCTAAATTTCTATCATGAGCCTTATGGTATTATTAATGGTTAAGAGCATTTCCTTTCCAGTTATACTACCTGGATTCAAATCTCCATTCCTTCACTTATTCTAATTGTAAGACTTCAAGTAAGTTATCCTCTCAAAGTTCCAGATTCCCTATCTTTAAAAGATGGGTAATAAAAGCAACTACTGGTGGTGAAGATTAAATGAGAAAATGAATGTACAGTACCAGGCATGGAAAATGAGAACTATTTTTTAAATGTTTTGTTTTGTTTATAGAACATATATTAGGGTTTCACAAAATGGTAGCAATGTAGGAAAAGACATTAGGGTTTGAAGCTGACAGCCAAGAATTCTTGAGAGGTCTTTGTTACAAAAAAGTGGTTTTATTAAAACACAGGGAGAGGACCCTAGGGCAGAAAGAGCTGCACTGGAGTCATGTGGAGTGGCCCATTATATATTTTCAAGTTGGGAGGGGGTTAGGGATAGTCTCCAAGGAATTTTGGAAGCAAGGTTTCCAGGACCTTGACAGGGCAGGCAATTGTTGGGAAAACGACATTTATTACCATCTAATAAAACCTTAGTCTTGAGACCCTCCAGATGTGTATCAGTGGGTCATATGCTTGGGGGATGATTGCCAACACATATCCTGAAGGGTTTAGAGATAAAGGAAATTTCTAAAGGAATTTTTATATGTTAAAGAAGACTTGGGGATCCCTGAGTGGTGCAGCGGTTTGGCGCCTGCCTTTGGCCCAAGGTGCGATCCTGGAGACCCGGGATCGAGTCCCACGTCGGGCTCCCGGTGCATGGGGCCTGCTTCTCCCTCTGCCTGTGTCTCTGCCTCTCTCTCTCTCACTGTGTGCCTATCATAAATAAATAAAAATTTAAAAAAAAAAAAAAAGAAGACTTACAGGATACAGGAGATCAGGCAAAGATTGCCTGTTGCCCTTAGCATAGTGTTAACATTGAGGCAGTTGAGTCCCTAAAGGAAGGTCGCGCTACCTGTTTCAAGGACTTGTTAATGGGCTGTAGGTAGTAAGGACATTTAATAATTTTTATTCCATTTTTGTTTCCCATATCACTAGAAAGATTAATAGGTAGAAATTACAAGAAAAGAGATTTCAGTAAGGCATTTCTCATCAGTGTTAAGTACTGCCCTGGAAAAAAAGGACATGCCTTCAATAAATATTCATTGAGGACCTACTATTACATGAGCCACTAGGCTCTAGGTAGATAAGATGTCTGTCACCGCAAATGTGGGATGGACAACCCCCTGGTAAGAGTAGGAGCCAATAGAGTGCATCTTCCACCCCAGAAAAGCTAATGCAGCCTAGGGAGACTCTTGGGGTAGGGAGAGTTTTAATCAGATTTCTAGATTGAATAATCAACTTGCACACACTTGCATCAACCTCAAGTTGTGTGTGGACCACTTTGTTCTGATAGGTGTCTCTATTAATAAAGGAGGATAAAACAGAAGGGGCTGGGGAGAACAGCAAGAAAATTGCATAATTGCCTATTCCAAATTGCTTGAAAGTCTTACCTGAAGAAACATACATCATAATTAAGGCCTCTGGGTTCCATTTAAGAAAATGCTGGAACAATTCAATTGCTTTGCTCCCAGGCACTCTTAGAATTTTTCTGATTGTTGCCATCATTATTTTACTGAAAAGTGTTAATCATTACTGTAGGCTCTTCAGTATCACAATTTGAAAGGGGAGATCTCCCCACCTTGAGCTTCCCTTACTATTGTTTTTGATACTTGAAAGGAGAGGTGGGTACAGAAGGGGATGAGGAGGCAGGGGTGTTGTATAAATATATAGGTCACAGTCATACATTGAGCAATGCTTCGAACAGGCCAAACTCTTCCCATCTGACAGGTTCCCACCACCCTCCCTGAGGACAGAGAACCTGGGGAATGAGCAGCTGCTAGGCTGAGGAGGTGGCAAGGCAAGCTGACAGCCGAAGCAGACCATCCGGTTAGTGGGTGAGAATGTACCAGAGAAAGAAAACTGGCAAAGGAAGTAGAGACTGGAAAAAGCCCACAAGTTACCTTCTGAGAAGGCAGCCCACCCCAATAAGCACCTACAGTAAGCTCCCAGATGTCTCCTTTTGTTATTCATCTGCCATCATGGTTCTCAACTTGCATATGCATGTGAATCACCTGGGAATCTTGTTAAAATGCGGATCCTAATTCAGGAGGTCTGGGGTGGTGCTTGCGATTCTGTATTTCTAATAAGATCCCAGGTGATGCTGACACTCATGATCTACAGACCATACACTTTAAGTGGCAATGTACTAGATCGGAGTTGGCAAACTACAACTTATAGGCCAAACACAGCCAGTTGCCTGCTTTCATAAATGAAGTCTGATTGGAATCCAGCCATGCCCAACTGTTTACAAATTGTCTATAGCTGCTTTTCACTGCAACAGCAGAGCTGAGTAGTTGCAGCCGAGACTTCTGGCCCATAAAGCCTAAAAAATATTTACCATCTGGCCCTTTAGGCGAAAATGTTCTAATCCCTGTCCTAGACAACACTAAGTATCAAAACTAAGAAAAAAAAGATGAAACAATGTTGTGTCAGGCTGAAGGAACTTGTATTATGAATTTCAACAAATAAGAGAAAAGTTCTTGCTTTGGCAACACAAAATAGTAATTTTTTTAAAGATTTATTTATTTAAGAAGGGGATAGAGGGAGAGGGACAATTTCCAGCAGGTACCACACTGAGTGCCGGGTGCCCTATCCCACAACCCTGAGATCACAACCTGACCCGAAACCAAGAGTCAGATGCTTAACTGACTACATCACCCAGGCACCCCAAAATGATAATTTCTATAGAGACTTAAAGGAGATTTGTAGTTTGTAAATGAATCTGAGGAGGAGACACTCCAGAATTCCATGGCCCCTTAGAAATATTATATAAGTTTGAAAAGAACTAATGAGATCCTGCATGTTGTCTGAAGTTGATCATAAATTAAGTTCAGACACACAAAAGTTTATGAAGCCATCTTAGATCAGTTGAAAGAATATACCTCTGCTTCTCCCTGCCTTATCATGGTTTCCTTAGCTCCTTTGTTCTTTTTCTTCAATGGGGTACCAATAGCAACAACTGAAACTTAACTTTTCGTGATACGGCATTTTCCAAAATTATTTTTACATGCAATAGAATATTAGATCTTCACATTAATCTTCCACTATGGGTAAGCTAATTCTGTCTGATGCAAAGAAATAATGAGGTAAAGTCTTCTCTCAAGGAACTCACCATCAGTCATAGCAATAAGCATCAACAGGGATGCCTGGGTGGCTCAGTGGTTGAGCATTTTGGCTGGGGTCGTGATCCCAGGGCCCTGGGATCGGGTCCCACATCAGGGTCCCACAGGGAGTCTGCTTCTCCCTATGCCTATGTCTTTGCCTCTCTCTGTCTCTCATGAATGAATGAATGAATGAATGAATAAATAAATAAATAAATAAGCATCAGTATGTCATAATGGCCAGTAGCAGGGATACAGATGTGACACAGGGAAGGGCACAGGCTGCATAAGGCTGCCATATCAGCATTATATAGGTTTTTAAGTTGAAGGAGGGGGTGGTAAGGAATGAGAAGACTGTTCCTAAAATGGGTAACAGAACCAAAATCTGATGGAAGGAAAGATGTTAATGGTAGCATTTTACAGAGAATGTTCTTATGAGATAGAAATTTCATATTAGAAATATGAAGTTGAGGCTCAGAATTAATACAGATTAATTACTGAAGGTAGTATTCAGGTTAGAATCTTCTAACTCCAAACATTATTCCTTTCTACTGTGATATTGGCTTTTCAAGGATGATTCCTTTTTCCAGGGGATGATGTAAAATGGGATTATAATAACAGTTATCATGATGACTAACATTTATAGTGTGTTTTCCTATGTGCCAAACCCTGTCTTTCAAAGGACTAGTACCAATAGATGGATGTTACATATTAGAAGATTTCATCTAAGTATAATTAAAATCCTTCAAATATTTGGAACTGTCTGGCGACAGAATTGGCTATATCATACAGAATAAGGCTCTCCTACTTAAGAGAAGTGCCTACAATGAAGCTGAATCCACAAGTGGTTTTGTAGCAGAGATTGCTTTGTGTCGGCTAAGAAATCAGAATGGATGACTTCCAGAATCTCTTCCAACTCTGCATCTCCTCCCAAAAGGCCAGTTTCCCAAAGTTACCCAGTTTAGCCAAAGCTAGAACCTACCTTCTCTTTCTTCTACCTCCTTTTTCAGTGCAACTATTAATATCAGATGATGGGAAGACTGATGAAGGATCAAGCACTATATTCCTGGAAGTGGACTGGAGTTCAGTATAGACAGAAATAATGTAAATAGTAATTCTCAGCAGAGCCCTGTGAAGGACTTACTGAGCCTAATTTGAGCAGCTGGGAGATTTCTCATTCTCTCAGTCGTTAAGATACTGCTCCCCAAGTACATGTTTGTGCCAGTTAGGATTATTCTTGAATTTTACTACAGGTACCACCAAATAGCATACATTATGTTTAGGCCATATTTGATTGCCACTTTTTTTTCCTAATTCATATATCATTATACATAGCTTTCTATATCACAGTAATTTAGCTATGAAATATGTATGAGGAAGCTTGAGTGAAGTGAAATAGGATACAGTGAAACCGTAGGGAATAATGTACTCTCTTATTTTATAGCATATTGTAATATTTTATGATACCATGGATTCAGTCACATGTTTTCTTTATGGAATGATCTATCAATCCAATCCTTTTGCCAATGTAATTGAAAAAGCACTTACTGCAAAGCTCAAGTCTGAGCTTAGTCCCCCATCAGGCATGTGAGTAAAAGAAAAGCATTCTATAATGAGCTTGGTACTGTAATCTCAAGGGGTTTTACACTCATGGAGATTTGCAAGCATGTAACCAACTACTAGAGAAAACTGCAGCACCCTCTAAAATAGTGGGCCAAAAGAAGTAGAACAGATAACAAGTACCACAGAAGTCGATTCAATATTGAATGGGGATTGCAACATTAATTTTCATGTTTTGGCCACATTATAGATTGACTAGAATACCCCTGATAATCATTTAATTTATTCTCTCTTGACAGCAATCCATATGTGCATCAGTTGTCATGCCACGTAATCAGCATACAAGAACCATGTCCCATTTGAGTGAGATTAGCTGGTCTACTGTGGCTATGTTATGATTTCAAGCCTTGTTCCCTGTAATGCCTCTATAATGCAAAACTTAATGATTTTTTTCTTTAACCTGCATAGTCTCCAGAGGTGGTGCATCTGATTCAGTCTCTAAAGTAAGGTAAACAGTGTGGTTTGGAGGTCAGCACAGCATGTCAGAAAGCAATAGAAACAGCTGTGCAGCCAAGGAAAGTGCTTAAGATTCTTTTGAAACTGACTTTAGTTTTTAGTACCAGAAAAAAATGAAATCAAAGGTACCGGTACTCCTCACTCTTATGCCAAATATAGATTTTCATAAATTAGTCAAACACAGCTCTAAAAGCTGGTTTATCTTGAGGTTAATCTCAGATGAGAAATTAATGTTTAATTAATTTTAGTCAAGATAAAAGGTGGCCCATATGCTCCCTTTCTTTTTGTTTGGTCGGAATCTAATTACAACGAGGTCACTCATTCATTCACTTGCTTAGCAAATATTTGCTTAACTATCTGAAGCCTTTTGTTTTTTAACTAAAGCAAAACTTAGTTTTTGAAAGAAATTTCCACGTTACATTAGTTTCTTAATTTTAGATATTTGCCTAACTCCCCAAGGATACCATCCGTGCCTTGAGGGAGTAGTTGAGGAAATTTACATCAAAAATATTTGCCACCTGTAACCACTCTCTAATTAGCAAAAATGCCAAATCAGTGCCTTTAGATTTCTAAATGACTCCGACAAAATGAAGCAGTATTATAGATTAGATTAAATCATCTTTAATCTGGAAGACTTTCACCATCTAATAAATGGGCCTTATTTACCCCTCTCATCATGCCATCATGTGATTTCTTGTTTCTCAAGATCAGTGGTTCACAGCCTTGCCTATATACTGCAATCACCAAGAAAAATGTGAAAACAAAAACCCTGATATTCACACCTGGCGAGCCTGTTTAATTGGTCTGGGGTCAGGCCCAGGTTTTGTTGAAGTACTCTATGTGATTCAAATGTGCAACTGAGATTTAGAACCACCAGTCCAAATTATGAGAACACAACAGAACACAATGTCCTTGCTTTATGAACAACCTTCTAGTAATTCAACAACCCTCATGCCTGCTGTGAAAGTCCAGAATCTCTAATGTGGTCATCAGTGCTCTCGTGGATCTGGCCCCTGCTTCTATGTTGTTTCTTTTTCCCAGACCCTCAGCTGTGCACTTCCAAAACTGCAGGTCTTCAAACCTACCACTCCATTCTGACGCTGGTCCTTAGACAAGCTGCTTTCTTTATAGATCATGCTTCCCCCACCTCTTAACCTGGCTAATTTCTACTGATCTCTAGTCTAGGTTGAAGTGTCACTTCCATAAGAAGAACATTCTGACCCTACCCCATGACTCTCATCCTAAAAGAAGTTTCCCCACAATACCGAACACCTTACTTGTTCATTACATGGAATCTGCAGGGTCTTGGAGGACAGGAATCATGTCTGTATTCTTTACTGCTATGTCTCCAGTACTTGGCACAGTGCCTGACACAACAGAAGCTCAGTAACTATTTGTCATTGAAGCACACCAGAAATTTGAGCAGGGAAATTTTTATATATGAAATGCTTACCTAGTAAAAAGTGATCATTAAATGAGCTAAGCTGGGCAGCCCGGGTGGCTCAGTGATTTAAGCGACACCTTCAGCCCAGGGCCTGATACTGGAGACCCAGGATCGAGTCCCATGTCAGGCTCCCTGCATGGAGCCTGCTTCTCCCCCTGCCTGTGTCTCTGCCTCTTTTTCTCTCTGTCTCTCATGAATAAATAAATAAAAATCTTAAAAAAAAATAAAAATAAATAAATGAGCTAAGCAAATGTTGAGGGCAGTCACACCCCTAGGTGAAAGTGAGTACACAAGGAGGGAATTAAAAATGTAGAAGAGTACCAACTCACCCCTGAGATTTGGACCTCACTGGAAAGGATCCAACTACAACCTGCTAAAAAGCAGAAACCTCACTAGGTGTTGTGAGCTAGAGCTGATCTGCAGGAAGTCATTTGTTGGGGTGCTGTTGAAGTTCATGTGGGTGCCATGTGGTAAAGTTGGTCTAATGAAAGCTGCTCAGTGGAGTGCTTATATATTGTTGTTAGTAAATAGGAAGGCTTCTTGTACTGAGGTGCTGGGGAGTCTCATGGGAGATTAAAGGCCGCTATTCACCCATTCACCACTGGCACCCAGGCAGCTGGAGGTAGAAAAAAGCATATCAGGAGAGCCTTTCTTTGCTATGCCTACAGTGTTTTTCTAGCCCCCTCTACTGACAAAAACCTAACATTACACCAGCTCTCAAAGTGAAGTTATCTATAAAAAAATGTTCAGCCCCAAATCAGCACAGCAAAGAGCAGCAGATTCAGAGCTGAGAGGTAATCATTTATAACTAGCACTGTGAAATATATATGTATAGGTAGATATAAAGACATATAAATATCTCCAATAAAAACAAAGAAAATATGAATCCCTTCACAAATTAAAAATCAATAGTATGTTCAAAAGATGAGAGTTTGACATTCACTTTCTCCTATTACATTTCTTATTATTTCTTTTTTTTTCTATTCACAGTTCAAAAACCATACCATGTTGATAACTACCATCTAATCTACGCCTATTAGAGCTAAGCCCCTTTCTGCATGGATCTGAAAAGCCATGTAAGTTGGACAAAAGCAAATCTTGGATTAGAAATCTGGTGGCTTTGTTTATCTGCAAAATGGACATTAAATCCCTTTAATTCCACTTTTCAGGAGAGCTATGTTGGTAGCTCTGGTAGCTATGTTGCAAACAGTGAGAAAGTATAAACCAGAGAAAATAAATTAATCAGGATATTGCTTGTCATACTTTCATATCATTAGGGATGTCTGAGTGCCAAATGAAAGCTTTGATGCAAAAATTAGAGCACAGAATTGTAAGATTCTTTTGATCTTTGATCGGTGCTCATAACTTCTGTGGAATATCAACTGTGGCAAAGAATCATTAGTTTTCTGCTATATTTAAACTTCTGCTTTATTTAATAAGCAAACAGTGAAAATAAAATGCACATAGCAGAAAGATGATCTTTAGCTAGTGTCAGGGACTGAATAAATAACCATCTCTTCTAGCCTATCCTTTCATACAATCAAGTACTTGACTTAGAATCAAGTGAATTTCTGTAAGCAATTAAATTTGCTTAAACACACTCATGCATTTTTGAGGATACAATGAATGCCACACCCTTTTTGGAAACCTTTCTAAAGAACAATTAAACAATATGTATAAATAAGGAAATAATATGATACATTTTAAAAAGCTTTATTCTAAAAAATCTGCCATCCAATATTTATAAGCTACTCCCATTCCCATCAAAAGAAATCAAATAACTAACAATAGGAGAACCGTGATACCATGTTATGATAGACATTAATACAAGCATTAAAAATAAGCAAAAGAGGACAGTTGTTGAAGATGGTGGGTAGGAGGACCCTAGACTCACCTCATCCCTGAATATAACTAGGTAACTCTCAAATCATCCTAAATACCCCAGAAATTGATCTAAAGACTGACAGGACAAACTCAACAACTAAAGTAGAGAAGAGGTCACATTGAAGAAGGTAGAGGGTGCAGAGATGTGGTTGGGAAAGAAATGGATCATGGTTGCTGTGGTTGCAGAGAAGGGCAAAAGACCAACTAGCACATAGGGGAGTACACATGACACAGAGGAGTACAGATAAGTAAGATGAATCCCCATAGCAACTGGCTTGGAAAGAAAGAGAGGATGAATTTTATGACTTCTGGAAACAAGCAGGGCTTAAAGCTGGAGTTTAAGGTCAGTGAGCTTAGCTGAGATACAGCGTAGAGGGCACTGAGACTGCTCTTGGAGAGAAGGCAAGCAAACAGCCCTCAGACATACAGTGTGAAAACAGCGATTGGAAGAGCACCTGGAGTACACAACAGGGAGGTTCTTTGCTCATTTCAGAGTGTATCCCAGAGAGGCAGCATTCACAGAAAGACCCCTCTGGGAACAAAGGAACTGGCAAGCACCACTTCCCTCTACCACTCCACAGAAGAAGCACAGGGCCACCTGTGGGAACCAGCACTCCATACTCACTATCTAATTTGCTTACACCAAGCCTGGCCTCTCATCCCCATGTTTCAGTGGAATTACCCTTCCCAGTCTGGCTTGCCTCAGTCCCAGCATGGCAGGCCCCGGCCCCCAGAAAACCAGCCCAAACCCCTACTCACACTGCATCTCCCACCTTGGGATTTTTGTGGAGCCTAAGTTCCAGTCTTAGTGGTGACAGGTCTTGTTTCACAAGCAGACCAGAGCACACCAATTAAAATGCACCATATTCAGGCCAGGGACCACAATAGGCAAAGAGCCTTGGCAGACATCTGGCCTGAAGAATAAGGTGGCCAGGACACAAAAGCATAGAACACACAGCACACATTGGAGATACTCTCAGAAGTGCCAGGCCCTGGGAATAAGGAGTAACTACACTGTAGGCCACTACAGGACCTCTTCTTCATAAAGCCATTATCCTCAAGAACAGGAAACGTGGCTGACTTTCCTAACACAGAAAAACAGGCACAGAGACTTAGACAAAATAAGAAAACAAAGAAATAAAACCCAAATGAAAGAAAAGGACAAGGTCTTGGCCAGAGAGCTAAGTGCAATAGATATAAGCAACACTCCTGATGGAATATTTAAAGCAACAATCATAAGAACACTCATTGGACTTGAGAAAAGAGTGAAATACATGAGCAAGACCCTTAACACAGAGATAAAGAAAAACACAGCAGAGACATAGGGCTCATAAACAAAATAAGAAACATGTTTAATGTAATGAACAGCAGGATGGAAGAATTGGAGGAACAAATTAATGAACTAGAAGACAGATAAGTGGAAAGTTATTAAGCTGAACAAAAGAGAGAAAAAGGAATTATGCAAAACAAAATAGGTAACTCTGTGAGTCCATCAAACATAATAACATTCATATTATAGAAGTCCCGGAAGATGGAGAGAAAAGGGGATGACAGTATATTTGAAGAAATAATTTGAAAACTTCCCTAATCTGGCAGATTAGGAAGAGGAAACAGATATTTAGATCCACGAGGCACTGACAACCCCCACCAAAAATTTAAAAAGCAGACCCACACCAAGACATATTGCAATTAAACTGGCAAAAAAAAAATTAAAAAAAAATAAGCAGCAATACAAAAGAAGATAGTTACATACAACTGAAACCGAATAAGGATATCAGGGAATTTTTCAGCAGAAACTTTCCAAGCCAGAAGAGAGTGGTAGGATATATTCAACGTCCTGAATGGGGAAAATTTGCAGCCAAGAATACTCTATTTAGCAAGGCTATCATTCAGAACAGAAGGAGAGATAAAGAGTTTTCCAGACAAAGGATGACAGAATAGATTTAAATATATATATATAGATAGATATAGATATAGATATATAGATATATAAATAAATATATATATATATAGACCCATCTATATGCTGCCTACAAAAGATTCATTATAGACCTAAAGACATGTGCAGATTGAAAGTGAGGGGATGATGAATCATGTATCACACAAATGGATGTCAAAAGAAAGCCAGAGTAGCAATATTAACACCAGACAAAACAGACTTTAAAATAAAGACTGTAATAAGAAATAAGGAAGGACACTTTATAATAATAAAGGGGACAATCCAACAAGAAGATAAAACAACCATTAATATGTATTCACAGTTAATAGCAAACATAAACGGAACAGGCACAGAGACTTAGACAAACAATCAATAATAACAAAATAATAGTAGAGGATTTTAACAGCCCACTTACATCAAGGGACATACTACATAAACAGAAAATCACAAAGAAACACTTCCTTTGAATGATACATTGGAACAGATGGATTTAACAGACATATTCAGAACATTCCATCCTAAAACAGGAGAAAACTAGACATCTACATACAAAATAATAAAACTGCACCACTTTCTTACACTAAACACACAAATAAATTCAAAATGGATTAAAGACCTAAAAGTTAGGGCAGCCCGGGTGGCTCAGTGGTTTAGCACCTGCCTTTGGCCCAGGGTGTGATCCTGGAGTCCTGGGATCGAGTCCCATGTTGGGCTCCCTTCATGGAGCCTGCTTCTCCCTCTGCCTGTGTCTCTGCCTCTCTCTCTCTCTCTCTGTGTGTTTCTCCCTCTGCCTGTGTCTCTGCCTCTCTCTCTCTCCCTGTGTCTCTCATGAATAAATAAATAAAATCTCTAAAAAAAAAAAAGACCTAAAAGTTAGACCTGAAACCATAGAAATCCTAGAAGAGAACACAGGCAGTAACTTATTTGACATTGGGTGTGGCAACTTCTTTCTAGCTGTCTCCTGAGCCAAGGGAAACAAAAGCAAAAATAAAGTATTGAGACTTCATTAAAATAAAAAGCTTCTGCACAGTAGAGGAAACAATCAACAAAACTAAAAGACAACCTACTGAATGTCAGGGGAAGATATTTGCAAATGGCATATCCAATACAAGGGTTAATATCCAAAATATATAAAGAATGTATATAATCACCACCCGAAAAACAAATAATCCAATTTAAAAGTGGGCAGAAGACATGAACAAACATTCTTCCAAAGATGACACCCAGATGGCCAACTGACACATGAAAAGATGCTCAACATCACTCATCATCAGGGAAATGCAAATCAAGACTATAATGATATATCATGTCACATCTGTCAGAATGGCTAAAATCAACAAGACAAGTAACAACAGGTGTTGCCAAGGATATGGAGAAAGGGGAACCCACTTACAGTGTCAGTGAGAATGCAAACTGATGTGGCCACTCTGGAAAACAGTATGGAGATTCCTCAAAAAATTAAAAATAGAACTACCCTATGATCCAGTAATCAAACTACTGGATATTGCTCAAAGAATACAAAAACACCAAATCAAAGGGATACAGGCACCCCTATGTTTATAGCAGCATTATTTACAACAACCAAATTACAGAAGCAGCCCAAGTGTCCACAGATTTGTGTCTGTGTCCAAAGAACACAGATAAAGTGTTCTTTATCCTCTGCATAAAGAAGAGGTGGTATTTATGTGCAATGGAATATTATTATTTAGCCATAAAAAAGAATGAAATCTTGCCAGTTGCAGTAACATTTTTGAAGGTAGAGGGTAAAATGGTAAGTAAAATAACCCAATCAGAAAAAGACAAATACCATAGGATTTCATCCATATATGGAATTTAGGAAACAAAACAAAGATGCAAAGGCGAAGAAAAGGGACAGAGGGGGGCAAACCAAGAAACATATTCTTAACTATAGAGACCTGATAGTTAACAGAGGGAACATGGGTGGGGGAAAGGGTGAAATAGGTAATGGGGATTAAGGAGTGCACTTATTGGATGAGCACCAGGCAATGTATGGAAATGTTTAATGACTACATTGTACACTTGACACTAATAAAACACTGATGTTTAAAAAATAGGCAAAAGACTTTGAAACAACATAAGGAAATGATTGTTTGATAATAATCTTGTATTAAATGGAAAAAATAAGTACAAAATCATGTTCCTTATATAATCACAACTAAGCAGTACATAGGAGAAAGACTGGTAGGCTCTTTTAAAATCATTTTCTGTAGGATGATTTTGTAGATATCAAGATTCTAGATAAAAAAGGAGATAAATTTAAAATTTTGGTAGATTTCCAAATTGTCCTCTAGAGAGGTGCTGCACACATTTACTTTTCCACTAACACTGCATTTAACATATTTTCTATGTGTTCTATAATGTGCATAAATATTACTTATACTAGGGAAAATACCTTTTAGATTTGATTAAAACTTTTCAGAGTCCAGTCTTAGAGATAGTGCCAATACTCTGACAAATTGCACATAGACAGTATAATTGTCTACTTCTTTTAGAGCTCCCATATTTCCTGACAGTAAAATACATGCCTGTGATGTCAAGCTGTGTTTAATTCATGCAATCACTGTATTTAGTTGAGCAAATATATGTACAAATTGTTAAATGGAAGCCATGGGGAGAAACAAAAATAAATCAGAACTGAATTCTACCCTTAAAAATCTCACAGGCTTTTACATGTAAAAGCTATGAAACTAGGTAGATAAGTACCACTGGGGAGGTTAAAGAGCCTACAGGTGTTCACTATAATTTGGGAAGTGTATGAATAGGCAGTGGGTAGTAGGCACTCTGGATGGGACCTTAGAAAATATCTTGTTAGAAATGCAAAGGAAATCATGGCAAAGCCTGAACGGTGTAGTTCTATGTTCTCACCTTTGTTTTTGAAAATGATAATCCTCCTCCAATGACACTCAAATTCAGGAACATTTTCCACTACCTAACATTCAGTCATAGGATTTAACTTACTCCACAACTGTCATGCTACTTGATTCTAGGAATATACACATGAAATAAAAATATAAGATAAAATAAAATTTGAAGAAGTGTTCCTAATCTTAAGGTGTTTACACCTCACTCTAGTGAAATATCCAGATAATCAGAAATCAAAATTGAGTTTGAGAAATTGCCTCTTAAAGAAAACTGAATCATATGGAAGATGTATGTTTAACTTTTTAAAAAACTTCCAAACCAGTGCTTGCTTCAGCAGCACATATACTAAAATTGGAATGATACAGAGAAGTTTAGTATGGCCCCTGCACAAGGATGACACACAAATTCATGAAATGTTCCATATTTTTAGATATGTATATTCACATTTTTAACAATGAAAAAAAAACTTCCAAACTGTTTTCTAATAGCTGTATAGTGATATCTTGTTTTGATTTAAGTTTTCTCCAATAACCAGTGATTCTGAGCATCTTAACACAGGCTTATTTGTAATCTTTATATTTCCTTTTGTGACACGTCTTTTCAAATCTCTTTCCCATTTCTTGGGTAGTCTTCCTATTTCTGTTTTTAGAGTTCTTTATATATTCTGGATAAAAGTCCTTTTTTAGATATATGCTTTGCAATTATTTTCTCATCTATGGCTTGCCTTTTCATTCTATCAACATGTACATGAATGTTCCCAGCAGCTTTACTTGTAATAACCAAAAATTAGAAACAATATAAATGTTCATTAACAGGTAAGTGGGTAAACAAATCCTACATGTCCATCCAATGGAATACTACTAAGCAATAAAAAGTAATAAACTACTAATATATACAATATTGATGAATATCAAAATAATAATGCTGAGTGAAAGAAACCAAACCAAAAATAAGAATACGTAGTGAGGTATCCCTGGGTGGCTCAGTGGTTTAGCACCTGCCTTCGGCTCAGAGCATGATCCTCGAGTCCCAGGATCAAATCCCACATCAGGCTCCCAGCATGGAGCCTGCTTCTCCCTCTGCCTGTGTCTCTGCCTCTCTCTCTCACTCTCTCTATCTCTTGAATAAATAAAATCTTTAAAAAAAATGAATATGTAGTGAATGATTCTATTTATATAAATAAACTAAAAGTCAAACTAGTCTGGGGCACCTGTGTGACTCAGTTGGCTGAGTGTTCGACTCCTGATTTTAGCACATGTCATCATCTCAGGGTTGTAGGATCGAACCCATGTTGAACTCCACACTCAGTGCAGAATCTGTTTGAGATTCTCTCTCTCTCCCTCTGCTCCTCCCCCATTCTCCCTCTCCTAATTAATTAACAAATTAATTAATTATAATTCAAACTAGTCTATGGTGACAGAAACCAGATCAGTGGTTGTTTGGGGGCATCCAGGAATGGATGAGGGGCAAGAAGGGACTCTCTCTGGAGGGATCATAAAGGGCATAAAAAGGCATAAAAAACTTTTGGAAGGGATGTAAATGTTGATTATCACAATTGTGGTGATGGTTTTACAGGTTGTTCATATGTAAAAACTTATCAGATGGTACAAGTTAAATATGTATGTCAGTTATATCTCAATAAATATTAAGAATGCAATTTGGGACATGTGACAATATAGATAATTACAGATTGCTACAAATGCTCAGAGAAATATCTAATTTTAACTCAGGGTTCAGGGGAGGCTTCCAGAAAGAATGGCATCCAAGTTGAGCCTTGCAAAAAGAAGCAGGATAGGAAGAGTGTGTGTGCCACCCCCTTTCACATCCTGACCAACAGACCTTATCATCATTTGCCTCAGGTCACTTCAGAGTCACTTCCAACATAGCTTTCTAGATAGGGAATACTAATAGTATTGGGATGCAGGCAAAATTTATTTACCATCTCTGGGATCACAATTATTCCAGTAAAAAAGAGGTTCAAGGATTTTAGAATATTCTGTTTCAATTCTGCTTCCCCCTTGTCCCATCAGAAAACTTGAGCTGGTTAACCAGAGGATCTCAATTGTCCCCAGGAGCTCCTCTTCTCAGTGCCTCACCAGGCTGGATTTCCCAAAGAAGCCTCAGGCAAGAATTCTCATACAAGGTATTGATGGAGAGTGCCCTCAGGAATCAGGGAGAAGGGTGGCAGGGTAGTGATGCAGGGTGGGGCAGAGAGAGCAGCTGAGGAAGCCAGGCCTCAGCCCTAGCCTTCTTTTAGTCCCATCCCAGGGGACCTCTGCAGTAAAAACTGCTCAGCAAAACTCTTCTCACCTTTGCAGCCTGGGTTAATCAGTCATTGGCTGTGGGCTTCTGGGTGTGTGTTGGGAGGGGCATGGGTCTAACAGGGCAGTAACTTTGCCAGCACTGTGGAAGACAGGAAGGGGATCTCTGAGCTGTTAGGGACCAACATGCAGGGAAGCTACATGGGGCTACGTGAGACCAGCCTGGAAAGAGGCATCTGGGCTGAACATCCAGCTGTAACCACAGTAACTCACTCTGTTCCCCTTGCTTCTCATATTCTGATCATTAGGCTTTACAACAGTGATCCTAAACTTAAATGCCTGCAGGAAGAGGAATGAGAATGAATGTCTATAGGTACAGAGGAATATTTCTTTACCTTAAGAAATAAAAAAGAAAAAAAATATATATGTAAACAAATGCAATAATAGATACAACTCAGGTGATCCTGGCATCAAGGAGAGACTAAGAAGAGTTGGAAACTGGCTAGCTGGGGAACAAACTCAGCACTAGCCTGTCTTCACACAGGAATATAGATCTACCATTGTGAAGTCTTTCAAATGCTTAAGAAAAGTCACCAATCTCAATTTTAATGTAAAAGTTCACTAAATTATCACTGTTGGCCTCAATTAAAATAATAAGCATTTAGAAAAAAAAACTTCACAGGTCAGAGGTGGCCCATGGGTAATCAATATGTAATTTCAACTTTAGGAAAATAATAAAAACATACTCTCCACAAAACCTTTCCTACATTTTTGGAGTCCAAAAGCAGTAAATAGGCAGCAATAGGCCATTTTTATTCCACCATATTATAGAAATCTAACAATCAAATGGAATATGTAACACACAATGAAGACAAAATATTAGGAAAAGACCCAAAACATACCAGAAAAGATGTGCTCACCCAAGGGAATTTCAGAGCCATGCAACCTAAATTTTTGGGTGGGGAAACAAGACTTCTTTGAGAATCTGATTAAAACCATAGACCCTTTTCTCAAAAACACGTATGCATAACATCTGTAAGTGCACACACACAAATTTACATGCAATTCCTAAGGGTTCATATGTCCTTTGAAGTTCATTGGTAGACTCCAGCCTAAGAGCTCCAGACATGACATGGGGCGGGTAGGAGGAGGGAAGGGATAAGATAGAAAAGACAAAGAAAGATAAAGACTCATCACACAGAATCACACAGAGGAAAGGAAGTGCAGTTCTTCCTCTTTATTAAAAAAAGAGATTGAACAGCTGGTATCAAAAAGCTTCCAGAAACGTAAGTCGCCTCTGAGGACAGGTCACAAAGGGTGAAGATACTGAGGAGTGCAGATGTTCAAGCACAGTGGATGGTGTACTCAGGTGAGGCCTGGGGAGGAGGACTCCAGGGCAGCCCACCTCTCTAACCTCAGGGGTAAAGAAAGGATATGCCAGGTTGGCACTGCAGATGTGTCTGGTGGGGGAGAGGGAGGGTGAGTGCCCACTTCCTTGTGAAGGTGCTAATTTGATATCTGATGTTTAATTTCAAAAGTTAAGTAAGTCATTTTAAATAAATTCTTTGTTAAGAGAGACTGTTAGGAGAGAGGGGTCAGGGCCAGCCTCAGCCACGTCTGTGGTGTCTCACTGGCAGGATACTCGGATATAGTCGTGGCTACCCAGCAAGAGTCACTAGTCAGCAGAGAAGAGAGGGTGCCACTAAGCCTGAGTCCAAAATTGAGAGCCTGTGTGCACCCTCCCTGGAGGCAGAGCAGTGAAGCACATCCTGATACACACTCTGCCATTCATGGGCTTTAACTTGATTTTTCTTCGATTCATCACCACAGAAAAATAGCTATCTATTATCTGGAAAGCACTGAGCCCAGGGGTAAAAGAAGACTGTCTTCCTCCATGCCAAGGAATGTGCTAAAGCTTCACTGAATGTGCTGAGAAAGCCATGGTGTTACCTGGCTACTCTGCAAACAGGCTGCTGCCAGAGATGCTGGAGGAAGTATCCACCTGGTTCAGGTAATCTCATGCCACTCCCTTCCCTTTAAAATGTGTGAAGTAAAGTTCTCTCTTTTTTTTTTATTTTTAGAAAACCAGAGAATCTTCATCACTATTTGGTGTATCCTCACCGAGACCCAAACATATAGATTTCCTTGGGTTCTCTAATTGTGGAAGCAATTTTAAACTCTGTCGACATCAGCCTTATTAACCCACATGGTGTTAATTTGCAGTTCTCTACTTAGCGTCTGTGTTTGCTTTGCATTAAACAGGAGTTGATACCTTATTCTGAATCTTACCACCGTCGGCTCTGAAGACACACTTTCTACCAGTGGCAACCTGCGTGGTATGTAGATGAGCTGGTGGAGATGAATTGAAATCCCTCAGGAGGTGGAATAATGTAGTTTAAAGGAAGCCCACATCCTACACATCTGCCTGTATCCAGAGGGCCAGAGCCATTACAGAACACACAATTCACACTGTGTTTCAATATTGCCGTGCTTCTAGATTGCTTCCCAGTAAATCCAACTCCTGACAGTCACCTGTAATGGATTACCCTGCCTTGTCCAGCAGCTTCTATTGTTTTTATTTATAATGAAACAAAACTTGATTCTCAGCAACCTCCCCGGGGTCTCTTGGAGGCTATTTCATAAAATTAAAGTGTTTCTCCTATAAAAAACTTTCTCCCCCAAAGTACTAGGATTTGAATCAAGCCCAGCTTGGTAACTGACTGGGAGGGATTCGGCTACACGCATTCTGATTGCTTAGTGAGGCCGAGAAGATAAACTCACATTTCTTGAGCATTTACTATGCACAATTCCCTGCTGCACCGGCTTTACATATCTGAAATTTTGCTCATTTTCATCCTCATAACCAAGAAAGGTGCTCTTATCAACGTCTTGCAACACAGGAAAACTCACATTATCTATCATCAACGTCGTTAGAACAGAAGTTTAGGGGTAGGCTTAAGCCTTTGCTTTGTTTCTTACTAAGGCTGAGAGTCCATTTCCTTATGTGTAAGGCAGGAAAAAAGAATATGCATCGTCATAAGATTAGTTTAACCTTTGCACACCGCCAGGTACATAGAGGCAGTCCCCTTCTCTGAGCTTTCTCTTCCTAAAGATCATGGGCTGGGTTTGTGTGCATGCACACAGTGCATGTGAATTTGAAACCATCATACAAAAAATTCTCAATTGCAACTAGCTGAAAACATAAGGCCTAGGTAGGGTCTTATTCAGCCAGTTTTCACTCTCCACTTCCACTCTTGAGAGCACATCCCTCTCCTTATTCTTCTGTATTTCTTACCCTGTGTGTCCATTCTCTCTCCTGGTCATGTTCTTCTACTTCCCCTCCTTTCCCTATCAAAAACTTCTTTCTTCTAGACTGCCAACCTAATCCTGCTAGCCAGAAATTCTCTGTCCCCAAAGCATCTTGATGACTTCCACAGAAGCATTTCCCAAATCATCACAGCCAGGAGAGGCAATGGCAGTGGACCTTGTAAAAGACTGAACCACAGTTATATAACTAGACTAATGTCAAACTCTTGGTAGCCTTTCTATTTCTGTGAAACCACTTCATTGCCTGCATATCATGGTCCATTTAAAATGGACACTACACTGATTTGAGATGACGGTATATCTACATGATCCCTCCTAGTCCATTCAAAGACCATGAAGACAAGAACAGTACTGATACCCTGAGAACAGCCGATAATCACACATGTGACTTCCTTTGGTTCCACTCAATTACCACAATAACCTTGTTTCTCTGAGTATCGACATGCAATTTTCCATGCCTGTTTTCCTTTCTTGGTCTTTGTCTACTTATTGGCTGTAAAAATCAATGTATGTACTCTACTCTTGCACCTCATGAATCTGAGAAAATTGAGGAAACTAACACTTCTGTGGCATAATTCCCTTAAATGCTGAAAGGTCTAGTGACAAAGTATACTGTTTACCATAGCTTTGTTCTCCATGTCATCTCAAATATAGTGGTAATGATTGTAGGGAGCTGGGGCTCCTGGGTGGCTAAATTGGTTAGGCACAGACTCTTGGTTTTGGCTCACGTCATGATCTCGGGGTCATGGGATGGAGCCCCATGTCAGGCTCTGTGATCAGCACAGTCTTCTTGAGATTCTCTCTCTCTCCCTCCACCCCTCTCCCTTCATGTGCATGTGCTCTCTATCTAAAAAAAATAAATAAACCTTTAAAAAAATAGTAATAGTAATAATGATGAGGAGCAGATGTGGAGTGCTTTCTGTATGTTAGGCCCTGTGTTGAGTGGTTTCCACACCAACTCTGAGAAGCTGATAATATTATCCTTATTCTATAGATGAGGAAACTGAGACTGGGCAGCCTTGTCAATTATCAGTGGAAAGGGAATGAAATATCTTCTAAGGAGTAGATACGTGAGGTATTACTGTAGAAGGATCATGGACCTCAGACCAGATAATCCTGAGTTTAAGTCCCAGGTTCTCAATTGAATACCCGAGGAAAGCTACTTCACTTCATATGCCTCAGTTTTTTTCTCATCTCTAAAATGGGAATAATAAATCTTATCATACAGGGACTATTGTAGAAGTTGTTGTGGGAGTAAGCTAATATAGAAAATAGAGTCTGAACCATAATGAAACCTCTGCAGGTGTTTATTACCTTCCCTCCCTTATGACTGCTATGTTATCATATAACCCAGCCAGCAGGCCTTCCCTGTAATGCTCCTTGCCATGGGCTAACCAATTTTGAAAATATGTATTTATGACCCAGACACATTTTAGGGACATAGTCTCAAGGAGATCTATCTCAAGGAGATCTATCTCAGTCTCAAAGAGATCTATCTCAGTTCACAGACCACTGGCCCAAGTAATCATTAAAAGCTAATAAGTGTATGTTTTGTCAATTCTGTTGTCACACATGAGCACTAAGTCTTTGCCCTACAAATCTTCTTGCAACATTTTTTTCTAACTCATTACATATTTCTGCAATGAATTTTTAACTCACTTCTGTTGTATTTTTTGTCCCATAATCCATCTCCCCCATACTGATTCTGCCCTTCTACATGAGCCTGCCATGCCACACATGTTCTGCACTGAGCTGATGCTTGGACGGAAGCAGGATGTCCCAGGCAAATTCACACCCATGAAAAGCATGGCTTAAAATAGGGATGCTGACACCACCTTAACTCAAACAGCACAAATTCCGGGCTGTAATTTTCTATGCTACTTAATCTCCTGAAACAAAAACCTCTGTTGCTCAAGGGAATTCTTCATCCAATGTGGAGGAAAAAAATATTCTCTCAAGGATGTAATAAGTTAACAAACCAAATTAGCATGTAGTAGGGTTTTGCAGCTCTTATTATCCACATTAACCTCAGGGCTCTCCAAGGCTAATGTCTTTAGTTGTGCTGTTTTTTGCTTGCCGTCTCCAGACCACTAACCTTACTTCTCCATGGGGGAATTGAAAGCTGTGCTCTTTGCAAATCTCCCTCTGATTTCCGTTCTTTTTGGTGGAGCTAAGCCTTCAGTTTCCAAGGTCAAATGAGCTAAGCCCCTTCCAAGAGGAGCTTACTTCTGACTGACACAATAAGGGGCTACTCTTTTTAGCAGACCCTTGCTCATGCATCATTAAAGCACTTCCCCACCTTCTGAAATGCAACTTCCTTCTCTTATGCACGGTTGTGGGCCTCAGAAGAGAGACACGTGGAACGGCAGCGCCACCTGCTGGTTTTCCCTACATAATTTTTGCAGCACTGTTTTGCCTTTTGCATCAGAGAATGATGTTATTCACTCACTTTGGGACTCTATCATCCCCATGCAGGTCAAAAGCTGGAATATATTTAATATCCTTTTTTTAGACCCCACCTAATGAGATTATTTCTCTTTAGGCCTAAATTTTGAGATGGAGGGGGAAATGAGAAAGTCAAAATTGGAAATAAACAAAATGTTTGTTGATTCCCAATGGCATCTTCTCCAGCCCCCTGTGGGCTTTCCTGTTCAACCTGTTATGTGTCACATTGGTTGATCAAGGACCTAGCTGCATAGTTGACACCATGGCATATGGTCAGCTTCTGCCTTTGTATCAGAGTAAAAAAAACAATGGCCCAATAAGTGATTTTTACCTGATGCAGAAAAGCCTGTTTCCCCTTAAGTTGCAGGGAAACTGCCTAACAAATATAATCAGAGCAAAAATACCTCAAAATAGAAATTACATATGATACTGTGGATGACTTAGTGATCAATCAGAACAGTTAGCTGGTGCTACCAAGGAGGCTAAGGTCATGAATCTAACCCGAAGGGCATTTTTAGAAAAACTGTTCCATAGGGAGGGAAAACTGAAATTTAGGAATCCAAGATGCCTGCATGTACATAAGTTGTTCCGTTTCATTCTAGCAACTTACCAATACCATAACCTCCATCAGGGACAAAAATAAAGACTGAATATCAGCTATAGGAAAGTTATAATGTGCCTTTCCCTGAAGAGAAATTCCTATGCATACCAAAACCCACAATGAGGCCACTTCGCCCTACTCACCTCTCCAGCGGACCACATTATATGATTTTCATATCCAGAAAAATAAAGATAAAGATGTTTCACATTCTCAAGGTTTTAGAAGGGACTTATTGTTCCTAGGAGACTAGAAGTCAACTATTTTCTTGTAGACAATATATACAAACCACTTAGAAATCAGAATTTCCCCCACCACAGCATTGAAATAGTTCTTTCAAGATCACCAAGGACCTCCACTTGTCAAATCAATGGTCAGTTTTCTGTCCTCACAAAGGCAAAGAGGAGAAATGGTCTCCCAAGGCCACAGTGAACTACACCAGAACTAGGTCTCTCACCTCCCCTGCTTATGAGGGCAGCACACTGTGACAGCAGGCAGGCTTTGTGGCCATCTCACTGAACTCTTTGTTACATTTTAGATATATATTTTTATTTCTTTTTATACTGCAAAGTAATGCATGCTTAAATGTTAAAATAGCATTCAGTAAAGAATGAGGACAAAAAAAAAAAAATCACCCATAATCCCACTACTCAGAGATGACCACTGTTAACATTTTGGTGTTGGCGTGTATGTGTGTGTGTGACAGAGAAAAAGTATTTTCTGTTTTTCTATTTGGGATTTTCCTCATATGTTCAGAATACAGATACATATATATATTCATATAATATATATTATTCTACATATCAGTATGGAGAAAATCTCTTAATCGTAACAGCTAACACTACAATGAATGTTAAGGAAAAAAGATAAAAAAAAAAAAACTTTGGGGCACCTGGGTGGTTCAGTTGATTTATCTGATTCAACAATCAGATAAATAAATAAATAAATATTTAATAAATATTTAACTCTATTTTGAGGTATTTTTGCCATGATGTTTTGGCTCAAGTCATGATCTCAGGGTCAGGGGATAGAGCCTCTTGTTATGTGGGGCTCAGCACTCAATGGGACTCTGCTGGAGATTCTCTCTCCCTCTCTCTCTGCCCTCCCCCCAACTCACATGCACACACATGCCCTCTGTTTCTGTCTCTGTCTCTCTCCCAAATAAATAAATGAATCTTTAAAAAACAAAACAAAACAAAAAATCTTTGTTAAGTGGTTGGTTAGGAAGTGGCCCCCACCTCTCCCTACTTAAACTAAGGGTTAGCTGGCATGGAGATTTAGAGGAGGAAGAAAAGTTTTATGACAGAAGGAGGAATGTGGAACTTCTGAGGCAGTTCAGGAGGTAGGCAACGGCAGGAAAAGGCAGACAGCGGGAAGACAGGGTAAGGGGTGAGGACAGAAAGCTACGCCATACAACCTGATCAACTAAAACCATCCCTCAAAGTCCAGTAAAACTCTCTGGCACTTGCATGAGTTTGGGGATGAAACTGGATTAAGGATATGAGGTTTCATGTAGAATAAGGCAGCATGCAAAAGAACCTAGAGGACTGAGGTTGGGAAAACAGATAACTGCTAAGGTAGAGCAGAAATTCCTAAGAGGGCTTAGAACTTCTGCAGTCCATGGTGTGTGCCTGCGCATGTGTACACAGAACAAAGACACTGCATTTGGGGAGTTTCCCAAATATTGATGACACTGGTGGTGATAGTAGTAGTAGGTGTGTGTGTGTGTGTGTGTGTGTTTTCATCACTATTTTTAATAAAGTGCTATATTTATAATATTATTTCTATACAAGTCACTGGAAAAGAACAAAAAGGGATAATTTGGAGTAAAAGACATAGAAAAAAATAAAAAGTGGATCAACAGTTAAACTAAACATTTATCAGAATGAGATATCTTCAATCCCGTATAGGAAAAAAACAGTGTAATGCAGTTTTCTTATCTCGGCCCCCACGTGCACACACTGCGTAGGTCTGCCGAGTAATATCTATTTCTATGCCTTTCCAAACTTACAAAGCTCAGGGCCCTTTTTTTTTATTTTACTTAAAGTAAGACTTTTTCCAAATAAGGTAGCTTTTCATAAAACTATTCGCCCTCCTACATCTATGTTCCCAGTGTCAGCAAGCCATAGAGGCTGCTATTTTCCAGAGCTGTCATTGTATTCTGTAACAAAGCACCCTTCCCTTCAGCTGAGCTGAACACTAGAAATGCTTTCAAACTAAAGTTTTCAAAGAATCTAGGCATTTTTTACCTTTAGTTGTGGGGTCTGACTTAAGCAATTTTCATTCCTCCTCTTGATTGAAGCTCATTTTAAGCTTAAAGAACAGTAACTGTAATCCCAATTCTCCTTCAAGGATTCTAGAAATGATAAAAACAGTATCACTTGATTCTTGGGGTAATAATCCATGATGTATCAGGACATGAATGGATACAGAGGCATCTGAGAGCCAAGTAAACCAGTGACCATGCAACAGTCACCTGCGTAAGCAGTAGAAATCCTACGGTCTTCTATCAAAAGATCGCTGGGAAGATTATATCCAGGATGCTTTAGAAAGTGATACTGCGGGCAGTAGTAACCAGATCTGGAAGTGACAGCCTCTGAACCCATTGGCAATGATGTAGAGCAAACTGTCACAGAGGCTTCATAATCTCTTGCTTGCTTTCTCCTGAACCTGACCCTCCGATAGTTCCTACAGCTCAAAATGTTTTATCAAATCTCTAAGAGCTATTCATGGTGGAGCTTTTTGTATGTATATTTAACTCTATAACAAAAACTTACAACTTGATGTACTAGACACTGTGTTATGCATTAGAGATTTAAATAAAAGAAGCATGAATAATATATCCTCAAGTAACTCACAGCTCAGGCATCACCTCTCATGGGAAGTCTTCCTTGATCTACACCCTGTGATAGCAGAATTCTAAGCTGGCCTCCAAAATCCCTGCCCACCGTCCCTAAATCTGAAAGAGCCCCTTCTCTTTAATATGGGCAGGACACACTCATGGATCATGATTATGACCACATGTCACTCCTGTGAGTAGGATATATTACCTGGCAAAGGTTAGGGGACTTTGCAGATGTAATTAAAGTCCCAAATCAGATGACTATGAATTAATCAAAAGGGAGATTACCCTAGGTGAGCCTGACTTAATCAGATGCAATTTCTTAAAACGAGTAATTTAGCCCTTTCTGAAAGGAGAGATGCTTCTATGAGGCTTGAAGAAGTAGGCTTCCATATTGTCAGAGGGCCAGAGGCAATGAAATGTGTCTCTGGGAGTTGCTCTCAACAACCAGCAAGAAAATAGACCTGAGTCATACAAACATAAGAAACTAAACTCTGACAATAAGCATGTGAACCTGAAAGTGGACTCTGAGCTCCAGAAAGGAACACACCCATCCAACATGTCGACTGCAGACTTGGGAGACCCTGAGCAAAGGATCTAGCTAAATCATGTCAAGACTTCTGGCCCACAAAAATTTTAAACCACTATGTTTCTAGTAACTTATGACACAAAAACAGAAAACTAGCACAATGCTCAACTCCAATCTAAAAGTATGCTTTGAACAGGAACAAAAACGAAGAAAGATATGGCCATGGTGAACAAAAAAGCAGTACATATTAGAGGAAAATGTGCTCACTAGTTATCAAGAGATCTTGGTTCTTCTTTTTTTTAAGATTTTATTTATTTACTTGAGAGAGTCAGAGAGCACAAGCAGGGGGAGGTGCAAAGGCAGAGGGAGAAGCAGACCTCCCGCTGAGCAGATAGCCTGATGCAGGGCTCCATCCCAGGACTCTGAGATAATGACCAGAGCTGAAGACAGACACTTAATCAACTGAGCCACCCAGGCACCCTGGAAGATCTTGGTTCTGACCCTGGCTCTCCACTAATTCAAAGTATGATATTGAACAAACTAAATCACCTTATTTCCCTGGGTCCCATCTAGTTTACTCACACTTAAAATGAAGGAGTTGAACTGAATTAACTCTGAGATACCTCCAATCTCCAATGTTCTGATCCAGGCCTATGAAACTATGTTCCCCATAGCATGGACCACTCACCACACCAAATGGTAGCTCATCATTAGCTTCTCTGAACCCTTGAGAAATAAGTACCCATGCAGGATGAGCTTTTTTAGAAGAGAAGGGGGAAATTTGCTCTCTTTCTCCAAATTTCCAAAGCCTAGAAAGACTCAGATCATAAAACTATAGTAGACATCAAAACCTCAAAAGGGTCTCTGGTTTCACAAACCTTTTTAGGCTTCTGTGGACCTCTTCTGGAATCAGGAGCAACTGTACATAACCTTCCCACAATTATCGCTTCTAGGTCTCAAATCATAGAATAGCTCCTATTTACTGAGCACTTGATGTTAAGGCACTATCACAAGTGGCTTTATACACATTACCTGTCTGGGAAGATCAATCATTCATTGCGGGTCACACAATTAGTAAGTGAGGGTGAGAATCCTAACACAGGTTCATCTCAGGCTAAAGCTTGTGCTTCTCCCCCTGTGTGATCCTTGTGTGGTATCATGGCACTTCTTTATATGTCCTCATCCACTCAATAAACACTTGTAACCCCTCACTTTGTTTCTCTTGCTTTTGGGTACGTGTCTAGCAAGAAGTTGCTGCAGCCAAGGTCAGAGAGGTTGCTGCCTATGTTCTCCTCTAGGGTTTTGATGGATTCTTGTCCCACATTTAGGTCTTTTATCCATCTTTGTGTATCGAATATTCTTTCCTGCTTTGTCAAAGAGTAGTAGACCATAGAGTTAAGGGTCCATTTCTGGATTCTCTCTTGATCACTTTTTATCAGAAAGAAGACCTAAATGTGCACAGTGCCAAAACCAAGATGCCAGTTTTGGCCTGGATGTTTGAGCAACTAAACAAATGTTGCCAAAAGTTCTATTTACCAGATGACCCCATCTGGGAGCTAAGGGTCCATTCTTGAATACTCATATCCTGAGGCCTTCCCTGAGGCCTGCCCTGTTCAAAATGATACAAGATACAGCAGCCACAAAGGAGTAATGCAACACCATGCACTCTGAATGATGGATGCCTTCTGCCTCCACAAACCTATGCCAAGGCCATCACTTCCTGGTGTTAAGGTCTCTAATAGATAGCACCCCCTTTCCTCATTTGAGATAAAGATAAAGCCATAAAATGGCAAATTGAAGCTCAAAATATTTCCTTTATTATCAACAGAAATTAAACTTGCACACCTCTCCCAAAAGAACTGAATATTTTTCCCGGAAAAAAAGTGGAGAATTAATATTCTCTGCAGCCAGGCTTTGCAAGGTCAGGGGGCAGGAAGAGGGGGAGCTGGACTGCTTGCATCCCATTTGTTCTGCACAATTTTACCAATTAGTTAAATCACTTCCCTCCCACATCTCTTATGAATAAAGGAGATGAAAGGTGAGCAGGAATCAGACTAATTGATTTCTGTCCACTTGAAGAGAACACCATGGATGGCTACTAAGTTTAGCCCCAGGTAAGAAGTGCCCTTGCTCCACCAAGGTAAGAACACTAAACAGGATTTTCAATGTATACCAGAAAGAAAGAAAAAAAAAGCCAATCTGAAGTGGGTGGTAGAAACTGTGAGTGCTCTAGGATGAAAAAGAAGCACAGGGAAAGGGACAGTAGCAACACGGAGACACTGCAAGTGTAATATGAGGGATGACAATAACTTGGAGAGCAGAAAAAGGAAGGGATGATACTCTTGATAAAGGAAAAAGCCAACCAACATGGAACAGCATAACAGGAAGCACAGTCCAGATTCAGCCACGTGACAGAGGGAATATAAGGCCTCTGCCACCTGAGCAGCTAGGGGCTTAACACTAGAAGCCTTAGAAGTTCATTAACCAGAAATATTAGGCTTAAACTGTGTGAATGCTTTGATGGGAATGGTTTCAATGATTTGGTGTGAATGGTTTGAATTTGAAAATCAAAGGGTTGAATCTGGAAATCAAAATTCCAACTATTTAACATTTGGTTAAGTATAATCATACTTTGTATCATGTATAGAGTTTCCACGTCTATGTAAATCAAAATTGTGACTCTCTCTGCAAAAAGCAAAAAACTGTTAGGAAAAACATTTGTTTTCCAAGCACCTGGGTGGCTCGGTCAGTTAAATGTCTGACTCTTGGTTTTCAGCTCAGGTCATGATCTCAGGGTCATGAGATCCAGCCCTGCATTAGGCTCCACACTTAGCATGGAGTCTACTTAAGACTCTCTCACCCTCTGCACTACAGATAAAGATGTAGTGAAATGTCAGAGCACCTGCACCCCAATGTTTATAGCAGCAATGTCCACAATAGCTAAACTGTGGAAGGA
Source organism: Vulpes vulpes (assembly GCF_048418805.1). Lineage (NCBI taxonomy): Eukaryota > Metazoa > Chordata > Mammalia > Carnivora > Canidae > Vulpes > Vulpes vulpes. The sequence goes on from NC_132791.1 coordinate 28,755,179, forward strand.
GCCTCGATGTCTTTCGACAAATGAATAAAGAAGATGTGGTCTATGTATACAATGGAATATTACTCAGCCATTAGAAAGGACAAATACACACCTTTTGCTTCAATGTGGATGCAACTGGAGGATATTATGCTGAGTGAAAGAAGTCAATCGGAGAAGGACAATCATCACATGATTTCACTCATATGGGGAATATAAGACATAGTGAAAAGGATTATCAGGGAAAGGAGGGAAAATGAGTGGGAAAAATTACAGAGGGTGACAAAACATGTGAGACTCCTAACTCTGCAGACACCATGGAAGACACTCTCTGGGTACAGGACTTTCAAGACTCCTTCAGGAGATCCTTAAGGGTTGGCCAAAATCTCCCAGACATAGCTTACAGGGTCAAAATTTCAAAGAAAACCCTGAAGCATGAACCATTTTTAAAATTCTACCTTTTTTAGACAGTCCTATGGGACCTTTTTTCAATTGCAGTATCTCTACGCCTCCCTTTTAGCTGAGATGATACTGTGAGAGAAAAAAATTAGTCCTCAGAAGTCTTGACTGCTCCTGCCATCCGCAGTGTATGTATACCCTCCTCCAATACAGGTAGGGATACAAAATATTCCATTTCTTCATTTCTATCCTTCACAACCTACCTCAGAGAGGTTTGCCTTCAGTCTAACCTAACTGATGCTCAAGGTTATTTGCATTGGACATTTTTAACTCTTATTATACAATGTATAATGAAGACTTTTTCCCCATAAAAGAACCTGAGGCCCTGGAAAGCAGAGAAGAGGAAGATTTCCATAAAGAGCTTTCCAGAATCTCAGGCATTATCCCAAGGACAATAAGATCCTGACCCCCACCTCTAACCTCCATCACTCCTGTCATACACACAGCTTTACATGCACCTGTTCCTTCTGGGCCAGTCCAGCTGTGTCATCTCGAAGCCATGTTTCTTTCTTCTGACCCAGAATAGGAATGCTTGCCTCCAATATGGAAACTGCATCCCACCAGAGCTGCAAGACATTCCTGGACCCATTGCTTTTATCCTCTCTTTATGGTCCACATAAATGCCTGAGAAAACCTCTGCCCTGCTGTGCTGTACTGAGCAATGGAGTCTCAGCCTTGTCTGTTGAAAGTGAGGCCATAGAATGTGGGGGAGAGGATGAGGAGGATGTGCTCCGCACACCCTCTCCAGGTTACTACAGAGAACCCTGTAGGGACAGCTGCATTCATTTATGCAATCAACAATTCTAGCAAAGCGCTTAGCTAGATGGGGCATAAAATACGACATCCACCTTCAAGACTTTGGATACTAGACTGTTAATATTAGGAGGCCCTTAGAGGCCATCTGCTCAAATTCTTACCTATGCAGAAATCATCTTTCCAACATGCATGACAAGTGTTGGAATAGAGGCAGCCCATTTCCACTGTTGACATCCAGTTCTCAGAAATTATTTTTCTGCAGTAAACTAAAATCTGCCCATATGCCAGTCTATTTCTAATGTCTAGAGAGAAACCTTATACTCCATGGAAAATCCTTCAAATGTTTGTATGATTCCTCATTGACTATTCCTTTTTTTTTTAAGATTTTATTTATTTATGCATAGAGACAGAGAGAGAGGCAGAGGGTGAAGCAGGCTCCATGCAGGGAGCCTGATGTGGGACTCGATCCCAGGTCCCCAGGATCACACCCCAGGCTGCAGGCAGCGCCAAACCGCTGCGCCACCAGGGCTGCCCTCATTGACTATTCCTAAAGGCAACATTCACCTGCTGGTCAGTTCACTCATTCCTTACCAAGAACTACTTCTGAGCCCTTTTCCATCCCAGCTGCAGTCCTGGGGACATGCTCTGGTGTTTCAGAGCAAATAAGACATATGATGACCAGGTCTATAGATGATGCTCCAGAGTGGGGTACGCAATCATCCCAGTGCCCGAATGGGTTTCTGCTGGCCCTGAGCTGCTACTGTGCTTTTTTCTTCATGGCTAAAGGAGGCAAGGACATAAATGGCTAAGAGAGGCAGGGCTGTGTATACCGGATCAGATAACACAGAACTCTGGACTCAGACTGACCAGAGTTCTAAGAACAACTCTGTTAGTTACTAGCTGTGTGACCTTGAACAATTTTTAGAACTTCTCTAGTCCGGATTAATCAGGTGTGAAATTGACATGACAAAGCCTTCCTTATCAGGTTACTGTGAAAATTATATGAGATACTACATGTAAAAAGCATTGCACAAATTAAGAGAGCAATTATTGGGAGCTATTATTATTGTCAGTACAACACAAGTGTCCAGAAGTCAGATGAGACTGGAAAACAAAGGTCTGTCCTGCTCTTTAGGATTTGCTATTGGTCTCTTCTTTCCAGTAGAGTCTTACCCACTTGCTTTGAAAACTGTTCCTTCTGTTCCCCTGCTGGTGAAAAGGAGAAATAAACATCATTCATCTGGTGGTTTGATTTATAGCCTTGAGAGAACTCAGTACTTGCCTGGGATCAGTCTGCTTCCTTTTTTTTTTTTTTTTTTTTTTAAGATTTTATTTATTTACTCATGAGAGACACAGAGAGAGAGAGGCAGAGACATAGGCAGAGGGAGAAGCAGGCTCCATGCAGGGAGCCCGATGCGGGACTCGATCTCGGATCTCCAGGATCATGCCCTGGGCCGAAGGCAGGTGCTAAACCACTGAGCCACCCAGGGATCCCTGAGTCTGCTTACTTTGCAAGTTAGAGACTCCCTCTGTCTACTGGCATCCCGGCTGCACTCACATGGAGGACTGGAGGTCAGACACGATGCTGAGAGTAGGGGACCAACCTCCAGCTGCTCCATATCCATATATGTGTCCTATTCACAGACGTTGTCACATCATAGTCTAGGCCAATGGTATCAATGGAATTCCCACACTTCTCTTTAGCCACTTACCCCTAGTCTACAAGCTTACAAGCTTCTACTAAACACTCAAATATCAGAGGTGGTGCTAGATACTGTTTCCTGGAATTGATGGCAGTCACCAAGATAGTGGGAAACCTCATAGCTAGGTTGTCCTGAAGTGACCCATTCCCTGAGACTTTGTGCCCCTCCCCTAAATTTGGGGGCAAGATGCAAAAAGGCCAAGAAACGCAAGTGACTGCTGCAGGTCCCTTGTATCTGTCTGTATATCCATCTATCTACCTACCTATCTATCTAGTCACCACCCTAGTAGGAAATTGTTATTCTGCCTATCAATCCCTGAGGAAGAGGTGGGTGCTAGAAGAGAGGTCTTTGGTTGTCTTTAGCAGGACTGACCAGTTTTTCCCTCCGGGTCTCCTCCTTTCAAACCTGGGCACTGTGGAGTTGAGGTGATTCATTCTGTGTCCCCTGCAGGCGGCCATATCCTGCATACCAGATGCTCTGATTACATATTACTATATGCTTGTTTACCTTTTATTTCCCACTCCCCTTCGTCCACTCCCCAAATCTCAGCTGCACTCTAATCTCAGATTTCGCCTGATTTATTAAGGGAAGGGGCACTGGTGCCACACCACTGGCCTGAGGTCTTACTAGAGGGGGTCATAACCCCAGAGGGCTTTGTCACTAAAGACAGGTTTTGTTTAGAAGAGACAGCTCTTTCTCCTGCAGCTTCTGCTTTCCTCTCTTGTCTGTTCTCTCAACTGTCTTGAACTTTTTTTGGAAAAGAGGGAGAACATTTATTTATTCAACACTTTTTGGTTTCTCATGAAGAAATTATTTTGGAGGAAATCTTCCTCCCAGAGGAGAATAAGCCCCGAGTTTCCCTTCCTTCATCCTGGAACAAACCTCCCTTCTTCTTTACAACACCTGTCTATCAACTCTTCCTCTGCCTTGGGTCAGGCCCTTGTATTTCACATCTGCTTTCCTGCCAAGGCTCCTACTAGCACCGTCTGTGTCTATCTTCCTACGCCTCTGTCCTGGGCCTACCAGTCTGCCGCTCATCCCACATAGTGGGCTGATGCCATAGTGGTCCACACTGACTCCCCAGGAAAGTCTGAGTGCCTTCTCAAGGCACACGAAGCCCTGTGTGCTAAGCACCAGGAGCTGTTCTCATTTCATGAATACATTCTGCTTTCTCTCTCCTGCTGTCAAAACCAGCTTCCCAGAACCTGCTACTACTCCACTGTGCCAACAGCTATCTCAGTACTGCCCTAATGAAATAAAGCTGGCTTTGGGCTACCTTTCACTCCTCCAGCCTTTCTGAGGCTCTCCATCAAGTCTGCAGCTCACCTTTTCATGGTATCCCATGGCCTAACTTAGAGGCGTATGGAAATCCAGCCATCCATGGACCAAGTTTCCTGGCTCCACATTCCCCACAGAAGGCCTACTCCTCTCCCCTGCATTCACTCTGGCCTCCTGCCTACAGTTGATCCTGGTCCCATCTGTGATCATCTCTCCCAGAAGAACAAATGGGGCAAGGCTAAGAATAAAAAAGAAGAAGGAAGAAAGAAAAAAGACAGAGGAGTGGGGAGGAAGGGAGAGGAGAGAAACTTTCCTTAGAGGAGTCAAAGAAGGCCAAGCCCTATTTCTGAAGACCGGCGTCCACCACCTTGTGTCCCAGAGGAACCCCAGGCCATAGAAGCTCAGATAAATAGGGAGAGTTTGGGGGATTACAAGGCAGACTGCTTCTACCACACTCTTGCTGCAACACTGATGGGGATGCCTGCTTATTATTGCCAGCTCCACCTTCCCTAAACCTAAGTCATCAGTATTTCAGTCTTCATGCTCCCAGGAGAACCAACCCTTCATGCTCCCAGGAGAACCCTCCCATGGAGCCCTCACCCCCATTCACCACACTCAATTCCTCTCTCACTCCTCCCCATGTCACTCAGCTGCCTCCCACACCTGCATTGCACTTCATCAGGGAGTAATACAGATCTCCATATTGCAATATGTCCCAAATCCTGGCCCAGTCATATCCCAGGACATTAGACCTCTAGCCAGTCTTCCCAAAACCACATTTTTCATCAGAAAACATCAGAGATGCCAGACCCTATGAGTGGGTGTCAGGCTGGCACCAAAGTCTGACAGGCAAGCAGCCACTGGGCTAGGAGTTGAGGATTCACTTTCATACGACCCAATACAGCACAACTTTTTTTTCCTTTTACTAAACTTCAGTTTCTTTTAAAAAGTGAAGGCATTAAACTGTTAAACTAGATGATCTCTAATTACCCTCTCCTCTTTGTTCCGCTAATGGGCACACCTGGTGAACCACACAAAGGGAGAGGGATCCATTTAAATGAAGGCACATATGTACAAGCTGTATATGGGTAAAGACTTCTGATACAGAGGATCCCGGAGGAGCAGCTCGCAGATGTCAGGCCCTGGGTTCTCTACTGGTTCTGTGTTGCCTTGATGATATCATGTGCCCTCAGGAAATACGATGATTGCAACATTTCCCCACCATGCTCACCACCTCTGCCATGCTTTACTTCACCCCGCACCGAGGAGACTGAGTTCTTACCAAATCCTTCTTCCTAAACATGGATCAATTCTGTCCATCCCCACTTATACTTTCTTCAGTGAAGGTGACCATTGTTCTAGGAAAGCTTCTCTCATATCCGTTCACCTCCTTTCCTTCTAGTTCCTTCTACTGTGGGCAACATTTCCTGGTTGGACTGGGAACCTGACTTTCCTAGGTTCCTGAAGACCTGGTCTTGTCCCTGAGCTGGTATAATCTTTCAGCTCAGAGATACATCTGACCATGACTCTCCAGTAAATCGGATAACTAGATCTGTAAAATCTCTAGAGGAATCTCCACTTCCATCAACCAGAGTTCGCCCTCAGTCTCAGTGCATTCGCAAGGACATTCAAGGTCAAACACTCCAACCTTATCCATTATATGGTCCCCAGATAAGGCTGACATCTAGCAGACTGTGGTATTCTCATTGACATCTCCAGGAACAAGAACAAATTTTCCCTCTGGAAGACTGCTCCTTGACCCCACATGCAGTGTCTTTTTGCTGCAACTGCATTTAAACACAAATGTTTGCTTCACTCTGCAAGAGATTTTGTTTCTAACTCTCTGGAATTCACCCAATAACTGGCCCCAGCCTCTTTTAAAAGAACAAGGAGCTGAACAGACTAAACAAAATCTCAGTTAGGTGGCCTGATCAAGGAACAAGAATGGCTAAAAGCTTTTATTCACATATTCAACCCCTACTTTTTCCTTAGCAGCTCAGAATAACATTCTCTAGTTGCACAGCCATTAACACTAGAAACAGAAAACAGAAAGTCACCTACATTCCCATCACACTCACAGAGTTGCTATTTTTGTTTTTCTAATCCTTGCCTATACATGAATAACAAATGCTGCACAGCTGGACATAGCTCTGATGCTGTTATTAGTAGTAGGTTTCTTTTCCATGTGACAAATATTTTTTCCACTATTGCTAAAAAGTGCTCAATTATAACTCTTAAGGTTTACAGGACAATCCATTGATTTGATGAGTTTATTTCATGCTTTCCTAGTACTGGACTTTTAGGCAATTCTCAGATTTCCCCCCCAAAAGACAATGCTACAGTGACTATCAGAGTGCATAAAGCTTTTGTCCCTTTGTTGGATTATTTCTTGAAGAGAAATTCCCAGGAGGGAAATTCCCGTGTCAAAGCATAAACCTTTTATGGCTCTTAAAATATTTTGTACTATCCCATTCCAATCAGGTGATATTCTGGTCCCCTGCCATTGCAATTTATAAGCACACTGCTGGATGAATGTCTGTGAACTCTTAAAATAGATGAAAGAACTATTTCTTTCTCCAAAGTAGCAACCAAGAATTCAAACCTAAGCTCTATACCAAGGCATTTTCAAAGAATTTCCCTCAGTTTTCTTCCCATCCTTACTGATGCCAGGTAATGTCTTTTCAACATTATACCTCAGGGATTATTTCTGCACTTGCCCGCCATGACCTGACATAGGAAAGCAGCACCCAGTTGCTCCTGTCACAGGCTGCATCTCTGAGAGTAGCACTCTGAAGGCAGTCTTTTCCGGATCTGGGTCTCTTTTGTCCTGACTTCTCACACTGCTAGTGCTTCCTCTCCACTAGCATTAATGGATTCCTCTCCTTCTTGGTCCAGACCAAGCTTCCCTGACAATTGCTATGTCAACTCCATCACCTCACCAGGCTCCTAGTGAACTGAAATGGAACTTCTAGCTTCCCTAGGTTCAAGTCCCAATGCCTCCCCCATCACTACTTATTCATAGTCTTTACTCCAAGGGGCATGTGGGAATGAACCTTTTCCAGAGGAAACTGAAAGTGTTATTCAAACTCTCACTAAAAACAGAAAGCAAGAAAGGTCTGAGATGAACAAATATAGATAGATTAATATCCTCAAGTCTCCAGCCAGGAAAAGAAATGCCTTGCCTTCCTTCAGCAAAACTGCTAAGCTTAAATATTAAGTTTCTATTTAATAAATACAGGTTCATGCGCAGCTGAGGCAACCATAAACTTGCAATGCTTGCCAGATGTCAGAAGTCCCAGGAAACTGACTGGCCTGAAGGGTTGGCTGAAAATATCAAGGTCACCTGAACTGAGATTCTCCACAAATATTCTACAATTATATCCTAGCTGATGGACTCTCAAAAAATCAAAATTTTGGTGATGTAGGAGTAGATATTTGTCAGCTCCAAACACAAGTCAGTGCCTTGGCAATACCCAGCATGAGGCAAATGTTAAAGCAGACTTCTAGATGATTCCACATCATGGACAACACATCACCTAACTTTCAAATCTCTGGACTGCAGCTGCTCAGGCTGATTTAAAAAAAGAAAAAAGAAAGAAAGAAAGCCTGATAGTTATCTATCTGCTTATTTTTCCTTTCAACTTATCCACATTAAAAATAACATACAGAAAGGTATGTGCCACGATTTGGGAGCACAGTAAGAAGATGCAAATGCAGGTTTCATTTAAAAAGGCAATCTCCATTTAGGCATTTACTACCATCCTTGAGCATTTAACTCACAATCACTACTCACTGGACAAAGACACCAGATCAAGGATCAAATCTCTGCCCTCTCTGAGCATAAGGTTTAATCTTCCTGGTTTTATATGGACATTGATCCCTTTAGTTGAAAATGTGTGGAATTTCTGCTTAAAATCTAGAAACTTCGGCACTATTTGAGGAATTTCAGAAATTTAGAAGTCAGTTTGGGTAGAAAAGGAACTGAGGAAGTAGAGGTGGAAGGAATGGGCAGGTGTTGAGGGAGAGCAGTATTTCTCCCTACCACGTGTTAAGCATTTTCAGGTTTATTGTCTCACTATAAAGGTGTTGGTTCCACCATTACCAAATCAGAAAACCAAAACAGAACAAGCAAGTTGTTAAAACCATGCAAGGAGGGACGCCTGGGTGGCTCAGCAGTTGAGCATCTGCCTTCAGCCCAGGGTGTGATCCCACAGTCCCAGGATCGAGTCCCACATCAGGCTTCCTGCATGGAGTCTGCTTCTGCCTCTGTCTCTGCCTCTTTCTCTGTGTCTCTCATGAATAAGTAAATAAAATCTTAAAAAAAAAAAAGAAAAAAAACATGCAAGGAGAAGTGACAGAGTCCCATGTGAACTTGGGACTGGTAATCCTTTCAACCCACAGAGGAATTCATATCCTGGAAGTGCACAGAAGTCATGAGGTAACTGCAGAAATGCTAGAATATAAACTCCACAGAAGAATAAAAGTATCACAAGAGTAGGGGTCACACACACACACAAGCTCAGTAAATGCTGGTTATCATTATGAACAATATACTGATTTATCAAAAGAATAAATTCTGATTCCCAGTTAATTTCACCTCATTATAAGAAAGAGTAAGTACTGTTTATTTCATTGTTTACTCTCTGTCAGGCACTATGGTAAGTGCCTGAAATTATTTAGCTGATTTCATTTCCACAACATTTCTCTGAGGTAGAATTTATTATCCACATTTCTAAATGGGGAAACTGAGGCTAGGAATGAGGGAAAACCTGACTGAAGTTTGAGAACTAACTTGTGACCGAAGCAGACTTCAAACCCAGACCTCTGCCACCAAGGTCTGGGCTCTTAATCGTTCCACCATCCTGCCAAACCCCAACTTCCCTCCACCACGGAACTTTGTTCATAACCCATAAAGCAGAACATAGTTTAAAAGGGAGTGGGGGGATAGAGTAAACGTCTTCATGTACTGTAATTCCCATGATGAAGATGCTCCGAGAGGGTCTCAGGGATGGGAGAGAGAACAGAGCTGGACTTTCAAGGCAGGCAAATTGCCTAGCACAGCTTGGAGTTTAGACATATTATTATTGATTACAGTGCAAACCTGAGCTTCTTTGGGATCCTCTGGTGTACTTCAAAGGCAATGTGAGCTTGGAAAGCTTGTAGTCCATGTAGTCAGAGATGAAGAGGGATTTACCAAGTCGGAAGGCCAGAAGCAAGACAATTTCAAAAGCATGCTGCTCTCATGGAAGTTTAAGATCCAAGTAAAAGGTGAACCCTTAGTCTCAAAGAAATGAAGTCTGAGTCCCATTGGCCAGACAGTTTCAAAACAGATGGATGGCCTTAAAAGCACAAAAATACCAAGTTCCCAGAAAAGCAGCCTGGAACTGAGAAGTACTTCCATTCAGGGACGAAGGCAGGAGGGAAAGACTGGAGGAAAGGCATTCTGCATTCTCAGTGAGAGCAGGACCGTCTATACCATCTCAAAGTCTGGATGTCAAATACAAACACCTGCCTTCCCAAACCAAAGCTGGAGCCAACAGAACAGGAAGGAAGATCATTTCGAAAGTGACAGGATGCCGATTGAATATGCAGGGCTACTAGTGCACCACTGAAGGGTTTGCTGGAATCAATGCAAGAAAAGCAGCCTACAGTCAGCCCGGCCAGAGCAGGGAAACTGGGCTGAAGAGAGATGTGACAGCAGCATCGCTATCATCTGGCAAGAACAGGGAACTAGAAAAGCAGTATTAGAGAAAGGACAGAGAGCAATGTCACAGGAGTGCCTCTGACAGGTGGTGTCCTTGGAGAAGACAGAGAGGCCAAAGCATAACGAAAATGCTATGGCTTAATGCCATTTGCCCCCCTGCCCCGCAAATCACATCATCACACCAAGAAAAGATATAATGCATGAAATTTAGTACAGTTGCTCCTCTAGTTCAAAAGCAAGTTGAGGCATTTGACTAAAACATATAGATATACATGCTAAAAAATGTAGCATGCCATGACATTTAAATTTATTAGCTGACAAACACTGTGTTGTACCATCTGCTACTCTGTACTAAACTTCCTGTAACTAAAGATGCACAAACCCTAGAGAATAAGCATTAGGTAAAATAGATTCATTTTATATAATTGAACATAATTGTGCATGTAATGTTTTAACGTAATATTACTCAACAGCTGTGCAAATAATGGAAGGGTTATTCACCATAGACCATATGCTGGCAATGAGATATGAAGGCAGTACTCTAACCGACCAGTGAACCCACAACCTCACTGGGATGATGTGATGACTTGCCTTAGAAAAATGTTCAGGTTAAAAGGAGAAGCGAAAGTAGAGTACCACAAAACTCAAAAGCAAAGGGACACGGCTACCCCCAGACTCCCACTGCAGTGTGAGGGCAATGGCCTTGCATTTTGTCAGCTTTTGCTCATGTCACCCTCTGCTCTTCATTCTTTTTTATCACGGCCCCTCTTCCTTTCCATGACTTTCATGATGCTTTCAATATTCTTCTTTTCCAACCGTATATTGACTAACCACTAGTGGACACATTCTCTCTTGCTTTACATTCTGCTTTAAGATAGCATGGCAAGTGAGCTCTAGAACCAGAATTCTAAATCCCTAAATGACTTGTTTGCCCTCTCATTAAACTTTCCCAACTATCTTCGAGTAGAGCATAAGTTTTCCCCACTAATGGGTAGGTTTTATTCCAATTTGAGAGATGAGAAAACTGAGGCTTAGTGTTTTAGTCAATCAACAAGTATTTACTGAGTACCTAGGATGGGCCATCGTCACATAAGTCACTTGGCCTACAATGATGTAAATACATAATGACAAAGCTAAGGATTAGGACATAACACTTTGTTCTTAACATTAGCTCCTTTAGGGGCACGTGGGTGGCTCAGTCAGTTAAGAGTCCAACTCTTGATCTCAGCTCAGGTCATGATTTCATTGTTGTAAGATCAAGCCTCACATCGGGCTCCATGCTCAGCATGGAGTCTGCTCAAGGCTCTCTCCTTCTCTCTCTGCCCCTCCCTGCCAGTCACATGTGCTCTCTCTATACTCTCTCTCTCTTTAAAATAAATAAATAAATAAATAAATAAATAAATAAATAAATAAAATATTTTTCAAAAAACAAAATAAAAATACTAGTTCCTTTAGTGATTCACTGCTAAGCCACTTTGGACATGCTATTTAATGTCTACAAATCATGTTCAATATTTATTAAAGAGGAACCAAAAAAAAGAACTCAACTAGTTGGAAAGTATCTACATACACCCCTTTGATGAAATAACAAAAATTTTTAACATCTGACCAAAATGAGTCCATAGGCATCAAATCAATGTATTCCATTTCAGCCCCTGATTCTATTAATTCTATTCCACCTTCTCTTTAAAGCTTATATAGTTACCATCTTTTCAAACCTGCCTTATTATAGTGGCCATTTCAAGTCTATGGAATAAAATGAGATATATTTTTTCTGATGTATTATGCTAAGAAGTGTCTTACCTGCAGGCTAACTATTGTAAATTGCCTTAACATCCACTGTATTATACATTACACATTGTTCTGCCTATAATATTAAAGCTTGGTCCTTGGAAAATATTATAAGGGAATTTAACTGTACATAAATATTAATAGATGCAATAAAATAAGAACAGCATAAAAGTATTTCTATACTAAAAGTTAAATGTGTTGGAGCCTAAGGAGAATCTCTTTTCCTTTTTGTAAATGACTTTAAACTCACATAACATGATGAAATTATAAAAATGAAAATAAAAAAATACCCCCCAAATTATTACAATATATTAAGAAGAGGAGTTAGTGAGCCCCAAGATGACAAAGAAAAGTATAATATCCCGGAATTGAAACAAGTCATCACAATTGCTCAAATACCATTCTCCACCACAATGTAATAACTTTTTTTACTAACACTCAGACAAATACAATAATCTTAAACTATTTTAAGGTTGAGAGAAGGTTATGAGGAAGAGTTACTGAAGCCAATAAATATCAAACTTGGAGCTGACATTTGGTCTCAAATCCCCAATGTTTGCAAGAATTTCAGCACAGGTGGTAAGTACAATCACCGTATGTTCAAACTAGAGACATCTGCAGAATCAGAACCAAGAGATTGTCAACTTAAATACTTGTTCTTTTTGGTGAAGAAAGTAGTTATTTTAAGTTACAGTGAGAATAATTTAGCTTAATCCCAATTCACTTGAAAAACTGAAGATTAACCCAATCTGTCAAGTATAGTTCTAATCACTGAGTTTCTTTTCTAAATACATTCCTAAAGGATCTGTGCAATTTGGATGAGAGATTATGGCTAAAAATATGATTAAATTTAAAAGAGATATTCCATAATCCCTTGATCTCTCTGATCTTCAGCTTTCTTTTCATGAATTCAGAAAGTGGAAGTCAGATTATATCTCTATAGCCATTTTATCATTATCTGAAAACCATGAAAATCCAGATAGAATGTAACCCTTCACTGGAAGTGAATACATTGGCTTTAAAAGTAAAATCTTGGTCCTCTCACTTGATCAGTTTCAAGAGACTACTACAGAAGCAAGTCAGCTTTCACAAAATATCCAAAATCTCACCACTTCTCTCCACCTTCACCACTGCCACACTGACCTAAATGAATGAAATGAGTAGATATGATAGTGTTCTAATTATTTTCCAGGCTTCAATGATCACTTCCTACAACTCATTCTTTATATAGTAACAGAACAATCCTGGCTATAACTTACTTTTGGAGGTGGCTGCCCACCCATGAGCCTCCTTGTCTTCACTGAACTCCTCTCTAGTCACAGTTAATTGGACACTTGATCCAAGTTGGGTCAGTGAGATTCTGTATCCCTGGAATCTGGATTAGGGATCATCCCCAAGTCATTCCCTGTTGGGCACTTGATATAAAATCTATACTTTTGGTAGCTATAGAGTGTTCATCATCCACCAAAAGCACAAGAGAAAAAAAAGTCAGCCTTTGGAAAGAGAAGGTATGGCAGATACAGGAAAACAGAGACAAAAGTCTGTGCTGAGGGTTCCTCAGTGACTCAGTTGGCAAAGAGTCTGCCTTCAGCCGACTCTTTATTGAGTACTGCATTGGGCTCCCTTTTTAGCAGGGAGTCTGCTTCTCCCTCTGCCTTTCCCCCACTGCTTATCATCTCTTTCTCTCACTCTCTCTCTCTCTCGAAAAATAAATAAATAATTTTTAAAAAGTCCATGCTGAGAGAGAGGAGATAGGAAGGAAAGAAAACAGGGAGAAAGAGACACAGACAGAGAGAGAGAGAGAGACAGCAAGAGAATGCATCAGCACATTGGTTCCTAATGACTTGCCAACTGTTGATTCCAAGCACTTTTTGGGACCTGAAGTTCCATAAGCTATCTCTATATCCTTGTAATAAATTCCCTTCATTTACCAACAATGACTTCCAGCCCATCACTAGAGATGCACAGGCAACAGCTTCCCTTAGACTTCACCAACTTTCTCAACTGACAAAGATCTAATCCCTCTAATAAATTATTTAAGCCATATCACCTATAGTTATTCTGCTTCCCTGATAAAACACCATCTGATACATAAAGGGTTTGCACTCACTAGCCATGCATCCTCAAAACAGTCACTTCTCTAAGCTTCAGTTTTATCATCTATAAAGTGGGGATAGTAAATCCTTCCTCACAGGCCTCCTCAGGGAGGAGTTATATGTAAAACACTGAGCTTGTAACATTGTAATACCTTTATTATCATCATCATTATTCAAACAAGCCTGTGTGCTAAATCTACTGTGTGTTACAAGTTGAACTTATAAAAGAGAAGTTTTAATTGCTGGTGTGTTCTTCTGGAGGACATACCAGAAAAGAGAGCTTATTTACCATTGTTTTTGCTTTATCCTAATTCAGTCAGCTGTAAACTGGCAAAAGACAGTACAACATTCTAACACTGTATCTAACACTTAAAAAGTCTTCTTTCTAGAGTTAATATGCTAATGGTAATTGTGCTATGCTGTGACTTCCACCCTATTTTATTTATTTGTTATTTATTATTGCTTGTTCTTCCTTAATGTTTCTCTTATCAGGACACCACTGTGGTATCTGAAACAAAGGAGGCCAATGCAATAACCACAAAAATTGCAGATATGACACTCCTGAGTCTAAAGCAACAGCAACAAGCACAGCATTTAAAGAGTTCAGGCAAAGGGCAATGTTCAGCCCAGGAAGTACGCTCATCAGTGGCCAAAACTTTGGTGTTAGTGTCAGATGAACCAGTGGTCTCAGACATCAGCTTCTGAAGGAGCCACAGCACATACTGTGTTGCTGTCATCAGCCAGACAGCTTTTGTGTAATCTCTTTTTGAAGAAAGTCTAACTCTGGTATGGCTGCAATGCCACAGAGGATGTCCTCTATTTTTAAACTCATGAATTTCACTTTCCTAACCTGACAAAAGGTTCTGTGTTGGATGACACATGGATGTGGGATGATTACACAGGAACCATCGGAGAGACAAGACTGTCTGCTCTTATTAGATTTGATAGCTAAGCAAGACATATGCTGCTTATCTATAAAAGCTATGAGGACAAGAAAGCTTTAAATTGGGTTGAAGTGACTTAAGGCAGAGTTTGCGATGTGAGTTGCTTCAAAAATGAAACTGGGCTGACATTCATTCAAAGGCACCTTTAAGGAAAGAAGGAGCGCAGGTGCTTGGACCACAGATGCACCATGCCATCATATCTGAAGACCATGCAGTACACAGAATCCAATGTAAAGGAAATGGGAAGAGTGAGGAGGGTAAGCAAAAAGTGAAGCCTGCATTCTCCTAAGAGGAAGGGAGCCTAAAAGGGGCAGAACAATCACGCCATCCATGGTAAAGCCACCAATTCACTTCAGACAATCCCAATGGATGGGGCCCAATATGCTGCTACTGTAAAAACAGGAAGAAAGAAACCAGGGGTTTACTTGTTTCATTTAACAAACCTTTATTGAGGTCTTACTATGTATGAGTCAGGTACCAAGTTAAGCCTTGTTGGTATCAACATGATTAAGATTCTCACATATGTGTGTTCCAGAGGGATCCAAAAGAAGAGTCAAAGTTGTGCTCAAAGAAGAAACATTGAATCTGTTCTGGGAAGAAACAGAGATTCTAGAGTTTTTGTGCCATGCAACATAAGAGGGTTAATTTAGGGGCACCTAGGTGGTTCAGTTGGTTAAGTGGCTGACTCTTGGTTTTGGCTCAGGTCATGAGCTTTGGGTCCTGGGATCAAACCCTGCAGTGGGCTCCACACTCAGCAGGGAGTCTGCTTGAGGATTCTGTCTGCCTCTCTCTGCCCCTCCCCCGCAATAAATAAATAAATCTTTTTTTTAAAGGTCTGATTTAGATCTGAAAGCACAAAAAGAATGTTCTATAAATATACTAGGCATCTTTTAACACTTGACTTTAGGTCAGCTTGCATCCCTGAAGCTCTCTAATGCTAGTGAATACTTCAGTTGGAGAAGTTTGTCTCTAGCTACCTTTTCTGCTATTCACATAAGCCCCTCACAGTTTCGACTGAGCTCTCTGTACCTCAACAGTGTGGTGCCTCCAGGAGTAATCAGCTCTGTCTGTCTTCTCCTTACCCTGTCTCCAATGGGACTTGGATCCAGGGTTGAACTGTGTGACCTTGAACCAGCTAAAACTAGAACTGTTTCAGAACACTCGCACAAAACACTTTGGTATTAAAAGTACACATCAGATGGAAGCAGCAGTGCAGCATGATTAGGAGCTAAAGCATTTCTCCGTAATCTATGACAAAATGTATAATGCTAAGTAAATAAATCTCCTGCCTCCTTGGAGCAATCTTGAAGAGGATTCATTTCCTTGCAAGGCTTCTCTCTTAAGGGTCAATTATATATATTTTTTAAATACAGTTTGTGTTTTCATAGTTAAAATATGATCATTGTTGAAATGTTTTTTAAAAATAATTTGTCTCTCCATCCTAAAGTAATTGTTATTAGTGATTTTCTGTACTTCTCTCCAGGATATTACTACACAAAGCTTGTTGCATGTGTTTTACCACAGTTGTTATTGTTTTTCACATATTTTATATGTATGTAATACATATTTTATATATTTTCTAAATAATTCTAAATATTAAGTAAATAATTTATATTTATATATATTTTTTTCATTTACCATTAGATCAGAAGTAAATTACTGTGTTCTCAATCTTCATTTGTATCATGTTTTTCAAATCCTGCACAACACTCCATTACTATTGTCATTTAGAGAACTCTAGATGTAGTTACAAAGAAGGTTTTCTGTCCCCCTCATCCTTCCTCTCTCCCTGTCTTTCCTCTCTTTTAACAACTCTCATTATTCTATGGAGAAAGCAATAGCTGTTGGGAGCCTCTGGGTCAGCCCAAATGAAACCTAGACTCAAGACTAAGGAGTTCTGTGACTCAAATCATAAAACCATTTCAACCTTTCATGATGTTGGGGAAATAAACATGGATAGCTCCAATATTAAATATTTCCTCGAACTCTGGTGTCATAGTAAGTAATGACAGATGTCATTTACATTCAAACACAGCACTCAAGTTGGTAAAATACTTTGTAGTGACACAGAGATAATTTCTATGAAACTTATCACTATTACTTTACTTCAAGACAGAATTAATCTTTCCCTCCTGAGTGTTTTAACTAAACTTTGTCGTTAGCTATTCAATATTCACCTTATTACACTTGGTTCTATCACTACTTGTGTAGAGGTATCTTCTCCACAGATAATAATGACCTTGAGTGGAGTCATTCATCCATAGAAGAATGGTGCACTGACTAGACTTTATGTGTATGACATGGTGTCTGGTCAGAGTAAGCAACCAATAAAGTTTTAAATAAATCATCAATAAACAAATATTCATTGGGTGCCTACTATATACTAGGTACTAGATCAGGTACTAGGATTAAATAATATTTTATTCTTCCTCAGAGAAATACAGAATTGACTCTTGCCAAAGCAAGGTAACAGACTTGAGCTTAAAAGCCCAGAAGATACACTTTATGCAGGATGAAAACACCTACTTCAATGCTTTCTCTAACTTGGTATCTGTGTCTAATGGAGCCAGTAAATTAAGCCCTGTTGGTAAGGTAAAATATCTTGAGTAAAATTCAGACTGGGGAGGTGCTATTAAACAGTAAGCCATAAAATAACTGTAAACCTGTTTATGAACTACCTTAAAAGTAATTTCAGGATAGTAGAGAAGGAACTGATTACCAGGAACAATAGCTGCCAGGATCTTTTACGCTAGTTCCTTATAAATGGGAGTCACCTTAGCAATCTTCACCAGCTTCCCACTGAGAAGATAAGTAACCTGTATTTAAAGATTTATAATATCTACTTAAAGGTGACCTGGGATGGAATTTGCTACTTTTTTTAACACCCAACTTCTCTAGGTTCATAATCACTGTGACACAGTGAATTCTACCAGCTAATCTTAAGATGTCTTACGGGCTATATCAATAAATGGTCTTGGCTTTCAAGGCCAGTTCCAGTAAAAAAAAAAAAAAAAAATCCCATTGGCCCCTGCCCTCAACTAACAAGAAGGTTCAGAAGGTTTCTAAGACACACTTTCAGGCCCTAAAGATTTAGTTACCCATTTCAGTGTTAAAATGAAAGTACTTCAGCTGCAGAAATGCCAACGCAGGGGGCCTGATGTCTAATGAATAGTCATTACATTACATTCCTCAGTAGTGGCAGCAGGATGGCACTCTATTACAGAGGTGACTCTGGAATATGCCTATGGAGCAGGCATTCTGGCCAAAATGAGTATTAAGGGTTCCTTCTTAATCTCCCTAACTACAGCAAGAGAGGAGGGCAAAGTCCTCTGATGACACCATAACCACCATTTCCTAGACCTCTCCAGGTGGAAAAATATCCTCCAAGATTCAAATAGTGTACAGCAATGATCATTTACACCTAATTACTATATTTCCTCAGGATTCAACAAGATATACTATTTAATTAGATATACTGTTCAATGAGACACACTATGGATTGGGTTTTCTTTTTGTTTATAATCATGGTAGAAGATCAAAAATACCTGTTTTAGAAGTTATCTAAGATAACACGCTATGACTATGCTGTAATACAGAGCAAAACACTGAGACTTCATCACCTATTCAAACTTCTGTGTTATAATAGACATAGAGATAGAATTTTCTGAGGAAGATTCTAGTTCTGATCGTAGGTGCTCTGAAGTCCATTCAACCTATAGGATATGAGGACCCATTCAGGTGCACACCTTAGATTCCTTTTGGGCTGGAGGGTAGCAGTATCTCTATGGCATCCTCATTCTATCTGCTGCTCCCTTGGTTGTCCAAGCACATGGATCTGCCCTATATAGTAATTCCTGTATCCA
The DNA here is from genome assembly GCF_048418805.1 of Vulpes vulpes. Lineage (NCBI taxonomy): Eukaryota > Metazoa > Chordata > Mammalia > Carnivora > Canidae > Vulpes > Vulpes vulpes. The sequence goes on from NC_132791.1 coordinate 28,773,749, forward strand.
AGGTGCTTGCTAGCACTGGTGACCTTTGAACTCTGCTCTTCATCTCTTCCCAAAAGCTTAGCTGCCCAAATTCATGTTTGCAAAAGATCCTAGAGCATATTTATGTATCCATTACTCCAAACACTAAAATTTATCCTAAAGCCAATAGTTCTCTACCTTATTAAAATGCATTTCAGAGTTGTGTCCTAAATAAATAAATATGGGAAAGGAAGATTAAATGGAGCCTGTCACTACTAATTATGGACATTTAGTGACTTTAACCTCCAGGGATCAGTCCAGGCTACTCTGGCATTACACAAACCCCAGTTGTCAGGAATGGCTCTAGTGGGCAAGCAGTAAAAACAAGAAAAATATACACTGTAAAATGCTCTCCCACACAACAACTAGAATTAACATGGTGTGTTTATCTAACTTCTCTGAGTATCATATCTACACCTGTGAAATGGATATTAATAAAACCTTCCTCACTGATTTCTGATGAGATTTAGAATACTGAGCAACAAATACAACACTTCTTCCCTGTATTATGTCTAAGCCTGCCCTGCTCACTAGACTAGATTATTATCTGTTATCCAAGAACATTATTATTTTTCTTATCAAAATTTTTGGTTATATATTAATTTGTTTGCCAATTTATTATCTACCATTCCCATTAGATTTTGAACTCTGTAAGGGCATACATCATGCCCTTTAGGTTAGCCACTATAAACATAGTACCTATAAGGTCCCTAATCATCTTAAGTGGCTAATCCAGTGACTGAATAAAATGAATGAGTGAGGGTATTAACATTTAACAGAAATTTAACTGCTTTAATTATTTTCGTATTACAATATTATGACCACTTGGCATACCATCTTATGAAAAATTTAGTGGTTTTGCTACCTGCTAAAATATTACGCAGATCATTTGGAACGACAATCAAATTCCCTATATAATAGCTATGCATTTCAGAATTCGTCAGACTGTCTTGGATAATCATATTCTTTTTTATTAATATCCCTTATATAAAAAAATAACTTAGACTTACAAGACCAATTTAAATCTTATTTAGAAGATTATATAAGATAAACATATGCATAAATATTTATTTATTATATTTATTATATAATAATACATTTAATAATACTATATTATATATTCTATAATATCCTGTGTATTATATATAATATGTATTGTATTTAAATATAAAAATATATTAATGTATAAATACATATAAGTGGTTACTAGTTATTTATATACTATACAGATATATTTATTAGCAAAACATCACATGTCTACAACAAAATATTTACAGTATTTACCTCCTTATAATCAGATTCTTTTCCTATTGTATTTATCTTCACTACCCTTTCTTCTATAACTATCAAGAATTACTTATGTATTTAAATTTCTAAAATTCTAAATAAAAGACACTTGCTAATCTAATTTTAGAATTGTTCAAAAGACTAAATTTTAGCATTAACTTAAAATTCATAAAATACTCCTTTGTCAGAGCATTTGTCTTTCTTTTCATACATTTGGAAAATAAGGTTAACACAACCATAGAGTTTTGGGGTCATTTATTTCCCCAAGCTGTTCTCAGTATATTTTTTAAAAAGCAAAAATATTTCCACTTAAAAGTAATATTTCATTTTGATAAAGACCCTGCATACATGTGAAAAAAGACCTATTCACTTGGATCTCAGAAGAATAGGACTTACTCTCTGCAACTGTGTATTACACATATATCTCAAGTCAATGGTAATCAACTGGAGTATGGACACCTGGGGTAAAGTTTATGCCTAAAACCGAGCCACAAACACACCATTCCTTTTGACTGTTCTGGTAATCAAATGTAAAAGTGCTTCCTGTCTTGCTGGAGACATGCTCAGCACACTGACTAGAGATAACCATTTAGTGGTAGAAGGAGCACTGGCAAATAATCTTTTATTGAGCACTTACTATCTGCCAAGACATGATTTAATCCTCATAAAAATTCCTGTTTTGTATATACAATTATTATCTCCATTTGCAGAGGGGGAAAACTGTGGCCCAGAAAAAGAAGTGAGCTGCCTAATGTCACACAATTAGTGGTGGCATCAGAGTTAAAAAGCAAGGATTGACTCCATAACTTGCACTCTTAACTGCTCTTCTCTATGACCTCCCAACTCTACTGAAACCAATTTCACCGAAAATACAAATTACCAATGAGAGATTACCAAAGTTTCTATATGCCACTGGAGATTTTCTCTTTTGCTTGAAAATGAGTGTTTTATATACACTCAACATAGTTATTTTGACAGGATGATATCATGAAATCTTAGCATGTGACTGTTTCTCCCTGGATTTTTCTCTTTTACTTTCAAATTGGTAACTGTTCTACTTCCTCACTTTATTTACTTACTTATTTATTTTTTAGAAAGAAAAAGAGCACAAGTTGGGGGACGGAGATGTAGAAGGAGAGAGAGAATCTCCAGCAAACTCCCTGCTGAATGCAGAGCTGGAGAGGGGGCTCGATCTCACAACTCTGAGATCATAACCTGAGCCAAAATCAAGAGTTGGATGCTTAACCAACTGAGCCACCCAGGCATCTCCTACCATCCTCCCTTTAGAAAAGATAAAAAGCGTGAGTTTTTCAAAGATTAAGCCCATGGGTAAGTTGGCAGATATAACACTAGATGCCAAGTTAAACTTGATTTTCAAATAAATGACAAAAGATTTTTTTTGTCATTATGTTCCACATTTTGCATGGGATATACTTATGCTAGAAAATTATTTGTTGTTTGTCTGAAATTCAAATTTAACTGAGCAGTCTTTATTTTTATATGATGAACCTGGCAACTCTGTCCTTAGGAAAACCTGAATAGTTTATGAAGGAAGTTAAAGGAAAGAAAATTCACACAATATGCAGAGAATCTTAGAAAAAGCAAGAGGGAGGATATCTAGACAGAAGAAACCGCAGGAAATCATAAGCAGTCTAGAAAAAGATTCCAATATCCAAAGAAGGAGCAGAAGACTGCCAGCCCCAAAGTCTGTGAGGACAGGCAGCCCCGGAGCCAGCTGCATCACATCTCCTTTTGATATAAGAGCCATGCTACAACTAACTCTAAGTTAAAACTAAGATACAACTGAGAAGCCCAAATCAGAAGGCTGGGCTAGAGTGAAGACATTGCAGATAAAGAGGAAAAACTATTACACAGGAAAAATATGGATACCCAGTGGTTTTTATTGAAGAAATTAACACTACAACTTATAAGGTCTGGAGTAGCTTAAGAATCCTTTTCTTCATATATGACCATCCCAGAAGATGAAAAAGAATTATACTGCAGGTAAAGGCTTTTATCAGACCAAATTCTGAACAATAAATTTGAAATGCTGATTGACTGCCATGTGCCCTACCCTGTACTACAAACCAAGGATACTGAGATATGAAACACAACAAGCCCTGCTGTTCAGGCACTTATGGGCTGGTGAGCAAAAGCAACAGGTCAAGAAGCAATTTCAACACTAGAGTTTTCTATACATAATGCAAGTTGCCAGAAGAGAACAGGATTAACTGTCTAGGAAATGACAGGAAAAACTTCACAAAGTAAATTGCTCCAGAGAGAGATCTTTAAAGAACAAGCTGGTATTTGCCAAGAGGACGGTGTTGAGAAGCAAAGTCCCTCTGAGGTATGTTTGATATTTCTGGAACATGCAATGGCCAGAAGAAGAAAGGAAAAAACAAAGGCTGAAGCCATATCGTAAGAGACCCAAAACACACAAATGCTCCCCAAACTTAATTGTATGCTCCAATAATCTAGGGATCTTGTTAAAATGTGGGTTCTAGTTTAATAGGTAAACTATGAAGTACAGCTTCTAAGATTGTGCATTTCTGACAAGCTGCCAGATGAAGCCAATGCTGCTGGCCTGAGAATCATCCTTGGATTAGTAAGGCTGAAAATCATGCTTTGGATCTTGAATCTTTTTCTGCAGACTCTGGAGAGCCATCTTGTGGCTTCCCTAGCCTGAAACTGACTAGGATTCAAAAGAGCTAGAAGCAGGCAGAGACTCTTCCTACAGGCCAGGAAAGAAATGACTAAACTGGAGACACTGAAGATTCAAAGAAGGATGAATTTAGTTATGTTGAAAAGCTAAAATGGACATGTGCTGGTACTCAGTGTAGGCACAGATAAGGGAAACAGAAGATGATGACTAAGCTACATTGTTTTTTTCACAACTATATGGTATGATCTGAAGTTAACACTCATTTAGCATTTGGGATATCCTATCACAATTCACTGTAGCACCCTTTTCTTTTTTTAAAAAAGAGGGAGAAAGAGCGCACATGAGTGGAGGAGGAGGGGCAGAGGGCGAGAGGGAGCAAGAGTCTTTAGCAGGCTCCATGCCCAGCATGGAGCCAGACTGAACCAGATGTGTCCCTCCATCTTACCACCCTTATATCATGACCTGAGCCAAAACCAAGAGCTAGACACTTAACTGCGCCATGCAGGCACCCCCACTGTAGCACTCTTTTAAACACAAGATACGGCTTTAAATGAGAAATTAAAGCTTTAAATGTATTTTGTGGATTCAGCCACATTATTGTGAGACCACTCCTGATAGGGGAACCTGGTGGCTCAGTCACTTAAGCATCTGCCTTTGGCTCAGGTCCTGATCTCAGGGTCCTGGAATAGAGTCCTGCATTGGGCTTTCATTTCAGCAGGAAGTATGCTTCTCCCTCTCCTCTTTGTGGTCTTGCTCTCACTCTCACTCTTACTCTCTCTCAAGTAAATAAAATATTTTTTAAAAATCACTCCTAATATATGTCCAGTCTTTCCAGATAGAGTGTAAATTTCTCTCAGGCAGGCACTGGCTTCTTTGTGTCCCCCAGCACAGAACATGTGCCTGGTAAATGAAGCTTCCGTCTGATTGTGTCCTACTGATACATAGACATCCTATTCCTAATCAAACACCTTACTTCACAAACATGAAAGCCTGGGAGAATTCCAAAGCATCAGCCCCCACAGAGGTTCCTCATTTATCTTCCTTCTTCTCTTTTTAAAAATCTGAAATAATAAGAGATTTCAATGCCATTACTGAAACTAAAAGCTCATTCATTTCTCAAGTTCCGGAACAACATCCTGAGGTAGAGATCCCGGTGGGCCTTCATAATGACTGATTAGAGTTCTTTTCTCTACCTCCTACTGATGATTACTTGTTTTGATATCACAGATTGCTTAGCACGGTGACTTAGCACCTGTGCTAATTGTTTTCTCCTGTAAAATCTGATTTTCAATGTGTTAAAATGTTAAGCCAGTGGTTCTCAGCCCTGGCTACACATTAGAATCACTGAAGATCTTTTTTAAATATCTGGACTCCACCCCCGCCCCCTGGATTACAATTTAACTGGACTGAAGTGAGGTCCAAGTACCAATAAGGTAAAAAAGCTTCCCAGATGGTTCTAATGAATAGCCACAGCTGATAGGTACTGACTTAAGCAAGTCTAACCGGGGAGGTTCTCGGGTAGCTCAGTTGGTTAAGCATCTGTCTTTGGCCTCGGTCCTAAGATCGAGCCTCACATCGAATTCTCTGCTAAGTGGGAAGTCTGTTTCCCCCTCTCCCTTTGCTCCTTTTCCCACTGCTCAGGCTCTCTCGGTTTCTCTCTCTTTCTCAAATAAATATTTTTTAAATGGTGATGTTCCCCTAATTCAAGATCCAAAGCTGTCTCCCCAAACCCAAGTCCATCCAAGAAAAAAATAAGTGAAACTTGGATAATATTCACCTAAGTCTATCTAAAGTAATCTCACCTGTCAGAGCACCAATAAAAATGGGGAAGGAGTCCAAACAAGGTGATATGAAGCCTACACAGAAAGGTGCTAAAATAGAGCTTAGACCTGATGGTTCAAAATAAAACATAACAAAGAAATATTCCCCTGATTACATTACACTATGCAGACATATGTCTGCATATCAGTTTTCTCACATAGCACATACATCTTCCTCATGAAGTTGTTAAATAGGTTTAATAAAAGCCCCATATTAATATGCTTACAAAAGAGTTTGCTCGGGATACCTGGGTGGCTCAGTGGTTGAGCGTCTACTTTCGGGTTGGGGCATGATCTCAGAGTCTAGGAATCAAGCCCCACATCAGGCTGTTTGCGTGGAGTCTGCTTCTCCCTCTGCCTGTGTTTATGCCTCTCTCTCTCTCTCTTATGAATAAATAAATAAAAATTTTTAAAAGTTTTCTCGTGTTTCAACTCCATTTAAGATTCTTATGTCACTCTGGGCATGCTATTTTTCTTTTTTGCCACATTCTTGGCATTTGAAAGATTATTGTAAACCAGTTACTCTAAACCATTTGCAACTTAATTTTATTTTTCTAATAAGAACTTGTCAAATGTCTAGCATGATATGAATGATGGCATTATTCTGTAGGTATCTTCATCTTTTGTAGGTATCTTCATCAAATGTATAGATTTTAAATAGGAACTGCTAACCAACAAAAGAATATCCAACACATCCAACGTTTGTGCCCACTGTTATGGGCTACTAAACACCAATGGTCATTGTGCAGGCTGATCATTTGGCAAAGTGATCTGATTACAGTTTTGTCACCGAGGCAGCCAGCACCTTGCTAGAGACCACCCAACACAGTAAGCCACTCAAGCACCTCAGCCAAGATGCTGATCTTACAGAGACAGGTGGGTAGGTATAGCTTAGTGTCCAATAGTAATGGTCAGGTCCAGGTTCTCAGGAGAAGGCGTAGGAGGGGTTCTAATTGAGTGAAGGGATACAATAATTCCTCACCACCAACAACAATAACCAAGTTGTAAAATAACATGGCTTTATGTTCTTCTATTAAATCATTAATCTCATTCTTTGAAAATTCTGTTTGGTTCCATCCTCTTAAAAAAATAGGAGGTATGTGTAATTTTCATAGCCACAAGCTCAGATCTGCAGACACAGAACTTTCTCTTTGTAACTGAAAGATACAGTAACTGATAATTTCTATCACTAGCCCTTCATGCTTCCTGATAACAAATTGAATCTTGTCACTTCTAAGTAAATTCAACAACCTCAATAATTTCTTAGATATTTCATTATAATACCCACTGAAATTATGGATTTTCCCCTTTCTTCTCTCTAGGGTTGATTCTCTCATGTGTTTACATACTTACATGTTTGCAGTATCTATGAGAAAGCATCTCTTTGGTTGTCCAGAGGTGACATCTGCTGATATATACAATCATAATATCTGGTTCTCAGTATTGCTATACTCCAAAGTGGGCTTGCTCTCATTTGACCTCAGAATGACTAACCCATGCATGCCACCACTTACAGTTGCATTCCCTTCCCAGTCATGACCTTGAGACCCCTTTGGATATCCAGATTTCTCTCTCACTAAAATATCCATCCTTGCTTGGGACACAAGACATTTCAGTTACTGCTTCACATCACCAATGGGACATGGTATAGTTAGGATCTAATGTCAAGCCCTCCCCTGTGGAGTGGCCTGAGAATCTTTGTGATAGCTCTTTGTGATATCTGCTATTCATATAGGAAATAGAAGACATCCTACTCAGGATAGAGTAGATTATGCTGTAGGAAAACAATTATGACTGAAAAATCAGTAAGATTTCATTCCTAAATCATATAAAGTCCATTGCAAGTCCAGAACACTCTCCATGACATCTGTCACATGTTAGCTCAGGCTTTCAGACCAGCAAGGAAAAAGTAGGCTGGAAAGTCTAATACCAGGAATTAGGTACTTCAACAAGGAAATGATCCATTAACAATTTGTTGGCCAAAGCAAGTCACAGGGCCATGCCTATCTTTAAGGAAAGGGAAAGTAAAATGTTCCATATAGTTCAGAAGGAGAGTGGGGCCCAAATAATACCACACTGTAGCAATGCCTTCTACAACACTGGTCCCCTCTATCCTAACACTTACCTGGGGGTCTTATACTCTCTTAGCATATTACATGGTTCATTATTTGCGACTTGGCCCAAAATGGGGACTTAGGCTCTAAAACCAGTGTCTGTCTTTATTAGTTTCCAACTTTCTTCCCTCTCTTCAGTTGGGAGCATCGTTATCTAGTAAGGGCAGGATGACAGAAAGGAGAGATCAAGGAAAAATATGGAAAGACGATCTGAGACTTTTAACTTTAAGAGTCAGGAATTGGACACCTGTTTCTCTGTCCTCTTAACCACTATCCTGTGTATTCCTTGACTGCACCCTTCATGTGGAATGTCAGCTTCACGTATCTTCTGACACAATGAAAGGAAGCAGGGTCATGGGATTAAAAGTCAGAAGAGGTAGGTGAATAGCGATTACTACCTCACATATTGTCTTTCCACCATCAGCCATGCATCACTCTCCCCCTTACTACACCACATAAGGAGGTCTGGAAAGAGAAATCAAGTATGTCTCACTTATCAATACATAGATCAGAGAACAGGCCTAGAAAAATGTGTCCTTAAGTGCTGTGATAATTTGTGAAGAGGCCGGCAGTTACATAAGCATTCTGCCTGCCTTTGGTGAAAATGAAAGGAAGAAAAATGGAAGGAAAATTACATTCAATTTCAGACTAATAATTTCTATATAAAACTTTTAAAAGTGATACCTTCCCAGTAGCTTAACACTCGTATGAGGCTCTGCCTCAACAAATCACAATGCCACAGTCATTTCTACTTAACCACTGAAGGTGATTCAAGAGCTGGGTTACCCACCACAGGAGGCTGTTCATGCTGAAGAATCTGTGCATCAAAATACAAAAATATATTTAATAGCATTTTAGTCATTACTTCCCTAGGTCTTTCTTGATTTTGAAACTTCAGGCTTGTCTATCACAATAGTTTCAGGATCATAAGCTCTGAGCCTACTGTTCTTAAAGCCAGGTTTAAAGTCAGAGGATTATGACATCTACTGTAACCATTTCCTATTGCTAGAATTAAAATGCCCAACAACCATAAAACTTCAGAGCCATATCACAACAAGTGTTTGTGCTCACAGTCTTGGGGGCCAGCTGAGTTTCAGTTAGATGCCTCTACTGATGTAGGCTGGGGTTGTTTACATATCTGGGGTCAGCTGGTTGTTGGCTGAAATGGATTGGCCCCAGCTGGGAAGATGGAATATTCCACCATAGTCCACATGTCCCTTTCCTCCTCCTGGGTCCAGCAGTCTAACCTGGGTATGTTCACAGGGCATTAACAAAGGCACAAGAGTGAGAGAGCAAGCTCAGGCCTAAACACAGTTTTCAAAGTTCTGCTTCCATCACATCTGCTAATAACCCACGGGCCAAAACAAGTCACAAGAATAAACATGGAGTCAGGGCAAAGAATGGATGCAAGGAGAGGTGAAAAATCCAAGCAATGCCATGCTGTATACTACATGGAAGCTTCTGTCCACCAAGAATGCCTAGGCAGGGCTGAAGTGCTGACTGACCTGGGCACTAGCCAGATACTAACTGCAATTTAAAGCAGAGGCATACTCAGGCAGGGGGGCGGAGGAAAGGAAATGGGATACAAAACTGAGCAGAAATAGGAATCCAAAGACCTTCACTTATAGAAATTAAAAGAATTAAGAACTGAGAATGACCAGAGCCTATAATTCTTAGCTCTGCTTTATCTGTGTGCACAGTACCTTCTATCTTACAGAGTGCTGTGTGATTCACAGTATGTCACAAGTTCATCTCAGTGGTTCCTACCAGCAGTCCCTATGCTGTGACAGGTGGGCACTGCTCGCCCATCTGAGATGGGAAGCTATTGAGGACAGCAGGAATAAAGTGAAGTACCCATTGTTCACCCAGTAAGTGACCTGGCTGAACTGCAAACCTAAGTCTGATTCTTTTTTTCCATTCTACAAGGAAAACCTTTGAAAAATAAGGTTTGAAACAGTAACATTTAAAACATCTTCCTTATAAATCTCCGGCATAAAGGCCAAAGTGCCAAGTGTCAACCAACTTAGAAAAGGATACGCAAATTGGTGGTTGCTATGGAGTCCCTTTAGCACTTCCTTGCTTGTGAAGTTGGGATTGACACTGAAGGCTATTAAAAGTTAAAGGGAATCATGAGCCAACACTTACATATTTCCTAAGGAATGACAAAAACATAACATGATTCATCAGAAACTGGGAAAAAATGGTTCAAAATGCTATTAGATAAAGGGGGGGTACTTAGTGGGGGAATCAGAATCAATCAGCAGGTAGAGCCTTTGATGGGAAAAATTGCATGGAAAAATGATGTAAAATCAAAAGTATAAATCACGAATATAGAATCAAAAAACATCTGTTACCACGGAGAAAAAACAGAGATGATAAAATGTAGGTAGGAGACCTCAAAGATTAAAAATAGCACAAAGATATAGATTATTACCAATCACAGAGAAGATGAGACTGTCTAAAGCTTGCAGAAAAATCTAAAGTTCCTCTGAAATTAAAAATATGTATTGTTGAAAGGATCCTTTAATGTCTCTAGATGTAGCCCGTATTGCAGATATGTTGGAAAATAAATAGGAAGACTTGAAGCCATCCCACACTTAATATCAGAGTTCTGTTTTCCTTTAAAATGACAGGGGTGCATGGGTGGCTCAATCGGTTAAGCATCTGCCTTCGACTCAGGTACTGATCTTGGGGCCTGGGATCCAGCCCCACTTCAGGCTCGCTCTCTGCTTGGTGGGAAGTCTGCTTCTCCCTCTCCCACTGCCTCTGCCCCTCAATGTGTGTGTGTGCTCTCTCTCTCAAATAAATAAAATTTAAAAAAATAATAACAGTAAATAAAATGACCTGACAACTTGGGAAAAAGAAATTGGGTTTGACCTTACTCCTGTGACCTGATAGAAAACAGGCCAGGTTTCTCAGAGACTACTGAGGGGTTAGGCAGAAGATGGAATGTGCTTCAAAACTCCTGATTAACTGGAAATACTGCAGGAAGCTAACGTACTACAAAAACGCTAAGAGCAAATGCCGTACTGTGAAACTAAGTCTCACCTAAGATGTCTGAAGAGTGGATTCTCAGAAATCCTGAATCAGGGACACAGTATGGCTACCACTGGTTGAGAGCAACAGCTTATCTAGACATCAAACTCTCACTCCTGAGGAGCAATGTCAAGAGATAAATAAATGCAGAGGAGACATGGGTTTTGCAAACCATTTTCTTTTTTTTTTTTTATAGTTTTTTTTTTTTAAGGATTTTATTTATTCACGAGAGAGAGGCAGAGACACAGGCAGAGGGAGAAGCAGGCTCCACGCAGGGAGCCCGATGTGGGACTTGATCCCGGGACTCCAGGATCACACCCTGGGCCAAAGGCAGACGCTCAACCGCTGAGCCACCCAGGGATCCCCTGCAAACCATTTTCATAGCCATTACCCTCTCCTGAATCAGCCTTCGTTACCAGCAATGACTTAGATAATGATCAAAAAAGACTGCTCATCAGATTATTTAAGGAAATAGTAAGTATGTTAAAGGAAATACAATAATGAAGAGAAATGGCCTTGAACTACCAGACAGAAGTACCAAGATGAAATTCAACAGGGTTAAGTGTACTACTATGCCAAAGGTAGATCCAGAAAACCAGTTACACTAGTGAAGGGAAGATGTTTAGGAGCAGCATACAGGAAAATTAACTTGGTGTTTAAATTGGCTACAAACTCAATGATCAGTCTACCTTTAACACAGGGATTCTTAGCCTCTTTGGGGACAAGGATTCCTTTGAGAGTATAATAAAAAATATGTATCATCTATACTTCAGAAACAAGTGCATTTTGCACTTAGTAGCAGGAAGCTCACAAAGGGCTTCTGGGGCATCAAGTATATTTGGTGGCTTAGAACATGGGATTTGCTCTAAATAAGTCAGTCTAGGATCTAAGAATATTTATCCCTGAGATAAAAGATTTAACCAAATTCTAATATTTAAAAGTTGTACTGTGATGGAGGAATGGGAATTGTTCTTAATAACTCCAGGGCTCAAACTCTGGGTCAATAGAGAAGGACATTTCAGCTGCATATAAAGAAGAATGTCCCAGCAATTACAAGCTGATTTTTCTTTATCACTGATGAGGGGTCCACATATTCATTTATTTAGTAAACATTTATGGAGCACCTACTATGTGCCAGAGACCATGACAGTACCAGGAATTCAAAGATGAATAACATACAAATCTAGTTTCTTTAAAAGGTCCCGATTGTTGGGAGAAACAAATAATATAGGTGTTTTCAATATCAGCAGGAGCAGTGGTATTGCCTGGAGATCAAGGCAGGGAGGCTACCAAGTCTAAGGGAAATAGCCTGATGGGAGGTGGCACTAGAATTGAGACATAATGGATGAAGAGGAACTGTCTGGCAGGCTAGGCAGTCTGGTCAGGCAGGCTAGACTGAGGGCACAGGCACAGAGGTGAGAAACAGCATGGTGTATCGAAGGAGTGCTAGGCAAGAAGGACAAGACAAAGAAGAGAAGGAGAGAAGAACTTAGATATCCTATGGATGGAGCCAACTAAAGGATTTTCAGCAGGGAAATCTTTTAATTTTAAGCAGGACGTGGTCAGATATATGCTTTAGATCTGAACATATCATTACTAAAATGTTTGAGGTGAGAGCTGGTGGTACAGATTCCATTATTCGTTCTGTATCTCCTCATGAGAGGTCATTAATTTAGTAAGTAAAAAGCTTCAAGATAGTGAAACATTTTTTTCAACGGATTATTTAGTCTTAAATTATGTTAAAGTGGATATCAAATAGGATATTTGTTTGGGGTCTTGGAGCAAGACAGCAAGTCTAAAGACAAACTAAGGAGGGCATGTGATGTGATGAGCATTGGGTGCTATATGCAACTGATAAATTATTGAACACTACATCTGGAAAAAAAAAAAAGACAAACTAAGAGACTATGGTAAAAAGATGCAAGGCAAGGACTTGTGGGGAAAGATACTAGGGCCTGCATCAGGTATGCAATGGTGTAGAGGGATTGGGAGATAGAGCTGATCCTCTTAAAGATATTTCCAAAGCTCAAACTCTCTACAGTTTGGCCTTTAAACCATCACAGAATTCTGTGGTTGTAAAGGACATTGAAACCATCTCCCCAACTATTCCATTATAGAAACTAAACCCCAGGAAGATAATGTGGTTTTGTCACTTCTTCATATAACTAGTTGATGAAAGAGTTAACAGGACACAAAACCTTGAAAAGCACCATCTTTCAACCTTGCCATAGTAAGTGACCTTTTCTTCTACCATATCACTCAAATTTTCACTCAATCTTTTTTGTAGCAAATATAATTTCTTAAGGAGGACTACAAAAATAGAGTTCCAAAACTCAAGCTGTTTATGAAGAGGAAAATACCACAGAATTTAGATGTTGCCATGGATCACAAATATGCTATGGAACAAGAAAGGTCTTCTATTTAAATCCTTCAGGGTAACAGAAAGAGCACAGGATGATTCAAAGCTGAATTCTCTGAATTCTATACTTGCCAAGAGACTGACATTGAGAAAGTTCACTTAACCTCTAAAGCTCAGTTTTCTCATCTGTAAAATGAAGAGATAATTCTGATCTTACAGAGTTTTAGTTATGTAAGTGCCTCCACAGTGCTTGGAGTTCAGCAAATATTAGGTGGGTCCTTTCTCTTTCTGTTCCCTTTCCTGTTCCCTCCCCACCAAGAACTGTAAGAGGAAGTTATCCACCATCTTCTTCAGGCAAGAGAAGGGACTTTGGTAGACAGTACAATAAAGTGGTTAGAATTTGTCCACGAGTGTCAGGCTGACCGAGTGATGAGTCTTGGCTCTATGTGAAACTGGGCACATTCTTTAATCTCTCTAAGACAATTTATAAATCTATGATAATTTGAAGATATTATTTCCACCACATAGTGTTGTTGTGAGGATTAAATAAGCTAAATATAAGATGTTTAGAGCAGTGCCTTATACACAGTAAATAATGGAGAAATTGCTATGATTGCGTTCATTTTACTGACAAAGAACCAGTTAATAATGCAATTTCATTTATCTCCTTATCATCAGTGTTAATGATTTTCTCTTTCATGCACAACTTCATCTTTTCAAGAAAATAGTTACATGCATTTTTCTTCAGACATGGAAGAAACTGAAGAGCTTCCTCCCAAAAGTAATTAAAGTAAATGTGATCAATGGATGCAACTGACTGCCAGAAATGGAGTAGTGAAACCAAATATCATTAATTTAAGGTACTAGCCTCCCTCATTGATCTGTGACCTGTTTTTTATTATAGGGCAATAGCTCCTTGTCCCTCATTCTATAGACCAGAGGGATGTCAAAGTATTTTCTATGGACTGAGCAGTTTGATATGCCTCTGTGAAGACAGTAATGTGAGGATTAGAACTGGCCTTTGTTTGTACCATCCTCAGTGACAAGCACAGTGTATGCACTCAAAACATCCAATGAATGAACCAATCAGTGAAACTCCCTTCATTAAGTGCCTTGGCACTACAGGGTTAACTCTAGCAGCTGCCTCACATTGCATTTGAGAATACAGTACTAAAGTGGATGGCAAATGTAGTGAATATGAGATTGGGCTCCAAGAGGAGAATATCTGAATCTTGGTTCATCTGCTTTGTGGTTTTGGGCATGTCCCTTAACCTCTCAAAATCTTCCTCATCAATAAAATGAGATACATTATAGATGAACTTAACTAGTAGGGCTCACATGAGATTAAGTGGGATAATGCTTAAAAAGAGTTTAGCACCAAGCAAGTGTTCAATAAATGTGATGATGACAATGATTACTATTTCAAGTTAGAATGACTAAGTACTATACAATGTTAAACTGTTTGAAATCCACAAATAAAAATTCATAAAAGGGGAGATCGATGTGACACTAAATTGAATACACATCTTAACCATGGGATAGATGTTTCTTAGAGAAGATAAGTTCTGAATCCAACCTTAAAGAAAAGATAGGTTTAGCTCTGTGGAGGGCACTTTCCATGGGCAAAGAGCCAAGAGGATATGATCCCTGAACATGCAGAAGACACATGAATGAGTAAATGAATAGCTAGAAGTCTGAGTATGTGCCCAATGCCTTAGCAAAGGGGACATTTCAAAGTCCAATGTGGAAGCAGTAGATAATTTCAGAAAAAAACAAGCTACCTGTGACAATACCTGGCTGATCAAAATCATGGTATGGATGGTGAACACAGGCTTTAGCAAAGACAGACCTAGGTATGAATCCTCAGACGAATTACCTAACATTCCCAAGCCTCAATATTCTCATCTGTGCTATGGGGATACTTTCACCTACCTTGAGAATTTCGAGGATTAAATGAGCTCTGAAAGTTGTTCTTTTTAAGATTTTATTTATTTATTTATTCATGAAAGACAGAGAGAAAGAGGCAGAGACATAGGCAGAGGGAGAAGCAGGTTCTCTTCAGGGAGCCCAATGGGGAACTCGATCCCTGGACCCCAGGATCACGCCCTGGGCTGAAGGCAGATGCTCAACTACTGAGCCACCCAGGCGCCCCAAGCTCCTAAAATTAAAACAGTCATCTCAGTGTCTGATTCAAAGTCAGCTTGTATGAGTATCTAGCAATACTCTAAGATAAACATTAAGAGGTGTTATTACAAATTCACCTGGACAAACACTTAACTTCAGGCGAATCAGGACAAGTTTATCTTCATTCACTGGTTTCTCTAAGAATTTCAGTCCTACCACAGATGCCAGGCCTGATTATCAACTAGATAGAGCTATCATGACCTCAGTTAATCCTCACACAACCCTAGGACAAAAATCATTGTTCTTTGTCCCATTTTATAGATTTTTTTGTTTGTTTGTTAAAAGGTGGTTTAGAGAGATTAGTCACAGACAATCAGTGATAGAACTGAGATTTGAACCAGGGTACTACCCCAAAGATTGTGAGCTTTTGATTGTGGCAGTTGACAGATTGCAGTAGACCCATCTGAGACCCTCGGACATGTTCCTCTTGACCAAGACCTGCTATGACAGTATGGGCCCACGACCTGGATTCAAGAAAGAAAATCAGCCCTACAGGGAAATGTAGATATAATTAGGTAAGAGACTGAACAGAGAGGAGGCTTCTGCAATTTCATCTCAATCCTTCTCTATAATTCTCATTTTAATGCATAGCAAACAAAATTTTTCATTCAATTATACTGAAAATCTGGCCTCTGCTGCAGGGATAAGTGTTTTCTGGAGCCACTGTCTTAAAATGCCAGAGACTGAATGCCTCCAAATACAGATTCCTTAAGAAATAGCGTTGGTTGTGCCAACAGACATTAATTGCACAACCCAGCACATTCAATTGCAGTCCTGTCTGTAAAAAGAAGAGCTTGCTCATACAGGTACTACTCAGAAACTATTTGCTCCTTCTCTGAGCCAAAATAATTAAAAATAAAATTTGAGAAAGTTACAAAAAACCTGAAAAGGATTCAGTGATGAGTGGAAAACAAGATTAAAATATTAAAGTATTGGTTCTCAAACCTGTTTTCTTCTCAATTTTCTCCATACATTCTCCTCAGGTCTCCCATAACTAATCTAACCTTTTTGTCTCTGGTTTCTCAAAAAGAGGGGTGATGGGAACAGAATGAGAAAGAGAAAAAAGCAGAAGAGGAGGGAGGGCAAGAGGGTCTTAGAGGGGAAAAGGGAAAGAAGGGAATCATGGAAGTAGGTTTCTACAGATTTCAGGTCTTAATGAATTCAAAAACAGATGTAGCTAGGATAACCAAGAAAGCATAAAATATAGAAAGTACCCAGTATTTCATCAGAGGAGCATCCTTGTATGTTACAAAACAAAGAGAACAAGCAGGTTTCAAGTGAATTAAAATAGAAGTAACTAGAAACAAAGAAGTCAAGAAACATAGAGATGAAATCATCCATGTTGTTAGTAGCTCAACATTCACCAAGAGGCTTCATTGGATCTCCCCATGCACACTGGGCATCTTGCCCTTGAGACCCCCATTGGTGTTTGCAATGGTGTCATATAAGAGGAAGGCTGACGTGGCAAAGGACTGACCACAGTGAGGTGTGTTTTTAGATGTTAGACTGAGCACCTTTACAGCAGAGACTATATTCACATGTACACACAGTTGGTGTCTAATAAGTGTTGGAAAGTAGGGAAGAAAAGTTGGAGGAAAGGAAGGAAGGAAGAAACATTCAGGAAACAACTCCTTATTTCAATCAGCATGAGTCAGATGATAATTTTGGTCTCATATAAGCCATTTCATCCTTTCAAATCTAGCATTTGCTTGCCCTGACAATTAGGAAGAAAGAGGAAAAAAGCAAAGTGATTCATTATTGTATCTTTTCACTAGAAAGTTTGAAAATTAATGGCAGCCAATATTGTGAATAACTAAAACTCAAGGGCAGATATTATGAACTTAATAAACCATTATCTTTAAAATAATTATTCTGAATAAGCTTTTAAAAATAGTTTTATGCCTTTTACACCCCCATCTGTCTCATGCTAAAATACTCTCAACTCTTCACATTTTGCTTTTAAAATCTTAACTAAAAGATTCAGATAGATTTTAAAAAAGCAATAGTAGCAATACCTTCTATTCTATCCATTGTTTTTTTTTTAATCTTTGGTCACCCTTGATCATTGCAACCAGGTTCTGAGGTTGGTAGGACAAGTACTATTGTCTCCAGCCCACAGATGTGGAAACAAACAGGAAAGTAAGACTGTAGACCTGAGCAAAAATAAAAACCCAGGACTCAGTCTGAACTTAGTTCTCATACTGAAGCAATGCTTAGAGGAGGATCATTCTAGAATGTTGTTTGGGTATGTATTTTGAGGCAGAGGGGGAGTAAAACATTTTCCAGCTTTTCACATAGCTGACATGTTCTTACATATGCTAATGTCTTTACTTTATAAGATAGTTTCTACTGTTCTCACACAGCTGTGATTTTCAAACTTCTTTTGCCAGCAGAACCTTTTTATCAAAATTTCATGCTGAAGCCCTCTACATAAAACAAATAAAAGTGAAGCTGCACTAGCTGGAACAAAGCTAAGAGACCTGTAAGAGGTTTGGTGACAGAGGCCATCGGCCTGTCTCAACTCCAAACACATGAAAAACACCACAACCCCACCAAACAAGGACTGACAACCATGCCACAGAGTATGTCCGACTTCTGGTGGAATGAAAAAGGAAGAACCTCACAGTCCACTGAGTCCAATTCCAAATCTATTACTTGCTCACAGCACACACTGAGGAGGTAATCAACCTTTCTGAGCCTGTTTCTTCATCTCTAGAAGAGTCATCAAAACACCCGCCAGGTGAGTCTGTTTTGAGGATTAACTCAGGCACCCTAAGTGAATCACAGATCACAGCGCCCAGCACGCAGTAGGTTCTCAGGTAGTGTCCTTCTAGAAGTCTCTTGCCACATCCACATGCTTTTCTGATAAAATAGATGTATTCTTGTTTCCTCAGAGGGTATAAATTCCATTTGTTCTCTTAAATCCGGCTCATGCCTTTAACACTTGAGGGCTTGTACTACTCCCTCAAACATTTAGCATTTTCTATTCAGTTAGCACAGCACTGAGACTTTAAAAGCAGCTTGAAAACAAACTTGATTCCAAATATGATTTATAATGTCCCAAGCAACAGCTCATTTACCCAAGAAAGCTCCATCAATTATTGACAGATGTACCCTCAGAGGAGAAGTAGCATTAAGACAAGGAGATGGAGGAAAAAGCATGCTTCAACCCTTAAGCCAATTATCCAAGGTGATTTTCAGCATTAAATCCTTAGATATGCTTAATTTACTGTCCTTGCCTGTAAGCACAGAAAGAAGTGTAAGGAGGGGAAAAAATACTAAGCAATTTGGGACTGCTTTTAAAAACAAAGAAAAAGAATAGCATGAGAGGAAAAATATACAGGAAACAGTATGTGGGTGCTGAACGCGTGTGGGCTTATAGATTCAGCATCCCCAGCCCTCATGCACCTTGCTCTCTCATTGTAGAGCCAGCTACTCCCCACCTGTCTTTGTTCAGTAAAGAAATAATTGCACTTACCTGCCTCTGACCTAATAATTACAGCAGAACCTGATTTTATTCTCAGCATGTTTATTGTGGTTGAATTTCCTCGGTTTTCAGTGCAAAGGCCTCACTAAGGATGCAAGCATTATTGGCTTTAACATGAAGCTCGTGACAAGACTATGTAAGGTTCTGTAAAAAGCCAAGAGGCCAGTGTGAATCCAGCGCATGGGGCTTGTAATCTACATTTGACGTGCCAATATTAGAAAACCTTGGCAAGATTATGAGGTTTATATGCAAGGGAAGAATGGGAGTGCATGAGGCCAATAAATGTGAGGATGCTAATATATTTCTCCATAGTTTTCTTGAAAGCAGAAAAATAGGAGAGGGGTTTTTTTCTAAAATCCAAATTATAAGGCAAAAGGTGACCTATTATGCCTACTTCGCTTTAATTTGCATGTACTGAGGTATGTGTGTGTGTGTTAAGTGAACATGCACACACAGTGCATCGCACACATGTGGTAGATGAACATAAGTAGATGGACAGAAAGAAATCTGAGGGCATGGAGAAGAGCTCTAACCTATATAAAAATTCTTGCAGGATGAACTGAACATTTCTATATTAAGAAAATAAATCCTGCCATGGGAGACCTGAAAAATTACTACCCTGACTTTTAATGCAACCTATGGCTTAAAGTACAGTTATAGAACATTCTAAAATTACCTGCTTCTACCTCATGACTTGGCAGAATAATTACAGGCTAGATTATTTCATCTTTTTATGCTTCTTTATGAAGAATTAAAAGATTCACTATATTGAGTTATTAAAAGCCTGACCTCATCTAGCATATATTTTTATCCCATTATTAAACACTGCATATAAAATAAAGTAAACCTTGACTTTCAAAGCTTTAACTTCTCAATTTCATATTCCAAATCAACACTTGAGTGCCAACGGGTGCTCGGTAGGGTGCAAATGCTTTCAAAGGTACTGCCTCATCTGGTCAATACCTCAATTCTTAACCAGGTGTTCTGATTTCATTCTAGTATGCATCCCACAAAATTACAACTTTCTATCATTGCCTTGCCCAAATCTATGAGGGAATGTAGACTGGGGATGGAAGTAGTGGAGGCGTGGCCAACTCACTGGTAAAACAGGATGGTATGTCACTGGTTTACCTTTATTCTTTAGGGACTTCCATTTCTCTAAACATGAAACTGAAACAAGAATATAGGATCTTTAATCAACACACAAAAATGTAGTCAAGGATCTTAAGTCCTTGCATCTTTTTGAGATTTCCTCTACACTCAAGATGTGATTCTAAGCTTTTGAAGGCTAGTTTGTTAACAACGCTGCAATTGTTTCACATCTTGTGTTATGGGAGAAGAGCTATCTAGGGTGGGGGAAGTCCTCTTTGAGGTTACTATCATCCTTGGAACACATTCTTAACATCCTCAAAGTTGCATTCTTTAAGGGATGGAAGTTTTTTATCCTTTAGAAGCATATTTGAAATAGCCAACAGTTATTCAGAGCCGATGGTGATAAATAAAGGCATCAAACTGGAAATATCACTTACCATCATCATATAAGATGTGACTATACGGTGAAGTAACATTAGCTTGAGTAACATGTAAACTGTTTTGAACACAACTGCAAAAGAGAATTCCAAAACATTTTGGAATTCCAAAATGTTTTGGAATTCTCAAGGGACACATTCACACACACACACACACACTCACACTCCCAAGGCTCTTTCCTCAAAATGCTCAGATGTTTAAAACAGAAAGCACATATCAAGAACATATTTATTCCATTAATTGGATGAGGAAACTGATTTGGAAAATGAGCCACTGGCCTGGATTATATGTGTGCCCACACATACATGTATATGCACATATGTGTGCCCACACATACGTGTATATGCACATATGTGTGCCTACATATTGTGTGCAGGCATTCACCCATGTGCACGCCACCCACAAATGGGGTTTGGCTTCATTCACATGTCATTCTGTAAAAGCTATTACCTAATATGTTCATTTGAACCACAGAATCTCAATTACAGCTGTCATGACTTCCCAGGGCAGATCTATATCTTCATATCCTGCAAAGAATGTTATTCCTGACTTAAAAAAAAAAAACACTAAAGGAATTATGTGTCAGCTTTTCATTTTTAATGAGAACTATATACTTTCCAAAACACTAAAGCATGAACATATGCAATAAACTATGCATTAAATACAATTTTCTGATCTTCCAAATAATATTTTCTAGATAAACATAATTTTTTGAGGTTTTAGGAAATGAAGTAGGTGAAGTACATCCTCATTTGTGTATGAGAACACTTTTTGTAAATGTTCTCCTCCCTAGGAAAAAATCATAATGATTACCATGTAGATAATGAATATGATTTAGCACAGAATGTATTCTGAATTTTTAAAAATTGTGAACTAATACTGTCGTCAGTAAATTTGTTTCTCATAGAGATATGGGATTGCAATTCTGCAACCACGTGATCTTCTACTAGGGTTAAACAAAATAAGTAAACATACTGTAGATAATAAGGACCAAGTTTCTTATGCTCAGGAAAGGAGTTACAGATAAAGAAAGAAGGAAGAACAGTGTCACCCCAGCAGCAATTAGCACCCCACTGCTCAGATATTAGTTTTAAAAAGCCATTCACCAATAGAAAGAATCAAAGGATTTCTTTGAAGAAGTGGATAATTCCAAGCCTGAGGTAGGGAAAATACAAGATGAGTCTAGAGCATCTTAAAATTCTATAAAGCAGAAAAATGCTAAAAAAAAAAAAAAAATGAGAGGGGTGCACCTGGCTGGCTCAGCAGGAGGAGTCTGCAACTCTTGATCTTGAGGTCATGAGTTCAAGCCCCATGTTGGGTATAGAGATTACTTTAATAAGCAAACAAACAAACTTAAAAAAAAAAAAAAAGGATGGGAGGATGTGGAAAGGACATAGGACCCAACCTGAAAGAGATCAGGATGGCCAAAAGTAGAACAATTTGAGCAAAAAAAAAAAGTGATAGCATCGCATTACAACCCACAGAATAAAGCAAGTCAATATACCTGCATCTATACTCATGTAAATAATTGAATAGATAAGTAAATGGAGAAGAGATAGATCTTTCTTTAAATGAATTACAATTAACAAATGTGGAGTGGGGAAATGAGGGAATAGAAAATCACTCTTAAAACACCACAAATTGTTGCAGTCAAGATCCACAGATGAATGCTAAAAAGAACAGATGAAAATTTGAGAAGAAACAAGTTATTTGCATAGCCTCAAAGTATCTCTCCCCAAGATATCAATTGATTACAAAGAGGAAAATAATAACAGTTGAGACACTGGCAGCCACCACCTGAACCAAGCAATCAAAGTTCACATCACAAGTAATAAGACATCGTACACTGGAAAGGGCTCATCACTGTGTTATTCTTAACCCTAATCTCATCCTGGGAAAATACCAGATAATATCAAGTTGAGGGTAAGTCTTCAAAATAACAGCTGACCAGAACTTTTCAAAAGTATCAAGGTCATTAAAGATGGGAAAAGACAGAAAAACAGTTGCTGAGTGGAAGAGACTAAGGAGACATGATGACTAAATGCAATGGGACCTTGGACAGAATCCTAGAACAGAAAAAGGACATTAGTGGGAAAATTGTGAAAATCAAAATAAAGTCTGTCCTTGGGTTAACAGTATTGTGCCAAGATTACTTTCTGAGTTTAGATCATTGTACTATGATCATGTAAAACCTTAGGGAAAGCTGGATGAAGAATGTATAAGAAAATATCTGTACTATTTTTGTAATTTTCCTGAAGTCTAAAATTAAAAATGAAAAATAACCATAAATTGATCAACACAATTTAATCAGACGAATATTATGCTTAATTAAACTGTACTCCTATGGCATATAAAGTAGTGAGTTAATTATCACAAGAGCCCTCTGAGTCTTAGGGAAAATAATACAAAGATGTGTCATCTTCCTGCTTCTGATACAACAGCCATGAGGTAGAAGGACCAGGAAAAGATAGTTTTGATCTGATAAATAGGAACTAAAATGTCTGAGTCCTGGTCATATTCTAGAGCTAATGTGTTTGGCATTCAGGTGATATCCTGAGAATCTACCTTATTCCTCCTACTCCCCCTAGATGAGAAAAATTGAGTCCTATCAAACTGATTCATGTTTATAAGAAATGATGAACTGTTGACAATGAAAATAGTACTTACTAAGAGCTTATTACATGCTATACACTATTCCAAACTCTTTATGTATCTGATTTATCTCTCACAACAGCTCTATCAAGTAAATATTATTATCCTCATTCTACAGATAAGCAAACAGGTATAGATAGGGGAAATCAGATAAACAAAAGGTATGTTGCTGGGGAAAACAATGCAGAAAACTATGATCCATCTCTCCTTTTCTGCTCATCTATTATGAATCCTGTACTGTGTTTAACCTGCCTGAGATATACCTATTTTAATTAATTGCCCAGACTGAAGTCTTTTCACACTAAAAATAGATCAAGTAGAGGGAAGAGCCATATATGAAGAGACATTTCCTCTGGCTAGACCCTTGGTCCCAGAGCCCACACCACCTTCCTCCTTCACTGAAACTACTAACACAACTTCTCTATCACCAGGATTCTAGTTAGCTTATGGCAGAAACCATATTAAGAAATATTACCTACCATTGGCATGAAAAAGGTCCCCCCTGCTGGACTGGTCACTCAGACTGAGATTTCACACTTGGAAAATGAGTGATTACTTGTTGTCAAGCTGCATATTCGTTTTCTGAGAAAATGGAAGTTGGCACAATCCTTCCCTATTTCTCTATGCCTGCTCCAGTTATGATAAAAATGTTGCTTCAAATTTGTATAGTGCTTTTGGTTTATAAACTTCACTCACATACTGTACCTGGTCTTCAAAATCAACCTTAGAGATCAGTTCATATATCATTGACAAATATTTATGAAGTGCTTGCTACGTATCAGGCCCTAGGAATGAAACAGTAAACAGGACCAATGTTCTCTTTGCCTGGTCACATAGAGCTGACATTACAATGGGGAATACAAGCAAAAAATAAAACAGAAAATTAAATATATATTTAGTACAAATATGTATTTTGTACATTATAGTACAAACTACGGAGTTATTAAAAAAAAAAAAAAGAGGGGCACCTGGGTGGCTCAGTCAGTTAAGTGCCTGCCTTTGGCTCAGTCCTGAGATTAAGACCCATGTCAGGCTCCCTGCTCAGCAGGGAGTCTGCTTCTCCTTCTCCCTCTGCCTCCCTGTTCCCCATTTGTGTGCTCCGTCTGAAATAAATAAATAAAATATTTTTTAAAAAGTACATAAAAATTTTTTAAATACTGTAAAATAAAAAATATAACCAGGCATAACATAGACCTATTTTAGAGAGGGGATTAGTCAAGGCCTCTCTGAGAAGGTGACGTTTGATAAGAAGCAAGCAGCCCTATAAAGTTTGGGGTGGTCCTCTCATTCAGTGGAATCAGGAAGTGCAAAGGTGGTATGTCCAAGTGGGCTGGGAAGGGTGGGAAAACAGTTTGGCACATTCTATAAACTATCAGAAGGCAAATTCCTCTGGAAAACTGGGAATAAAGAGGCTAGAGACCTGAAATGAAGTCCCAGAAGAAAGCAGATAGTAGATGGTATATAGGGCTGGTGTTTAGAGGCTATGTATGAATGGTTTTCTTCTAAATGCAATGGAGGGGCACCTGGGTGGCTCACTCAGTTAAGTATCTGACTCTTAGTTCTGCTGGGGTCATGATCTCCATGCTTTGCGTGGAGTCTGCTTGAGATTCTTTCCCCCTCCCTCTCCCTTCCCTTTGCTCCTCCCCCTCAGACACACTCTCTCAAATACATAAATAAAATCTATAAATAAATAAATAAATAAATAAATAAATAAATAAATAAATAAATAAAATGGAAAGAGTTGACAACGCTATGGTCATTTTACAGGTGAGTAAAATTAAGATCAGAGAGGTTATGTGTCTTGTCTGAATTCTTAGAACTGGCAAGCATACGGCTCCATCCCAGGTCTTTCCAGTCCTTTCTTTTTTCCACAGATATGTAACAAGTGCATGCTAGATGCCAAGCACATTATTATTGGGTAGATAAGATATAGTTTTAATTGCATTTAGATTAAATCTGGAAGTAGAAAATGGCCACATGAACAAATACAATAAAACATGACTGGTGCTGTGTCCAGAAGTCTCTACAAAATATAGAGGAGACTTGAGGAGGGGAGACGTCAGTTTTATGTGTGCTAGGCAAAGAGAATCAGAGTTAGCATTGAGTTAAGTCTAAAAGATCAATGTTTATAAGGAAAATGGGAGTAAAGAGGATCATCAGACCAGGTTTAGCAAAGATACACAGAATTAAACAGCCTGGTAGATGCTGGAAATAGCAAGCTACTTCTGGCATGGAGTGGGTAAGGGCTTGATGGTGGGGTTGAAAAAATAGAAATGGCCAAAGGCTATATCATGAACCCCAGTATGGCAAGTGTCCAACTCTTGATTTTGGCCCAACGCTGTGAGTTCAAGCCTTGAGTAGGGCTCCACGCTCAGTGGGGAGTCTGCTTCTCTCTTTTCTTCTGCCCCTCCCCTCTGTGCTCTCCCTCTCTCTCTAAAATACAAAAATAAATCTTTTTAAAAAATAAAAAGATTCTCTCTTCCATCTGCCCTTTCCTGGCTTTTACCATTTGCTCATGCTCTCTTTCTCTCTCAAAAAAAAAAAAAAAAAAAACTGTAGAGATGAATTGTGGTGGGGAGCAGGGGGTGGAGGAGCAGATGGGATAAAGACCAATTAGAAGACTTGGCAATGTCTAGGGCAAGAGGAAATGGAGACGTGAAGAAAAACTACAAATGTGGGGTTAGAGGGAGGAGGTAAGATAGAACAGATGGGAAAGAGGAAGTAGGTACAGAACTTATGACACGGAATGTTTGGAGTGAGAGAGACAGGACCGAGGGTAAATTCTGGATTTCTATGACTTTTAACTCTAAGTTCAATTTAGCATTTGTAAGTTTGTAAGTTTCCCCACCTTCTATAAAAAATGTCTTTTAATTGTTGCAGTTTAATATGCTTTCTCTGCCACCTAAGACAAACTCACTTAAGATTACTCATATTTTAAATTATTTTTAAAAAGAAAATAACATGATTTTTTTTTATCTGACAAACTATTGTTTAGAAGACAATGAAACTCTTCACTCTTTAAAGTGATCAGCACAATATCCTCTACAGAGATAAAGTACAAATTTCCAAATTGCCTCTGGCAGGACAGATATCTATCTAAGCAGAAAAAGAAGGTAGGTTTTACCAGACTGTTTTCTTGTAATTTAAGTTTCTAGCAAAGGAAAAAAAAAATGTTAAATAATAATTCTCTTTATGTTCAGACCTTTCTTGATATGCCCTACTACCATCATAAACACAGCATATAAAAGTTCAATTTATATTTTCAGATGCTCAAGAAATAACTTCAGGGCAGCCCAGGTGGCTCAGAGGTTTAGTGCTGCCTTTGGCCCAGGGCCTGATCCTGGAGACCCAGAATTGAGCCCCATGTCAGGCTCCCTGCATGGAGCCTGCTTCTCCCTCTGCCTGTATCTCTGCTTCTCTCTCTCTCTCTCTCTCTCTCTCTCTCATGAATAAATAAATAAAATCTTAAAAAAATAATAAAAAGAAAGAACTTCAGATTCAAGTCTGAGATTTGAGTCGAAAGACATATCAACATATCATAAATAGTACCTGAAAAACAAACATTTTATTAAAATCATATTTGAAGACTTTTCAGGGTGCCTGGGTGGCTCAGTCAGTTGGGCATCTGACTCTTGATTTCGGCTCAGGTCATGATGTCAGGGTCATGAAATCAAGCCTGGTGGGGAGCCTGCTTGGGAATCTCTCCCTCTCCCTCTCTGTCTGCCCCTTCCTCACTGGCATGTTTTCCTTCTCTCTGGAAGAAAGAAAAGAGAAAAGAAGAGAAGAAAGGGAGGGCTCTAAGGGACAAATGTTTGTGGCATTTCTGTATCAAATGTTCCAAGAACCTACACAGGATAGCTTCCATATATGTCCAGCCTTCATCTCAGTTTTCTTCCCCATGTTCCCTCTCTCTTGCCCATTTCATCATTCTTATTGTTTTTGAGATACACAGAAAATCTTTAACCATACTTGGGAGAGAAGTGAACTGAGATTCCTATTAGCTTAACAGTTCACATAAAATGTGCTACATGTGGAGAACTATCCAAAAAAAGGCATTGACCACAGACTGTCTTGATGAAAGCACCACCCTGAATGGTATTTGGGATAACTATGCCACATACTTTTTAGATTCAAGAAATAGGTCCTTATTACCACGGTAAAGAGGTTAGAGAGGCTAAGTAACTCAACATCACACATCAGTAAGTGATAGAATTGGGATTCACACACAGTTGTGTGACTCCAAAGACCAGAAATTCACATCCAGTGAATCTCCTAACACTAATCATTTTGGAGGAAATTTTACAAATGTCATTTAAGTCTTTTTTTTTTTGCAAGCACAAATGTGGAAAAATAATTTTTATTTATGTACATGTATCCTTAATTGGCTATCCTGCTTATTTATTTCAGGATGCAAAGGCACATTCACTTATTAAACCTCCGGGTATCTTCACAAATTGGCAAAGGAAACAGAAATAATGGACATCACAGGCTTCTTACAGTAGCCAGCAATTAATGGAAAGTGCTCTCCTAGCCATAGTTAACTCAGCTGTAAACTCATATCCTTCCCATCTAACTCCAGAAGCAAATTTCTGAATAAACAAATGAGTTAATTTGCTCTCTGAGCTGAAGTGGCCCAAGGAGAGGCAATTCTCTATTGAGCAAGTAGTGTTGGAGTTTGTTAACGACAACCTTAAAGTAGCCTAACATTATGATTTCCTATGATAAATTTCAGTCTACTAAATATAAATTGCAGACTACTGAAAATCAATTGCTTAGCAGGAAGAGACTGTCAACAGAAAATATGAAGGTGAGAGGGAGACAGCATATATTAAAAACATATTGATATGATTCAGTCATTTCCAGAGATACAGGTTACTTAGATCAGATGAATAACTTCTCCAGACATGTAGACTCATTTTGTGTATATCATAGAAGTTATAGGCTATTACAGGATGTTAAGAAAATCTTATATATATCATAGAAGCTATAGGATGCTAATAGGTATTACAATATGTTGTAGGATGGTATACAAGTCATAGGATGTGCTGCCAGGAGTTGGGAGAATTTAATTTAATGGATGAGAAATATAAGACCAGCAATATAGCCAGACTTTGACCAATTGAAATAACAACTACATCTGGGAATGTCTTAACAATGGACACTATTTGTTTCTTGTTGATGCTCTAACAAACTAGCACAGACTTAGCTGCTTAAAACAATACAAATATATATATTTTCTCACAGTCTCTAAAGGTCAACAGTCTCTGCGGGTTGGCCTGGGTCCTCTCCTTAAAGTCTCACAATATCAAAATCAAAGTATTCGTAGCACTGCATTCCTTGCTCAAGGTGCTGGGAAAAAATCTGCTCCTAAACTAATTTAGGTTGTTAACTGAATTCAGTTCCTTGTGGTTGTAGGACTGAGGTTCCCCTTTCTTTGCTGCTATAAGCCTGAGGCATGGGGAGAGATGCTAATAATAGCTAATAGCTCCTAACAGCTGCCCATATTTTTCCTCATGCTCCATATGCCCCCCTCCAGCTATGGAAGTAGAGTCCCTGTTGTGCTTTAAGTTTGTCTGACTTTGAAGGTTCTCTACTTTTCAAGGCTAACTAGATTGAGTCTACCTGGGTAATTGAGGATAACCTCTTTATGTTTAAGTGTTCATCTTAATTACATCTGCAAAGTCCCTTTTGCCATGTAACATAACCACAGCATGCCAACAGAGGGCAAAGTTCACAGAAGCCAAAATTCTGCCTACCGTCAGCACCATTTTTTCCTGGGGAACCTGGCTCACAAAATATTCTATAAAAGAATGTGTATCCCAAAACCACCAGGCTATCTTCTGAATTCTGAGTATGAAGAGAACCCTATGTGGAAGCATCTCTTTCTTCAGAAGGCAACCAAATCAACTTGGTTTACACCAAACTTTTTTGACCTTTGAAAGACAGACTACTTAAAAGTAGTGTACAAGTTAAAATACAACACATTTGTCTTATTTTTAAAGTAATGTTATTAAAAAACCTTGATGGTAGATTTAGTAATAATAATAGCCACCATTTATGCCAGGTAGCACATAGCTCTAATATAGACAGTGTGAACGTTCCCTTTCTAATGGTTGTAACAGGGTACAACCATTCCTTCTGGACAAGGGAGAAATACATTTCAATGCCATCAGTAATGAAACACCCAGTACCAACACAATAATCTCAGCCAATATTCCCTATTCCTATGAAGCTTTCCAAATATAACTATATAAACTAAACTTACATGTGCAAAACATGTAATAAGTTTGTGCATGGCATGGTTCATTGCTGCCATGGAACTGCAGAGCAGTGCAATCACCAACTGTTGTCACAAATCTCAAATCTGCTTTGACATCACAGTTGGCAAATTATAGTCCATCAGCAGACACAGCTCACTGGTCCCTGCTCATTCATTTTCTTATGCAGTAAAATCATTTCCCAGCAAGAATACAATTGCATGAGAGTCACTTCACAGTGAGAACAATCCAGCACAGTAGTTAAACTCCAGGGGGTTATATAAATACAAATAAAGTCAGAATTTTAAAAATTCTTTGAGTTAATATTTAAAGAACCAGGGCACTTAATATCCCTGGACAATCAAAACAGTAAGTTGGTAAGTACAGAAATTCTTTCTTCCTAAGGGTATTTAACATTGATCTTAATGACAACGATTTTGTATTTTAGATGTAGATCAATCCTAATGACAATGATTCAAATCATTAGCAAAATGTATTTATCCTCCTTTGGAAATAAATTCGAAGCACACTGAATTAAAGCTAGATTTAACCAAAGGAGTTCAGGTGGTGCAACCTAGGTTTTATTTTGAAGTTACCAATTTTGGTATAGACACGACCCCCAATACAATTTCCCACCTTCCTTTAAACTAAATAATGAGAAACCAGAAAAATGGAAGCCATAATACGGCAGTCTGTATCCTCTGTGTTTTCTATTCTGTTCCTTGTAATTGACAACTGCTTTTGGAGACTAACAGTCCCTGAACTTCAGAATGAATTTTGAATGCTTATAACTTTTATTAATGTCCTTCAGAACATTTCCCTGTGCTTTAAAAAGAAATCATTGATTAAATGATTTAGAATATAAAATATTTACATGGCTTTCATTCTGACTAAAACTAGGAAATACTGAGGTTTCGTGATTTTTAGCATGTCACACTACAGGTATAAATATAAGAAAGTATATTTACTTATAAACCTAGATTTAGGGCAGCCCGGGTGGCTCAGTGGTTTAGCTCCGCCTTTGGCCCTGGGCGTGATCCTGAAGACCCCAGATCGAGTCCTGTGTCGGGCTCCTTGCATGGAGCCTGCTTCTCCCTCTGCCTGTGTCTCTGCCTCTCTCTCTCTCTGTGTCTCTCATGAATAAATAAATAAAATCTTTTTTAAAAAAAACCTAGATTTAAATAATAAAGTATATTATTTTGTATCAGAAAACAAGAGTCTTAATCACTTTCAATTTAAGTCATGCTACTATCTGAAAAAAATGAATTCAGTAAAAATACAATCAACTCTTATATAAAATCTACCAAATGCAAGATCTCTAATGGAAAGCTGTGAGACCTCTGACATAGCTTAACAACCAATAATAAAATCTTATTTTCATTCTCTGTTCTACATATTACGTATTAGTACATAGTACATATTAATGTACTATCAGCCTCAGAAAATTTTCAGTGACTAATTTCATTGAAAGCATCCTAATATAACCTATATTCAAATTCACTGAATGTCATGTATCACTTGTACAGCCTCTTTCTTGACATTATTTTCAAAATATTGCTTGCATCCAATCCTTCGTTTCTGCACACACTCAAATTCATACAACGGCTTTACAGAAATAGCTAATTTACATATAGATTAAAAATTACCTTGAAGCCCATTTACACCCTGATGAGTTAAAGACAAAGTAACTCAAAGCTGATTGCTGGCTCCTGTTAAATTCACATATTATGAAACATTACACTGGTCCAACTACAGGTTTCAGCTTCAAGGCTTGGATCCAAACCATCAGGGTGAGGGCAGCTCCACAGACATAGCCAAATTCGGACATTTTCTCTATTACTATTACAAATCATGAGACACAGCCCTACACTAACATACTTCTTTGCTTGTTCTTTGTTTCATCCAGTGCTGATTAATAGTAGCTGTTTTAAGTCAAATCAGTGAGCAGGCCATTGGCAATTTAGCCAATTTTAATTAGATTGGAGGAGCAAATATTTTCAAAATGACTGAGAAGTCTGAAGTCTGCTAACTGCCTAGTGTGACAGCACAGGTCCACTGGCCTGCCTGCCTGCCCACCTACTGGACTTTAACATTATATGATCACTAAGAGGACAGGTTTTCTACCACTTCCAGCAAGTATAAGTCCACTCACAGAAGACATCTCATTCAGTGAGCCTGCTATGCCCAAATTTCCCTTATGCTGCCCCAACTCATGTCTGCTATTTAAAAGGGGAAGGGGGATCCCTGGGTGGCGCAGCGGTTTGGCGCCTGCCTTTGGCCCTGGGCGCGATCCTGGAGACCCGGGATCGAGTCCCACATCGGGCTCCCGGTGCATGGAGCCTGCTTCTCCCTCTGCCTATGTCTCTGCCTCTCTCTCTCTGTGACTATCATAAATAAATTTAAAAAAAATTAAAAAAATAAAATAAAATAAAAGGGGAAGGGCGGGCAGGCCCGGTGGCCTAGTGCTTTAGCATCGCCTTCAGCCCAGGGCCAGATCCTGGAGACTGGGACTCTTGGGCTCCCTGCATGGAGCCTGCTTCTCCCTCTGCCTGGGTCTCTGCCCCTCTCTCTCTCTCTCTCTCTCTCTCATGAGTAAATAAATAAAATCTTAATAAAATAAAAGGGGAAGGGCTTAGTGGCCAGATTAGAACTCTCTGACTCTGCTCCCATCCTGGCCACAAGTACTAGATAAAAAATGGACACAGCTTTCCCTATGCTTGTAAATCTACTGGCCTGTCATCAATTGGATTCTATCTCTCTTTAGAATTTAAACTCCCATCCATGCAAATTGTGATCAAGAAAAGCTGAAAACTCACGGAGAGATGAGATCAGAACTGGTGTCAAGGAAAGCCATGTTAATAAGAAGTGGAAGCAATGGAAAGTGGAAGCAATGGATCAGTGAGTTAAACTATCCAAATAGAGAAGAGAATGAAGGAGACTTGCAGGGAATGACAGAGTGGAAAGAACATAACGTATGGCAAAGGAGAAATGAAGACAGAGTAAGATCCAGAGGGTGGCAGGTCAGAGACAGAGGACTCCTGAGTTCCTACTGGCTTTCCATCTCCTGGTCTAGCTCCCATGAAGCTTGGCCATATTTCCTATCCTCAGTTTAGTGATACAACCTTCTACCTTCTTCATACTTTTCTTTTTACTGGAATTGATTTGAATAACTGCTCTTTTTACACAAACTGAGTAAAATGTCATATTTAAAGGATGTTTTTACAAGATACAGCAACTGATCAACTAGCTTATATCTGTATTTAAGGGAAGGGAAAGAAAATGTGTTTGGTAGGAAAGGGAACAATTTCTGAGCATCCTGAAAGGATTCCCTGCCCTAACACCCAATATAATATGCTCTTAAAAAAACAAACACCCTATGTCTTCTTTCTTTTCATCAGAAAGTGCTATATTCATAAATGTTTTCACCTCTGAACATTTCTAAAGAACCCAGAGTAAGGAGACAAGTCTGTATTTTAAAAGACGGAAAGTCTTAAAAGATGGATGATTTTGAAGCTTGTTCTGTACTCAGCATTTACACATTGGCATTTATTTATTCAAGAGATTTCAGCCTCCTTCCTCTGTATCCATCTTACTCCTTTTGCCTAATTGTCTCTCCACCCAATTCATATGCTGATGATCCTGACTCTAAATTGTCCCACTGTCTCCAATTTTTGTCTTTCTAAACTTTACCAGCGAGAGTATTTCCTCTTATCCCTTTATGAACTAGGCCAAGTTTCCAGTTTCCAGAAATATAGGCAACACTACAAAAGAAATTGCAGTGGATCTGGACTACTGCCAGAATCTGACAATTTAATTGTCAACTAGATAAAAGAAAATGAGACAATGGCTCCTTTTTCTACAAAAAAATTCTGATCAAATGGTTGAATTACAAATAGGGAGGTATTCACTTAAGGCTAAAATAGCCCAAATCACCAAATAAACAAGCAAAATAAAACAAACACAACAAAGAAATTTTAAAGAAAAATCTTTAACCAGCAATTCCACCTCTACATATTTATCCAAAAAAATAAAAACACATGCCCATACAAAGACTTGTACAAGAATGTTCTTGAAGCTTTATTCATAATAGCCCCAAAATAGAAACAGCCCCAAAGTCCATCTGTAACAGAATACAAAAACAAATCATGGATATTGACACAACAGATACTAGTCAGGAGTGAAAAGGAATGAAGTTCTGATTTATGCAACAACAAATTATATCAGTAATACTATGCTGAAAGAAAGCATATTTTGTATACAAAAGGGTATATACTATATGATTCGACTTATACAAAATTCTAGAGAAAACAAAAGTAAGTGATATTGACAGAAAGCAGACCAGTATTTGATGGAGGCCAGGGCTGGCAGTGGTTGGGGTGTTGACTACAAAGAGGCACATGGTAACTCCTTGGGATAATGGGAAAGTCTTAATTAAGATGGTATTCACATGCTTGTGTACACGTGCAAAAGGTCATTGAACTGAACACTTTTTAAATAAGTGTGTTTTACTGCATATTAATTATACTGCAATAGTGCTGATTTTAAAATAAAAACTTTGATAAAGCTGCCCCCCTCCCAACCCAACTTACTGAGGCATAACTGACCTAAATAAAACCATTATATATATATATATAAATGTTCAAACTATTTTTTGACATACCTTAACATAGATTCTTCATTCAGCTACTTAAATTCTTTTAGTCATCATTTAATGGTATCTAGTTACTCATTATATTCATATGTCAAAGTTTTGATAGGAAAACATTTACTATCTTTATAAAAGAAAAGGTTGATCATTCTTATTACATAGTTTTTGAGCAAGAAGAATAAAGGTCTGAGAGATTTTGAGAAGACAAAAGGCATAACTTCCATTTTTCTTCTTTAATTTAAACTACTAAGCATTTTGTATGTGTACATATAATTTAGAATATGTCTTATTCTGAGCTTCTCTCTGTGCTAAGTGTAGTTATCCCTATTGTGAAAGCCAATGAGTCATTTTTTTTAAGTAAAGAATGTCCTGGGGGCCATACAAGCCCATTCTCTCGACCAGGAAGAAATCACTGATACACCTAATAGTAAAGCATAATCCACCACAGGAATCTTTGGCCTCCAGTAAACCTTCAAAACTATAACAATTCGATGACCCTAATAAATTGATATGATTATCACCTAAAGACAACAGACATCATGAATGCCCAACCCCACTCAACCATGCTACCTAATACATTAATGAATCCACTAAAACATAAAAGATCCAAGGTGGCTCTAGCCAACAAGGCTCCCAAGGGAGGAAAAAGATATGTATCAAAATAAGCTGTAGTCTTCCAAAGTCAAAAGCTATAGGGCTTCTATATTCTGTTACAAATCTTCTACCCTTCTTATGACTTCTTATAGCACAAGGTTTTTTTCCTATATTTTGAGTATATTATTTGTCATTATTCCTAGGTAATTCATTGTCTCAATTCATCTACAAAATTAATACAATGCTTCAGGACATAGTATAATTACTGAATTTTGGTGGCTGGTGTAAAGATGTCCTGTGTACCACCTGCAGCCAGGACATTCCTGGCTTCTGAATGGCTGAATTCACCTGGGAGCTAGCAATTAGAATGTCATTCACTGATGCACCTCCTCAAGGATGCAGGCAAGAAAAAAACTCTTGCAGTGAAATAACAATGCCCACATTTTATACAGTACTTGGCAGTTTTTAATTGTCCTAACTGAATGCCTACCAATGTCCAATACAATGACATCTCCTAAAACAGATAAAAAAGAAATGCCTGTGTTCATAAAATATGAGGCCCAAGTATCTCCAGCTTTAATAGGCCCAGCTGGTATAATTAGAGGAACGAGGAACTTAACCTTCCCCTCAGGCTGTCCCATTATTATCCCTAAGTGTCTCCAAAGAAGTCCTTCAAATGTCCTCCGAATCAGGACAGTCCCCACACAGAGCTCAGACTCTCCCTCTTGTCCTGATCCAGTCTTTCCCATACCACCTTTCCAGAGTCAGCTAAGTACATCTCACCACCTGCTTCAGCCATCCTGAGAACAGCACTGTCCACACAAAGGATGTCTCTGGGCACTCCCAGAGTTTCCAGTTAAGAGTAGCCAGAATGCAGAGGAGGTGGCTTTATTCCTCATCTGTGGCACACTCTGTCACTGAGCTCTGTGGGGCTTACCGTGCTAAGAATCCTACAAAGTCCTTGACATTACCTCCTTCCTTCACAGTATTCTAGAACCATTTTAAGGAACCTGGCTCTGGAAAGGTGCCATCCATGCACATGATTGTCTTTACTCCTCCACCTACCACCACATGGGGTGTCATCGGAATAACGGAAGGGACTAGGGTATTGGCACTAATGACAATCCCTGCGATACCAACACTTATGTAAATGGACACATAATCAATGGGGAGACCTAATCTATTTTTTTCTGTGTGTGTGTTCCCCTGAAGACCTGCAAGGAATGTTAGGGTGCTTGCTGACAATACACAATCTTCCTCTGGATTCCACCGCTCAAACACTAAATCAGTAATCTGGGGAGGTGAGCAAATTCTAAATTTTTTAACAAGATCAAGAAAGGACTTTTTTCAGGATTTGGACCTAAGAACCATTCCTAGGTAATCTGAGATAAACACTGATGCCACTGAAATTTTCTGAAATAGGCAAAATGTGGGATTCTGAGGGTCCTTCTTTGGCAAACAGAATGCTGCCAAATCTATTATTGACATTGAGCTGAAATGGGAGTCACCTGATGATTCAGACCCTAAAACAATGGAGACCATGAGGGACACCCTTTAGATAGCCATACCCTTTGGGTATTTTTTGTGAGAGAAGCAAATTTTTATTTTATTTTTTTAATTAATTTTTATTGGTGTTCAATTTACCAACATACAGAAAAACACCCAGTGCTCATCCCGTCAAGTGTCCACCTCAGTGCCCGTCACCCATTCCCCTCCAACACCTGCCCTCCTCCCCTTCCACCACCCCTAGTTCGTTTCCCCGAGTTAGGAGTCTTTATGTTCTGTCTCCCTTCCTGATATTTCCCAACATTTCTTTTCCCTTCCTTTATATTCCCTTTCACTATTATTCATATTCCCCAAATGAATGAGAACATACACTGTTTGTCCTTCTCCGATTGACTTACTTCACTCAGCATAATACCCTCCAGTTCCATCCACGTTGAAGCAAATGGTGGGTATTTGTCGTTTCTTATTGCTGAGTAATATTCCATTGTATACATAAACCACATCTTCTTTATCCATTCATCTTTCGATGGACACCGAGGCTCCTTCCACAGTTTGGCTATTGTGGCCATTGCTGATAGAAACATCGGGGTGCAGGTGTCCCGACGTTTCATTGCATCTGACTCTTTGGGGTAAATCCCCAACAGTGCAATTGCTGGGTCGTAGGGCAGGTCTATTTTTAACTCTTTGAGGAACCTCCACACAGTTTTCCAGAGTGGCTGCACCAGTTCACATTCCCACCAACAGTGTAAGAGGGTTCCCTTTTCTCCGCATCCTCTCCAACATTTGTTGTTTCCTGCCTTGTTAATTTTCCCCATTCTCACTGGTGTGAGGTGGTATCTCATTGTGGTTTTGATTTGTATTTCCCTGATGGCAAGTGATGCAGAGCATTTTCTCATGTGCATGTTGGCCATGTCCATGTCTTCCTCTGTGAGATTTCTCTTCATGTCTTTTGCCCATTTCATGATTGGATTGTTTGTTTCTTTGGTGTTGAGTTTAATAAGTTCTTTATAGATTTTGGAAACTAGCCCTTTATCTGATATGTCATTTGCAAATTACTTCTCCCATTCTGTAGGTTGCCTTTTAGTTTTGTTGACTGTATCCTTTGCTGTGCAAAAGCTTCTTATCTTGATGAAGTCCCAATAGTTCATTTTTGCTTTTGTTTCTTTTGCCTTTGTGGATGTATCTTGCAAGAAGTTACTGTGGCCGAGTTCAAAGAGGGTGTTGCCTGTGTTCTCTTCTATGATTTTGATGGACTCTTGTCTCACATTTAGATCTTTCATCCATTTTGAGTTTATCTTTGTGTATGGTGAGAGAGAGTGGTCCAGTTTCATTCTTCTGCATGTGGATGTCCAATTTTCCCAGCACCATTTATTGAAGAGACTGTCTTTCTTCCAATGGATAGTCTTTCCTCCTTTATCGAATATTAGATGACCGTACATTTCAGGGTCCACTTCTGGGTTCTCTATTCTGTTCAATTGATCTATGTGTCTGTTTTCGTGCCAGTACCACACTGTCTTGATGACCACAGCTTTGTAGTACAACCTGAAATCTGGCATTGTGATGCCCCCAGCTATGGTTTTCTTTTTTAAAATTCCCCTGGCTATTCGGGGTCTTTTCTGATTCCACACAAATCTTAAAATAATTTGTTCTAACTCTCTGAAGAAAGTCCATGGTATTTTGATAGGATTGCATTAGTGTAAATTGCCCTGGGTAACATTGACATTTTTACAATATTAATTCTGCCAATCCATGAGCATGGAATATTTTTCCATCTCTTTGTGTCTTCCTCAATTTCTTTCAGAAGTGTTCTATAGTTTTTAGGGTATAGATCCTTTACCTCTTTGGTTAGGTTTATTCCTAGGTATCTTATGTTTTTGGGTGCAATTGTAAATGGGATTGACTCCTTAATTTCTCTTTCTTCAGTCTCATTGTTAGTGTATAGAAATGCCATTGATTTCTGGGCATTGATTTTGTATCCTGCCACGCTACCAAATTGCTGTATGAGTTCTAGCAATCTTGGGGTGGAGGCTTTTGGGTTTTCTATGTAGAGTATCATGTCATCGGCGAAGAGGGAGAGTTTGACTTCTTCTTTGCCGATTTGAATGCCTTTAATGTCTTTTTGTTGTCTGATTGCTGAGGCGAGGACTTCCAGAACTATGTTGAACAGCAGTGGTGAGAGTGGACATCCCTGTCTTGTTCCTGATCTTAGGGGAAAGGCTCCCAGTGCTTCCCCATTGAGAATGATATTTGCTGTGGGCTTTTCGTAAATGGCTTTTAAGATGTCGAGGAAAGTTCCCTCTATCCCAACACTCTGAAGGGTTTTGATCAGGAATGGATGCTGTATTTTGTCAAATGCTTTCTCTGCATCTAATGAGAGGATCATATGGTTCTTGGTTTTTCTCTTGCTGATATGATGAATCACATTGATGGTTTTACGAGTGTTGAACCAGCCTTGTGTCCCAGGGATAAATCCTACTTGGTCATGGTGAATAATTTTCTTAATGTGTTGTTGGATCCTATTGGCTAGTATCTTGTTGAGAATTTTTGCATCCATGTTCATCAGGGATATTGGTCTGTAATTCTCCTTTTTGGTGGGGTCTTTGTCTGGTTTCGGAATTAAGGTGATGCTGGCCTCATAGAACGAATTTGGAAGTACTCCATCTCTTTCTATCTTTCCAAACAGCTTTAGTAGAATAGGTATGGTTTCTTCTTTAAACGTTTGATAGAATTCCCCTGGGAAGCCATCTGGCCCTGGACTCTTGTGTCTTGGGAGGTTTTTGATGACTGCTTCAATTTCCTCCCTGGTTATTGGCCTGTTCAGGTTTTCTATTTCTTCCTGCTCCAGTTTTGGTAGTTTGTGGCTTTCCAGGAATGCATCCATTTCTTCTAGATTTCCTAATTTATTGGCGTACAGCTGTTCATAATATGTTTTTAAAATCGTTTGCATTTCCTTGGTGTTGGTAGTGAGAGAGACGCAAATTTTTAGAAATTTTGAAATGATGATGAGGATACTGAGTATTTAATTTTTGCTTTAAAGGGAAAAATATAAGAATATCAGGAAAAAATTATATATATTTTTAATCCCAATTTTGTATTCACTCTATTGATATAAATAAAGATTGGTTTAACAGGAAGATAAGGAATATGTTATGTTGAATTCACTTTGCTCTTAGAATTATTATGGTTAACATGTTAAGTTCAAGAATATAGTTTGCATAAAGAATAATTATCCATTTACCCAGAGAATTTACCTTTAGATGATTGAAGGATGCCAGTGTTTTATTTCCATCTTTTTAGTAATGAAAAATCTGAGGGACAAGAGAAAGGAACTAGTATTTCCTGAGTACTTCTTGCACACTAATCTTTGAATTAAGTACTATATAGTCCCTTCTAAAAAGAGAAGAAAGTGTAAAAAGTATTTTTTTCAATACACAAGAAAAAATTGTTTCCAGGACTTAGTAGCCCTGATGGTGCCAAGAGCTAGAAAAACCATTCATGTCCTGAAGAGCAAATGAAAGAGAGGGGAAAAAAAGATAATTCTGAATCCAATATTTGCCAGTGGTAGCTTAAACTAATTCAGGGATTCTGAAACCTGATAACACTTGATAAAGCATGATTGCTGGCCCCCACTCTTGAAGTCTGAAGTGAGGCTATAGAATTTGCATTTCTAAGTTCCCAAGTGATGTTGACACACAATTCAAGAACTGCTGGTCTAACTAGTTTCATTTCCTTAGCTATGGTTGATCCCTGTCCCAGTGTTGCAGGAGGTATATCATGGGCATGATTCCAGATGCACCCTGGAATTAATACCCAAATGTTTTTCAGGTTCTGCAGTTGTTTTTGTCTGCTTGTTTTTCATAAAAAGGGGTAAGGATTCTGATTTCAAAAAGTATATTTTGTGCAAATTCAAGATACTGGAGAAAAATAGAAAAGTGATCTTGTAACAACTGAAAAATCCCTATCTAAAAACCATCTTTAAAAAAAGTGACATCTCTCTTTGTAATCCAATCAAATGCAGAGTGTGACTTAGGTTTCTGCCTTTGAAACTTAGCTACAAAAGATTAGCAAAATCATAAAATGGCTGACAATAAAATTTGCCTTGTTTCCCAATTATTATTTTTACTTTCTTTTGTACTTTTCGACAAATGATGCACCTTGAACCTCAAACCTATTTTTCCCTTGGGCTATTTGGTAAAATGTTATTCAGCAGCAAGTGTCTCTTGAAGAAATTGGCTATATAACCTACAAGGAGTTCTGCAGGATTCATCACCATTAAGTATCACAATCCTCACACTTCTGAATACTTGAAGATCCCCAATTACTAATTTTCTTAAAGAGCTTCAGTGTTTTCTAATAAAAAGTATATTACCATTTCACACAGAATTTCAATCCAAGCCTGTTTTCTGCATCCTTTCCTTTTGGAAGACAGCTGCTATAAGAAAGGGACTTCTGTTATCTTTTGTGACTTCTGTTCTCAAGATATTTTCAAGAGTGATTAGAATCATGATGTCAAGAACCAAATCTGAGCCATGGAATGCACTACTCATTCACGTCATGGAGCAGTTGTCTATCACGATTTCTCTTGTTTACACCATTAATCAATAAACAAATATAACTGATCCTTAATATTTGATATAACTGGATCCCTGGGTGGCGCAGCGGTTTGGCACCTGCCTTTGGCCCAGGGCGCGATCCTGGAGACCGGGATCGAATCCCACGTCGGGCTCCCGGTGCATGGAGCCTGCTTCTCCCTCTGCCTATGTCTCTGCCTCTCTCTCTCTCATTCTGTGTGACTATCATAAATTAATTAATTAATTAATTAATTTAAAAAAACAATTAACTGGGACCATTTTCATACACACATACAATATCTATCACCTTGTGTTAAGAGAATTTCAACAATTAATAAGAATAAAAGATAATTAAAAAGCAAACAAACTCCTGATTTGAGGAGTCAAAGCCTTAAGCAAAGTGAGGAAGATTGGCACAGTGGTATGGCTCAGAGTGGATTGTTGAAGCATGGGGAAGTTGACAAGGGCACTCATAGTTGAGGGGAAGAGAGATATGTTGGAGGATAATGGCAGCCCAGCGACAGATGTCAGACTGTTGGGTAAAAAGGGTATCCTTGTGGGATACAGCAGCAGCAATGGGAGTCAGGTCACATACAGAGGAACTGATCAAATAATAACATAAGGCTAATGGGAGCCAAGTTTCCACTGTCAGAGAAGGGAATTAAAAATAGAGAAAAAAACAATAAATTTTGTGGGATGGGATTGAAATTATAGGTATAGGTGTGAACTCATGATTTTTAATACAGATATAGAGATATAGATGTAAATGTGAGGCTAGACAAATAAACAAATATTCTCTAATTCTGTCCACTAAGAGGGCCTCAGAGCAAGACCCTGAATACTAATGAGAACAGCCAATCTCCAGATCTTGGCTTGTCCAGGGTTCCATGGAGTAATGGGTGATTTCAGCACTGTGGCAAAGAAAGTACATGAGCCTTGTTTATTGCTCCTGAAAGGAAGTGCTCAAAGAATGATAGGGACATCTCAAAAAAAACACAGAAGCCATTTTGAAGAGACAAAGGACAAATCTGGAATAATTTGAGAGTAAAAATAAATACTTATAGTAATGGATTATAACCCATTTAATAGAAATGGAAATAACTAGGAAATTATAAGTCCATACTTAATAAATGATTGATTAAAAGTATGATGAAGAAGATTGATTAAAAGTAGGATACAGAAAAAAAAAGTAGGATACAGAATAGGATATTTATATAGTTTCAAAGTAACTCTCCACAAAACACTAATTACAAAAGGAAAAATCAACTTTACAGTGGAGAAGCCCTAGTAGATATCATTTAATTCAAATAATCAAAGTGCACATAAATAATGGAGCGAATTGATATGATGAGCCACCAGATATGATACAATGAGAACAACTCAAAATCATATCTGTACTATTCTGTAAAAAGATTCTTAATTTGCTTATCATCATGAGGAAATACCAGACAAACCTCAATTGAGGAACTTCTACAAAGTTATCTTCAAAACTACCAAAATCATTGTGGCAGACAGACTTTATGGTGGACACCAATAATCCCTGTCCTAAGGTTTATGCCCTTGAGTATGAGCAGAACCAATAGGATATGGCAAAGGTGATGCAAAGTCACTTCCGTGGTTGCATTAAAGACCACTGTATAAGACCATCTGCTAACGGAAGTGCTATCGACACAGCCTCACTGTCCTTGAATAAGTAAGCTGCCATGGAGTGAGTGCTCATAGTGGAGAAACCCACATGGCAAGGAACTGCAGGAGCTAAGGATGATCTCCAGCAATAAACTGAAGCTTGGTACTTATCAGCAAGCAAATGAATTCTGTCAACAATGTGAGGGAGTTAGGAAACCCAGCTTTCCCAAGTCAGACCTCCAATGGGACCATAGCACAGGTGACATGTGGATTACAGCCTGGTGACTCTGAAGCAGAGAATCTATCCCAGCCAGGACTAGACTCCTGATCTCCAGAAACGGAGAAAATAAATGTACGTTGCTTCAAGCTGCTGAATCTGTGGTCATATTTTATGAACAGAGAAAATGAAGTCATTAAACCTGATGAAGGATTGAGAAACTCCTCCAGACTAAACGAGACAAAAGAAATAGGACAACCAAATGTGATGCAGGATTCTGAACTGGGTGTTTTTAGACATTTTAGGAACAGGTGTAACACATGAACATGGTCTGAGAATTAGGTAGTGGAAGAATATCAACGTTATCTTCCTCAATTTGATATTTTATAGTTAAACAGGAGACGATCCTTGTTACTAGGAATATTAACTAAATACTAAAGAAATACTTTGATTATAACTATGTTGAATAGTAAGTAAATGCCCTGAATACTAAAGTATGGAGTACTAACATATTCAAAGGTGGTGGGGCATCAGGTTGGCAACTTACAAATAGTTCAAGAAAAAAAAAAGTTCCTTGTGTGCTATTCACAAGTATTTCTGTAAATTTATGATTGTTTCAAAGAAATATTTCAAAGACAACAACAAAAACTATTCCTACTTAGTCTTCTCCATCTCAACAAATGGCATCCCTATTTTCCCAGTTGCTTCGGTCAAAAGCCCATCATTTATTATTCCTCTATTTCCTGACACTATTCATATCATTTGATGTATGGTCCAAGCATCTACCACCACTTCCACTATTATTGCCTAAGCTAGTACCTTTCTCTGCCTATTCTATCTCAATACTCCTAACCAGTCTCCCCACTCACTCCTGCTTTACAACTGTCCCTAACCTACAGTCAATTCCCTACACAGTAGCCACAATGATATATTAAATGTTAATTCAGATCCTATTTCACCTCTGCTTAAAATACCCAATGGCTGCCCATGGCATCCTTTTTTTTTTTTTTTTTTTTTAAGATTTTATTTATTTATTCATGAGAGACACAGAGAGAGGCAGAGACACAGGCAGAGGGAGATGCAGGCTCCCTTCAGGGAACTCGATGTGGGACTCGATCCCAGGACCCTGGGATCACAACCTGAGCAGAAGGCAGATGCTCAACCACTGAGCCACCCAGGTGCCCCATGGCATTCCTTTCTGTGGACTACCGGCTCCATCATGATCTGGCCCCTACTTATTTTTCTGACTCATCTCCTACCACATTCTGTGATGACTCCCCTTCTGTTCCAGGATCCTGTTGCTTCTTGAATTCAAGCTTTTGCATTTTCT
Organism: Vulpes vulpes; assembly: GCF_048418805.1. NCBI lineage: Eukaryota > Metazoa > Chordata > Mammalia > Carnivora > Canidae > Vulpes > Vulpes vulpes. The sequence continues at coordinate 28,817,647 of NC_132791.1, forward strand.
GATCCTTCTAAGTTCCCCCAAATAGTAATATGGCTTACTCCTTCCCAGCAGTCTGATTTTATCAATCACTATCTCCTTAGCAAACTCTTTTCTGACCGTCATATTAAAAATGCACCCTCCTCCCTCATCCTAATGCTACACTTATCCCTCATCCCACTTAATTTTTCTTCATGGTACTTACTACAACCTGAGATTAAATTATTTATTTTCTTGTTTGCTTGTTTACTATCTGTCTCCTTGATGAGGACAAGGTCTCTTAATTTCTGAATCTCCAGGACTACCTGATGAATGAGTGAACATACCATTATCAACATTCAGATGCTCAGCAGTCAGCTAGGCTTACTCTCTAGTTACATGCTTTTGCCCACAAATCTCACAGTACTTGTGACTAAAGTTCCAGTCTCAGAAAAAGAAACCACAACTTCTGGAGGATCTCTAGGGTCACACAAATTACTCAAAACCAGGGGATCCTTGGGTGGTTCAGCGGTTTAGTGCCTGCCTTTGGCCCGAGGTGTGATCCTGGAGTGCTGGGATCAAGTCCCACATTAGGCTCCCTGTGTGGAGCCTGCTTCTCCCTCTGCCTGTGTCTCTGCCCCTCTCTCTCTCTCTCTCTCTGTTTCTCTCTCTCTCATGAATGAATAAATAAAATGTTTTTAAAAAATTACTCAAAACCAAAAACCGTTTAATTATAAGGGCCCATTAAACTTTACCTTTTTCTATTCTAGAGAATGCCACCTACTTGACACTGATGCATTTTGCAGCATGTCTGTCTCTCCTGTTTTGTGTGTACATCAACTATTATTTGTTGAGTTGAAAGTCCTGTATAAAAAGGAGATCTATGCAACGGAAGAAAAAAAGGCATCATAAAATTAACAAAGAGATGCAAAACTTGAGGACAAGTCAAACACAATGGGAAGAGCAAGAAAAAAACAGAGAAAATAGGACTACAAAATTATTTGCATTCTTTTGACTACCAAAGGAAGAGTAGCCAAGAACACACAGAGTCTTAAGAAGTAGAATTAAAAATCTTTGTCAAAGCTCTTTTTTTAAAAAAAAAAGATTTATTTACTTATTTTAAAGAGAGAAAGAGAAAGAGCTAGCAAGGTGGGGGCAGAGGGAGAGGGAGAAAGAATCTCAAGCTGACTCCCCACTGAGCATGGAACCCGAAGTGGGGCTTGAACCCATGACTGTGAGATCACAACTGGAGCCAAAACCAAGAGTTGGATGCTTAACTGTCTGAGCCACCCAGGCATCCCTGAAATCTTTGTCAAAATTCTTCTGCACATATTCCATTCATGGTTATATACACTGGTAGTGGTTCCCTATTTTATGGAAATGACATTATAATGAAGGAAGAAAAAATTCATGCAAATAAAGTAAATGGTAATTAAAGGAGGGCCATTCTAGGTCTGGTTAATTTTGCATGTCAGAAAATGAGGGCTGTCTGGACAGAAATTTGGGAGGAGTTTGAACTATGAAGAATGAAGTCATCAAGAGAAAGGATACTAAGATCATAAAAGGATTATTTTGTGTATGACCATATGGGAGAGCCTCTGGGTACCCCTCCCCCACTGCTTCTTCTACCAATGCTATTAGTCAGTGGTAGGTAATAAGTCCTGTACTTGGGGCTCCACGTTGTCCTATCTGGTTTACTCCTCATCATCTCCACTTGGAAGGAAACTCCAGGTGCCAGATAAAAGACAACACACCCAATTAAATCTGAATTTCAGATAGGCAACAATGTTTTGTTCAGTATAAATACATTCCACACAATATTTGGGACATACTTCTATACTAAAAAATATTTGTTGTTTATCTGATATTCAAGTCTAATTGAGGCCCTTTATTTGTATTTGCTAAATCTGGGCACCCAACTCCACAGCAGGGACCCGAGAACTGAGAAAAGGAAAATTTGGCTTTTGGCCTGGGTAAGGAGTTCAGAGGAATTCACAGTCTCGCTGCTTTAATGGCTCCCTCTTCTGTCTTCATCATGCCAGAGAGCCAGACCCTCTCAGAAAAAGGTGTCACACCGAAGTTTCTATTTCTTTCTGTGTTCACATTTGCCCATCTACCCCTATACCTGCAAGGAGCTGCTATTCATTCATTTTTTTTCCTTTGCTGAATCGTTTCTCAATCAGACTTATTCTGATTCTAAAAGCAGACTTTTTTAGGCGGTTTAGCACCGCCTGCAGCCCAGGGTGTGATCCTGGAGACCGGGGATCAAGTCCCGCATCAGGCTCCCTGCACAGAGCCTGCTTCTCCCTCTGCTTGTGTCTCTGCCTCTCACTCTCTCTCTCTCTCTCTCTCTCTCTCTCTCTCTCTCTCTGTGTCTCCCATGAATAAATAAGTAAAATCTTTAAAAAAATAAAATAAAAATAAAAATAAAAGCAGCCTGCTCAGAAAAGGTCTCCTGGGGCAATGACATGGTTGTCTTACTTACAAATTTCCTGCTAGCATGCATTTTCATTATTGACAATCTATGTTGCAGAATTTTTTTCTAAATGCTGGCCAATCCTTCCCTGAATCTTAGATGACAGCCTATTTATAAATACAGTCACTGGTTGCCATTGTTTACTCATGTAACCACAGAAAGAAAAGAACAAAACACTAGAATTAAAACTCCAATATTAAAAATTCTATAAAGAGAAAAATAGTTGGCAATAGGAAGTCTGATAGATGGTAACATCTGTGTCCCAAAAGATAAGCAGAGCACAGTAATGGGCAATTGGGAGCAATAATTCCTCAGCGGTCCCGGCAAGCAAGAAAGCAGTCAGCCTTTTGAAGATCCTTCATTCTTCTAATAAACATTAAGGTTTGGGATAGGGAGTTGTAGGAACTGAGGCTTTGCAAATTAGGCAAGAATCCTGATATCACATCTGGAATATGCTACTAGAATCTCAACAGCATCTTGAGCTGAGGGTAACTTGACACAGAGCCTTAGTGTCAGCTTAGATCAGAGTTTCTAAACCTTGGCACTTCTGACATGGTGTGCCAGGTGACTTTGTTGTGGAGACTGTCCTATGTATTACAGAACGTTAGCAGTCAATCCAGGCCTCTACTCACTAGATGCCACTAGCACCCTCCCAGATGGGACAACCAAAAGAGTCTCTCAACATTGCCAAATGTCCCCTAGAAGGCAAAAACCATCCCTAGTTGACAGCCACTACTCTAGAATAGAAGAGTGGTATTTAACCCTGGTGGAACATTAGAAGAACCTGGGGTCTTTTTAAAAAGATTCCTGCCTCCCCAAAAAGAGTCTTGTTTAATTGGTGTGGGGGTGAGTTTAGGCACTGATATTTTGTAGAAGTTCCTTACCTGCTGTTCATATGAAGCTAGGCCTGAGGACTATTGCTCTAGACTTACTTAAAAAAAAGAAAGAAAGAAAAATAATAACCGTGTCTTCAAAAGGATCACTTTTAGAAAACGAGGGACAGGGCTCAGGGCTGAGTCCACATATGTACATCAGATGTCCTCAGCTGTTGAGCCCAGGTTTGGCAAAGCCTGCACTTGCAGATCACAGTCACTCACCCTGAGTTAACATGTTTTAATGCCATTTTTAAAAAATAATCCTAGAATTTTAGGCTATGTGTTATATTAATAAGGCTACAAGACAGGAAAAGGAACAGAAAAAAATTGAGTAATTGCAGAACTCTCATTTTTTTGTTGTGTTAAATAAAACTTCTTTATTAAATAAAAAAGAGGTAGTTTTCATTCACTGGTTCCCTTTTCCTTTAAAAAAAAATCTGTAACCCTTTGGGAATCTGGGTGGCTCAGTCAGTTAAGTGTCTGAATCTCAATCTGAGGGTCATAAGTTTGAGCCCCACGTTGGGCTCTACACTGGGCATGGAGCCTACACACACACACATTTTATTTTTAAAATGTCACCAAGTCCTGCTGAAAGAAATGCTGGATAATAAAGTGTGACTTTATAATGAGTGATTGGTAATAGGCTTACTGGTCTTTAAGGGGTGGTGTTAATGATCACACCTTGCTTGGTCATTTACACTACAACTCTCTGATAGACTCTGGCATCTGGGCAACATTTTCCTTTCTCTTCTGCCCTGGAAACCTTTAACATCCACTTTCATTGCACTACTGGGTAAGAACTCTAGAATGAAAATCTAGATCTCAAGGGCCTTCACGGGACTCCCTTCTTCCTCAACTCAACAAAAATAAATACAACAGAATAAGGAAGCACTCCCAGTGAGGTGAGAGCCAGCTGACAAGCAGCAAGGGCAGCCACAGCACAGGAGAAAGTCTGGGGAAAGCTAGGGCAGCAGAGACACGGGAGACCACTGCAAATACACAATGTTCAGCTAGAGGAGAGCATGTGGACAAGAGAAAAATATGGGGGGGAGGGGAATAAATATATGATGCAAGTCTGAGGAAAAAGAAAATTTGATCCCAAGGATTTGGAGCCAACAGGGCCCAGCCCGAGTAACATAATACTGGAGACAATCAGTAAAATGAGTCACACTCACTGGTATGAGAGAATGGGTTTTCGTAAACATTTGCTCTCACTCTTTTTGGAGCCCAGCACCTCTGGCGCTAAGACTATCAAATCTGGGACTTGTAATACAACTGTAATACATACTTGTAATAATACTTGTAATACAACTGAACCCTGAAGAAAACATTCTGTTATCACAATAACCTGGAGATTACTCTTCATGGTCTGAGAGATCTCATGGGTGTGTTAGATATTTCAATACTGCCCTAAAGCCCAGGAAAGAGGCGCCACCCCTCTGTACCATGGGCTTTAGAGGGCCTGGCATATCACTGACTTAGAAATATTACCCAAAGAACACACAGGTGCCTCTGTCACCTAGGATCCAACATTCAGAACTGGCATAGCAGGACCCACAACCACAAACATCTGCTTTCACTACTCACCATCTGGGACCCAAAGAAATACTTCTCTTGTATTTTACTTAATCCTCTGACTTCAAAACAAAAGGTAAATGCCCCTGAATTCTGCGTAGGTTTGTGGGTTGTACCACTGTTGAAATCAGAGACAAACACTGACTTATGTGGGGAGGGTTTGAGTGGCAGAAGTGCTCAAATAAGAGAAAAGACAAATTAATTAACTTGTCAAATCCTTCCTCTCAGATAATATGAATACAATAGATTCCTGCATAATGAAATACAGTTTCCCAGGAGTACCATGATCCTGTTTTCTTGCTTCTCTCCATGTTCCAATTCACAGGTCTGGAGGTATTTATGAATCAGATCAGCTTTGGAAAATTAAACATGGTTGTTTAAGAACATTTTGCAATTCAGGGGTGCCTGGGTGCCTCAGTCCGTTAGGTTTCTGACTCCTGATTTTGGCTCAGGTCACTCTCTCAAGGTCATGAGATAAAACCCCACTCAGCAGGGAGTCTGCTCGGATTCTCCCTTTCTCTCTGCCTTCCCCCAATGCAGGCACATGCTTTCTCTAAAATGAATAAATCTTTTTTAAAAATTTGCAATACTGAATATTTCATAAATTTGTGTTTATGTAGGCTTAGATGTGATGCGATTGAAATATTGGCAATTAGATGGACACAGAACATAAAAAGTCCAAAAACTTCACTCACCATCATAAAAATACTTAAGATTTTATTATATTCACAAAAATTAAACTAAAATAATTCAAAAACTTTAAATGTTTTTATTTAAATGCTTATATTTATTATAATTTGTATGTTTTAATTATGTTGGATAAATTTATTATCCAATATTTAATAAGTATGTTAGTTTTTTTGAAAAGCTACATGAAAAATGATTTTAGCTTAAAAATTTTTTTAAAGATTTTATGTATTCATTTGACACACAGAGAGAGAGCATAAGCAGGGAGAGCAGGAAAGGGAGAAGCAGGCTCCCCGCTGAGTTGGAAGCCAGATGCAGGGCTCGATCCCAGAACTCCAGGAACTCTACCTGAGCTGAAGGTAGACACTTAACTGACTAAGCACCCAGGCGTCTCTTAAAGTTTTTTAAAAGATTATTTATTTATTTTAGAGAGAGAGAGAGAAAGCAAGGGGAGGGGCAGAGGGGGAGGGAGAGAGAAACTCAAGCTGACTCCATGCTGAGAGCAGAGCAGGAACCCGCGCTTGATTTTTAGGACCTTGAGATCAGACCTGAGCCAAAACCAAGACCTGGACATGTAACTGCCACTCAGGTACCCCTGACTTAAAATTATAAATAAAAGTGTCTAAATTCCATACACTTTAAATGTAATTGCTTTTGATTGTTTATCCTTTAGTATTAGTTTTCTATTATTACTGTAATAAATTACTACAGCTCAGTGATTTAAAACAATACAAATTTATTATCCTGCCACTCCACAGGCCAGATGTCCAACATGGCTGAATTCAAGAACTGTATTCCTTTCTGGAGGCTTTATGGGAAAATCCATTCCTTGCCTTTTCCAGCTTCTACAGGCTATTCACATTCCTTGGCTCATGGCATCCTTCCTCCATTTTCAAGGCCAGCAACAGCAGGCTATTTCTTCACATCACATCTTCTTGACCCTTACTCTATAGCTTCAGCCTTCCCTCAATTGCAGCTGGGAAAGATTCTCCATAAGGCCTCATACAATTAGACTGCACCCACCTGGATAATATAAGATAATCTCCCCATAGAAGGTTCTTAACCTTAATCACATATGCAAAGTCCATTTTGCCACGTAAAAGGATCAAGGTTTAGGCATGGAGGTCTTTAGGGGGCAATTATTCTACCTACCAATATCACTTGAGAATGAGCACAAGTCAAGATTAAAACAACAACACTTTGTGTAGGACATACTTAGTTATACTGTAAAATATAAGTTTATGAAATCAGTTATTTACTTGTAGTGAAAACAAGCCATTGTAAGGCTAATCACTTGTTATTGCAAATTCTAGATAAGAGTCATCACAAAAGGACATTTATTACAGCAAAAATAGCTACATCTGGATAGGATTCTAATCACAGGCTATTAACTCAATCAATGCCCAGAGTAGGATAGTTCATCTTTTATCTAAGTCATTATTGAAAGAAGCAGCTGGAATGCCTGTTCAAATCTTTAGATCATTTGCTATTGCTTCCTTTTTATTGAGTTGGAAAAGCTTTTCATATACTCTGGATACAAAGACTTTATCAGACCTTCAAATGTCAGATATTTTGCAAATATTTTCTCTCAGTCTGTGGTTTATCTTTTCATCTTCTTGATAGTGTTTTTCATAAAGCAATTTGTAATTTTTATGAAGTCCAATTATCAATTATTTTTTTCATGGGTTTGTAAGAGTTTTTGTCCTAAGAAACACTTACTTTGTTTAGGCTAACGAATTAAAAGGATTCGTTCAGGGATGCCTGGGTGGCATAGTTGGTTAAGCGGCCAACTCTTGGTTTTGTCTCGGATCATGATCTCAATGTCCAGGGATCAAGCCTGGTGTCTGGCTCCATGCTCAGTGTGGAATCTGAGTGAGACTCTCTTTCCCTCTCTCTCAAGCAAATAAATCTTTTAAAAGAGATTAGTTTATACATTTTCTTCTAGAAGTTTTATAGTTTTAGGTCACTGATTCACTTCAGATGGCAAATAAGTATGTAACATAATGTACACCATTAGTCATTAGGAAAATGCTTACTAAAACCACAAAGAAATATCACTATACACTAGAAAGGCTAAATTTAAGAAGAAAAAACCTGACCATACTAGGTGCTAACAAAGACAAAAAGCAACTGAAATTCTCATATGGTGATGGTGGAAATACAAAATGGCACAACCACTTTGGAAAAGACTTTGGAAGTGGCTTTAAAGACAAGGAATTTTGAGCTAGAAAAATCTTAGAAAAGAAATGTATTCCACCTTCTCTCCCATCTCCCCACTCTGAGGAACTTTCAGATGAGGAAAATGTGCCTCAAGGAAGAGTCTGTCTGTATCCTCTCGCAGCTTTTCTGTGGCAATTATTATCATGACAACACCATAATCACACCCCTTATTATCATGTCTGGTTTGGGTAGTTTTCTCGCTTTATTGCTTTTCTTATTACACAATTATTATATCTGTATATATTCTCACTGTAAAGATTTAAACAACATAAAGATAATAAACCATGAAAGTTCCCTTCCCCTTCATCCTTACCCTATCCAACTCCCGGCTCCTTATGAAAATAATTTATCATTTTAGTTTGACAAATGTTCTTCTGGCTTTTCTAGCTCTTTCTAGTTTTTAACCTATATGCATGCATATATATACACAAATAGACAAAAGTGATTTTTTTAGCATAAATTGAATTGCACTATAGATATTATTCTATGACCTGCTTTATCAACGAAATTACATGTCTGAGAGAAATATATATTGGTAATATATAATACATACATACATATGTATAATATAATACATAATGTATATATTATACATATAATGTGTATATTATATATATGTACATATATATATATATATATTAAATGAAGCCTAGGAAAAATTGGCCTATAACCTCTACTATATCTTCCTCTGTCTATATATACATATAATATATAATTCAACATTTTTAAGATTTCATTTATTTATTCATGAGAGGCAACAGAGAGAGAGGCAGAGACATAGGCAGAGGGAGAAGCAGGCAGCCTGCGGGGAGCCTGATGCGGGACTCGATCCCAGGACCCCAGGACCACAACAAGGTGGCCCAATGAGCTCTATATTTTAATCATTTATCTTTTATATACGTGGCAAATATTTTCTCCCAGACTAATGCTTGTCTTTTTATCTTTGTTTTTGTATCTTCCATCCTATAAATATTTTAACTTTTATCATAATGTTTCATCATAATGTTTTACTCTCTAAATTATGTGCATCTTAATAATACCTGTTACTTTAATATCCTTAAAGCCAAATTCTACATATACGTATGTTTCAATAGCTCCCTGAGAAACACATTAAAAAAAAAAGAATTCTGAAACTTTATTTAGCCCTTTATAGGTGATAATCAACCATTGGATAAATTTTTTTAAATAATTTTTAAGAATTCTTCAGTTTAATAACTGGCTTAGGGACGTCTGAGTGGCTCAGCAGTTGAGCGTCTGCCTTTAGCTCAGGGTATGATCCCAGAGTATATTAAAAAAAAAATAACTGGCTTAAAAATGTTTCTTAGGTGAGAGTATGGGTTAGATCATGGGGGTCCAAGAGTCTTAGGCTACAGAAAGGGTAGGACTGCAGAGGCTTAGAGATAGGCAGGGACTGAGGAGTGACATCTGCTGCTTTTGAATTTCCACGTAATGAGCTACACATTATCTGTGTTCTTAGCACCTTGAAGCCCTTTCACATATTGCTAGTTCCATTAATGTGGCTTTTTGCTATTTCTACTTTTCTTTCCAGCTATCCACATTTTGGCTTTTCACACCTCCATCAGAAGATGGCCAGAGGAAATAAAATGTATTGGAATAAAACCCTGCTCATTTGTCTACCAAGACTGTTGCCAAGACTGGACAAGGTAGGAATTAAATGCATTTTTATGGGAAAAGACTTCCAAACCTTTTTTCCTTGTGGCCCATTTAGGTAAACTAAAATACAAAAGAGAGGTGGCCTGGGTGGCTCAGTGGTTTAGCGCTGCCTTCAGCCCAGGGCCTGATCCTGGAGACCCGGGATGTGGGGTCAAGTCCCACGTCGGGCTCCCTGCATGGAGCCTGCTTCTCCCTCTGCCTGTCTCTCTCTCTCTCTCTCTCTCTCTCTCTCTCTGCCTCATGAGTAAATAAATAAAATCCTTAAAAAAATAAAATAAATAAAATAAAATAAAATAAAATCAAATCAAATACAAAAGACCCACCTACAGTTTGGGCTTCCACTTTTCAGTGGAGGAAGAACTCAATGCTTTAAAAAATTTAATTTAAAAAAAAAACTAAAACCATGAAGATGTATGAAATTTTTGTATCTATAACAACACACAAATAGATCATAATGACGTTGCTTTTAATGACCAGAGAAAATTAAAATCTACGGAAATCTGTATTATTTTCTTATAAAATGATCATTTCACAGCCCACCAGGTAGAAACCCATGACCCAGAGGAACCCATGGATCCCATATTGGGAGGACTGCTGGCCGGAGATAGAAGCTTCAGAACTCTCTTCTGAGAAGTCTTGAAACTCCGTTGAGGGCCCTTGCGGATTAGATGTGAGGAGTTTCCAGCTTCCAGCCCTTGTTGTAACCACAGAAGCTCCACTTTAATGAGACTACTACACAGTATTAATGAACGGTCTCCAGCTCTCATGCAAAGTTTAAGAATCACTAACTCAGAGTTAAATTCCTATGTATTATCTCTGATTTTGACTTATTCACACTCTAACTATCACCCATAAATATAGGCAATACAGAGTTAACTATATAAGTTTACAGAGGGAATATTCTCAAATCCCTTTATTAGGTAAACTTGTGCTGCAAATTACCTGGATCAAAAACTAATATATAAATGCTGAGAGCAGTGTATTTGGGAATAATAAATACACTCTAATGAAGCATCTTGAAAGGGAAGAGTCTCAGGTATGCTGAGAGGTTAGGCATTCAAGTGTAATGTTCCTGGTTTTGATCATTATTTTTAAATACAATTTCATTGTAGTGCATCAGTGGCCAGGAGTAGGAACTGATTCTATAGTAAGAATAAGATGCTGCAGATAATGGGGCTAAATGAGACACTATAGGTAATGACAGACTTTCACATCTTCATATTCATAGGAAGAAGTCAGAAATACATGGCATCATATACTAGAGCAATAGAGCAGTTGAATGTTTTCCAATCTCACTTATATAATCAGCCACAATGTCAAACAAAGGATGGGTTTTAATAGTAAAATGATCCAAGCACAGCAACGGCAAAGGTGAAGTTGGAAGGGTTTTTTTCCCCCTCTTTTCTGCAGTGGAACAGCCTGAATAGTAACTTTTGGCAAAAAGCTAGTGCTTATGAAGTTTCCTTAAGGTATCATTTTCCAAGTAAATTTATTTCACAAAGACCTACATCCTTGCCAACCTTCATGAAGAACAGTTGATTCAGCCCTAATCTACTGGCAATAGTAAGTGAAGTTCTCACTCTCAGGATCAGTTGAGCACTCCTGATATCATTTTAATTTGGCTTTACTTGATGATTATTTGTTTCATGCCTATCTCCCACCAGACTGTAAGTCTGAAGAGAACTGGATTAAATCTGTCTTCACCACTGTATACTTATTACCAATACAGTGCCTGGCACATGGTCATTGAATAAATATTTGTCAAGAGAATGAATGTACTTGCCAGGAGAACATGTGACTTCCAAGGCCAAGTTCAAGGTCTTTAAAAGCTTCAGTAGCAAGGGGTCCTTCTCCTTTCAATCCTCTAGTATATATTTCCTTGATTTGTGTTATTTGTGTCTCCTTTCTGCCCTCAAAGTTTGTTTGAGGGCAGGACTTTTGTGTGTGTGTGTGTGTGTGTATATAAGCTTTCAAGTACCTATGATGATACTTTGCACATGATAGAGACTCGATAAATATTTATTAAACAAATGAATGAGATTACTGGATTTTCTTAGAGGTGACAACTGTTCTGAATATATTTAGCATATTTTCTGACAACAAAACTATGGTTAATTATGGAGTGCTGTGTAGAAAGTTGTAGTTTTGTAATTTTTATTAATAAAAACAATAAACATACATGTGCGTATCAGTATGCACAATTTGTGGTGTGAGTCTGGTTTGCTTCCTGGCACATAAACCATGGAAATCCTGAGAAACAGTCACCTTACAGCCAGTGCCTAACCCGGGAATTTTTTAATCCTTGAGGTTTCACAAAGGCTTAAGCAATGCTCTTTCAAATGTAGTAACACTGGTGGCTCAGTGGTTGAGCATTTGCCTTCAGCCCAGGGAGTGATCCCAGAGTCCTGGGATCAAGTCCCACATCAGGCTCCCTGGGTAGAGCCTGCTTCTCCCTCTAACTGTGTGTCTTTCATGAATAAATAAATACAATATTTTTAAAAATGCAGTAACACTAATATGCAGATATATTTATTGCCCACTCACAAAGCCATTCTTCAATATGATTACAATATGCCTTCCTGGGCAGCCCGGGCAGCTCAGTGGTTTAGCGCCGTCTTCAGCCCAGGGCCTGTTCCTGGAGACCCAGGATCGAGTCCCACATGGGGCTCCCTGCATGGAGTCTGCTTCTCCCTCTGCCTGTGTCTCTGCTTCTCTCTCTCTCTCTCTCCCCCCTCTGTCCTCTGAATAAATAAATAAAATCTTTTTTTAAAAAATAAAAAAAACAATATGCCTTCCTGGATGTCATTAAAAATCAGCATCTTATTTTTCTAGGATAGGTTAGCATGAGAGCAGGTAATGGAAAATAGGATTCCTCAAACCTCCTTTATCTTACTGGTTCTGTGCTACAACTTTGACAGTCCACTTCCAAAGTCAAGGTATGCTTCTTGCAAAACCTAGACATCTTTGAGCAACTTGTTTTGTTCTTAACACGTGTTCTCAACAGCTTAATAAATATCTTTACAACTTGTTTAGGGCAAAATAATGAATCCTTGGCAGATGCTCATCCTCTCCTTTGCAATTAGAGGAGTCAAATTCAGACTGCTTTAACCAAAACTCAATTCTAGGGCAGAAAGCAGTCCTAAAAACTGTTAAAATTCAAATACTTGGTAACTGTATCGCAGCACATGCATTTGAGAAAGGGCTATTATTTTAAAAGATAAATTGTACCTTGCTGAGGAATTTCAAATATCATCTGAATATATTTATAGCATAAATGCTCCCAAGTTTACAAAGAGCTCTCAATGAAATTGCAACCTTGTATAGACAAGTGTCGATGGAGGAACAATTTCAAAACCATCTCCTTTTTTATTTCTTCATGGGGTCTACAACAATGCTAGGGCATGAAAGTTGATGATTAGGTCATCATGCAGCTTTTCCTGCCTCTCTTGCCTTTCATCTGTCCATACTGCAAGTTTCATGGAAATGACAGATTTTATGCTTTACCTCATCATCCTCTGATTGCTCTCCTCAGTTCCTTCTTTTCCTAGTGAATCTGTTTTACTGATGGGAAAACATCTTTATATCTTTATATCTTTATAAAGATATATCCTGGTCTTTTAGTTTCATATTATATCATAGACTTTATTTCCAGTTACTACAAAGTCATCAATTATCATTTTCCAGAACTGCATTACAATCTGTCCTTTGGGTGTATCTTCAATTATTTAACCATTCGCTTCTTATTGGGTCACTTAAAACTTGTTGCCACTTTGAGTAATGGCTCAGTGGAAAACTCTGTACACATCATTTTTTTCTCTGCTATTTCCTAGGGATACATCTCAGGAATGTAATTACTTTAAAAAGGTAATTATTCAGAAGGGAAATTACTCAGCTCATAATCCTAATAAGGAGAAACAATTTTAAGTTAATCCAATAAAAAATTTGTATTGAAAGGCCATTTGGTGCTTTTATCTTTACCTAACTTTTAGGGGTCCTGTGTTTAACTAGCTAAATGACTACTGAAATCATCTAATTTCACTGAGCTTCACATTCCTTTGGGTTGGATAAAACTGGATTGTGTGTTCCAGCTCTCTAGACTTAGATACCAATCACTACACTACAAAAGTGAATTCATGCAAGGCCTGTTATTATGTCTAGAAGATCAATCTTCCTTCAAGTGTCCTCAGAAATGCAGTGACCAGAGGCTAACCTTCATCAACTGATGAAAGAAGTACAACACATGCTGGAACTGCCACTAAAAGGTCAGGATCATCTGGTGCTGGATAAGAGTATCAATGGGAAAAAGTTCACTAAAAGAACCTTATTGAAACATCCAATTACCTGGTGTCTGTTCAAACAATTGGAAGTCAAGATCTGTACAACAATGATGGCCTTGGGAGATCTGTAAAAGATGGCCTTGGAAGGGCCAGACCTACTAGACCTCTTGATGGCTGGAAGCAAATGGACTCACAAGAAGCCTTCAGGAGCATGTAGCTAAGATCCAGACTTTTGGTCCAAAAGTAAATAACAATTCACAGGAATAATTAAGGATAAAAATGAAAGCACATTTGTGAGAATTAATATTATATAGATTTGAGGAAAATTAATATTAAATAAGCTTTACAAAAAACTAACATTTATAGCCAATCTAAGGGCTTAACACTATAAAGCAAAACACTCTGGTCCTGTCTTCTCCCTTCTTCCTATTTTTTGATTGTTGGGCCTCAAGATTCAATGTCGGTTTTAAAATATGGGCCACGTGGAAGACTAGAATAGTTTCAGATATTCAAATACAAATGAATACACTGGCAAGACTATGTATCATGGAATAAAATATAAAGACAAACATTCCTACCATCCCCCAGCCAAACATGCTTGAAGATGCTGTTATAGGAGATGAAATGTAATGGTAATGAAAAAGGATGGATCTTTGAGAAGAATAGGGAGCATAACATGTGATGTCACCTGCAATAGCTTTGCACAAGTTACTTTTGTTCAGATTTAAGGTTTAGCTTGTTTCTGCATTGTCACAACGCATCATAAAATCAATAAAATATTTCAAGATTCTTTAAGCCAGACAGATCTCTGTCTTTTCTATTCTATCCTGGATCCTAAGCTATTTCACCTTTTATATTAGTATTTTAATCATATACAATACTATACTCTTAATATTTCAAGAATGAGGGATGAGTTATCTCACAAAGATACTGCAAAATTCATGAGTTCAAGTTTGGAGATTTTATTTTTTACAAAGCTTTAATCAGATTTTAGAGAGTTAGACTCCCTGATTTCTCTAACAATACTGCTTGCTTTTTGTATATTAAGAAATTTTCTCTATCAAAAACAATATAAGGTAGATCAAAAGAGAACTTGACCTCAAAATATCTAGAATGTATAATGGCCACAGCAGCATTTGGAGACCCCATACGAAACAACCAATATGTATCTATTTTTAGAGGTACTAATGATGTAATTTGTGATACAAAATCAAATGGCCTCTATTACCATTACTCCTTGGAATGGCAAATTAAGAGAATACCCTTTATACAGCCTTTCACAGAATCTACTGAGATAAGCTTGAATTTGCTTAAACTATGTCTCTTCAGTGGCCTTATTTCCTACTACCTTTGAAGAAACAAACTGTTTAAAACATTAACAGAGACTATATATTTCTGTGGCAGATAATACTATGTTCTCACCAAAACATTTCATTTCCTTCCTGGGTCCTCAGGAAGATCTAATTTACTTGCCTCCTTTCATCCTATTAAAGTGCTGTGAGTACTTCTAGACAGTTAGTATCTAGAAGAAATGTAGTAAGGATGATTGGATATCAAGTTAAAAGAGGCTGGATTTCTGATTCACTGTTTTGAGAAGAGCTCACCAGGAGAACAGGCTGACCAAGAACATTTCATCAGATTCTATGAGAGCAAAAAATAAAGTTCTATTATACCGAGCCACTGAAATGTGAATGTTCTGGTTATAGTGTCTAGCAGTAATTATCCTAGCTAGAATAACTTGCTAGTATCCACCATGTGGAAGAGTAGAGTACTAAATAAATGCTTATTGAGTTTATTACATTTTTCATATTCCAATGCTTGCTAATTCCACTTTAATTCATTTCAAGGGGTGACCAAAGCCTAAGTTCCACCCAACACAAACCAAACATCAAAATCACCCCAATCTTTCTAAAAATACAGGTTCAGAGATACCTTCCACAGACATGCTAAATGGGTAGGTTTTCAGATGGGGCCCAAGAATCAATACCTTTTATAAAGCTTTCCATGTGATTCTGATGTATAGCAGCCACGTTTGGGAAGCCTGGGCTAGAGTTTTAACAAGAGGAAAAGGACTACTCTCATCCCTTTCAGCACCAAGGACAACACCTTTAGCACCAAATACATTCTACATTCAATGAAAGTTTGTAGTAAATTTGTTAACAAATCGCAGGGGCTGACTAGGGCCAAATAATGAGGGCAACCATGCTCTACACTAAAACAATTTTTTTTTCTCCTTTATTCTATCAGTTGTCTAGAGCTCTGTGTTTCCTTTCTCCTATCAAAATCTACTCTCAGGGTGAAAAACATCCCTTTCCTACTTTCCACTAAATAATAATATTAGTCTCTCAAACTATCTATGACAAAGGTCCATGGAAGCCAATACTTTGGTAAAATGCAATAAAAAGAAATTATGAGAAAGTGAAATTTAAAAATCAAAGGTATACAAAATATGAGTCTTAATTATTTTTGTTATTGGCTTTAAGAGACTTAAAATTACATTTCAAAGAAATAAAATCAAAGCAAATATACATAGGAAAAAATATCAGCATCACGGACTAGCCCAGTCTGCAGACTATACTTTTACAAACACTGGTACAAATTATTAAAAAGCAAAATCTTCTGCCTGTGGATATTTCTATTTCCACTGACAAAATATGTATGCTGCCTTTGTTTTTAGAATGCTAGCCATTGGCTAGCCAGTGATATTAAGACAGGGGTGTTTCCCAGGCCCTTCAGAAGTTGGCAGGAACACTTGCCAAGCCTGTGCTCAGAATTAGTGAGTTGGCCAAGCAGGGACAGATCCTGAAGAAAAAAAGTTAGCAGCAAAGGTTGAAGAGAATTTTCACACTTTGGTTATGGTGAACTCCCAAGCCCATCATTTGAAGCAATGTGGTCCTCGACTTGTACCTTTGCTTTAGTTGAACTGGCTGTTGTCAAAATTCAAATAATATGCAAAAGCACTAAAGATTTAAAATGTGGAAATGTTTTAAATATAAAATTAAGCCAAGTAAAGCAATTCTGATCAGCAGACATATTTGCTATCAAATGGGGAGAAAGCTAACAGGGAACTAAAAATGATATTACCAATAAGAAACAGAAACAATAATTTAAAATTAAGTAAATGAGTCATTTAGGGACCCATTGACAGATTCTTAATAAAGACCATAAGATGCATTAAACATTAGACTTTATAGAGATAACATTTGTAACTTTAATATGACAATTTTATGTGATGAGAAAAACCATGAATTTTGACTTATTGTCTATTGGACACAGTGCTAGAATTATAATTCCAACATTCTGTCTTTGAGACCTTTGACTTGAATTAAGTTGATTAGAGGACTAGAAACAGTACACATCAGTACACTTCTCATAAAACTGTACAATAGTTGGGATTTATATTGTCCTCCTGCTTCCCCCCATTTGGGCACCACTGCCATTCTTTGAACACCCCCCCCATCTTGTCCTCTACCTCAGCTCCCCCATCTGTTCCCATTCTCTACAGGGTTTCCTTCCCTTCCGCACAACTTTCCCTCCCTGCAATTTTGCAAGCTAGCTCTATCCCAGTGATTGGTTTCAGCTTGTAAAACTGTATCTTTGCCATTATGCAATCAAATCAGAGAGCCTCTGCTTCACAGTTGGGTCCTGGGATCAGGAGACTCTTGTGGGTCTTTATCCAATCTCTGTTAGGAATGTAAAAAAGGGAAATGGAAGCAATTATCCCACTGATTTCAACTACAAATCCTATTTTATCAAAGTTGTATGAATAACGAGTATTCTGTGAAAATGCTGCTCTCTAGTGCAACAGAACTGCAAATAATGTAAGTCTATTTCTTACAATCCCACCCAACATATCCCAATAGGTTCAAATCTAACAAAACAGAGGTAGTGGTAACTGGATCATAATGTAAGTATGGGTTAAAGATGGGAAATTCCAATCATGAGGAAGTTGTAGTGGGAGGTAAGTATGCTTAACTAAATATTATTATAGTTATTTAACCAGAGGTCACAGATAAGAATATTACCAATCCATCAATAGACAATTACTAACTGCCTATTATGCATTCAGGAATGAGGTATGAAGACAGAGGAAGTAGAAACATGGCCTCCAACTTTGTGGAGTTGTTTACAATTTGGTCCAGGTGAAAAGATAAGAAATACAAAAGTACATGTTTGAGAGCTGGAGAATGTGGTACAGACTCTAAACCCTTACTGTTTAATATGAGTAGTCACTTGTCACATCGAGCACTTGAAATGTGGCTAGCCTAAATTGGGACTGTTTATAAGTATAAAATACAAACTAGATATCTAAGGCCTAGAACAAAACAAAAATATCTCATGAATATTTTTTAATATTTTTATATATTTATTCATGAGAGATACAGAGAAAGAAGGCAGAGACATAGGCAGAGGGAGAAGCAGACTCCCTGCAGGGAGCCTGATGTGGGGCTCAATCCCAGGACCTCGGAATCATGTCCTGAGCCAAAGGCAGATGCTCAACCACTGAGCCACCCAAGGTGCCCCTTATGCATAATTTTAAACTGATTATATGTAGAAATGAAAATATTTTGGAAATAACAGATGACATAAAATATTAAAACTCATTTTACCTATTTCTAGAAAATATAAAATTGTATATATATGTTTTGTATTTTATTTGTTAGAGAACACGGCTTTAAAATTTGTATTCCAGGGGCACATGGGTGGCTCAGTCAGTTAAGCATCTGCTTTTGGCTCAGGTCATGATCTCAGCATCCTGGGATCAAGCCCATGTTGGACTCTTTCCTCAGTGGGAGGTCTGTTTCTCCCTCTCCCTTTGCCCCTCCTCCTCTCATTCTCTCTCTCTCTCTCTCTCTCTCTCTCTCTCTCTAACAAATAAATAAAATAAAAACTGTTTTTCAGAGGAATGGGAGCTTAGTAGAGAATGGGGTATCTGGGTCCCCTGGAAGAAATGGACCCTGAATAGGCCTTGCTGAACTTGCAGAGGCAGAGAGAATAAAAGGCATATCAAATCTGGGAAATGAGTTGATGGGATTAAAGTGGGGAGAGAAGGTAAGAAAGGGAACAGAGGAAGGAGAAGATACAGTTTGGGAGAATTACAAAGAACCACCTGATGAGGATGGAGGAGGAGGAAGACAGAGGGAGTACAAAGAGATTGAGTCTTTAAAGCCAGGTAGAGGTTTGGAGTACCTCAGAAGTAAGACAACTCTTGAAAGGGTTTGAGTAAGGGAAATTTTGGATAAAAGCTGAAATTAAGGAAGGAAACTCTAGAAGTATTTTAAACCTCTCACCATTTTAGAATGTTCTTACATCATCATTAAATTCAGATTCCCAAATAATATCACAAACTAACACTACAATAGCCACCCAATTCAACGTGAAATAACAGCACATTCTCACATATTCAAATAACCTTACCCGATAATCAAAGTTTGTTTTTTGTTTTTGTGTTTATGTGTATGTGTGTGTGATTTTCAAGTGCTATCACACAGAGGTGCTGTGATTTCTAACAGGAAGGGGAAGAAGACAATGGAAGGTAAAGTAAGGTAGGAGGCTTAGAAACACAGATGATGCCATCTGAATTAACAGTCCCTGTTCATTATCTACAAAAGCTCTCTTTTCTTGAAAGCCCTTAGAAATGACAAAGTGTTCATCAATAAACATCAATTCCTTTTAAATCATGTTTGCCAGTCTGTCTTCCTCTATCTCACTCTTTATATTGGCCCAGAATGTGACTGTCACAAATATCGGGGTGAACAAGATTGTGAAATGTGGTCATAAAATAAGCAATTATTTTTAAACTCATCTTTGTCACATCGTGATGCTCTACAAAGCACCTTTCCCTGGGCTACGATTCATTTTAATTGATCCCATCAGAACCATATCTATATCCTGAGTGACTTCACAATACCCTCTATTTCCAGAGAAGCCCATCAGGTTATGGGTTTGTTAGTAATAAAAATTACCAAGGAGCAGTCTGCAGATGATAAAAGCAATACAAATTCTAAGGAGAAATAATAAGAGAAATAATGAGCATCCTACTCACTCCTTGGAAGTGAACAATTCTGAGCTCCCTGAAGCAACACTTAACCTACTGTATTAAACAGCAAAGGATAAATATTAGAAATGTTGATGTCAGGCTTTTAGAGTCCACTGGCATCAAAACATCATTTAAAAGTTAAGTTCTACTAAGTATTTTTCATCAAATTTCCTTCCATAGTATTCTCTTCCTAGTAGGACAGAGCCTTAAACCCCTGAAGAATAATTTTGCTCCTGTTTTAATGATTTTTTACTGGTTCACTCCAGAGTGCGAGCTGGAAAAAAAAGAGAAGTGTCATAAAGTCTTTTATGTACCATGATTTTCCACGATGTCACTATTGGTAGCACTTCCCATTGCCAAAACTATTTGCAGAGCTGAGTAAGTGAGCATCCAGCAAGCTGCTGTAGGGACTTCAGCACCAACCAGATCACAGACCTCACACATTTCACCTTCACCCAGCCTCCTTGGGGTTGTACCCGCTAAACCTTTATGGTATACAGAGCAAGGAAAGTGATAGAAAAGCCCCAATTACATTGACAGCTCTTTTTCTCTCTCACAAGAATTAGCTGGACTGGAAGGTAAGTTATTCTGCAGGAGTGAGAAAGAAGTGATAGAAGAGCCTGAGAGGGCCTTCACATTAAGGAGACTATTTTAGGGTGGAAAGCTGACTTAATGCATAATTTACTTGAAGTGACTCTGAGGGGGTCTTTTCAGGAAGAAGTCCATCCTGAACTGGAGGAACCTTGCAAGATGCAGATTCTAGTAAGCTAAAAGGGCTGGATACAAAGGGGGCAGGAGTTAATGTTAAATAAGCAGTACCAGCCTGCTGCCCTCCCATGCTCCAGGCTGAGAGCCAGCATTACTCAATCACAGCACTGCTATCACAATCCTTGTCGATAAAGGGATCCAGACACCAAAAACTGATAAATGGGCATTTGCACTTAAGGTGAACTCCATTTGCCATACTTGCTTGACTTTAGGCTTAAAAGTGAAAGGAACCACCATTTTCCTTGGCAACTTGATTTATCCAATGTCACTTGGGAGAAAGGAAAGAAAACAGGCAGGTAAAACTTCAGAGGAGGGCAAAGATAAACAACTTGACATACTAATACTAAGGATATAATCATAAAAATAATTGTCAGCTTCTGAGTCCCTATACTTAGAATTTGCCCGACATTTTAAGTGTCATTTCTAATCTCTATGATAACCCTTTGCAGTGGGCATTATTATCATTCTCCTCCCATTCCTTCTTTCCACGGAGGAAACTGGAATGCAAAGAAGTGACTTCCCCCACACCAGAGAACTCATAAGTAGCAGAGCAGAGAACGCTGATCTTCTGGTTCCCAGTCCCAATTTTACTCTTCTAAGCCATTCTCCAAAGTGGAATTTGGTTTTAAAGGTATGCACCTATTTGGGGCACCTGGTGGCTCAGTGGGTTGGGCATCCAACTCTTGATACCTACTTGCGTTATGGTCTTGGGGTTGTGGGATGAAGTCCTGCATTGGGCCACATACACACTGGGCATTGGGCCTGCTGGGGATTCCCTCTCTCCCTCCCTCTCCCTCTGTCCCTACCCCACTCCCACCTCACATGCTCACTCTTTCTCTTTTAAAAATAAAAAAATTAAAAATAAATAAAAAATAAAGGTATGTACCTATTTAACATTTATCTTTTATTTATGGGAAGTGACAGTGGTTTTCTAATTACAGAAGGATATAAACTCTTCCTTTAAAATAAATTACATTTCAAAAACTAACATTAAAAAAACAAAAACAAAAACTAACATTGATTTAAAGAAATCTATAAGAAAGTAATCACATATTTACAAGAACATGGCAAACGGCACTGTGGTTAAATACATCCATTTACTAGTAAGTCAAAGTGAAACAACTTGAAATAGTGACTTTTACTCATCACTCCTTAAAGCTCACACAAAAGCAGCAGTACTCAAACATGGCCATACAGGGCAAAGAAAGAGTTTACTGGCCTTTTGGGTTTCCTCTTCTATATGCTTGGGAAACTCCCTCTATGTTAATGAAGTGCTCACAGGCTTGCAAAGGAGTTTTCCATTCTCAGTAAACTGAACTTGCAGTCAGGAAATATAGAGGTGTCTGTTTTGCACTTTATTCCTGTGAGATCAGGATCCGCGCTTGAAATAGTGACAATTAGCTAACATATACAATCAAGCAATGCAAATGAACTAAGGGAAAGCAAGGGGAGAAACCTAGGAGCTGGTTTCCTTTTCCAGATATCTTATATAAACAGTACTCAACGACTGACCCAAAAGGTGGTTTTTGAAGGTGGACTGGGACAAATGCTTTGAGGACAAGTTAGAGTTTCTGTAGCACTCCTGAAATGACACACTACACAGATGTCTCCATTATCTCTAAAGGGTAACCCATTCCTACTTCCAATAACAGTTGATGGATAGCAATATAAGTTTCCAGAGTGATTTCCTGATTTTTTCCCACTTTTTTATTTTTAGAGAAAATTCTAACATCAACCCACCCCTAGCCAATATCATCTACTGACATCATTAGTAAATGGCATTAATATGGTTCCTTAATTAGAATTAAGGACTAACTTTTCCTCCCACATGTCAAAATTTCTGGAGTTAGATCATACCTTGTATCTAACTATACATTCAGTGTGGTCTTTCTTTTTCCTTCTTCATTGCATTTTCCACCTGATTTTGGAATTGGGTAAATATAATGCTCACATGTTTTAGTAGGAATTAGGATCAGTCATAATTTTAGAAGTATGTCACCATATATAAGCCTCTCTTCATATTATTGGCTTTGAAGTCATTTCTTTTTTAAACCATTAAACACTGAAATATGTTGCTGGGGAAAATGCATTCGAGCAAGAGACCAAATGGTAGAAAGAAAAAAAAAAGATAAATCATAAAAAGAATGCTACTGTGTTTCGAAGGTTAGAGTCACCTTACTATCAAGAGAGAAAGTCTAGAGCAAGAAAAACCAGATAATTCATAAATTGAAAATTCCAGTTCTCATTTCTCTTTATTTTTAATAATTCCATTTGTGTGTATGTGTTAGATCACAAGGTCATGATGTTACTCTTCATGCTGGATTCTCATGTAAACCACTAATAAGTTTTATGATAATGATTTATGGGGTTAGCTATTCATCTTCCTGACAAAGAGTTACCTACAAAGAAACAATTATTTTGCCTCTGAGATGGGATGTCATGAAAGGAATGGTTCCCAGATGCTTTGATTTTTTAAAAAAAAGCTTAAAGAACAATTGCAAAAAAAAAAAAAAAAAGAACAATTGCAACCTAAAATTCCAATGCAGGCAAAACTCATCTTGTTAACAAACAGTGGCTACTTTTGGTGAGAAAGAAGGGGGTAAAAAAAAGAAAAGAAAAGAAGGGGGTAGTGATGGAGAAGGGGCCTGAAGGTCCCTTCTGGAGCAGGGAGACTGACAATGTACTTTTCCCTGCCCTGTATGGTGATTACACAGGTGTGTTTACTTTGTGATCATTCACTGAGCTGTACACCTATGAACTGTGCATTCTTCAGGATACGTGCAATGTTCCTCAAATAAAAAAGTTTACAAAATAAATGCAACGGATACAGGATTTCCTGTAATACATTATTTGTTGACCAAAAAAAAAAAAAAAGAAGGTGGGGTCTATTCTGCCCTCAGGTAAACTGCACTAAGGGCTTTAATATTACATTGACCACATGGTAAATGTTGACCATTAGAACATCAATCTTATGTTCTCCCAAGTCATCTGTTCTCTAGCATATTCAGAATAGAATATACCTGTATATACATAACACTTTCTGATCAATCTCAAAGAATAACACTAAACATGAAAATCAGAAATACTGATCTTGTGTTGATATAAAGATATTCCTATTGAAGTGAAATAGTTTCTGCAAAATTGTAGACTTGCTGTCCTAACACACATAACTGGTTCAGGAAATATCCACAAGTGAAAATGACCTCTTTCAGTAAGCAGGTTCCAACAGGATAGTTTTAGGCTATGGATGTTGTATTCCTCTATCTTGGGTTATCCAGGTTACTGAGGATGAGAGACTCAGTAAGAACTACTCTCTTCTGCCCCCAGCACCAAATGGGAAGGATTCCATAAATGGGGACAGTCCTGGACAAAGGTGATGAGAAAAGGATGAATCAAACGACGACCTATGTCTCTGGAAACCAGTTAAAAATGGGAGGGCTAAAAACATTTGTCTGAAATTCTAACAACCAACACTATGTGTGGGACATTAAATTGACTCGCATGCCAACATTGCTTGCTCTGTCACTAACTCTAGGCGGTGCCTGTTAAAGAGCAAACAAAGGCATGGAGGCCCCAGTGTCTTTTCCCACTCCCAGGGTAGATTCAGGTCAGAGGGTAGGGCTGGTGTTCCTCATGAAGAATTTGCACTCCTGTTAAATAATGTCTCCAGCAAATGGTAATCCATGTCCACATCTCTAGAAGCTATGAATCACTGTATTTGAAAAAAAGGATCTTTGTGGATGTAATTAAGGATTTCAATATAAGGTTATTCCATATTATGCAAGTGGACCCTAAATTCAATGACAAATGTCCTAAAAACAGAAAAGATAAGGCAATGTGATATTGGAGGGGTAGAGGTTGGAGTGATGTGGCCAGGAGCCAAGGAAGCCAAGGAATGACAACAACCACGCAAAGCTCAAAGAGGCAAGAAAGGATTCTCCCAATCCCACTCATCTCCCTTACCTTCCCTTACCCATGTTCACAACATAGAATTTTTTCAAAAAGATACATAATCAACAGGGAAATGCAAGTGCAAACAATAAGACATCACTTCATATCCAACAGGATAGCTACTATTCAAAAAAACAAAACAAAACAAAACACCAAACAGAAAACAAAAAACAAAAAAGAAAATAACAAGCATTTGGCAAAAACACAGAGAAACTGTAACCCTTGTACATTATTGGTGGGAGCGTACATGAAGCACTCATGGTAGAAAGCAGTTGTGCAGTTCTTCAAAAAAAAATTGAAAATAGAATTATCATATGATTCAGCAATTCTTCTGGTATATATGCAGGAGAATTGAAAGCAGAGTCTCAAAGAGATACTAGTACAGTCATGCTAATAGCAGCATTATTCACAACTCAAAGGTAGAGCAACACAAGTGTACATCCATGGATGAATGGATAAATAAAATGTGGTTTGGATATACAATGAGTACTATTCAGTCTCCTAAAGGAAAGAGATTCTACATTCTACAACATAATGAACCTTGAAGGTATCAGGCTAAGTGAAATAAGCCAGTCATAAAAAGGCAAATACTGTAAGTATTCATTTACTGTAAGCAAATGAAATTATTAGAAACAGCAAGCAGAATGGTGGTTGCCAGGGCTGGAAACAGCAAGAAATGGGGAAGTTGTGGTTTAATGGGTACAGAGTTGCCGTTTTGCAAGGTGAAAAGATTCTAGAGATTGGCTGCACAACAATGTCAATATACTTAATAATACTGTACTATACACATACAATGGTAAATGTTGTTATGGATATTTTACCACAATTAAAAATAAAAAATAAGAAAGATATAAAATATTTCAAATACAGAGAATAATACAACCACCTATCCAGACTTAAAGTTCTTCTCCTGCTCTCTGTATCTAAACCCTTTGCCTCCCAAAGTTGATGTGCACCTGGGCCATGCATTATTTTTCTACTTGCACTTTCTTTTTTTCTTAAGATTTTATTTATTTATTCATGAGAGACAGAGACATAGGCAGAGTGAGAAACAGGCTCCCTGCGGGGAAGCCAGATGTGGGACTCGATCTCAGAACCCTGGGATCACACCCTGGGGCAAGGCAGATACTCAACCACTGAGCCACCCAGGCATCCCTTTTCACTTTCTTTCTATCTACCCCAAACAATATGTAGTATTAACCTCGTATATCTCAAAAACACAAAACACAATGTTGCATGGAAAATAGCAAGTTGCAAAACACTGTGAATGTAAATTTTAAAGGCACACAAACATAAAAGGAAACTTTGAGAAGTGGTTGTATTCACATCTATAGACTAGACTCCACTAAAGTGA
The DNA here is from genome assembly GCF_048418805.1 of Vulpes vulpes. Taxonomy (NCBI): domain Eukaryota; kingdom Metazoa; phylum Chordata; class Mammalia; order Carnivora; family Canidae; genus Vulpes; species Vulpes vulpes. The sequence goes on from NC_132791.1 coordinate 28,843,499, forward strand.
ACTGTTCTCAGATTTAACTTCCTAAAATATTTGAAATAATCTGCCTGCTTCTTGGTAAGCAGTGTCTACATCATACTCGTGGTCCTATTTTTGTTCCCTTGGTTACTTGGTCAGATTGTTCACTGGATGAGCCTCCCATTCTGCCTGGCTAAGACCTCAGTCTTCACAGTGGTAGCTTCACTTCCTGGCCTGGGCAACACAGTCATGGACAGCTTGGCCCCGGGATCCTAGCCCCGGGATTCTTCTGCCTGTGTGTTCACTGCCACAGTGCCCCAATACCTGGCCTACCCCAGCCTCACGGACAGGCCCCAGAGACTTCAGGGATTAACAGATAACTTTGAAAATATGCATTTTTATTTTAGCTTTGTTAAAACATAGCTTTATGCATTATGAAAATATATGAACAGTTCAACCATCAAAGAAAGAATCTAGCAAAATACTAAAACTGAGACATAAAGCTGAGTATTTGGGCCCTTTTTATGTCAAGAAACCAGCAAGTTATCCAGTCATAAACATTATTTTACTTTTTATGTTCATTCTTTAGTCAGTCAATGTGTTCATTCTTCAGTCAATCCAAGTGTGACTTGGATTACCCACTATTCCTGTTGATGGCAAAATTATTTCACTTTTGTATAGACTTGATCTCAGTTTTTAATGAAGGCTTCATAGTCGGGATACCTGGGTGGCTCAGCAGCTGAGTGCCTGCCTTTGGCCCAGGGAGTGATCCTGGAGTCCTGAGATTGAGTCCCACACTGGGCTTCCTATGTGGAGCCTGATTCTCTCCCTGCCTCTCTCTGTCTCTCATGAATAGATGAATAAAATCTTAAAAAAAAAAAAAAAAAAAAAGGCTTCAGAGTCAAGTAATCTTACCTAAAAATCAGCAAAAAGCAAAAAAAGATATGTGACAAAGTTAAATGCTTTTGCTCTTTACTTTCCTGCATTAGGAAAGTTAATACTGGGGCAGCCCAGGTGGCTCAGCGGTTTAGTGTCTCCTTCAGTCCAGGGTATGATCCTGGAGACCCAGGATTGGGTCCCATGTCAGGCTCCCTGCATGGAGCCTGCTTCTCCTTCTGCCTGTGCCCCCCTCTCTCTCTCTCTGTCTGTCTCTGTCTCTCATGAATAAATAAATAAAATCTTTAAAAAAAAAAAAAAGGAAAGTAATTCTGACAAGAGACTATAGTGCACTCCATATATAGGCCTTTTTTGGTTTTGCAATTGAACTACATGAATGCTGTATCAGCATTGGTAAGCAAACTCAAAGCTGACTGTGGCTTTGCATGTGTCTAACAAATACATCATTTTCTTCTCAGGTGTTCTTATTTCCCTTACATATATATCTCAGACAATGGAGTCCATTGTCTTTTGAAAATAAGAAGAACTTTGACTTTATAACCTTATATCTGGATCAAAATTCTACTCCAACACTCTTTGGTAATGGGCCTTGGGAAAATTGCTTCACTTCTCTGAAGCTCAATTTCTGGAGGGTTTAATGAGGTTAATAAAAACCCACTTGACTGGGACTGACCAGATCAGAGGTAACATATGTGAAGCACTTAGGACAGTGCTAGGCATATGATAGTTATGACCAAGGTTTAACAGAACTCATTTTAAAACATTTCATCAAGATCAAGTAAAGGTTAAAGTCAAAGATTATGTTAATTTGGTTTTTGTTGTTTTTATGTTCATTGGTTTGTTCCTGTTGTTGATTTGATCAATTGTTTCTCTGGATTAACCAACTCAATCTACTGGTTTGGCTATTAACGTGGTCACAGCCATTTAAAATCAATCCATATTTATGGTATAGGGTTGGAAAAATTTTCCTCCTTCCCTCTAGGTTCTAATAATTAAATTCACATAAGACAGATTAACAGGAAAAAAAACAAATTTAATTTTGTATGTACAGGAGGAGCCACTAAGATATGAGACTCAAGGGCAAATTGGGCAGTTGAGGCTTATATGCCATCCTGATCTCAGAAATCAGATAGGGGTCTGGGACTTCAAATGGGAGACGGGTAATTCACAGAACAATAAGAAGAGCAGTTGTCTGGTAATTAGATGTTTACTCTGCCTAACATAACAGAAAGGTTATTCAAATAAAAATCTACCTTTGGTGATAGCTCTCTTTCTGGGTCAGATCCCCTATCTAAATTCTTTAGATAGCTGAGGGGGAGGTCAAACGTTTTCTTAAGTCTGCTGAGTCTTGACTGACTTCAGCTCAAGATAATCCATATGTCAAAGTGGCATATTTTGGGGTAGCAAAACCAGCTCCCCTTCAATGAATAATACTAGGTGACTTGCTAGGTAAAAAAAATAAAAAGGATGGAATTGGATCCCCAGTTCATACTATACACCAGGATAAACCCCACATGGATGAAATATTTAAAACAAAACATGAAAGAACTATAAAAAAATATGGAGATTTTTTTGTAACCTTAGAGGAGGGAAGGCCTTTCCAACAATGACTCATAATTTAGGTGTTGTAAAAAAATATATCAACTAATACAGCTACATAAAAAGAATACTAAAAAAAAAAAAAAAAATCTATGTGGTGGGGCACCTGGGTGGCTCAGATGGTTGAGTGCCTTTGGCTCAGGTCATGATCTCCAGGTTCAGAGATCAAGTCCCACATGGGGCTCCCAGGTCATTGGGGAGTCTGCTTCTCCCTCTCTCTCTGCCTCTCCGCCTGCTTGTGCTCCCCCCCCCAAAATGAATAAATTAAATCTTTAAAAAAAAAAAACCTTTGTGACAGAAACAAAAAACAAATAAAATACTAGGAAATTAACTGCAACTCATTCTATAGATAAATAGCTAATCTCTACAGTATGCAGTGATTTGCTGGGAAAAAAAAAAAAAACACAGACCAAAAATAAAAAAAAAAAAAAACTGGGCAAAATATAAAATGGTGGGGGGGTGATTCCTGAGTGGCTCGGAGGTTCAGCACCTGCCTTTGGCCCGGGTCGTGATCCTGGGGTCCTGGGATTGAGTCCTGTGTCCGGCTCGGGCTCCCAGCGTGGAGCCTACTTCTCCCTCTGCCTGTGTCTCTGCCTCTCTTTCTCTATGTCTATCATGAATAAATAAATAAAATCTTTAAATACATATATATATAATGGGGGGAAAAGAAATACAAATGATCCTGAAACATATGAAAAGATTTTAATTGTGATCACAATAAAAGCAACACAACAATACACCACACTAAATTACAATATTTCACCTATCACATCCTCAAACATCCAAGTTTGATTAAACATCTGGTTGGAAAATTTGTGGGAAATATAGACTCTTCATTTACTACCAGGGGAGTGAAATAAAACAGTATCTACAGAGGGAAATTTGAAAATATATTTAAAAATTCTAATTGGATTTATCCTAGCAATCCTACTTCTGGGGATTTATCTTAAGGATATACCTGAGTACTGACAAAATCACATATGCTACTCATTACAAAATTGTTTCTAATAGCATCAACCTGGAAGCAATTCACATGTCCGACTAAAGGTGACTTGTTATATAACTATAGTTCAGCCAAAGAATGGAATATTCTGCAACTCTTAGGAGAACAAGTAAGACCTCTACACATTGACATGGAAGGAAAACAGATGGATGAGTGAAAAAAGTACAAAACTGGCTACAGAATATAAAAATTCTACCTAAGAAAGGAAGGGGATATGGACACATATTTACATTTTCTTGCATTTTCCTAAAGAGATACCAGATAGACACAAAAAATAAACAGAAGAAAGTGGTTTCCTACAAAGGGCAGGAATAATATAGTGGATGAGGACTAGGGTGGATCTAGACTTGCCAGTGTTTTAATTGTAGTATCACTTGGATTTTTTAACAAGTGAATGTGTTACCTATTCATAAAATTAACTTTGATTTATTTATTGATTACCTGCTATGTAGAAAGCCTGGCATTAAGCACTATAGTAACACTTTCAAGCCAGCTATAATGAATATTTATAAGCATCTATAGCTACACATGATGTGTTCCACTCACTGGTGGGAGGTGAGGGAAGAAGAGAACTCATGGTTTGTAAGCTACACTGGAGTAAAGGTCCCACCTCTGACTTTGTACTGCTTTGCCTCAGGGCCTACCATGAAAACAAGCTTAGGTGAGACAAAACACATACGGATAAAAAGATAACTATCGGGCAGCCTGGGTGGCTCAGTGGTTTGGCGCCGCCTTCAGTTCAGGGCGTGATCCTGGAGACCCTGGATCAAGTCCCATGTCAGGCTCCCTGCATGGAGCCTGCTTCTCCCTCTGCCTGTGTCTCTGCCTCTCTCTCTCTCTGTCTCTCATGAATAAATAAATAAAATCTTAAAAAAAAAAAAAAAGATAACTATCAATACTGCAAAACAATGCTAAATAAATACCAAAGGAAAAACATTCTAGATTGGACCAGGGAAAAGTTCTATTGACCAAATTGGTCCAGAAAGCTTCAAAGGAAGTAAAACTTGAAATGGGTCTCTGGGATCATGTAAATTAAATATTTTTCACAAAAGTTCTTCTGTAGGAAAAGCTTTTTTTCAGAACCATTCTGAATATACTGATTTTTCTGAAGTGGGGGTGGGAGGGATGAAGTGGTAAGAAGGACATGCCCCATCATTTCCACTCAATCATCAAAAAGGGAAGAACACTGCAAAATTACTTCTTCCTGGTCATTCTAGTCCTTCCTCAAAATCAGTACACAGAAATAAGAGTTGGATTGAAACTTAAAATTTAAAAAGTCTCAGTTCTTCATTTCATCCCTTTCTGAATTAAAATTTTGCATCAGTATATATACACAATGGAATATTACTCAGCCATCAGGAAGGATGAATGCCTACCATTTACGCTGACATGGATGGAACTGGAGGGTATTATGCTGAGTGAAATAAGTCAATCAGAGAAAGACAATTATCATCTGGTTTATTCATATGTGGAATATAAGAAATAGTGAAAGGGACCATAAAGGAAGGGGGGAAACTGAGTGGAGAAAAATTAGAAAGGAAGACAAACCATGAGAGACTCCTAACTCTAGGAAACAAAGAGTTGCAGAAGGGGACGTGGGTGGGGGGATGGGGTGACTGGGTGACAGACATTAAGGAGGGCACCTGATGAGATGAGCACTGGGTATTATACTATATGTTGGCAAACTGAATTTAAATAAAAATTTTAAAATAATAATAAAATAAAATAAAATTTTACATCATCTCAGGAAGCTTTTCTCTTCCACATTTTCACTGCACAGGTTGGCCAGAATCAAGAGAGGAATTATAAGTTTCTGTTCCTGTCCTACACTACAAAGGGGTTTCACTTTGTAAATGTTCTTCCAGTTGCAGCAATTAAAGGAGGGAACACAACCTTGAAGGAGTCATTTGTCAAGACTCTCAGGATCGTACTGTCCATCTATTACCTGAATGGCTCCTTTGGCACAGCTTAGCGCAGCCCTGAATGCTTGCTTCCCAGAAGGGGATTGTCATCTTGATACAACTCTTTCAGAAGTTCTTATGTTGAGGTGGAAAATCTATTTTCAACCCACTGGGTTTACTGCTAGCCTCAGAACTCTACAGACAAGGCAAACTCATCTCATAGAAATTAAACTAGTCACTCCAGAAGAATCACCCTCCTTGCATTAGTTTGGAGTCAGGGTATGGGGGTGGGATAAGGAAGGGGAGTAAATAATATTTTGTTGTTATTTGGTGCTTTTTTTTAAGATTTTATTTATTTATTTGAGAGAGAGTGAGAGCCAGAAAGATCACAGAGAGAGAAGGAGAAGAAGAAGCAGACTCACCCGTGAGAGGATGGCTAGATCTGGAGCTCAAATTCCAGGATCCTGAGATCATCATGACCTGAGCTGAAGACACAGGCTTAACTAACTGAGCTACCAAGGTGCCCACTGCTATTTGGTTCTAAACAAGCCCTTATTGGGTTTGCACTGAAATTAATTAGGTAACAATGTTTTGATTAGTTGCAAAATAGAAATATTACAACATATTATGTTGAATATACTAGTCATCTAGTTGATCAAATTCATTTGAAAAATAACATTTTCAGAAGTGCATCTTAAATGCAAAATAAGTAGAATAATTGTCTTCGAAGCACTTACTCTGAAGAATTTCAGAATGTAGCTCCTGTTTTTGTAGGTCCAACGTGCTCAAAGAAACAATTCAGAAGTGATATTCAAGAGACAAGCCTACTTCTCTCCCACCAGAATTATGGCCACAAAGAAATGAGGTCTTTGAACACATTCCTGGAGAATAAGACTCATTTTGAATAAAGTGCTATCACCTAAGTTAGTAACACCCCAAGCAAGTTTTATGGCTCTCTAAGGAAAGAATTAGCCTACTCATTTGGGAATTTAGTGGTGTTTGGAATGCAGTAAGTGACAATGAGGTTGGAAATGGATTGGCTTTGGGGCTTGTTCTGCTATATAAATAATAATGAACCCTTTCCAACAAGAAGTAATGTGAAATGAAAAAAATCTGTCCCTAGAGTATAAAATTACCTCATAAACCAATTTGCATTTCTCCACTCTAAGCATATTTTCTGGGAGTTCTACTTAGAGACAGAAAGCTGCTGAATGATAATTAATTTTAACAAGCACTTGACAGACTGAGCTGGACAGTACACAAGCTGCCCTAGAGCAAGTATGAATTTGAACTATACTTTTTACGTTTCCCCCACACACACACACAATTCTTTTATTTAGGCATGAAAATGATCGGGACTTCAACTTTGTTCTTTTTTTTTTTCTTCATTTGGATTTTTCTTTCTTTTAATTCAACTTCAATACAGAGGCAGTTTGTAAACACCGTTAAGAAATGTGGGAGATAATTGGATCTTGGTGTAGCAACACCAGAAGGGTATTAGGTATTTGCTATTCATCAAAGGGACCGTTTGTTTTTCTTTTCTTCTTACCCCTGTGTTTGGAAAAGAAATGTGCACATCTCCTGACTAGCAATGTATAGTTCATTAGTGGAAAAAGTGCTTGAGAATTAGATCTTTATGTCATTTCCCATGCAGTATTTTCATTCTTTCTTAAAGCACTATTTGGTTAAAGCAAGTGATAGTCTTGAGATGTGATCAGCCATTTTCCAGCACTATTTCTCTTTTATATCCCTACCCATGGAATACGGGCAAGCAAATAATGAGTTATTTCTGAAGAGGAAAATAAATTTTGAGAGAGCTAGTATTACTATTTGATAGTAATAACTTATCTCTCATCTATCCATCTAGTTTATTGTTCCATACTGAATTATCTATGCATGTCTATAGGTTTATAACTTATATGAAAAAGTGCAAAATCTTAATTATGGAAAGAAGACATTCTGCAATTTCTCAGGCAAGCTACTAAAAAGATGAATACCTCTCTACATATTTTCAGATGGAAAACAATGACAGATAATCCATCCCTCTTATATTTTTGAAAACAGACTTACTATTTGTGATTCAGTTGCTTCTTCTCACAAAGAGAACTAATGAACCTTCATGATTAATAACTCATCAAGTTCCACTACTTCTATAAAGGCAATACTTTTTTATTTTTCATAATCAAATTTAAACTCATAGTTAATGCAATGGGTAAAATTACAGATTAAAAATAACGTGTCTGGGTTTCTTGTCCTCTTCCTTTGAAAGTATATGAAATGCTTACTATATCTAAAAATTTTGACGCTTACGTGGCCTGTTACTTTTTGTCACCTACAAACACAGTAACATTCAAACTAAGCTTTTCCTTATCAGGATCACTCTTGATGATGCGCCACACCTGGAGCTTAGCAAAATTCTGCAAAGTCAAATCTCTGTATGGACTAAAAGAATTTTCTTAATTTATTCTTGATTCTGATGAGAACTTTCTTAAATAGCACTCAAAGTTTACTGCAAATATCACATATGGTACTATGCCTAGAGGTAAGGGGCACACAGGTGAGTAAGACAAAGCTCTTAGGAAACTTTTAATCTAGTGAGGACGTATATTATATTTATTTTATGTTGATAAAGAGGAAAGAATTCTCATCTGGTTGCTAGCATACAAAGGTGTTATAGATCTGCCCCAAACTAAAGGTATGACCTTGAGAAAGCTTCCTGATCTTGCTTTCTCAAGCTCTCCTTCATCTGTAAACTAAGGATTAGGATTAGCTTTATTCAGCAAACACCAACTGAGCATCTACCAAGTGATAACAGTGGTTGACTCTAATGAGCAATTACCATGAAGCAGGTACCAGGGTAAATATTTTATGTGAATTATCATTTAATCCTCAAAGCAATCCCATTTTCAAGAGGAGGAGATTGAAGCTCAAAGATGTTAACCTGCCTAAGGATACCAAGTAGCTAAGCCAGGATTCAAACCTAAGGTTAGCCAGACTCCAAAGCTGATGCCCTTAACAGTGCATCGTATTATTGCCACCATCTCTAGTAGTTTATTTCTTTATTGTTAAATTATTTTAAGATTTATTTATTTATTTATTCATTCATTCATTTATGAGAGACAGAAAGATTGAGGCAGAGACATAGGCAGAGTGAGAAGCAGGTTCCCTGCAGGAAGCCCGATGTGGGACTCGTTCCCTGGACCCCGGGATCATGCCACAAGCTGAAGGCAGACATTCAACCACTGAGCCACCCAAGTGTCCCGTTAAGTTTTTATCTTAAATCCAGTGTAGTTACCACATAGTGTTTCAGGTGTACAATACAGTAATTCAACAATTCTATACATTACTCAGTGTTCATCATGATAAGTGTGCAGATTCTAATTTCAATATTATTTGATGAATATTACCCTAAAATTGTAAAATGTAAATACAAAGAATTTGACTTTTATATTAATAGCAGAGGGGTGGAGGTGAAGGGTACGCAAAGAATGTCAACTGATTCCAACCATGGAAATCCATGGACACTTCCTGGAGGAGACAGCATGTGGCTGCAGTTAATGAGATTTCCTCACACAGAATTGGAGGGGTAAGGGTATTCCAGGCCGAGAGAACTAGGTGAGTGGTAACAAATCAGTAAACACTCATGGACTGCAAGAAATTAGTGGAAAGGGCATTAAGAATGGGGCCTTGAGGGCAGCCCAGGTGGCTCAGCGGTTTGGCGCCACCTGCGGCCCAGGGCCTGATCCTGGAGACCCAGGATCCATCCCACGGTGGGCTCCCTGCATGGAGCCTGCTTCGCCCTCTGCCTGTGTCTCTGCCTCTCTCTCTCTCTGTCTCTCATTAGTGGATGAATAAAAATCTAAAAAAATAAAAAATAAAAAAAAAAGAATGCGGCCTTGAAAATGCAGCTAGAGCCAGATTGTGGCAAACGTTTAGTCAGGCTAAGGACCCTAGAAACATGGGAAATAGGCAGGTACTAAAAGTTGTACATGAGAATGAAATGATTAGTACTTTTTTGTTTGGGGCTTCTTTCTTTGTATTGTTGTTTTTAATTATTTACGACCAATAAGAACAGTTAGCAAGGCTGCCAAACAAAAGATGAACATACAAAACTAGTGATACTACATACTAGCAACAAATTATTTAAAATGTCATTTTCAGAAGCATTTTTTTTATTAGCAACAATTAAAATATAACTTGGGACAAATCTCAAAAAATATGTGAAGTATCTTTTCCACAAAAATTATAAAACCTAATTAAAGAATATATGAGAAGTTGTAAGTAGAGAGATATGCCATCCTTATAGCAGAAAGACCATAAATGTGATAGGGGCCAGTTCAATGTGATAGGGGCCAGTTGGTCCTTATACTCACATGGAAAAGAAAGGGTCAATTTTGTTAAGGTAATTTTGAAGCAATCAGAGCACAGAGATGTCAAAACCCCACAGATGTCAGATTAAAGGGTACAAGTTTCCAGTTATAAAACAAGTCACAGAGACGAAAAGTACAGCATACGGAATATAGTCATTAACACTGTAATAACCATGTATGATGACTACACTTATCACGATCAGCAACAAATACTACACGGAATGTCTAATTACTATATTGTACTCCTAAAACTAATTTAACATTGTATGTCAACCATATTTCAATAAAAAAAAAAAAACCCAGATGTCAAACATTTTAAAACTGAGTGACCTGAGATTGCCCCAAGGATAGTTAAGGTTTTCTATTTCTTTTTTATGTTAAAGAAACAGTGTGGTGAAGAGGTAGGAAAGATGACACTGGTGACAAAAAAGACATGAGCTCCTCACCCACTTTAAATCACAGTGACCCTGAACCTTCAACACAGTGACTCTGACTCATAAAGTCAAAGCTATTTTCAAATGACAGGAGCCTGGCCTAAGGGTAACAGTTCTAAGTAGTTGAAATGAAGTTTCCATCAGCCAGCTGGCATGTACTAATCATCTGATATGTGCCCAAAACAAAGGAGTTAGAAGATAAAATTGTAAGCACACTGTCCTGGGTTTCAAACAGCCTGTGACAAAGTTGAGAGGCAGAAGTCACACATGAAATAAATAAAGAAACTACTTTTAAAAGCAACATACTAGTAAGTGTGGTAAAGTACAAGTATAAACAAGAAAATGCTGAGAGCTGCAAGTCAGGGTAACCAAAGGCAGTTGGGCTCTGGGCCACATTCCGAAATGGGCCTGGGCAGTGTATGGCTATAGAAGGAGTCAGAATGCTTGAAAGCTGCCACTCATTTGCCACTGGTCCACTGTCACTCAGGGATTATAGCAGGACAACAGCAAAACTATCAGTCCGCACTACCCACCGCATCTGAATTCCATCGGATTATGGCAACCTTATCAGGATGGCTAATGATCTCGTCTAAGGTTTAAGAAATTGGTAGGCTAGTCTTGCTACTTGTTCCCTTTCTTGCTGTGCATCTTATGATGCTGCAATTAACTAGGGATTTCTTCTCCCTCAGGGCTCTTTATTTGGGGCCTTAGATCATTCACAGCTGTGGTTTGTGAGGTACAGAGCACCAGCATGGAGGAAGGAACAGAGGTGAATACCTGGTGGAGGATGTGATTCCTCTCATTGAGAAGCTTATTGTTTATAGAATGGTGAGTCTTAGAAGGACCTGAAAATATACATGAGACCCTAATGTTCGCTCACAGGGGTGTTGCCCACCTTGCTCATCATTAGAACAGACGTGGACCTACCAGAGCTTTCCAAACCATTTATATCACACTGTTTCACAGCACTAACTTAATATATCCAGTAACCAAGGTTCCAACTGCAAGTACCTCAGTTGGTTGTTGGCTCATTCATATTTCAACCAAAAGCTAATATACCATAAAGTGCATATTGATAAGTCTGCAATGATTAAGGCAAACACATAAAATCTCATTACTTAAAAGAAATGAAACTCACCGTGGTGTCCATAGCAATATTCCTCATCCATGTCCAAACATCAGATAGTTCACATGCCAGTCACAGTTAAATCTAATTTGCTGTAACCCTGATAAATCGGAGGTAATCAACAAGTCCTCCACTCCAGCTCCGAAGTAACACAGAAGACATTTCTGAAATACATTAATAAAGAGAGGATGGGGAGAAGGCTTCCTGACAATAACTGACATTTGTTATGTACCAATAATCTTCCTTCGGTTCTGGTATTCTATTTATTAGAATTATAAATATGTACACAGTTTAAAAGAGATTTATCTGATGTTTGTTATTTCTTCTGTTATCCTTGCATGGTTACTAAAATTGAAATAAGAGCCACCATTTCTTGAGAGTGCTGTACTAAATCCTTAGCTTACTTAATCTCAGCTCAGGTTCATAACAACCCCATGAGAAATTATTCTACTTGCCACTTTGTAGCTAAGGAAACTGAGGCAAGAGAAGTCACATGCTGCCTGAAGTCCCACAAATAATCAAAGGCAAAGACAATACTTATACTAGTTCTGATTCCAGAGTCCAACTACCTGCTTTGCTTCTCCCTGTTGTAGAGACTTTTTATGTGATCGTTCATTAATCACATATGGACTGGTGGATAGTTCAAAAATTTCTAGAGTCTTGGGATATTCTGGTTGGTTATGGAGGACTAAAACTCTTGCTTGAAGAAATATTTCAATAGCAAAACCTATTTTCACTAGATGGCAGAGTTATTTGAAGTGGTTTACTTGGGCTGATTGACAGTTTGGAAGAGATAAGGATTAAAACCCTCCCAAATCATACTTTGGTGCTGCCAGTGTGGATCACATTACTATGTACTTAGTATCATTTTCTCCTTGGTTCCCCGAAGAAAGGATATCTGTCCTATTTTACACCTTCAAATGTAAAATTTTATAACCTACAAATACTATGGATCACAGTACTAAGCCATAATTACTTTTTCCCTATCAATTTTTTTTGCTTCAATCCACTAAAAGACATAGAAGCTACTGTTACACAATGCCTAAATAATTGTTTGATTAGATGTGAGGGGGAAAATTCACATTTACTAGCCACAAAGCATCCCATGTACAGAGCCATTTTAATTATATATCTTGGGCAGCCCGGGTGGCTCAGCGGTTTAGCACCGTCTTCAGCTCAGGGCCTGATCCTGGAGACCCGGGATCGAATTCTGCATCCGGCTCCCTGCATGGAGCCTGCTTCTCCCTCTGCTTGTGTCTCTGCCTCTCTCTCTCTCTCTCACTAATAAAATCTTTAAAATTATATATATATATATATATATATATATATATATATATATATATATATATAATTTCTCATGGTCATGCAGAATTTAGAAAGCACAGTTGTCCTAAAGTTGATATTGCACAAAATCCAAAACCTGTTGGAGACAAGGGAAATTATTTTGCGTTTAGGCAATATTTTGAAGTACGAAAAACTGATTTGGTACTATATTCCTTTCCCAAGCACTTAATCTGAATGTCAGTTTTACTCTAAACTGCATTCGTTAGTATTGTCCCCTATAGGTGTTACCTGAGAAGAGCTGTCATCAACTAGTACCACCAGCCTGGTGTGTGTACCAGGTCTCAGTGAGCTCTGAAACTGCACAAAGCTGGATGACGACACCTATACCCTAAAGATGTGAGAATTAAACACAATTCTTTTTTTAAAAGATTTTATTTATTTATTCATGAGAGACAGAGAGACACACGCACACACACACAGGCAGAGGGAGAAGCAGGCTGCACACAGGGAGCCCGTCGTGGGACTCGACCCCGGGTCCCCAGGATCACGCCCCGGGCTGCAGGCGGCGCTGAACCGCTGGGCCACCCGGGCTGCCCTAAACACAATTTTTTATCTAGACTAAGGAGCACAGCACCAGACACACAACAGGAACTAGATAAATGGTAGTTATTTTGGTGCTATGAGCATAGAGCAGTGACTGGGCAAGAGGTCGGATTCTGCAGAGGGTACAGGCTTGCAGGACTCATTTGTATTCCTTTTCTTCCTCACTGCATGATAAAGATGTGCTGTAGGATCTTTAAAGATGAAAAATGTTAACTGCCATTTATCCGTAGCACGAATATATACAATTGCAGCCCCAAAGCCTAATTAACTCAAGGTTTAAAAATAAATCCTACAGCACATCAAATGGAATGGCAAAATACGTTACCAGAGGCTAAAAAACCCCAACTCGTCCACACCGTGCAACCAGCAAAAAAAAAAAAAAAAAAAAAAAATGACGTTTAAGAGTGTGAACATCGAGCTTAAGAAAATGCTTACACGTGAAGAAGACAAACTTGCGGTGCCTACGTATTGTGTACAAAGGAAGTTACCTAACCGGGCTCGGGGTGTAGTCACAGCGCACTTAATTGTGCCACAAGAAAAAATAAATGCATTAATGCAGCACGCACTTGCTGGGCTCCCGTTACCTGACCACCACTCCCAGCTGCCCACTGGGCTTCCTGGAGCCCGGCAGCCTCCCGCACTAAAGACACCTGCTAACACTCCACATCCTCACGACGCACCCGCGGAGCAGTGCCGGCCGCCCCCGCTCACCGAGCTCGCGCGTTCACGTAATCGCAAATCGAAAACTCCAAGACGTACCTACGGCGTCCCACGAGGACACGAAAAATTAAGCAGCAACTTCTTCCGCCCACGTAAAAGATGGCGCTTGAGGCGTCACCCCCCTCCCTGCTGCCCGGTTCCTTCCCTTTCGGGGGCGGGGTCCAGAGAGAGCAGGAGGCGTGCGCTTAGGAGGTGTGTGCTTTTGTTTTCTTCACCCTTCCTCCCCTGCCCGTGCTCTCACGGTATTCGCCGAAGGTGATGGGCGACAGAGTGGGTAAAACACTGGGGCGTGAAGCGCAGCGGGGGTCGGGAGGCGCGCGGGGGGCCGGGCCTGGGGGCGGGGCCTGCCCTGGGGGCGGGGCCTGGCCGGGGGCGGGGCCGGGGCGGGGCGGCGGCCGGGCTGCGGTTGCGGTCCCTGCGCCCGCGGCGGCTGAGTCGCAGGAGGTGGCGAGTGGGTGAGTGAGGAGCCGGCGGGCGGGCGACTGCCCGGGGTCCGGGTCAGGGGCCGCGCGGGGGCGGCGGCGGCGGCTCTCCCCGGGGCGCGGCTCGTCCTCCCAGACCCAAACCCGGCGTCGGGTTTTCCAGCCGGTGGCTCGTGGAGGCGCCTCCATCCGGGCCCCGGCTCCCCGGCGGCGGCGGCGGCGGCGGGGCGGGGGGCCGGGCCTCGGGCCTCCTTCCCGCCCGCAGGCCGCGCGCCGGCCGCTCCCCGGGGACCCGGTGTGCGACCCCGAGGGACCGGTCGGGCCCTCGGCGCCGCGGGTTCGAGGGAAAGCGCCTCGGGCGCTGAGAGGCCTGGCCGTGGGGAAGGCCAAGTCCGGGCGGGGGAGGCGGTGCAGCGGGGCGGGGTGGCCTGGGGGAGGGAGAGGACGCGCAAGTGTACACAGTTTCAGTGCAAGTTTCCGAAGATTGGCGATTCCCTGTACATTCGAGGAGCCGCTCTGGACGGAGTTGTGTGCTCCCACTGTGGATCCCGGCGTGCTTGCTTCACAGCGCCGAGGTTGCACAGGCTTGCCCAGAGGAAGTGTGACCACTGTGACCTGAGCATCGCTCGGCTGATGGTATCTGCTGCAGAAAGAAGTGCACTGATTACGTGTCTGCTATGCCCACACGGGATCTGAGTCACCCCCTCCTCCACCAGGCTGCTGTATCCAGGAGACTGGCAGGGAGGTCATGCACTTGCCCGAGAGAGGTGGCCCCTGCGGAGACAAAGAGATTGCCTGGCCCTAGAGAAGCCACAGTGGTTGTGGCCAGTGGGTAAATTCCGATTCCAACCGTTCCCATCCTTCACCTGTGATGAAAAGCAGCACAACTGGCTTTACGTTCAATCTGTACTTTTAATTCGAAAAATACTGTTTGGTACCATCTTTCTCGACTTTAGAAAACTTTTAACGTCATGGGAACCTTACAGATGCGAGAAAATGGAAGATTAATCACATGGAGTCAGGATACTTGGAATATAGATGGTGTTGTGTGACAGATACCTTTGGCCAGCACCTCATCCAAACCCTACTGCTCTGGGAAAATCCTAAATCAGTTGGAAAACGCCCCATGACGACTACTCTTTATACATCCAAAACAAAAACCAGAGAAATTCTAGACCATATTGCGTGCTGATTGTGCACAGAGCAGCACTGACCTGCTCCAGGAAAGTTACATTAGGTGCTAAAGATATTTCCCCCCCCTCTTTATAAAGTTGATAAAATAGTCTCTATTTGGCTCTGTTAGCAGTCCAAAATTTGCTTTCGGAGAAAAAAGTGAAAACAAAAAACAATGAGGACTCCTGTCTTGCAAGCCTGCCCTTGGGCTCTATGTTAATTAAGTAGTTCTAAGGAGAACAGCCTATTATGTGAGAAACTTGGATCTGTGAGAGATACAGCCAGACCTTGATGTAAACTTCATCTCCGAATCTCGCCTGATGAAAATTTAGAAAGTGTTGCAAACAGTCCAGTGTTGATAGTTCACTGTCATTAAACTTGGCCTGGGCATCATCTGTTTTTGGAAAGCGGGCTGGCTTAGGACCCTGCTGCTTTTAGGGCTTGGAGAAAACAAAGCATGGTTACAAGTGTGAGCCTTATGATGGTACAATTCTGAGTTACATACCACAGCAGTGGACCAATCAACTTTCTAAATACCACTGGGAGAAGAGATGGCTGATTTTTAGCAAAGGTTTAAGAAAAAGCAAAGCTTCCAACCTACTACTCTGCTAACAGTTTTAACAGATGGTAATTAATACAATCTTATGTCTGCATATGTTGGATTATTTTCAGAAAGTTTATCGGTACATCCTCATGAGCCCTATTCTTTGTTTACAGGAGTGGAAAGCCACCGTGTCACCCAATTTGGATCCTGGCTTCCCTCAAAAGACTCTTATGGCTAATGTTTGATAATCTTCTGGAGTAGCCAACTACATGTAGATGTATAGATAAAAGACTGTTGGTTTTCACCCAATTTTTTTTCAGCCACATTTACGTATATGGATTTTCCTCACCAAAGATGATGACTTTACGTGTTAGTAAAACTATTTTTACAGCTCTCCTAATGATACTTATCTGTAGCATTTCATTTCTCAAAATTATTAATTTTGGCAGGATTTTAAGCTAAACAATTCAACATGATTCTTGTCCTTTGTTTTCCTTTCTAATGAGAATAGCGATGAGGCTATATGTAATTAATTGTCTGTAGTAGTTTAGTTTTCACAATCAGGTAAAAATTTTCCTGTAATACAACCAGATTTTGCTCTGGGGCTCTGTTCGGCTTTAGGAAATGCTTTTATTTTCAGTGTAATGATGAAATGTTTGAGTTCAAATATTGTTGTTATGGTTATTCACCTTTTTATCCAAAAAGGAGGAACAAAAGGAAAATGTTACAATATAATTTTGTGGCTATGTGTTAACTCATCTCCTTGGCCCCCAATTTGCTGTTATTTATTTAATGATGACAAGAGCATCATTACAGTTTGAATTCAAATTACATTCCTGTATTCTATCACTGTAAACTGTTTAAATTGTATCTGAAACAGTGGATATTTTAAGTTAGCTAGACAGTTTATGTCCAGTGTAGTATTTTAAGACTTAAGTTGATAGAACACATTAAAAAGTAAATATTCCCTAAATGAACTACTAAACTAAAAAATACATATGTAAACTGCCTTTATGTTAAGTCATTTCCACACATGCATACTCTAAAGTATTTTGCCAAGTTCTGTATACCTATTCTTGACATTCATGATAAAAGTGCTCATCTAATACTCTAAAAATAGAAGCCACTACTTTTCAGCAGCTTTTGAACTCTCTTGACAAGAGAGTACATTTAAGTAAATGAATTGTAGTTATAGATAAAATGTTACCTCCCAAAGCAATCCTTATGATGAATAGATTCCACAATTTTAGACTTGCTTCAATGTAATTGTTATGGTTCTTTTCACTCTAGGTCTTCCAATACACATATTCATTTTTTTTAAAGATTTTATTTTTAAGTAATCTACACCCAACGTGGGGCTCAAACCCACAAGATGAAGAGTCACATGCTCCACTGACTGAGCCAGCCAGCTCTCAATTTTAATATTAGGCAAGAATTATTCATTTTACACTGATATCACAGAGTATTATACCTTTAGGGTGTTACATTTCAGTGGGTTAAGATATGTAAGAGACTTTGATTCTTACCTGACTCTGTGACTTTGGGCTTTTCTCTGGGTCTGTTTTCTCAGTACATTGAAAGGCTTGACCAGTATCCATCCAGTCACTTTATTCTTTAAATGTTGTAAATAAACGAAGCTTTTTAGTTGAGCCATTCAGTATAGTATACAGACTCTCTGTAAGGAACTCAGTGTACTGCTACACGGCTTCCGTAAATTTAAGTAGCATATTAAATATATTTATAGTTATCTTGATGTTTCAGTATTATTTTAAACACCGGTATTGGGCTTTAATACCCTGATACCCAGAGAGCTTGTTGAGAATTACAGAACTGTTTGCTCATTTTTTGTTATGGTTCCAGCTGATTGTTTTTGCAGTCTTTTGTCTCTTTCTTTCTCTTTCTCTTTTTCTTTTATCTCCCACCCCATTTTTTTTTTTAAGATTTTATTTATTTTTTCATGAGAGAGAGACAGAGACATAGGTAGAGAGAGAAGCAGACTCTCTGCAGGGAGCCCGATACAGGACTGGATCCCATGACCTGAGCCACAGGCAGATGCTCGACCACTGAGCCACCCGAGTGCCCAACTTATTCCCCCCTTTTAACAGCTTTAAAGTGTTTCTACTAACAGGTGTCTTTACTAGTTTCCTAGGACTGCCATAACAAAGTACCACAAATTGGGTGAACAAAACAACAAAAATTTATTCTTTCATATTTTTGGAAGCTAGAAGTCCAAAATTAGATGTCTGTAGGGACATGCTCCTCTGAGGGCTATATAGGAAGAATCTTCCTTGCCTCTCAACTCATAGTAGTTTCCAGCAATCTTTGGCTTTCCTTGGTTTGGAGTCATATCACTCCAGTTCCTACCTCTATGTTTACATAGCCCTGTTTCTCTTTGTACATGTGTCTCTAAATCTTTCTCATAAAGACACCAATCATTGGATTAGGATCCACCCTAATCCAGCATGACCCCATCTTAATTTGATTACACCTACTTTCAAATAAGGTCACATTCACAAATACAGGAGGTTAGGACTTGAACCTGTATTTGGGGAGGTGAAAGACACAGTTCAACCCACAATGACTGTCTGAGCCCTCCCTTTCCCATTTTGCTCCTCTTTTGTTGTGGTTTAGGAGCCAAATATCCAATCATTAGAATTGCACATAGACTGAATTCCTGGGAACAGTGAGGGTCTATTGTATGAGCTTTAGCATATGATATTTTATATTAATGTTCAAAGACCCCTTTTTTGGAAGATTATTATTTTGGATTTTTAAGTGTATTCCCTGAATATAGGTGACAAGTTACCATGTACTCTAAGGTTCTCATCATTAGCAAGCATTTAATGTACACCTGCCATGCTAGTCGAATGTCTGTCCTAGGGGATGTGCTTCCAAATCTTTTTTTTTGCCTGAAGAAGAGAAAACCACACAGTTCTAAAGTCATTTGAATTTCTGGTGTATTGCTTGAAAATTGCTGAACCTAATCATTGGTTTTGTATGTTATTGTTTAGATATCCTGGGACCATTTGGATAGTGTGGTAGTTGGGATGCAGTGATGTCGAATCTCTGTCCACCACCATCTCCAGCTGTTGCCAAGACAGAGATTGCTCTAAGTGGTGAATCACCTTTATTAGCAGCTACCTTTGCTTACTGGGACAATATTCTTGGTCCAAGAGTAAGACACATTTGGGCTCCAAAGACAGAACAGCTACTTCTCAGCGATGGAGAAATAACTTTTCTTGCCAACCACACCTTAAATGGAGAAATCCTCCGAAATGCAGAGAGTGGGGCTATTGATGTGAAGTTTTTTGTCTTGTCTGAAAAAGGAGTAATTATTGTTTCATTAATCTTTGATGGAAACTGGAATGGAGATAGGAGCACGTATGGTTTATCAATTATACTTCCACAGTCAGAACTTAGCTTCTACCTTCCTCTTCACAGAGTGTGTGTTGATAGATTAACACATATTATCAGGAAAGGAAGGATATGGATGCACAAGGTGAGTGGTTTTGGTACTTATTAATCATGCTAACCTAACCATTAAAAGATTATCTTCTGTTATATCTAATTTTTAGAAATTATATAGAAGTAATTTCAAACAGTAGCTATTATTTGCATCTGCCCTGTTAGATAGTTCTAGTAGTCTAATGTCAGTGATCTTCATCAGAACCCCTAAAGGTAGGAAATGGTAGCTCTATGTTACAAGTAAAAGCTAAAGGTTAAGAGAAATTAAAAATATTGTAATAAGCTTTTAAAGTCTAGGTTTGTCTTGGGAACCTTTATAAAACTTTCTCTCTTTTTGCATTGCATGACCCTGTTTTTCACTTAATACTGTGTGTAGGTACAAGCAGTTCAAAACAAATGTTTCATAAGCAGTTGGCCATGTAGCCTTTGGTCTCCTTAACTCCTTTGCCAAGTTCTGAAATTTGTAAAATGAGGAGGTTGGACCAAATGGGTTCCAGGAGGTGTTCCTTTTAGTTTTACAGATTGAGCCAGAGGAAATTGCTGTCATCCTCTAACTCCTATAGTTTAATATTTAGTGGTTTTTATATTTTCAGATACTTTTGACAGACCTGAAGAACAAATTTAACTCTCCTTTCTGCTTTGCAGTTTTGATACTAGTATGGAAGTCTGTTAAAGTGTTATTAATTTTATAAGTTTTTACCAGATAGTAAAGAGAAATGGTATCTTTGAAAAGAGTGTTTTATTATGTTTACATATTATGTTTTATTTTAAATGTTTATGAAAATCACTTACAGTCAGGAAGCCCCAGATATATATAACTTAATCTTACTTAATTTGAAAAGTACAAACCATTAGTTTCCTTTGTGAAACTATGCAGATGTTACATTGACTGTTCTCTGATAAATTACCTTTTTTTAACTACAGAGAAAAGGATGTTTTTATCTTATTTTGTATTGTTTGTATGTAAGAGAATGGATTTGTTGGGTTAATTTCCTATACTCTCCCTTTTTTTTCTGCCCTAACGTGGAAAGTATTTTTCCCATGAACTGAATTACACAATATGTCAGCCAATTAACTATACCATGAAAAATAAACAAATATCAATTTTCTTTTAATTTTAATGAATTTTCTCTTGCTCAGGAAAGGCAAGAAAATGTGCAGAAAATAGTCTTAGAAGGCACAGAAAGAATGGAAGATCAGGTAAGATACAGAATGCATACTATCAAACACCACCAAGCTCAGGGCATGCAGCTGTATAAGGCTGTGGGCTATTTTTCTTAAGTCCTTGAAGCCATACTGTTTTGAAAGGGTGGGTATGAAAATGAACAGAGTCTTTATGGAAATATATGGAATAAACTGGATGAAAATTTCCATATTAGACCTGAAGAGTTAAATAAGTGAAGAATAATAGCAATTTTGGTACCTTTTTTTTTCTGTTTGCACAGAATAAGTTTTGAATAACTTGTTTATAGTAAAAATTTTAAGTTTTATATGAGATTGTCTTTAAGGTATTACTTCTCAAATATTTCCCCAGAAGTAGTTATAACATAGGGAAGTGAGTATAGTCCTAGGGATATCTGGGGATACAGGCACAGTTGTAAGCATAATATTTATTTGAAGTCTCATGTTGTATTTTTAAAACTCATGCAATTTATATCCTATTTTGTATCTATTTAGTGTTAGAATTTGCCAGTGATATCCCTCACCTTCTGGTAATATGAAGTATCTAGGGAAATATGCCATGGTTATCCTACTGCTTTGAATATTCTTAGGGTAGAGTCACCAGCATTTGAGATGCATAATTGCAAGGATATGGCTTCCCTTACGGAAGTTAAATGCAAACCATTTCAGTGCAGGGCAGAGATGTTCTGAAGAGGAGAAGGGATTTTTTGCCTTTCCTCTCATTGCCTCTGGCCACTCTCAGTGTTCCTTCTGTTGAGTTCTAGTCTAAGGATGACTGAGTTGTTCTTACTCTGGTTCTCCTTTAGCATGCCTGAGACAAAATAATTTTTTGGGCGCCTGAGTGGCTCAGTTGGTTAAGTGTCTGCCTTGGGCTCAGGTCATGATCTCAGGGTCCTGAGATCACCCACCATTGGCTACTTCTCCCTCTGCCTGCCCCCACCCCCCACTACCCCCACTTGTGCTCTCTGTCAGATAAATTTTAAAAATAAATTTAAATTAAAAATTAAAAAAATTTTTAAATCTGTAAATAATAACTGTTCTAAAAATTTGTGAATACATAGGGACTTGAACCAGGAAAATACAAAACTCTATAAAGTAACTTCCTTTACAAATTGTTATTATACCTGTATTTTTGTAAATAACTTTCCAGGCAAGAGGAGGCAATCCTGGGAAAAGGTCTAACACTTAAAAGAAAATGTTTCCCTTTACCTAGCAAAGCCTGGTTTTTACTTGTTGGTCAATGAGCAGAGTGCCAAGCATTGGGGGGACTTTAACCAACCTCTAGATGTACTTGCTAGTTATGGAGTAGTTAGTAGAGTTACCTCAAGATAAAGAAATTTAAGACCCAATAACATTCTGCATTTCCTGGGAATTTTTTTCAAACCAGAAACCTGTGCTTAAAATGTTTACCGCTATTCACTTTTAAGTTTTATTTCTGTTTTAAGGGCTCTTCTTGAAAATGTTAACCTCTTCTGTATATTTAGACCAACTGGAGGTTTTTAAAGGGGAAACATTCTCTTGCTAAGAAGTTCAAGTTACAGAAGTCACAAGAGGAAAAGAAACTTGAGGGATTTTCTTTTGAGTTTCTTCTGTTCAGTCTTGTAGGATTTTTTGTTGTCGTTAAGCTTTGAGGAGATAATGATAAATTGTGATAAATATCTGAGATACAGTTTATGGCACTATATATATGCCTACATCTAAGGGAAGTTATTTTTCTGCAGTTATCCTTTCTGCATAGAAGCTGCCTGATAATTGAATCTTTACAAATCTCACATCATGTGCTTAAAATGACTTTATTTTGAACAAATAAACACTATTTGGGGATTTCACATTAGTCTGGAATTAATCACTGACTTCATTCAGTGCGAGTTTTGGATGCTTATAGCTATCATCTGATAAAATCACTTTACAAGGAAATCACTTTATAGCTAGTCATTATTCTTGTTGAATTGCAAGTGTTGATGAAACTGTAAACAAGCATTTTAAAACAGTGAGTGGTTATGTTTGGAGGTTACTACAGGATGAATTTTTTTAAATAATAAAACCTTCTATATGATACAAGGAGGCTTATGACTTAGCATAAGATTTCCATAGACAGCATCACATTTAAATTCCCAAGTTTCAAAAAAACTGGATATGATCACTCAGAAAATGACTCTGAGATTTAAAGACATGTGAAAAATTTGAATAAAATAGTTTATGAGAGATGAGTGAGGAAAAAAGCTTGTTAGAATGTTTTTAATATGTAATTTTTAAAACATGTTTAGCTAAAAATTAACATACATATGTGACAATTTTATCTCTAAAAGTTTACATACTCAAGATGGTTCAAAAATTGGGGGACAGGGTGATGGTCCTACTGCTTTGAATATTCTTAGGGTATAGGCATGGTCATCCATCTTTGAGATACTCTACGTTTGTGATGTACTATACTCAGTTTTCAGTTTCATTCTAGAAACTACAAATTTCAAAATTACGTTTTTGATGTCTGTTTTATTGACTTCTTAAAACATATGTGGTATTTTGATTTTCATTTGGGTACTAAACCTTACTGTGAATCTACAAGGTGGGTTTTGAGTCAAACTTGACTACTAAGTTGTTTGCTGACTATTTCTCAAGTCTTATGGCTGATTTTCCTCATTTTAAATATAAAATGCATCAATGGCCTTTAATTAACAAGTTTTTCATATCTCAAATAAATATCAAAGGAAATCCTTTCTAAATTTGGCATGGTAATTTAATTATTGCATGTAACAGTAGATGATAAGCCAATGATTCCACTCTGACTAAAGAAAATCATTCCTGGAAGAATGAAAATGAGTTTTAAATAATATGTACATCCTTTAGAAACATTCTGGAGGAGTAGACATGTTTGGGGCTGTGTTTTAACAAGTTATTGAGTATTTCTTTCAAAGGATGGCATTCCTTGCTTTCAGTTCTTAGTTTTTTATTGCCCCGTTTATCCTATACAGGATTTCCCTGCTAACCAAAAGTAGAGTATTCCTCTAAAATCTTTCATACACTGAAATGGCCATGAAGTATAGAAGCAATTATAATTAATTTGTATGGAAAAGTTTTTGAGTGTTCCCAGACCCAAAAAATAACCTCTCTTAAGCATCTCTGTCTGATATCTGAAAACACAGTCTACTAAGGGGTGCACAAAATAAATCAAGATAAAGCACAGATGCTCATAGACACAGTCCAAAGCTAAGGTGGCTTGATGCTAAGATGCTGAGTGGAGTTCCGGGGGGCTCAAGGGGCAGGAGCTTGGCTGGGCTAGTCTGGTGCTCAGAGTATGTGCCACCTCCTACAATGGCTCATTCAAAACAAATGCTCAATGCTGTTTTAGCATTTCACCTTTTTTTTTTTTTTTTGTAAAAGCAGAAATTCTCTTCAGATTTCTTTTGCTTGCTGGAAACAGATACTAATCAATGTAGGTCTTTCATAAAGCAAAATGGTGTAACTTGAACTTTCAAAAAGAGCAGGGCGTTACCTTCATTGTCAGATTTTCTTCACTTCATTTTGCTTTTTTGTACAGGGTCAGAGTATTATTCCAATGCTTACTGGTGAAGTAATTCCTGTAATGGAACTCCTTTCATCTATGAAATCACACAGCGTTCCTGAAGAAATAGATGTAAGTTATTACTTGTATTATTAAATAGGAATTCCCTTGAATTATGTGACTATTATGTATATTAGTAGCATTCTAATTTTAGTAGTATTCATTTTTTTGTCGTGCATACTATTCTCTATTTCATACTAATGAAGTATTAGCCACTTGAGCAAACACAGAAAATCCTGAGTTTTAGAACCAAACAAAGGCTTTTTTTTAATTCGGTCAATGATAGTTGTGACAGAACTACATTTTATTTAGTTTATTTCACCACTTTTGTATTTCTTAGGAGAATTCTACACCTTATAAAAACAATCAGTATTTAATGCAGTACTTTTTGTAACAAAGCAGTATACCAATCAGCGGTGGTTAACACAAGTTTACTTACATTCACTAATCTAGTTTGCTTAATCATTGTTGGCATTTTGAATCACACCCTCTCCATGTGTAGAGAAATCTTCAGGAAACTATTGTTTCTTTCTGACTTTGTCATTAAGATTTGTCTTCTGACTGACAGCCCAGAAGAGGAAGTTGTTCTTGTAAAAATCATTGCTTAACCTGCCTGACCAGTTTTCACATTTGTTCTGAAATTTTATGGAAGTGCTAGAGACTGTTTTATTGGGATTCTTGATGCTTAGAAATTAAGGCAATGTGTCATATTGAACCTAAAATTCAGAAAACTTGTGTATTTAAGAGTGTTATTTCAATGCTTATATTATAGCCAGGATAATTTTTTTTTTGTGATGCATTTTAGATAGCAGATACAGTTCTCAATGATGATGATATTGGTGACAGCTGTCATGAAGGCTTTCTTCTCAAGTAAGAATTTCATTTCTTTTTGTAAGGGATGGATAAACCAGATAGAAATCTTATGCTCACTATGACACAATTTGGAAGGACAAAAATTAATGAGACTAGCTATCCAAATTATTCTAGGAACAATGTTA
Organism: Vulpes vulpes; assembly: GCF_048418805.1. Lineage (NCBI taxonomy): Eukaryota > Metazoa > Chordata > Mammalia > Carnivora > Canidae > Vulpes > Vulpes vulpes. The sequence goes on from NC_132791.1 coordinate 28,868,737, forward strand.
AGTATTTAAACTATTACTTAGCTTTGTGTTATTTTTTCATTTATTACATGTCTCTGATCCATTTGATGTTACTCTTTTTAATAAGTAAAGAAGCTGGGTTTCCATAGTGCCCAGACAAGAAATCTTGGTCTCTTGTTTGGTTCTGGTTTCTTATTTTACTTCTCATCAAAGTTGAAACTAAGAACTGAAAGGGGTTCTTAAACCCATTTCCAGTGTTGGGGCCTTCACGCCAACAATCCTCTAGATACCAAGTGGGTGTCCTACAATTTAATTCAGTTCTGACACACTCTGCCTAGAGAGTGTCAGATTCCATAGGTTAAGGGTTTAGTCCCACAAGACTGCATCCGTCCCTGCCCCCAGACACCAGTCTGACTGACTTGTAACAGATTGGAGGTTCCACCCACCCACTCCTTGGACGTCAGACACCAGTAACAAGTCCAGGTTGTTACCTGGACTTCTTACCAATTGGCTATAAATTAGGTTCCTATGACCCCCTCCTTGGATTCCATTAATATGCTAGAGCAACTCACGGAACTCCAAACATTTTATTTACGTGATTACCAGTTAATATAAAGGATAGGCTCTAAGATACTGATGAACATCTAGATGGAATAGATGCATAAGACAAAGTCGGGGGGAAAGGTGAAGAGCTTCCATACTGTCTCGAAGGATACTACTTTCCCCAGATCTCCAGGTGTTCACTAACCTGGAAGCTCTCCAAATCCTTTCCTTTTGGGTTTTCATGGAGGCTTCATTCCATAGACATGATTGATTGATTGATTGATTGATTGATTAAATCATTGGCCACTGGTGATAGCCTCCAGCCCCTCACCCCTCCCCAGAGGTCAGGGGGGAGGAACTGAAAGTTCTTACCCTTACCATGTGGTTGGCTTCATTGGCAGTCAGCCCCTATCCTTAGATGCTTTCCAGAAGTCACCTCATTAACCTAACCTAAAAAGCATCTCATTTCCTACACTTAGAAAATTCCAAGGGTTTTGGAAACTGTTAGCCAAGAACTATGGATGAAGACCAAATATATATTTCTTAAAATCACAATATCACAGAACCTTTACAAATTAACTTACATTGTGGAGGGACTTAAGTCATTTAGGCCTAGAAAAGAAAATAATTTGTATTTTTACTGATCCTTTCCATCTTACAGCAAATTTTAGTATTTAAGAGTGTGGGCTCTAAAACCAGACTTACTGGGTTATTGCTATTTGAACCTGAGCAAGATACCTAAAGTCCCTGTGCCCCTATTTCCTCATCTGTAAAATAGGAATAAAAATAGTACCTACTTCATATGATTTGTTATAAGAATTGAGTAAGAGAAGTCATATTAAGCACCTAAAACAGTGCCTGGTACATATAGCACATAATAGCTGACATTTTCTATTTCTATTTCTTCGAAGGAAAATGTAAATAACAGTAAAAACAACCGATATTTATCAGGTGCCTGCAAGTTAGTCCCTATACTAAGTGCTCTCTCTGCATGTATCATCTCATTTTCTACCTTAGTGTTTCTTTACAATTGCAGATTATCATGAAATTTCTTTTTTTTTTTTTTTCAATGAGAAGTGAAAGGATAAGGTATTTGCTTTTTATGTCCAGTCTTTTCCTCAGAGAATATTAGAGGTGGGGGTGTTTTTAACTGAGAAGCCTTACATAGCTTGACTCAGAAGCACTTTAGTGCTGATTCTGCTCACTGTCAGCCATTCATCATTACTTTGAATCCCATTTGACTTTCAATAAATCACTTAACCTCTCCACACCTCAGTTTCTTTCATTATAAAATAGTAATATTTTACTAACTGGGTTTTAAGTTCAAATGGGAGAATCTCTGTGAAAGGCCTGAGGCGAATGTAAAGTACTAGGAGAGATAAGAGATGGCAAGGCATTGTTCTTATAGCTTTGGCACTCATCATGTAAAATTAGTCTAAGTTGTTTGAAGTTCACTTACCCTTTTTTTGTTTTAGTCTGTGACATTATTTTACAGGCAATGTTTTTCATCTTTTTTGTTCACCTTGCAGTGCCATCAGCTCACACTTGCAAACTTGTGGCTGTTCTGTCGTAGTAGGCAGCAGTGCAGAGAAAGTAAATAAGGTAATTTATTCTAATCCAGTCTAATCTGACTTCTTAACACTCTAATATATCATGGGCTGTAATTTAAAAGTTAGGTTGCAGTCAAGATGATCTAATAGTATAAGGAGGTAATATAATCTGGCCAAATTACTATGACACCCTGGAACAAAAATAAGTTGAAGTAGACTGCTTAAATAGGAAATCATTTATCCATTTCATTTTGATAACTCATAAGTATTACACAGTTACCAATATTGTATAAATGCTTTTGAGAATTTCATAAAATAATTAGATATTTTTCAAAAATACTTATCTTCTATTCTCTGACATCACTTTTAGTAAACATGAAGATAATAACCATGTACTTTTGATACTGATTCCAAAGAAATGTTATCTGATTATTCATCTTGATTTCTTATATTGCTTTCCCTCCTGAATCTTTTTTAGGGACCTCTTGCTTTTGAGTGGTCTGTGGATGTTATGTTTTATTTAGTAACATTTGTGACCACTTCCTTCAGTGCTACATGAGTTAACAAAGAATTAGCAAAGTTCTCTTTCCAAGCATCAGGCAAAAAACTAAAGGATTTTGCACTTTTTGTTACCGTTATGTAGAAGGAGATGTTTCACATATCTATCCATTTAAGCAAACCTGATTTTTCTTTTTATGTTTTACACAGAAAATATGTTAGGAATGATTATTTCCTAACAAATATATTTGTAGTTTTTTTTTGTCTAATAAGTTACCCTGTATGCTTGCATGACCCTTAATTTACCAAAATTATATTTTTTGTGTACATCCATTTATGAGAGGTTAGTATACTTCTTACTATATTGGTTTAGCAATTTATTATTACATTTGTTATCCCAAGAAGGTAGGTTTCCATCTCTGTCACCCAGAGCCTTCAGATTTCACAGAAGGACTGCCCAGTAGCTTTTTGGAAGGAGAAGGCTCTGTGGTCAGGGCTCTGTGTTTTTAAAACACTTTTTTCATCCCACATCCGCTTCTGGCAAAATCAGTTCTCTTTTATTTTTTTAATATGAAAAAGGTTGCCATTACTCTGTATTGAAAGCCACTACTTTAATGTAAAAACTCTCTGAATATTGTCTGAATTCCAACATCCTTACATGGCTTTTTACTTTTCCTAACAGAGCTATAGACCAAATCCTGTTAGAATCATAGATTTCAAAAAAAAAAAAGAATCATAGATTTCTAAGCCCCAGTCAGTGGCTTGCTTATTTAAAATCAAATTTGATAGAATTAATTCTCATTCTATTGAAGGATTTGGACACTCCTAGCATTCATTATAATGGGATTTCACATGTAGAACTATTCAACAGAAACCATAATTCTGCCTAATATAACTACATTTAGTTTTCTTGTCCAGAACTGTTTTTACTTATTTGAAAAATAGTTGCTGCTGGGTGGGGATACAATCAATAATTATATTAAGTCATTAGTTCTTGCTGAAATACGAGTTCTGTGGTCAAATATGTTGGATAAAGTATGCATTTTGTATCAGTCACCTGGAAGGTTACAATATGTATTCGAATGCTAAAGGTGTTGAGGTATCATACAGTACATTTCTCAAACTTACTTGATCACAGAATTCCTATTTTAAGCAACAACTGTTATGTCCCATGGACCCCTGGCAGGTGACTAAGGAATACTTTTTTTCAGGATGTACTTTATTCACAATAATGGTTGAAGTTTCTATTCAGATTTCTTTGATAAGCAAACCAGTGACCTTTTAATTTCCTATTTTAATGCTAAAATATTTTCTTTTACAGATAGTGAGAACATTATGCCTTTTTCTGACTCCAGCAGAGAGAAAATGTTCCAGATTATGTGAAGCCGAATCATCATTTAAATATGAGTCAGGGCTGTTTGTACAAGGCCTACTAAAGGTATAGTTTCCATTTGTCACAAGTGAAAGCAACTTTTAAAAATCATTTTTGGCACTCTTTATAAATACATTTTGAATATTAGCATGTAGTGCATCTCATGTTTATATGCCAAGGAGCTGACCTATACACAGGTCTGAACATGGAGAATATGTCTTACAGATTTATAGTTAGTATGAGTGAAACGTCACAGAATATCTTTCTGTGTTTTTCTCTTTGGTTTCCTATAGCTTCCTTGGCCTCAGGATTATTTGTTTTTTAATATGTGCTTGAGTCAAGTTTGCACATCTAAAACGGGTACTTTTTTTTCTTTTACTGAAAAGGATTTGAATTTTTGTTAGCATTTTTTGTTTATGTAATGTACTCATTATTAAAAAAAAAATTAAACTGCTTCCTGTCTTCAGAAAGTATATATAGAATTTGAACGATTCATATATATATTCACATATATGTATTCTTATTTTTATTTTATCTTTTTATATATGTATTTTTAAATTACATTTTTCTTTACTTGGGCCTGTTCTCTTTTTTCTTTTTTTTTCTTTTTTTTTTTTTTTAATTCCAATGTAGTTAACATGCAACATTATTATATTAGTTTCAAGTATACAATGTAGTGCTCCAGCAGTTCTGTACATTACTCAAGGCTCATCATAATTAATATGCTCTTTAATCCTCATCCCCACAAATAACCATCAATTTGTTCTCTGTAGTTAAGAGGCTGTTTTTAGGTTTGTCTGGATTATTTTGGTTTGCATTTATTTTGTTTCTTAAATTTCACATATGGGTGAAATATGATATTTGTCTTTCTCTGACTAATTGAGTCCACTTTTCAAGGAGTAAAGCAGATAAATATAAGTTAGCAATTATTTTCAATAATTACGGGAAGACAGTTATTTTACTGAATGTGTTGCTGATATTTCAATTATAGTCCAAGGTGTGAGAAAGTATATTTCCTAATGGTTATGTGATTCATAGTGAATACTTTCTTGGGGATTTATATAATAAAATGAAAGAAAACATACTAAAAATTGTTGTAAATAAAAATTATGTTCAGCTGGGCAACCCCAGTGGCTCAGTGGTTTAGCGCTGCCTTCAGCCCAGGGCCTGATCCTGGAGATCCAGGATCAAGTCCCACATCGGGCTCCCTGCATGGAGCCTGCTTCTCCTTCTGCCTGTGTCTCTGCCTCTCTCTCTTTCTCTGTGTCTTTCATGAAGAAATAAATAAAATATTTTAAAAAAAAATTATGTTCAGCTTTTGCATTTTCAATAGTGTGCATGCTCTGAGCTCAGAATGATATTTAAATACAGAAACTACTTAAGGGAAACACATATCTATTTTGAATTGCACAAATCTGAAAATTAGAATTTCTTTTTTATCAAAGACATAATAAAGTGCTTAGTACTTTTATTTCCTCAGCACCCTCTCATTTAATTAATTATGTAATTTTATCCCTGAAAGGGACCTATACCAGATGCACAGAGGAAAGCTTGAAACTATAATTTAATGAAAAAAATCTGTTAACAGTTTTCTGTACACATATAAATTGTTAAGCCTTTCAGAAAATACTTTGACGTTGCATATAAGGAGCCTTAAAAATGTTCAAAGGCTTAACCTACTCTTTCTACTTCTAGAAATCCATCCTAGGGAAACAATTATATAAGGAAAGAGATTACTTATAAAGGTGTTTATGACAGCATTGTAAGAGTAAAAAATTGGAAATATCCTCGATATTATATTCGTAACCTATACTACAATGCTTCGTACACAGTAGATACTTCTTACATGGTATTTAACTACCCAATTGACAATACCTGGAAAGAAGTACATTGTTTACTTATAAAAATACATATTCAGTGAGATTTAAAAGAACATGTGAATAATCAATAAGAAAATAAAAAGTTCCCCATAATCTCATAATCCAATGAATAACCTGTTAATATTTGGCATATATCTTTCTTGTCTTTTTATTCTTCTGTGTGTATATTTTATATAGTTCCCTGTCCCCTCTGCGTATATTTTAACCTCCATTTTCCACAATATCTTATGAACATCTTTCTATATCAACACATAAACTTCAAATTAATTTTTAGTAGGTAAATAAAAAAACATCTTTATTTCATCACTTCTCTTTTTGGATACTTCACTTATTTTCTAGCATTTTACTATTAAAACCAATGCAGTAGTGCACTCATCACTAAAACTTTGCACACGATAATGACTAATTTCTTAGGATAAACTTATAGAGATGGATTTGTGAAAGCCAGTTTTTCTAATTAAAAAATAATCCTTCATATCTTTTGGCATATAAGACAACAAATTTTCTTTTCATTTTGACAGGATTCAACTGGAAGCTTTGTGCTCCCCTTCCGGCAAGTCATGTATGCTCCCTACCCCACCACACACATAGATGTGGACGTCAATACTGTCAAGCAGATGCCACCATGTCACGAACATATTTATAATCAGCGTAGATACATGAGATCCGAGCTCACAGCATTCTGGAGAGCCACTTCAGAAGAAGACATGGCTCAGGATACTATCATCTGCACAGACGAAAGCTTCACTCCAGATTTGTATGTAATGATATTGTTGTTAAACAGTATTATGAAGTTGTATCTTTTATGAGTAAAAACGAAACAAGTCTGTGAAAGGAAGGAAATATTACTAAGAGAATTGTGCTTGAAGAAACAATTTGGCTAATCATGCCCTTTTTTTCCTTCAATGTCTACTTTTCTTAATATAACTATGTTTTGCATAGATGGGTTAGATTAGTCACTTAAAGTAAATATTTAAGTATTTATTTAACAAATGTACATTGAGGTCCTAGGCACAGTAATTGGTGCTAAGGTTGGGCTCTCTATAAAGAGACCCAACCCTTATATTGCTTACAATGTAGTGTATAAGAGTCATTAAAAGACTTCTTAGCTAAACCAAAGAAGTAATTCTAAGTCTTTTTTTCTTAATATATGATAAATTGTTGAAAGTAGACCCAATTAGAGGGGGAAAAATGATAAATCTGAATTTTAAAACCCTAAGAAAACTTAAGTTCTAAATCAGGAGAAGAAATGCCATATACTATTATGGTTCTCTTTAATCAATTTAAAGTGCCTGGCACATATAATGTGCTCAATAAATGTTAACTGTGATAATCCGTGTTTGAGTGTATAAAGCAGCAGTAAAATTGGAGCAAGCAACCCTGCCCTGTATTTCTAAGAAACATTTTGAGCTGAGATAGCAGACATGTGGAGCACTAAGAGTCACACAGAAAATGTTGAATAAAAAAAGAACAGCATGTCCAAGGTATCCCTAGCTGCATGTATCTCTTAGTACAGAAAGATGGCATCACTGGGACCCATCTTTTTCCAGCTATCCACTGTTTTTGTGGATTCCTTAGAAAGTTTAAAGGGAATTGGCTTAGAAAATGAATTGGTCAAAATCAGAATTCCAAGTGACCAAGTTTTCAAGTATTGGTAATTGTGGTACATGTAGGAATTCTCAAAATTAATCTGTGCTTTCAAGCATTTTCCTCTTTCCTGAAGTGTTTAGTATTTTCTTTCTATTTTTGGTTACTTCAGAGCTCTTTTTTGGGAAATTTAGTGAACTTTAGAATGAATATACCGCCTAGTAATTTTATTCTTATTTTTTGAGAGGAGGTATGTGTATTCTTTTAACATTTCTTGCTCATTTTAGCTAGTTATGTTTAATTGCTTCATTGGTTTGACAGACTTTGATCAGCTGTAACAAGTCTTATCTTACTGGTGTTAAAAAAAATAACATCATGAGTTTTTAAAATTTGTTCACAACTCTTAAGTAAATTTTCTGAACATGAAATTGTCCAAAAGAAATATTTTCTACCATTAGAGTGTGTATTAACTTTTATATATTACAGATATATTTTACTTTTTAGTTTTCTTTAAGCAATATTATTTATTTTTAAGATACTTTTAACTTTTAAAAATAATTTCACTCACTGCCACTTTGTGGAAAATGAGTCACTGGAAATAATACTTATTTTTAACACTGCTTCATCTGATTCACCTATGATTGAGATACTCAGTGAAACATATATTTTTCACAACACTAGATTTAATAGTCTTATTCTCTCTCCACAGCCAGAAAAGGGGTGCTGCCAGCCAGTAATCATGCAGTGATAACTTTTTTTTCCTTCCAAGTTTCTTTCTTTTGTAATTTGCTGCACCTGTTTCCTAAAGTAGGAAATTTTAGGTACTTCCCTGTTTCTCTCTGCACACACCCCTCTTTATTTGTCTTTCTTGTCAGTTCAGTGATGATCCCTACTATTTTCAGTGAAAAATTGCTTACCTTATGGCTTCTTAGAGTTACATTAGTTCGAGTATACATTCTGTCTTCTTAGTCTGATCATTGCCAAGGTAGGTAACACTTTTCTAAGTAGTAGGTTCGTGTTACTTGCTTAGTGATAGGTTTGTTGATGCAGCTCGGTGGTCAAGGTGTTCTTTAATCCCACTTGAACGTTTCATAGCATTTACTCTTTCACCTTTTTCTTTCTGGACAGGTTATTACAAGTTACTATAACATAAAGTTAACCTTTCATTTTGTTTTAGGTTTTTGTGGTTGTAGTATGTGTTTATTTTTCTTGCTGTTTTATTTTTTTTGAGAAGGCAGAAGGCAGGAATTGATGATCATGTTTATTAATTCCCTAAGGCTCTCAGCATTTTTTTTATAAGGTGAGGGTACAAAAATAGATTGATAAGGAGTTAAATGCCCTTCTTGGGACTACTTACATCCTTAAGAAAAAAAATAATTACATAGTGGCTTGACAAACTACTAATATACAGATGTATCTTTGACTTAAAATGAATATAGTTTTTTATCTCCAAATATATATATAATTTTTATAAATATGTTTATACATAATATTCCATTTCTAAGAATTTAATTTATCAGCTGGAGTGAGAGATTTTGGAAGGTAGCCATTTCAACATTTGGACTATTTTCTTCATAGGAATATTTTTCAAGATGTCTTACACAGAGACACTCTAGTAAAAGCCTTCCTGGATCAGGTAAATGTTAAGCCTAAGATTGTCAAAATGAATGTTATGGTATGTTGTCTTTTTTAATGTATACTCCATTGCCTATGCTATATATGTAATATCATAGAATTAAGTCGTTATTTTTTTTAAGTCATTATCTTTTTGTAGTGTTTCAGGTCTTTCTAAAATGTCTACACGGTATTTCTTTTGATTGTTAATGGGCGTTAGCCTGTATATTAACAATGAAAGATGCAATATGTCCCAGTTCAAATAATAAATGTTTTAATTCCAACCACAAACCTATAACTCAAGGTGTTGTCTTTTGGGGAAGGGAGGATATTTTTTTATTTGCCTTAATTGAGCCAAAATGTCTTTAAAACTTGTATACTTCTAAAATAATAACATCTTTATTGTCTCATTCTTCTGAAAAATACCTGATTAGTTAACATTTGAGGAAAACTATAGATTATATGGGACATGTTTCTTAATATAACAGAGCTTTGTCATAATATCATTTTGGGAATCAGGCCAGGAAACAGTGTCATAGGGATAGCTTTGAAATTATGAGGTCCTTAGATTAACTCAGAATTTTAGATACAGGTCTATGTGGTCTGTGACATAGTGCATAGTTCAAGGGTAATTAATAATCATGCAACTAATTCGATATTTCTCAAGCTGAATAAAATCATTCTACCACTACCCATGTATCCTCACCCCTCAACAGTAGAGAGAGAAGAATTTAGTCTGTAACTAAATTCTGTAGTCTGTAAACATGGCTCGACTTCTGAGAGCTTCAATTTTGTTTGGAGATGTGGGCAGGAAAAGTTAAGTAATATAAGTGGAAGTAAATTACATCATGATTCCTTTTTTCTTCTTAATATTTTTATTTATTCATTTGAGAGAGGGCACACACATAAGCCAGAGGACGGGCAAAGGGAAAAGCAGACTCTCCCCTGAGCAGGGAGCCCGACATGCAGCTGGATTCTGGGACCCTGGGATCATGACCTGAGCTAACTGACAACTGCTTACCTGACTGACTGAGCCACCCAGGAGCCCCTACATCATGATTCTTAACAATAAAGTAAATAGGGGTGTATTCTGTGGTAGAATGCAAAAGTTGAGCTCATTTTCAAAGATAAAATAGAAGACTTCAGAAAAGCATGATTGCCTCTAGACTCAGTACTTCTGGTCTGATAGGTGCATCAGTGGCAATGGTTATGGAGAACTGCTCTAAAGTGTGTTACCTTTCAGACATTGTCAACACAGTGATAGAAACATGCTGTATAAGAAGAATTGGAGCAAATTATTTATTAAAATGCTTCATTTTCCTGTAGGTCTTTCATTTGAAACCTGGTTTATCTCTCAGGAGTACTTTCCTTGCACAGTTTCTACTCGTCCTTCACAGAAAAGCCTTGACCCTAATAAAATATATAGAAGATGATACGTAAGTAACACCATATGAAATAAAAAAACCTTGTGCATTATTAATGTTTTGTTTTGTTCCTTTGGGACATTGTCTATATTTTTATATGTATTTGTATATAAAAGTTTTTTTTTTCTTCATTATTTATAGGCAAAAAGGGAAGAAGCCCTTTAAATCTCTACGGAACCTGAAGATAGACCTTGATTTAACAGCAGAGGGCGACCTTAACATAATAATGGCTCTAGCTGAGAAAATTAAACCAGGCCTACACTCATTTATCTTCGGAAGACCTTTCTATACTAGTGTACAGGAACGAGATGTTCTAATGACTTTTTAAATGTGTAACTTGTCAAGTATATTTCATCACAATCATGATTGCTGCCAAAGTAGCTTGGCAGTGTGGGAAACATCATTCCTGCAGGTTGTGTCCTAGTCTGCTTGGCAATGCAGTTAAAATTAGTTACACTACAGTTGTCACCAGTCTGTAGGAGGACGTCAGGTGCATCGTTACAATGGGTGCATCTTTTCCTAGATATGCTGTCTTGGGATACAAACTGAGGTTTACAATTATAGTAAATGTTACTGCTATCTTTTAAAGATATAATAATGGAATATAAACTTGACCACAACTACTGTTTCTTGAAACTTACAATTCATGGTTTACATGTATCAAAGTGAAATCTGAGTTAGTTTTCACTGGTATAATACTAGCTGACTTTTCATCTCTTGATATTCCTTGGTATGTAAGATTACTGTAATACTTTTATATAATCACCTGAAAATTAGAGCATTTGAATCATTTCAGTTCCACAAAAGGAAGTTGGCTTGAACATAGGTTAAATTTTAGAAAGAATATATTGATCAAGCAGATGTATAATTCAAATTAATTATTAGATCCTACTTTATAGATTTGATAGTCCTTAGAGTTTAATCTGTGTAAAAACATCACGCAGCATGTGTAGTCCTGATTATGGCGAAACCACAGTTGGGTGTGTTTGTGTGTGTGTTTGTGTGTTGAACTATGTCAAAGAAAATAGAGGAAATTGGGTTTTATGTTTTAATAGTTATTGCCAACTATTTAAATTACTTTTTATTATTTTTGAGCCAAATTGAAATGTATACCTCCTGTGCCTTTTTTTTTTTTTTGTTTCTTGAAAAATATAATGACTTGGAAGAAGTTCAGATTACACTAGTCAGTCATTTTTATCTTGTTTTCCTCTTGTAGAGTCTCACCCTGATTTGGCAATTGTGACTCCAAGATTACGAAATGCAATAGAAAATATACTAACTAGTAAGATCTTTTCTCAAGAACAGAGAATAGTAGCTAGTCCTTTTCCTTCTTATGTTTCTGCCCATAATTTTGAAGTTATTGGCAGGTCTCTTTCCTGAATCTTGTGAGGAAAGCAGGAGAAACTTGACTGATGTGCTATTTTACTAGGTGCTACTTTGGCAGAACTAAGTGATCAATTTCTTTTGTTTCCTTAATGTGTTTGGACCATTTTGCTAGCTGTAAGATGACTGATAAATGTAAGTCTGTGCTAGAATGGTTTTGACATAATAGTATACACAAGCATAAAAATATTCTTATTTAAAACTGTGGAAGTTACAAAAAAGGGAAATATATTTATAAGAAAGGGATAAAGGTGATAGAGCCACTCTGCTCTTGCTCACCAAATTAAACCAAAACAAACATGTTCTTTTCTGAAAGGTCCTAATTGCCTTTCACATCACTGATCAGAAAGGTATAGAATCTTGATTTATAGACATAAATGAAACCGGATGACTGGTGCTCTGTGGCTCAGTCATGAAACAATTTACAGATACCACCTTCTTGTACCCCTTATTCAGTGCTTTCTATGTGAGGTTATTAAAGAGTGCTGACTGATTATTTTCTTTTGCTGGTTTATTGTATTGTTATATAGAATGCAAGTTGTACAGTGAAATAAGTTATTAAAGCATGTGTAAATATCGTTGTATATTTTTTCTCCTATATGGAGAATTTTGAATAAAAAAGCCTTAAAATATTGTCTCTTAGCAATTATTTGTTCAGAAAAGCAGTGTTATGATAATGAAAGCGTGACAGTTTATGTTGTATCAAAACTCTTGTTTTCTTTTTTGAAAGAAAATGAAGGTTCTTTATAATGCTGGAATCTTTTATTTATAATACTGGTTTTTATTTTTTTAACTTAGTATTTAACTCACAGGATTACAATTTGATTTTTAAATTTCTGTATTAATATTTCAAATGTACAAGCTAATGCTTGGGTAAATTTTTTTAAAATTTCTGTTATAAAATATTACTATAAGCTGAAGATATTTCTTTCAGATATCTAGTACAGGTGTCCAAAATCAAAGTGCAAGGAATCTAAACCTTGTAATCTGGAAAACAAATAAGATTGACATTTTTACTCCAGGAAAAGAAAAATGTAATTCATAAATACAATAGTTGAGATGAAAGGTTTCTTTATTTTTTTTTAAGATTTTTATTTATTTATTCATTTCAGACACACAGAGAGAGATAAAGGCAGAGACACAGGCAGAGGGAGAAGCAGGCTCCATGCAGGGAGTCTGACGTGGGACTCCATCCTGGGTCTCCAGGATCACACCCCGGGCTGAAGGTGGCGCTAAACCGCTGGGCCAACGGGGCTGCCCTGAAAGGTTTCTTTAAAAGAAGACTGATTCAAAAAAAAAAAAAAAAAAAAAAAAAAAAAGAAGACTGATTCATCACATGCTAAGATTCTCAATGAAACCAAAATTTCATATAATGCTCTAAGGTAAAAATGAGCCAGTGACTTCTGTGGTCTATTTCTGTAATGCTGCAGGTTAAACAGGAGTATAGTGATTGTTACTTTTATGTAACACTGTTTTGATTTTGAAGTGGAACTGCGCAATTGATTTTTCTCCTGTGACCTGCAGGATATAGCTTAAAGTACTAAAATCACTCCCAATTAATACATCCTGCTCCATGGACTTTCTCAGTCTGTCATCACAACCATAAAAGGCCAGTATTATTATTTCCACTTTACAAATGAGAAAACTAAAGCTTACAAAAATATAACATGCAGCCAATGATCACTCAGCTAGTTAAGTTGGATTTTATCCCAGAAAGTATAATAGTTGCCATTCAGCACAGCACCTCATACAGTTTCTCCATGCAGTAGGTATTTGGTGGTGGTGGGTTGAAGGGAAGGAAGCAAGTACTATCGGACTACTAGTCCTCTGCAGTCCCCAAGTGTGATTCCCTGCTAGGTTGCTTGGAGAAGTTACTTAACCTCTCTGAGGCTTATGTATTAAATATTTGAAGTGAAGGCATGATGATACTTCATGTCTGTTAAAAGAGGATTTAATGAGATTGTCTAAGGTATTTACATCACTATCAGACCAGAGCTTTATACCTGCTTTTTTATCCAATCTAAAAATCACCACATTTTAACCTGAGTATTTTAGAACATTTACATTTAATGTGATTATTGAAATGGTTTAGGTTAAATCTATCCTCTTGCTAGTTATTTTCTATTGTATTTTTCTTTGGATTTTTTTTCCTTCTGTTTTGTGTTGAGTATTTTTTATGATTCCGTTTTATCTATTGTTGGCATATTGTAACTCTGCTTTTCAGTGATTGTAGTGTAGTATACTAAACTATACACATATACAGAGATGTATATAAAGATCTATACTATATATATATCTTTAGCTTCTCAATCTGCATTCAAGTGATATACTACTTGGCATATAGTTGAAAAACTTTACAATAGTATACTTCTATTTCTCCCTTCTCATCTTTGTGCTGTTGTGGCCTCACATTTTACTAATATATATGCTATAAGTTCCATACTTTGCTGTTATTATTTTTACTTGATTATCTTTTAAATGGATTTAAATGTAAATATTCTAAATTAAATGGTAGAAAGTATCCTATTAAATAAAAAAAACTATATACTACCAACAAGACACATCTTAAAAATAAAAGAACAAACCAATTATAACTAAAAGGATGGAGTAAGATACAAAATACCAACACTAATCAAATGAAAGCAGGAATGACTATGTTAATATCAAAAAAAAAAAAAAACAGATTTCAGAGCAAAGAATATTACCAGGAATAAAGATCATTTCGTAATGCTAAAGGGGTCAGTTCAGCAAGAGGACATAAAAACCCTAAGTGTTTGTTTACCTAGTAACAATTTCAAAATAAGCAAAGCAAGAATTGTAAGGAGAAGTAGACAAATCTACAATTATAGTTGGAGATTTGAAGATCCCTCTCTCCATGCTTGTTGGAACAAGAAGACAAATACTAGAGCTACATTGTACATAGGCTCAATTTTAATGAAGGACTTCAGAGGAAAAAATCTATATCCAAATCAGGATATAAAAGACTTGAACAAGACTGTTCACCAATTTGGTATGACATTTATGGAATACAGCAGTACTCAACAGTAGATTACATATTATTTGCACGAGCAAGGGGAACACGTACAAGGATAGACCATATTCTGGGCCATTGAACAAGTCTCAAAAGGATTCAAGTCATACAAGTATGTTCTCTGATCACAATGGAATTATTACTTGGAAACTAACACTTATAAAAGATTAGATGATTTCTAAATTGTATGCGTTTAGGGGACAAGGGAAAGTGGATTGGAAAGCAGAAAGGGAGGTATCAGAATGTTGTGGAATGATTTTTATCAATAGTGGAACTCAGACAAGCTCTGTTGGAGAAGATAAATACAATGCGTGTATCTGACATAGGTCTTGTATCCAGAGTATAAAAAGAACTCAAAGACAACCCAATATTTTTAATGGGAAAAAGATTTTAACAAATGTCACACAAATATTTAAATGACCGATCATCATGTAAGATCATACCCAACATTAATCATCAGGAGATAAAAATTAGAACTGCAATGGATATCACTGCACAGGTACTAGAATAGGTAAAGGTGGATAATAAGTATTGGTGAGGATGTGGAGCAATTGGAATTCTCATATACTGCTAGTTAGAGTATAAAGTATTACAACCACTTTTGAAAATAGTTTGGCAGTCTTGTCAAATTCAGTACATATTTGTCATATGATCCAGCAATTCTACTCCTAAATATTTCCCCAGGAGAAAGGAAAACATGTCCACAAAACTACGTGCACACAACTGTTGATAGAAGCTATATTCATTCATAAAAGTACCAAAATGGAAACAGCCCAAATGTCCCATCCATGAAAGAATGAGTAAGCAAATTATAATATATAACAATAAATACACAGGAATAAAAGGAATGAACTACAGAAATACATAACAAAATCTCAAAAACAGTACACTGAGCAGAAGAAACATGCGAAAGAACATAGGAAAGGGTGCATTATAGGATCAACACTAGCATGAAACTGAGAGTGAATGTCTGTTCCCATTTTGCATTTTGCAGCTTAGGACCTTCCTAGTCCCAGGCTGAAAGTACTTACTGTGTCATTTCATTCATGTGAAACTATAACAGGCAAAACTAATCTATTGTGACAGCTTATCAGTGGCTACCTTGGACCAAGAGTGGATGATATTTTACTGGAAAGGGTTCAAGGGAACTCTTGAGAGTGATAAAAATGTTCAGTATCTTGATTGGGATTATGGTTAAATAGGTGCAATCAAAATCCAATAAGCTAAAAAAAAAGTGGAATTCAACCTGCCTTGGATGTCTCGCCACTACAAAGCATTCTTCACACTGATAACAATATGATCCTTGTTCAATCTCATGATCACTTCTGTTTAACAACCCCACATCATTTACAAAATTAAACTCAAAATCTTTGCAATTTCTGTTAAACTTTAACCTCATTTATCACTTGCTAGTGCAGTCTTCTGTTGGATCTATTACATTATTCCTTTGCTTCTCTGTCTCTATGGCTAGGCTATATGGTTAGGCTACAAGATCAATACCTTTTTCATTTTTGTATCTCAATGCATAGCATGGTATTAGGCACAGGGCATGCTTCCAAAAAAATGTAGTTAAATATAATGAGTATATGAAATATGATTTTCTTTGTCCTCTCCAAAAAGAATCAGTCCCTGCAAATTAAGGAAATTGCTTTCTTTATATAATCAGAAACATTTTTCCCAGAAAATCCTTCATTAAAATGGAGCCTATGCACAATGTAGCTCTAAAATTTCAAAGACCTTAAGGCAGTGATTTTCAATCTTTTCAGAGTAGTAATACCCTATCATTTGCTATTTCTGCATTTGTGCCTCACTATCTCATCTCTTGCTGAAATGTTCTTTTTAAATTAATAGCTTGATAAATGGGTAAGCAGTTTTCATCAGACCAATTAGGACAATACTAAGTATCCATTTGTGGAGTGTGGACATTCTAGAAATCTGATCCCTTATTTAGAAAATCATTCCTGAGCTCAGAGTTGGCTCAAATTGGCACCTTCTGGCATTCGCTTGTGGGTGGGGAATGTGGAATGCTTTGAAAGCTGAATGGATTTGTCAAGTTTTAAAACTCCCTTATGGTTAGAGGAAAACAACATTCATTGTTTAAAAACACCATTGTTTGTTTTTTCTTCTTTTCTGTTCTTTGGAGCCTGAATCTGCAAAAACATTCACACCCAGGGTTTTGCTTCATGTACGTCTCCTAATATGTTTCTAGGAGACAAGAGTGATTTGAAAAACTTTCTACTGTGATTGTTTAGAATGGTTCAAGACAAATTTAAAAAATCTGTTTTAATGCTCATACTGTATTTTATGGAGAAAGACCAGATTTCTGTCATTGTAGGCAGAGAGTAGAGTTGAAGAGTGTGGGTTCTGGAGCTGAGACTACCAAGGCTCAAATCCCTATTTTCCCACTTCTTGGCCATGTGATTCTGGACAAGGTATTTAACCCCTCTGTCCTGCTTCAATATCGTCATCCATTCAATAGGCATGAGAATAGAATAGGTGCAGGGTAATCACTGTATGCTGCCACAATAGATTAGTTTTGTCTGTTGTAGAGTTTCACATGAATGGAATTATATAGGAAGTACTTCCAGGCTGGGACTAGGGAGGTCCTAAAATGCAAACTGGAACAGATATTCACTCCCAGTTGTTTGAAGGAGTGGGTTAATATATGCAGAATGCTTGAAAGGACAACGGGCACAGAGTAAGTGATCAATAAAATTGAGTTGCGGCTGTTGTCATTGTAATCATCATTATTCTCATCATTAAGCAACTGAATGCAGAGTTCCCATATCTGATTATTAAACTACACCTCACAGCCGTGATTCCAGGAGATACCACTTCAGTAGCAAGTTTGTTTTATTAGCACAAACCCAGCACCACCTCATTGCACAGAACAGAGAGCATTGCCTAAGGAGAAAGTCATTCTAGGGCATGAAAGAGTACATGTGAAGTACTATCCAGAAGCCTCACCCCATTTTTTGCACTCTGTCCATTCTTCACCACTGCCACTACCAGGACCTCTCCTTTCTCATTCACATTAACTCCCCAGGTTCCTCCCTTGTGGTCTTTTCACGCAGACCCCACCCTTCGCCTCCCACATCCCCACCCCAATCAATCCATTTCTCCACAGAAGACAGAGTGATCTTTCAAATAGAATCTCTTCCTTGATCTCACTTGCTTTTAAAAAAAAAAAAAAAAAACCCTCAGTGATAACCTTGGACACAATATGAGGCCCACACTCCATGGTGAAGCTCAAGAGCCTTTGGGATCTGACCCAGTGAACCTCTTCACCCTTTGCTCTCACTATTCATCCTCTCTTCATCCCCAGATGAGCTAGGTGTAGTTCCCCAACTGCTCCCACTGCCTGGCATACACACCCCTTCCCCTGGATGAACTTTGACTTGCCAGTCTGGATTCACCTATGGTTGAGACCATGTTTGTGCACTAGCTCATTCCCAATTGCCTGGCACATATTATGTTTATTAAATATTACATTGAATTAATTATCTTCTATTCAAGACTCTTGTAGATTTCTCTACTTGGAGTTCTAACACAGCACTTAACTCATTATGATGCATCATTATCATGGATTTGTTTGTCTCCCTTTAGACTGAGCTTTAACAAGGCTGGTCCTTGTCTTATACATCCTTGCATCCCCAGCTTCCACACACCTACCATGAAATAGGAACTTAGTAAGTTCTAAAAGAATGAACACTATCCACATACCACTAATCTCAGGTTTAGAGTTCACTCAAATTCTGAAGCAAGGGGATGTATGGAACCCCTTGGCGTTCTTGGATGTTATCCCAATGATACTGTTGACATTTTAAGCAAAAGGTTCATGTATGTGCATTTTTCTGGGTAGTGAGTCCATAGCCTGCATCAGATTTTCAAAGAGGTTTTTAATTCCCCTGAAAGGTAAGAATATATGTCCCTAAGCATTGTTTTTAGGGGCGTCTCGGTGACTCAGCCGGTTAAGTGTTGGACTCTTGGTTTCAGCTCCGGTCATGATCTCAGGGTCATGATATGGAGCCTCACTTCGAGCTCCACAGTCATCGTGGAGTTGGCTTGAGATTCCCCCTCTCCCTCTGCCCCTCTCCCTGCTTATGCTCGCTCACTCTCTCTCTCTCTCTTAAATAAGTAAATAAAATCTTTATTTAAAAAAAAAAGAGTTGTTTTTAATAACCAACTGCGAAATAAAAAGTTTGCAAGGTAGTTTGATGAGTCAGTCCATTTGACTCCGATGAGGTAGAGGGTTTATGCCTCTACAAACTGCCTCCAGCAGTCTTCCTGCTGCCGGACTATGTTGGTGTTTCCAGTTGACTGCAGTGGGTGTTCTCCTTGATGAATATCCATTTGTGGTATTGCCTCCCACACACACCTGTAGGAGCAGTTTGAGACTCATTTGCATGGCCTTCTTGGTCCTAGAATCATCAAGCATTTCAGCACCTGGGACCAGCCCCACACAGTATTTTAACCTGGCATTCAGGGTTGAGAGGCTGCCCTGTTCAAAGCTTCTTTGATCCACTTTGATTAGACATTTTCTCAGGCTTCTATCAATAGGTGGCCAGTTTTTTTCTGACCCAGGCCTGCACAATCAAGAGACTAAAGCTTCCCTAAGAAGCTAAGAAAAAAAATCACATTTTAAAAATAACTTGAGCAAATGAATTCATTCTGGCAAAAGGAAACCAGCTCTGTAAAATAAACTTCTTTAGAGTTTCTCAATAGCAGGTCCTGAAAACGTAAACAACCACAGTGTCCCACATGAGTTGGGCCACTCACTGAACAGCAAGTTTCTGGCCCCAAATCTGTCAAAATAAAGAACACCTTATAAAACTAGGAGTCCATGACCATCATGTGAGAATAAGAAGAGGAGACTGTAAGGTGACCCAGGCCAAGGAAAAGAGAAAGTCTTATGACCAGATCCTCAAAATGCTGACTTTCCAAGCCCAAAGCTAAAGTGATGAGGGACAGGGGGCTACAGCTTATGCCTCAGGCCCTGGCTTGGACCCGACCAGGCTCCTGCATTCCCCAAGGAAAACCAGAGTCTACTCACTCTCATGAAATCAGAGGCAGCCCTTGCGAGTTTTACCATGGGTTCTGTTGACAAGATAATGGACCCACTGAAACTGTAATACCATGCTTGGCCAAAGGAGCCCAGACTACTATAATAATTGCCTGCCCAGCCATAGGTTTTTGAGCATTATAATAATAATATGTTATTTCTAATGAGGCAAACCCATACTGTTCCAATGAACTTATATGCTGAGTTTATGTGCACAAGAATAACACTTGTTATAAATAATAAACACAGTGATTCTCATTTTATATTTGTATAGCTCTCCTTTGACACAAAATTTTTTCTCATTGCATGGTAGTAGTCTGGTCCTTTCTATGTGAGGAGTACTGTGCTAGAATCTATATCTTAGAATGGACAGACCTTGGAGGAATTCAGAGAAAAGGCACAGGGATCATTTTTTAAAGACTAGAAAATACAACTTACGGAAAAGCATTAAAAAGAACTTGCTATTATCTAATCACAGAGATGTTGGAAATATTGGAATAAGCTTGAACATCGTATTTCAGGTGTACAAAGGATCATGGTCAAATCAGCAACATTTATTGAGTCATGGCTATGTGCCAGGTGAGCAGTTTCGCATTTAACCCTCAAACCGACCTTGTGAGGTGAAAGTCCCTGCCCGCAGGAGAACCCTGAAGCATCGGTTAAGTGATCATCCAAATGTGATAGACATTTTTCACAAATATTCTGCTTTTCTCTCTCTTTTCTCACTTGGAAATTAAGTTTACTTTCTTTTTCAGTGGAACCCCGGCATGACCACACAACTTTCTTTAGCCAAAGAAATTTGAGCAAGCAACATGGGCTGTTTCCAGACAGAAGCTTGGTGAGCCAGTACAATCTGTGCCTTCTTTCACTCTGCTACAGTGACTATTAACATTCTGGAAAATGTCTGCTCCATAGCCTTGGTCCTTCACTGGGGGATACAGGAGCCCCCTCTCCCACCACCGTCAACTCAAGATGAGCATGTTGCAGGAGCAGGACATTAACCGTTGCAGCTTTAAGCCACTGAACTTGCAGGATTGTTTCTGTAGCCAAACCTGACTGATGGACTAAGTCAGCCGCGGACTGGAACTTGCCTCTATTACCTGCAGCTTACTCTGAGTGAATATGCTGTGCTGCCTTCCAGTGATGGCTAAGTGTATTATTATTCTACCTAGTTTGAGGAGCAGGGAAAAAATGGTCATTACCTCCAGTGACATAAATCGAGATTCCCCAGGGAGCAGTCAAGACATAAATAAGAGAACTGAGGAAGATTAGGGGAACTTCCCTTGAAGATTTACGCACAAGAGGAAAATAGTTAATGTTTTTTTTTTTTTTTTTTTAGTTAATGTTTTTGATACATTTCCTTCCAGGCATGCTTAATGAACACTTTGCATATATTTTCTCAAAGAGTCCTACTTAAGGGAAAATTTTTTAGAGCTCCTGGCTTGGAATTGTGTTCTCTGCTCCAGGGTCTCTCTCTGGTTTAGTCTGGCTTATTTTCCTAGAAGACTCATGACAATAACCTTCTCCTTTATTGGTTAGCACACAAGGTGCTCTTCATTTCCAGCCTACCAGGAACCCAAATATTGTTTCGGAGGCCCCCCAAATCAGAGCCTGAGACAAGAACTTGAGTGCAGTTAGTTTATTTGGGAGGTGAGTCCAGGAAGCAAAAATGAGAGCATAATGACTGGGACAAGAAGGAGGAAAAGCCAATGTAAGGATGACTCGTCAACCTACGACGACGTCAGGTGTGGATCTCGAAGTCCCGTAAAGAATGCCTCCCGTAATTGTCAGTCTCAAGGATAAGAGGCTGGAGCATTTACTCACTGGCTCTCATTCCCTGTTGATTGACCCCAGGGGCTTTAACTAACCTCCCTGAAGCACAGCCACTGTGCTCACTCTGGGGGTGGGCAAGCTCCTGCAGCTTGAAACAGACAGTAAAATTATTCCTGATGTATGCTTTAGCTCTGGGAAACCAGCCACCATAAAGACAACGGAACCAGGGGCACCAGGGATATTTTCCATACCAAACTCCATCGCTAAACATTAATCTCGGTTCTTGCAGAGCTGATAGATGCAAGATGATACCAAGTTGGGACTGACAATACTACAGGCAGCCTGTGTGAGTCCTGGGCAAGTTTCCTAATGTCTAAAATGGGGGCAGTCATACCTATTGTCCAAGGTCATTGCAAGTATTTGTTGAACCAACACGTGAAAATGCCCAACATATTTCCCAGGACATTACAGGTGCTTGATAAATATGAGTTCCATGCCCTCCATCTCCAGTAAATGCTGTTGAGCTGTACAAGCTACTGAGGAAAAGATCTTGACGGTCCTTTCAACTCTTCACTTGTGCTTTCCTCTTGGTCTTTGATGCTGCCTACAATTTTAGCAGCAATGAGCAGCAACTTCAAATGGGAAACTGGTTTAGCATCTGCTGAGATAAACAGAAAAGAACACAGGAAAGCAAAACGGCAAGAAAAAGGAATGAAAGTATAATGGAATTTTATAGAAAAGGAGAATTGTTTTTCTAGGACATTGGGTAGAAATCTTGATGAGTTACCAAGCTGTCAGAAATTCTCTTTGATACGAAGTAACAAAAGGGACGAGAAAGAAAGGAGGGAAGGAAGAGAAGGGATAGAAAGAGGGAAAAAAAGAAAGAATAAATAAAAAGAAGGAAGGAAATTGTCCATTCATCTCTCCAGGGACTCTGCTGAGCCTTAGGCAATATGACTGGGGAAAAATTATAACTGAAACTTTTCTAAAAACCTTTCAGAGAAGTCTTTTTCCTCAGAAAGGCATCATCAGGGCTGTGCAATATCCAAGGCAAATCTTTCATATTACTAGACACGAAATACTATCATATTTGAAACTGGCCAGAGGCCATTTAGAAATTCAATAATTATTCAACCCAAGGGGCTTTCCAAGTGGTGAAGGAGCATCTTAGGAGGAAATTAATATTGAGCAGTGTATCAAATCTAATTGGAATCTTGAGGAAATGGGGTCCTGAGTAGGTAAAACAGCTGGAAGTTAAAGTAGGTCAGGACAAGTGATCCCCTCACTCTTGTGTTTTGCCTTAATTACGATGTGAAAAGAAGAACCTTGTTTATTTTTATGCCAGGAGGGTTAGGCTCCTTGCTCATGAAAAGCCACCTTTGGTCAAACAATAAAACACTTTACTTCTTTCATTTCTTTCCACAAATATTCAAGGAGAGTTGAGAAGGCACAAAAGACTTTTTGTTTTGTTTTGTTTTGTTTTGTTTTGCCAAACATGGTAGCTGGAATTAATGACTGACTTATTGACCATGATAGTGGACACTGATCACAAGGACAGTAAAGCTATGTTTTTCCCTCTTTGAGAGAAAGTCCATAAGAGATCTTCCTTTTTCCTTTTTGGAGGAGAAGGGGATGCAATCAAGTTTGAAGCATCCAAGACACACCATCTTCTTCTCTGTCTTCTTATCCCCTTCCATATGAGTCACCTTGAGAACACAATTTCTCAAGCCCATTGAACACACAGTGGTCTGATTTCCCCATCTTAGAAAGGTGCTGAAGTTTCACTCTTAAATTGATCTGGGGGATCCGGGCTATGCTATCTTGACATGAAACTACCTTAGAATGATATACCTGGCAACTAAATCTCCTTAGATCATTATCTACTGACGTATTTTTGGACAATTCCTAGAGGACAATTCTTCTCCATTATTCAGAGTATTGAGGCAGATCACAGCATACTACACCTGGTTTGTATCAGTCCAGAACAAAACCCCTCTGCTTCTCTACAAAGAAGACTCACTTAGTAAAGATTCAAATGATTTAAAAACAAGCAAAACCCCAAAAAACACAGCTTGGTAAGGAGAGCCATAGAGACCCTGGATCACTATGAAAAATACAAATAGATCCAAAGAGCGGGAGGAAAGATCACAATCTCATTTAAATAAAATTAGTTTAAAAAATAACTTAGGAAAGAACATTCACTCTATTCCTATAGAATGGAACGCAGGCATTTGTCCGTAATGATTCCAAATGGCACCATCTTGTTTTGCTAAACTGTTACAACTTTGAATGGTGTCACAGGTTTTTCCCAGGTCTCAAAGCCTATACCTCTTCATGCCTCAGTTCCATCTCCTCAAGACAGGATAGGATTGAAGTATGCCTTACTGTTGAAGATTGTTAAGACAATTGTGTTAACTCTCTTTGCTTGGTATGAAAAGAAGGACTCTGAGAATGTCTGCTCTTTGTTAGTAAGCTGCCTATAATAATGATGGTTAGCACACAATGCTACTGGGTAATCAGACTACCAAAATTAATAGTAATACCTCTCACAAATCTAATTTGAGTGAGCACTGCTCTCCAGAGCAACGTGATTGTGAGTCAATGTTTGTCAATGACTATGCAAACATGTTTTCTCCACTTTATTGCAATGTGTTATAATGTTACTATGGTGACACTCTTACGATATCCCTTTGCTCTTTCGGTGCCCTCTCAGTGGAAACCGTAATGAGGTGGTTTGGCAACAGGATCTTTCTGGGATTTTTTCTCATATACTTTTGAAGACCAGCATGGCTTTCCCCATACAGGAAATGTATAAAGCATGAAATGAAAATGATAGAAAGTAATTTGCACTGACTTGGGCAAAGAATGTGAATGTTATTAATTCTATATCAAACTACCCAGGAATATTCTCTTTTTGTTCCCAATTCTAGGAGATGACATTCCAAGGGACAGTGAGGCTTCTAGATTGAGTGTGGAATATAACACATGTGGGGGGCTGGGATCTCTTACCCTCATGAGAGAGGGTCTGTGTGAGAGTGATGTGAGAACTATGTGCTGGAAAGAAAGAGAGATGAGGTTTCTGGAGCACATGTCATGTGACAAGCACTGTGCTAGGAATGTTCCATGCATCCCTTGCCTGAATCCATATAACCACCTATATCATTTACCCCCATTTTATAAAAGAGATAATAGACACAGCTATGAAGTAATGAGCTAACAGACACAGTTAACATGAGTCTTTCAGACTCTGAAGCCTATTCTCTTAATTACTGTGCTACTTTGTCTCCCTAAAATGCATCATTTCAGATGATCTTTTCCCTGGAAGAGCTTGAAAGTGAGAATCATAAGTGCCTCCATCCAAATTCCTTAGACTTATTCCATAGCTACCTGTATAGATTTATCTGAAACAGCTTGAAATCTGACAACTTCATCTTGAATAAACACACCCTTGGGGACTTTTCCACTGCTATTTCAGGACACATAGCAGTACTGGTCATGAGACCTAAAATTAATGTCCCAATCTTTTTGGTTGTGTAATCTGGGGCAAGTCAATTCTTCCAGCCTTAGTTACTTCACCTGTGAAATGGAAATCATGAAAATTATACTTGTCCAAAGGTCAGGAATAACCCAGTTGCTTTCATTGTCAATTTTTGCTCACTTTAGAAAGCAAAAAATTGGGTCTAAGATATCTGAGGCTGTGTGCTGGACCTAGAATGACAGATCCATGATTGCCCTTTTATAATGTGGTAAACAGAGCAGCTTCTCAAAACATTTTTATCCAGCAAGAAGTTAATTTTTGTCTTCTACTTATTGCCATTTGGGTTAATACTTCAGATATTGCTTTGGCAGCTACTTCAGGTAAACCTTCTCCATTAATAACTTAACACAAATCATTACATTTCCCTTGATCTCTAGCCTAGCATTTGGGATTCCAGACCTTATCATCTAACTGCACATGTAGTCCCCATACCAACTAGATTCATCTTGGTTTCCAGGACACATCTATCATTTTCCTACCTTCCTCTGACTTCACAAGTTTTCTGTACCTGAAACAACTTTTCTAACTGCGAAACTGTTTATCATCTTGAAGTTAAACTCAAATGCTACATCCTCCCTGAAACTCCTCACAGTCAGCTCCATCTAGAATTAATCTTGTGTCTGTGCTCCACAGAAATGTATTAGCCTCTTCTACACCTTCCCCTCATGGTCTTCTTGTATTGCTAGTTGTATTTCTCTTACTAATTTGTAAGCATCTTGAAGGCAAGATCACAGGCAGCCTATTGCCACCTGATAATGGCAGGGGAGTGTGAGGGTTCCATCTATGGATTTAAGTCACACTACCAAGTCTAAAACCTGCCTACATGATGTACAAGCTGCATGACCTTGGGCAAGTTCCCTCACCTTTCTGGTCTATAATTTCTTCACCTGTATTTACTGCATAGGGATCTTGTGAGAATTAAACGAGATATACTTATCAAGCAACTGGCATATTATAGGTGCTGCTTAGTAGACATTAAGTATTTGCAATACCTCTAATGACTTCTCTTCATTAATTAATTCAACACATATTTGAGTGCCATATTAGTCTATTCAGGCTGGTGTAACAAAATACCATAGACTGGATGGCTTAAATGATAGACATTTATTTCTCATAGTTTTGGGGACTGGGGAGTCCAAGATCATGATGCCGATCATGAATCATGATCGATTCATTGATCATGAATCAATTTGATTCCTGGTGAGAGCCTTGTTGGCTTGCAAATGGCCACCTTCTCACCATGTCCTCACATGGCAGAGAGAGAACAATCTCTCTTTTCTTGTTTCTTCTTATAAAGCCATTAATCTTATCGTGAAGACACTACTCTTATCACTCCATTTAATCCTAATTACCTCTTAATGGCTCAGTGTCCAAATACCATCACATTGAGAGGTAGGGCTTCTACATATGCATTTGGTGGTTGAGGGAGGTGGGATATAATTCAGTCCATAGCAATTATCCATACATTTATTGAGCTAGACCAAGGGTAGAGTAATAAACAAAATAAATAAAAACCCATGTCATGTGGATTTACTTTCTAGTGGAAAGAGTAGATGATGTGGTAGACAGAATAACGGCCCCCCACAATCCCACACCTTTATCTCCATAACCTGTGATCATGTTCCATTACATGGCAAGGAGGAATTGGCGTTGTGGGTGGAATTAAGGTCCCTAATCAGCTGACTTTAACATAGGGAGATAATCCTGGATCATTTGGCTGGGTTTGGTGTAATCCCAAGGGCCTTTATAAGTGGAAGAGGGAAGCAGAAAGGGCAGAGTGAAGAAAATGAAATCTTGGCTGCTGTTGCAGATTTTGAAGATGGAGAAAGGGGATCACAGCCCAAGGTACATGGGCAGCCTCCAGAAACCAGTAAAAACAGGGAAACTGATTCTTTCTCCCCTATAGACTTCAAAAAGTAACACAGCCCTGCTGACACCAATGAGACCTGTGTTGAATGTCTAACCTCTGGAACTATAGATAATAATTTGTATTCTTGTACATCGTTAAGTTTGTGGTGCTTTGTTTCAGCAGCCTTAGAAAACTAACACAGGTTAGTTTTATATATAACAGGTTATACCTCTCTATATATTAGATGGCAATAAATTCTGTGGAGAAAATTGGAGCAGGGAATATGGATGGGGAGTGTTAGAAGGGGAAAGTGATTATAATTTTAAGTAGAGTTGAAAGAGGAGCCCAAAGAGGATTTGGAGTAATAAGCTGACAAAATAAGATGACACTTTTACTGGAATCACATGGACTGCTCTATGTGGGGGACAAGGTGGAAGCAGGAGGGCCAATTAGAAGGTTATTATAGTAATCCTAGCTACAGGTATCTGTGGCTTGGACTGAGATGGTAGAAAGAGATGTCAGTGTTTGGATATCTTTTGAAAGTAAAGCCAATGAGATTTGCTGGTAGATTAGAAGTGGAACAGAAAAGGAGAAAAATAAATAATGATTCCATGGTTTGGCGCTTTAAGCCAATGAAAGGTTGGAGAGGCCATTCACGGAGATGGGGAAGACAGCAGTAGAGCAAATTTGAGGAAGAGGATTGGTGTGGGTGGGATGGACATTTGGTACCTGAATCCTTCCCTTCCCCTAGTCTTTCCCTTCAGATTGTGTTTCCCTACAAACAAAGAACCTTACACATAAGGAATAATAGCCAGTGAGAAAAGGATCGTATTCAATTTGTGATGGAGCCAGTTAGTGTCCTATAAAATACCTAAGGAAAGCTCTGATAAAAAAAAAAAAAAAAATTAAAAAAAAAAAAGCAAAAAGCTGGACTGGAGAATGAGGTATAGCCCAGGACACTACAGATGAAATGTTTATGCCCTCCCAAAATTCATCTGTTGAATCCTATCCCCCAGTGTGATGGTATTGGGAGATGGAGCTTCTGGGAGGTAATCAGTCATGAGGGCAGATGCCTTTGGAATGGGATTAGTGTCTTTATAAAAGAGGTTTGAGAAAGCTCCCTGCCCCTTTTTGCCTTGTGAGGACCCAGTGAAAAGTTGTCTATGAGAAAGCAAGCCCTCACCAAATACTGAATCTGCTGGCTACTTGATCTTGGACTTCTTAGCCTCCAGAACTGTGAGAAATGCCCTTCTGTTTTGGGGAAGCTCCCAACCTTTGTTGTAGTAGCCTGACAAGACAAAGACACAGGACGACCGAAGAGGGCTTAAATCTAAATGCTGGCCCTTCAGAGCACATTGTGAAGGTTGAGCCATCCTTCTCCAGCCCACCAAGTCACAGGCAGAGAAGGTGGGCCAGAGAGTAGGCAAGAGCTGCGGCACCATTCACCACACTGACTCCACTCACTGATGAAAATTATCCAGGAAATACTAATAGCTCCCTCCCAATCACAAGATTTACCATTTCTCCCCAGGGAAGAAGTCACCCAAGGGGCGGAAATGGGATGAAAGTTCTCTTTTCCCACAGGCAAAGCTGAAAAGCAAGGAGAGAGGCAGAGACCGTTCCATTAAGGCCTATTGATTAGAATTGAATGCCCTGTTCGCCTGCTCATCTGTACCCTGGAGCATGAGCCCTATTTCCAAGGGCAGAAGTTGGATCTCAATGTTCTGCTTTAGTTTCTGAGTCAAGAAACCTTATTTTTCCTCTCTTGACAGGACAGAAAAGATCATGTCATAGGAATTGTTAAGCAGACAACAGACTTCCCAATTAGAGACTAGTGAGTGAAAGGGAAGGACAATTAAAGGTAAACTGGGGTAATGAAGAGATACTTCCATCCTGATTGTTCTGGATGATGAAGAGTGTTCTGATTGCCATGAGGCCATAAGGACAAGAGGAGCTTTAAAAGCAGTGACTAGGGTTTGAGGCAGTTTGGAAACGAAATTGCATTACTCGATAATCAACAGAATCATTGATTAATGGCTGTATATTTGTATTTATGCCCCCCCTCATGTTTGCGTTTCATACTCACAATCTCCAAAACCTTTGCATTGCCCAAGTGACACAGAATTAAATGGCATCACTTAATCCAGTGTTGATATCATTTGACCATGACTATTTGTTAAATATCTCTTACAATATGAGAAATGACTTGATAGAAGACGTGTGTGGCTTTAGAGGTTCTCATTTAGTAGGTGTCAAAACCACTTTTATGGAGGAGGCTGTTAATCGCCTATCCTATTTCTACTTAATATATTTCCACACCTCCTGGCACTTGGGTGGCTCAGTTGGTTAAGCATCAGGTCATGATCTCAGGATCCTGGGATCAAGCCCCTACTCCCGGCTGCCGGTTCAGTGGGGGGTCGGCTTCTCCCTCTCCCTCTGCCCTTCCCCCACCCCTCCTTGTGCGCTTTCTCAAATAAATAAATTAACAAATAAAATCATATATATATATTTCAATACCTCTTTCAAGAGTCTAGTTAGAATTGTAAAATGCAATACTTAGCCACTTGGTACTCCTCCATCAACACGTGTTAAGGTGCTATAGAGGAATAAAAAGATGTGGGGGGCATTATTTTCCTTAGGAGGCTCCTATCTAGTGACTCCTGTTGTTAAGAACGCTCTTTCGACGAGTCGGAAAATCTTGGAGAAGGTGATTTCCCCTTCTGATGCGCTACCTCCCTCTCCGCGCTAGTGAGAGGGTCTGCTGTGCCGCGAGGCTGGGAGCCCGCGTACACCGCGCGGTGCCCCCCCGCCCCCGCCCCCCATCCTCTGCGGGAGGCAAGTGGAGCCTCCCCGCGACCTGACTTGCCTCGCCCACGGAGCTGCCATTTCGCGGGCGGCCGCCAGGGGGCTCCCCCCCCCGCCCCGCTCGCGCCCCCGCGCGAGGGCCGCACGCTGGCGCCTGCGGGGGCTACTCGGGAGCGGCGGCGGCCCGAGCTCCAGCCCCGCGCCCGCCCGCCCGCCCGCCCGCCCGCGCGCTCCTGGCCGCCGCGCGCGCCATCTGGATCCGCAAACGTCGCCCGCCCCGGCTCGCCCTCGTCCTCGGGAGCCGGCCGCGGCTGACCCGGCGCAGGAGCCTGCAGGGCCGCCGCTGCCGGTCCGAGCCCCACGGTGAGTGAGAGCCCGCGGGGCCGGCGGGCCGGGAGCGGGCGCACCTGGGGGGCTGCGCTCCGGGGCCGCGCTCGCCGGGGCCGCCCCTGCCCGCGCGCGCCCTTCCCGGGCGGGGGCCGGTCGGCAGCGGGGCCCCGGGGCCTCGAGTGTGCACGCGCCGCGGGGCGCCCCGGAGCCGTCCCGAGCGTCCGTCGGGCTGCGGGCGGCGGGAGACAAACTTTTTGCGAAAGTGCGCGCGGGCGGGAGCGGCGCTGGGCGCTGGGCGCTGGGCGCGGGCTGCGCGGCGAGGAGCGGAGCGGAGGGGAGCGGAGCGGAGGGGGGGAGCGGAGGGGGGGAGCGCAGGGGGGGCCCGGCCCCAGCTGTCAAACAACGTCCCGCGGCTCGTCCTCGCTGCCCGGGGACCCCCTCGGACTTCTGGGGCCTGGCAAGTGAGTCCCGCCCCCCCCGCTCCCCCTTCTCCCACCTTCCTGGCCGCCTCCCACGTCCTCCCCGCAGGGGCTACGGCACCGAGCCCGTGGGGATGGGGCGAGCGGCCTTTTGTTTCCCCGCGGCTCCCCCATTGTTTGCCTTCGCAACATCTGGCGGGACTCGCGGAGAGAAGGGCGCCCCCGCCCCCCCCGCACGGCGCCCCGCGTCAGGGGAGCCCGAGCCCCCGGGGCCGCCGCACCCAGGCCCGCGGCTGGAGGGCGGAGGGGGGCGGGGGGGCGGGGGGGCGAGGGGGGCGGAGGGGGGGGGGGGCGGGCGGCCGCGCACCGCCGGCCCGAGGAGCCGCTGACCGCCGGCGGGAGGGGAGACCCCCGGCCGCCGCCGGGGTGTCGCGGCTCTCCCTGTGGGCTTCACTCCCCGCCCGGGCAGCGGGCGTCAGGGCCCTTGCGGCGGGACGGGAGGCCGAGGCCCCGGGTCTGCGGAGCTCCGCGGGCTGCACGACCGGCGACGATGCAGAAGGCAATAACCCGGGAAGCCTCGAGACTTTGCCCGGAGCCCGCGGGGAGGTGGCTCCCCCCAGCCTGAACGAGGAATGTTGACGTGGGCTGGGGCTCCAAGTTTGAATCCCAGGTCCTCCGTCCGCATTTAGAAGAAGGCAAACCCCGAGGGCCCGGGACGGGCGCGGCTGGGGCGATGCTCAGGATTCCAAGTCCTGGCGAACCAGTGGTTTGGGGCAGCCTCCGAGGTCCCTTGGGGGTGCCCCTGTTGGATCATAGGGAGCCCTGTTTCTGTGCCTTCCTTCACCATTAGATGCTTACACATCGTGCTTCTTGTTTAGGGGGGGTGGATGATTAAAGAGGAGGGCAAAAGCAAAGTAGCCAGCCTGGGGAGGCGGGGTCCCCGTGGGGTGCCTGCAGAGGCCTTTTGCCTGTTGAGGGGAGGCCAAGCCTGTGCACCTGTTAGAACCTATACATGCTCAGCCTTACTGTACCAGTGTTGCCAGCTTTTTCTGATGGAGGCGCAATCATCCCTCAGGCACACTCTTTTCACCCTCTACCTCTTGGTCCCTTCCCCAAGCCTGGGGAGGGAGGAAGCCAGCGTCCATAGAAATGCTTGTGACCTGTGTAACCCACTCGAGCATTTTAAGTGGGAGCTCTTCAGTTCTAGGAGTTTGCCCTTTACCTGACTTAACAGAAATTTGAGTTCCATTCAATAAATAGAAAAACAAAGGAGACTACTAAGTCAGGAAGCTGGACACAGAGCACTTTCTCTGGCAATTTCTGGATTTTATCGGTGGGACGAACAAAAGAAAGAAAAGCAAAATCTTTGAGGCACTGGGAGATACTTTACAAACATTTCATTATGAAAATGATGCCTAAGGAAAGATTCCTTTGAAATTTAGCAGCAGAAGCAGCAGGAAAGAAGCAATGAGGCTGACTTGGGTTGCTCAAGAAATGCCCAAAGGCATCATTAGCAAAGTGAAAGGGCAGTGTTTGTCCCAGTCTACCCCAGTAAGGAAAACAGGATAATTGTAGTGGAAGATGAGCTTGTACAGTTTCTTTAATTTTAGAATTAACCTCCCCTTCCCCGAATCACTGTAGAAAAAGTAGAAAATACAGAGAAGTAAAAATGAAAGCAAAAGAAAGGGAGATATTATAAATAGGGCTCCAATGAATAGTGATTTCCTTGAATAAATTTCTGGAGCTAGTATAGCTAGGTTGAAAGAGTTAATGCACTTTTTAAAGCATATTTAAGATTGTCCTGTAGGAAAGTTGTGCCACTTTACCCGCTTTCTAACAATATACAAGAGGATTTTTCCCCCTGTACCTTGCACCCCACTCATGTTCTGTATTATAATTACTCTTTTTTATTTCTGCTGAAGGATGAGAGGGGGGTATCCTCTTGTCTTCTTTTGTATTTCCTTAACCACAAATAATACTAAACATTTTTCCTGTTGTTGTTAGTATTTATTCTTTTATGATGATATCAGTTTATGCCCTTATGCCCTTAACCTATTTTTTTTTCCAGTGGGACCATTCTCCTTTTTCTGATTAGAGGTGCTCCTGATAAAAGCATACTGTTCTGACTTCTGACCCTGCCCATGTAATTGGACAGTCTTTATTGACTCAAAGTGCCAATTCTCTTCCTTCTAGCATAGTAAACATTTGGCAAGACTGCAACCATAAATTACTAAAATAACTGACATGATCTCGGTAGAGTTATTAGGGAGACTATGCAAAAGCATTGTTAGAAAAATTGTTGGAAAATACCAAGTGTATACTTTCTCCTTAGTAGTTTGCATGCCCCAACATCTTTACAGTTTATGGTGCCTCTTCCTGTCTCTCTCCCCCCCCCCCCCCCCCCGCCTCCACCACCCATTTAGGACAACTCTTGATGAGTTGTTTTTACTAAAAGGATTTTACTAACTCATTTTATTTACATTGCTTCCATTGATAACCAGTATACCATCATCCACAACTTTTAATTTTTGGCTGAAATTTGCCTCAGTTTTATAAGATTTTTTCTATTTCGATTTACCATTTGAGCCCTGTACTTGTTTTTTTTTTTAAATTTTTATTTATTTATGATAGTCACACAGAGATAGATAGAGAGAGAGAGAGAGAGAGGCAGAGACACAGGCAGAGGGAGAAGCAGGCTCCATGCACTGGGAGCCCGACATGGGATTCGATCCCGGGTCTCCAGGATTGCGCCCTGCGTCAAAGGCAGGCGCCAAACCGCTGCGCCACCCAGGGATCTCTTGAGCCCTGTACTTGAATGAACTTTGAATATAAACAGTTCAGTAGCTGGCCTTTGAAACAGGATAACAGGAGAGGTTTCCCAGGTGCATTCTTTATGCATTTGCATCTGGGTAGCCACAAATCTTTATATTAATTCTTGCTTGAAGGTACATGATTCTGAAATGGGATGAAGGAGAGAGGAAGAGAAAATTAATTTCAGTTGGATAATGGATTAATGCAGATGAAGGATCACACACGAAAATTTAATAATCTAGGTAATCTGGGATACCTGGATGTTCAGTAGTTGAGCGTCTGCCTTTGGCTCAGGTCACGATCCCAGAGTCCTGGGATGAGTTCCGCATCGGACTCCCTGAGAGGAGCCTGCTTCTTCCCCTACCTATGTCTTTGCCTCTCTCTGTGTGTATCTCATGAATAAATAAATCAAATCTTTAAAAAAATAATAATCTAGGTAATCTGGATACAAGATAATTTCTAAAAAGATAAACTATAGTAAAGTGTCATGTATTATTATAACTAGTTTACTCAACAGAAATTGGCTTTCTAAATGGGAAACTCCAATGTGAAATATGATTGTAGATACTTCATCTCAGGCATTTAAAAAATACAGAGAAAAATAAATAAATAAAAAATACAGAGAAACAATGAAAGGCAGATATTATACTTTTCTGCAGCATTTTCCATGCACTTGGGTGTAGAAATCAAATAGTAGGCAGTGGGAATGAACTGTGTTTTCCACATAAGAATCATTGGCTCTCAAAGGATGAATGAGAACTTAATGGCCATCTAATTCAACCATCTGATATCACTGAGGATCTTCATTCTCTTAAAATAATAACATGCCATCCTACAAACTGTATCATTTCAAGCAAACCAAACTGAGGAGCAAATAGGGCAGAAATTTCAACTTTTTTTTTTTTTTTTTTTGAGGGCAAGGGTAGAAAGGAAAGGTTTTAACTATGAAAACTTGTGGAATAAGCTCCTTTAACATGCTCAACTTTCACAGAATAAACTGCCTTGGCAGTATGACAGTTAAAATCATTGAGGTGTTACATTTTACAGCATTTTCTCATTCATATCCTCCAGCCATTGGCTTGACAAAGTCAAAGGCAGTAGAGCAAAGCAAATATAAAATAGCAAAAGGAAAGAGGAAGGAAAGAGGAGAATATGGAGAGGGTTTTTTTTTCCTTTAAAACTGTCTTCAGAACTTTCTAACAAGACTATTGGTACACAGCAGATGGTTGGCATCCCTCTTAGAAAAGGTGGATGGATGTAGCTGATGTCTCAAGGCCAACTTTAGAGACAGTAAACATTACCTAAATCACTGCCACTCCAACGGAGGGCAGGCTTAGGGCTAGCCTAATAATTTCTTAAAAGAAGATGAAGGAGAAGTTGTTGGAGAGAAGTGGAACTTTAATTATAAAAATATACCTTATTTTTTCCTGAGCAGTGGTGCGAATTTCTGAAAGTAGTAGTAGAAGCATCTTCTGATTTCCACTCGGATGATCTCCCAGGCACAGTGGCTGTATTTCTTTTCTTTCAGGAAGTTGTCTATCCTATTGAAATATCTCCTCAGTTCTAGATTGCTTAGCTGGGGGACCATAGCTTCTGAGCGGTTTATCCCATCCTCTTCCATCTCTTTTGAGTCATCCTCTTCTTTCTCCTCTTCCTCCAAGCATTGTTCCACGTATTGCAGCTGTTGATCAAGTCCGATTTGGATTTGTTTCAGATAATCATTTTCCCAAGTGGACTTGAAGGTGTACTGACTGAAAATGTTGAAGGCTTGTATAGACATTTCATAGAAGGCCTCCTTGATGTATCTTTTCACAGGCTGGGTGTGTGATAGGATCTCTTGGGGCAACTCAAAAGCTTTGGTTTCTCTTAAGCACTCAACAGGAAATGAATTGCTCATACTGCTCAGAAGTCTCAGATTTTGCCAGGTGACTTTCCTCAGGTGAAAATGTAGCAAGTTACAGTCCAGGGAGAGCACGCCAGTGATGAGCAGACCCACCAGACATGCAGGCCACAAACACTTGCGAATCACATCAGGCTTAGTGCTCATTTTTTCCCCTTAAGCTAAAAAATCCACCAGACTCAAGGTTGATAGTGATGTTTGAGGTCTTAAGGATTCCTTCATGTGCCTCTTATACACCTGAATAATCTTCAGTGGGGAGGAGTTTTCTTAGTTCTCAGTTTATGGTTCTCAGAGTTTCAGTCCCTTTCCTTTGCCTCTGAGTTTGTTATGACTTGGGTGAGTACACTGACTTTAGAAATGCTAATCTCTTTCTTCAAAATGAGCAAAGCATTACCATTGTATTACCTTAGTTGCCTGGATGACCCATCCCAGTCCTATAGAATTGTCATAATAAGATCGATGCATAGTATTTCAGAAAGAACGGAAGTTTCTGACTCTATACACTCATTCGTTCAAGACTATTATCTAAGAGAGCAATCTATTTAAAAAAATGTGTTGTGTTTCTTTTAATCTGGCTGGGCAGCCAAACATTTTCTCTCATTGAGTTAATCATAGACATTGACCAAATGACTTTAATTATTTGATTGCAGGGCCACCAGAACATAACGTAGTTTAGGTTTCTCTAATCTTGTAAAATTAAGTTTCTCTATTTGGATATTTTATTTTTTTTTATTTGAGAGAGTGTGAGAGAGCACAGAGGGAGAGGGAGAGGGAGAAGCAGAGTCCCCACTGAGCAGGGAGCCCGATGTGGGGCTCAATCCCAGGACCCTGAGATCATGACCTGAGCTGGAGGCAGACGCTTAACCGACTGAGCCACCCAGGTACCCTGGGTATTTTCTCTTTATTTTATTTTCCCAGGTCTCAAAAAAGATGAAAAGCAGAGTTGGTCAATTGAGCATGGCACTTACCAAATAGAAGAGTAAGCTACGTTGGTTTTCTGTTGTCATTAGAAAATATTGATACTTTCCCACTATCCTTTCCTTTGGTCAAACCCAATCTAGCACTTCCCATGGCTGCCTAACATTTCATATGCCTCCCATACCTGTTATAGAAGTCCTCAAGGAAGTTGTATATTGGAGAATATTTTTCTGCTTCATTAGCTTCTCTCATAGTGTCATGCATTTTCCTTACTTTTAGATATGGTTTAGATAGGATTTTAAAACATTGCCTTGGCTGTCTTTTCTTCTTATTGGAGGTTTTGAATGCTGTAAAGGTTCTTGTTCATTCCTATTTGTTTTTCACTGAGGAGGTACTTCACATCTGGACCACTATTACTGTGATAATGATGGCTATCCATCATTTTTGGTTTTCATTTTGTTTGATCAAAAATGATCTTCTGGTTATGTTCAAGCCAGGTGCATTCCTTTGCCCAGGAACTTAATTATCATCTTAAAACAAGGCTAGCTTAATTATTATCTTAATAAAGAAATATATTAATTTTTAATAAACTCATTTTAGAATGGTAACCCAAAAGCAAGCATGGTTCCACAAATATGACAGACTGTGATTGCAAGTTTAGCTTTTTTAAAAGTTCTTATCTAAATCAGTTCGTTGTACCAAAGGCAAACTATGGATGGTGGGATTTTTTTTTTTAAATCCTGGCTTTTTGGACAGGCTTTCTATGGATAGAAAACTTACTACATATATTACTCTATCTGTGTTTTCTCTAAATTCTGATTTCACATATTTTATGAGATGACCAATCTGGAAAAATAATTTGGAAAATGAGCCTTTTATATTTTATCACTATAGGATAGTAAGTTGATACAACTCTCCTAGAGAGTAGAATGATGATATGTATCAAAAGTCTTAAAAATGTACAAGGTCTTTGACTCAGCAGTTCCTT
Organism: Vulpes vulpes; assembly: GCF_048418805.1. Taxonomy (NCBI): domain Eukaryota; kingdom Metazoa; phylum Chordata; class Mammalia; order Carnivora; family Canidae; genus Vulpes; species Vulpes vulpes. The sequence goes on from NC_132791.1 coordinate 28,905,970, forward strand.
CTCTAGGAAGTTATCCCTGAGAAATAGTGATGGACATCTTTTAAAGACTTAGCTGTCGGGAAGTTTATCACAGAAAAAACTGAAAACAATTTAAATGTTAAGCGATAGGTGGTTGGTTAAGTAATTCATCAGTAGAAACTTTCTGTGAAAGCATTAAATATTGTGGTGTGGGAATGTATTTAGCCATTGGATAAGTTCACTTTGTAGTTGAAAACCAAGCTTCCATGGTAGTATACAGAGTCTGATAGCATATATGTGCAGAAGAAATCTAGAAATGTATATGCTACAAATATTTCCTGACTAGGAGAATAATTATTATTTTTAGTGATTTTTATTTTTGTATTTTTGTTTACCTCATTTTTTTAGTTTTCTGTAATCAGCTAGTATTTAATAAGGCAGAACTATTTTTTTTAAGATTTTATTTATTTATGCATGAGAGACACAGAGAGAGAAAGAGGCAGAGACACAGGCAGAGGGAGAAGCAGGCTCCATGCAGGGAACCTGACACGGGACTCGATCCCCGGTCTCCAGGATCACACCCTGGGTTGATGGCAGCGCTAAACCGCTGAGCCACCGGGGCTGCCCAAGGCAGAGCTATTTTTAAAACAACATACATTAAAAAAAATTAGGGGGACCCGGGTAGCTTATTCAGTTAAACGTCTTCTTCAGCTCAGGTCTTGATCTCAGGGCTCTTTCAGCAGAGTGAGCTCCCTGCTCAGCAGAGAATCTGCTTCTCCCTCTCCCTTTACCTACCCCCCCCATTCATATTCTCTTTATCATGTTCTCTCTCCAGTGCTGTCTCTCAAATAAATAAAATCTTTTTTAAAAAAGAAAAACTATTATGTGTTTTGCAATGTGACCAATAAGTACTACTTTATTTACTTAAAATTTCCATTCCAGGATACCTTCAAAGGAAATGTGAATTTACCCCAAGACTCAGTTCTCATTCCATAGAATAACATAGATTATGTGGGAAGATAGTGTAATATTCTTGCAACTTCTCAATAAAAATATATATGTTTATATATATGTATATATATTTATAATTAAAGAGTCTATAAAGTACAAAACGCCTCTGAAGCCGATACCTGCTTATGTATCTCACATAACTTCTTTCATCATAAAACTTATTACATCATCCTAGGCAGAACTGTTTGTTTCTCTTTTGGGCTTTTTTTTTTTACAATGCTCTGTCCGCCTTCATTGTGGCTTTTTAAAATGGATAATTGAGTAAGTGTTGGTTTCCCAATTTTATATACTTCCCCTACCCACTCAGAATGCTTAGACTGCTTTGCAGTTATTTGGGACAGATCACCCTTACTAACTAAACTAAGAGACTGTTCAATTGAATTACTATGCTAAGAGGTTCTGCTCATAGGTGATAGAGGTGACTACAGATTTGGCTGTCATCACTATCTTGAAGGCCCCTGTATTTTCTGCCATGTACAGCTTTGTCATTTTATCCTGCTCCCCCCAAATTTCCTCCCTTTATTGTCGTTCCATGTCACATCCTCATTTATTCAAAACTGTATTTTTAGCTAGTACCACATGCCAATCACTGGGTTGGGTCTTAAAGATGGAAGAATAAAGAGTCCACAATTGAAGAAGCAGGCATATTCTGAGTGTTTTAGAGGGCAGGAGTAATTCATAGGTCTTCCCTATAGCATGGACCTCATCCCTATGTGAATACTGTAAATGTTAATTGATGCTGATAGTGACAATATTCATGACAAAGAAGGAAAGATGATTGACGTGCATATCTTCCCCTCTTCCACTGTTAGCTTTTTAAAAGTTCTTATCTATGCCTGATTTTGCAAATAAAAATACAGAACGCCCATGCAGTATTTGGGAGGTACCTATACAAGAAAAAGGTCACTTGTCATTTACCCCAAATTCAAATTTAACTGGTTGTCCCATTATTTTACCTGATAACCCTATCCACCAGACAAACTCCTTTTGACCTCCTAGAGTAGAACTCAGACATGAAGCCCTTCACACGGAACTTTTCCTCTGCTAGTAAGTCGTTCACCTCATACAGAGGTACATTCAGTTGCAATACTCTGTGCTGGCTTTACTTGTGTGCATGTCCCTAAAAACTGTGCACAGCACACTCCAGAGAGGTACCTGCCATACTAAAAATATTATGTGTGCACGCATATGTGTACACACACATATACAAATTGCTCTCATCAGGAGCATTATTGGATGATCAGTCATTGGTTTTGCATCTGGTAAAAGCCATGCCACATGAGTATATTTCAAAATAACAGGAAAATTAGAAAGAATGACAGTGTAAGGAAATGTTTTTATCCCAAAATTTGTCTATTACAACTGCTCCATCTGTCATTAGCAGTCTGTATGTTGCCTGGCTAATGATATTTCCACAATATCTGCTCTTATTTCTCTAGCATGTCTTGAGATCATTTATATTTGGTTAGGCTTTCCTCAGAGGGAAAGCTGATTAGCAGGGGCTGCTCTGTTGTTGATAGAACTGTGTAAAGCCCATATGGATTATAAGGTGAACAGTAATGAGCAAGACACAATTTGTTTGACAAAATGGAGATGAGACATTTCAGTCTAGACAGAATTGTTGTGATTCAGCTCAGGAGCATTTAGTATTTTCTGGTAAGATTTATTGCTCTCCATGAAAAGGCAACTTTCAAACCAAGGTGAGAGAAACATGTTCATCATCTGTGTTACTCAGTACATGGAAGTAGATTGTTTCATTTGTGAGGTCAGAAGGTGATTGAGCCTAAAAGAAAGCTCTGAGATGGGAAGCCTCAGTACATGGAAGTAGATTGTTTCATTTGTGGGGTCAGAAGGTGATTGAGCCTAAAAGAAAGCTCTGAGATGGGAAGCTGAGCATCCATTCCTGGTGTTATCTTCCCTAGAGTATGCAGATAATGGTGACCACAGAGTTGTGTGCAGCTGTTTTAGCTTCAGACCAACCCTGAAGCTCCAAGTTGGTGTTTTGCTCATCTCCCTTCCTCCCACATTAGGGTCAGCCTCTCCCATGGTCTTCTGGTCCTCTTCTTGGTTGTTTTTTTTAATGATGTACCTGATGTAGAAATTTGTAATGACTACACAAGTAGTATATGGGAATGTTTTTATAGTAAAAATTCAAACACTTTAGATAAAGGGAAAGCTCTGCTTACCAGCTCAGCCTCATGCCATGCCACTGTCTGCCCTGTGATAACTGGTTATTAGTTTGATGTGTATCCTTATTTGACATCTGTTTCCCCACTAAACACTAAGTTCTGTGAGCATAGTGCAACAAGTGGTTTGTCAGCTGTCTTCTCTTAAATGTCCAGCAAGACTTACAGTGATTGAGAGAGAACTGGATCACTTCCATGAATGATATGTGGCACAGTAGTAGGGAGATTTGTATATATTTTTGAAAATTGCCCAAATAAAATTATAAAAGTTGTGATATGCTTTGAAGTTTAATCCTGTAAGTATATCTGTGGCTGTATATATGTTATTGTTTGGATTTAATCTAAAAAGTTTATATTATATACATTTCATGAATCTGAGGCCCAGGATAAATGGCTCACTAGACCTGGATTAAACAGATCCAAGTGCCTTTCATAGACCCTGGCACAAAATAGGTGCTCAGTAACTATTTGTTGGATGCCTAAAAGATTGAAGCCATGTCTCAATGACAGGGAAATTATTTGGTGGTTTAGTTCTTTTGGTATAGGGACATGGGAAGAACAAAGTCAAGTATTAGGGAAATTAACAAGTTCACAGAAAACAAACCTCCATTGTTTTCTCTTTGGGGTTCTCCATGGCTGGTTAGGCCATGAGCACAGCCATACCTCTACTCTAGTGGTATCACATAGTTCTGTGTTGTTTGGGTGACTCACATATCTAACTGTCCAAACAGTTATTCAGTTTTGTATCCATGGCATCTCTTACATAAAGACACTAAATATTTGTTGGATAAGAAACTACCACATGGTTTCTTTTGATTCTCAAGTTTGCTGGGGAAGCAAAACTATTGAGAGGAAAACTATTGAGAGCAAAACTATTGAGAGGTTCCAAGACCATTCTCCAAGACCTCCTCCTTCTCCCAACATTGCCACTTCTATATTATATCAGATGCTCCCAGCAGCTTTGTTTTATTTTGTTTTGTTTTCATTATATCACCCCTGAGGAGACCCTTTGGACAGACTTAACCCTTGGTTCTCTTTTATAGCCCAACTTCAGATGATGCATGTAGTAACTTGTACACAGAAATAATTTTAGCTCTTAGAAAATGATTCCTGGTAAAAAGAAATTTACCATGTAAAGTAGATATTTAAGTAAATAAATATCATTTAAGTAAATAAATATCTGGTATCAGTAAAACCTACCCTCAGTTTTGGGATTACTTGAACAGTTTCCACCTGTACCCTTGTTTCTCTTGGTCCATTCGAATCCTAATTGGGCTTTCTTTCACTTTACTCACTGGGTGAATGTGGATTTCTTCCCAGACCACATCCAAGGGTGCCTGTAGTCTGGGAAGAAAGCAAGAGTGGAGTAAGTGATGGATAGAGATGTCCTCTTGTCTTGGATATTTATTTATTTAAAAGATTTATTTATTTATTTGAGAGAGAGAGAGAGAGAGCAGAGGGAGGGGGATAGAAAGTGGACTTCCTACTGAGCCAGAGCCTATCAGATCCCAGGACCCTGAGATCATGACTAGAGCCGAAATCAAGAATCTGGCGTTTAACCAACTGAGCTATCCAGGCACCACATCTTGGATAAATATTTAAAAATATTTAGTTGCCATTGCAGGGATGAGGACAGGGTCTTCTTTTAATAACTGTCAGCTTGCATGGGGTCATAGGTTTCCTGAGTTATGAATAACAAAGAAAGGCATTATTATGGGAAAATTTAAGTAGACTTTTCTTAGACTGACAGAAGACTCACATGCCCCAAATTTTAGGATTTCTGTAGTGTCTGAGAAATGCTTGGATTTGAGGATGGTGTCCAGGAATAATCTATTGGAGCCAGGTAAAGTGGGCAAGAGTTTCTTCTTGCCAAGACCCCCACCGCTTGGTAGCCTGTGAAGTACAGAATCTAAATCATAGAATGTAGGGTTAGAAGGACACTTGGAGATAGATTTTTGAAGTCAGAGGGGTGAATTGACTTGTCCAAGGTCACAGTGCTACTTGAGGGCAAAATCAGGCTGACATACAGGTCCTCTGACCTCAATGCCATCAGTGTAAGCCTTTCACCAGCATGCAGAGAACTCTCGTCCCTCTGCCTCCACTAAGAGGAGCAGCCCATCTTCAGTCAAAGGAGAGGGAATTGTGGAGGCTGGAGGCTGTCACTATTTTGAAGCCAGAAAGGAAGGCCATAACTGAAGCTTTTTCTGATACTTCACAGGGGCTTCTCAGCTCTGTGGGGAAGACGATAGCAAAGGAGGAAACCCTATGTTAAGTCTGCCACCCCTAGTATTTCTCAAAGTTATTTAGAATTCTGTGAATGAATGACTGGTTTCCCAGATTCCTGGGTCAGTTCAGGCCTAGAGAAGTGGCTTGGAATAAGTTTCTTTGTTGTTGTTTTTGTTTTAAAGATTTTATTTATTTATTCGTGAGAGACACACACAGAGAGAGAGAGAGAGAGAGAGAGAGAGGGAGAGGGAGGCAGAGACACAGGCAGAGGGAGAAGCAGGCTCCATGCAGGGAGCAGGACATGAGACTAGATCCTGGGTCTCCAGGATCACGCCCTGGGCCGAAGGTGGCGCCAAACTGCTAAGCCACCGGGGCTGCCCTTGGAATAAGTTTCTTGAGAGATTTCCCCTACGTCTAAAATTAATGTGTTTATGTATTCATTTACTTGTATCTCTAGTGCTTAACACATAGTGTACATTCCATAAATATTTATTGAACAAATAGGTATATGTTTCACCATTTTACCTTATGACTGTATTTTAATTTAAATTGAATTTCAGGGCAGCCCAGGTGGCTCAGTGGTTTAGCACCACCTGGCCCAGGGCCTGATCCTGGAGACCCGGGATCGAGTCCCACGTCAGGCTCCTTGCATGGCACCTACTTCTCCCTCTGCCTGTGTCTCTGCTTCTCTCTCTCCTCTCTGTGTATTCTCAGAAATAAATAAATAAATGAAGTCTTTAAAGAAAAATAAATAAATAAATTGAATTTCAGATCAGTTCAACAACCTCTTGGTAGAACTGTATAGCTTTGAGCAAGTCACTTAAACTTTCTATGTGTCATCTGTAAATAGGAATAATGAGAACCCACCCTAGAGGGTGGTTTTGGAGGTACAAACTGCTGAGAATGGTGCCTGATATGTGGTAGGTGGTTAATAGATGATATACGCCATCATCATTGCTGTCCTCATTGTCATCATCATCATTATCTGTTGCCTACAGGGTTAGACACAATAATAAATTCTAATAGTATAAGGGCAGAAAAACCAGATGTAATCCCTCTCCTTGCAGAGGTTCCTGGGGGCAGTGATACTTGAGCTGAGTTTTGAAAGATAAGAATTAATGGAAGTTTGAATTAGGACAGTGATGGTAGGTATGGAAGGGAATTATCTAGGAGGTAAGATTATCAGGTCTTGATGAATAATTTGGAATGAGAGGGTGAGAAAGTGGAACTAGACCAGGAAAAAAGGCCCAGTTTTCTAACTAGTTATATGATTGTACTACAAATAAGAGGTAGCACATGAGAAGAAGAGCAGTCTTAGGGGGGCAACTGATGGGTTTTGTTATAAATGAGTTGCTTTGAGTTATCTGTGGGATAGCCAAGTGGAGATGGATGTATGGGATTAAATGAGGATGGGAGACTGATCTAGATGGGAGAGATAGATTTGAAATTATTAGCAGAAGCTATAGGTGATAATTTAAGACCATAAGAATCAGTTGGTTTATCTAAGGTTGGAAGAGAAGTGTGAGCGAGTATCAGAACCCTAAGAAGCACCTGTGTTTAAAGAGTGGGCAGTGGAAGAGGAAACCAAGAAGGATGTTCACAGAGGCATGAAGAGAATGAAGATGGAGTATTTTGACCCTCCATCTGTTTCTGCCTCTTTATCCAAATGACTCCTCATAATCCTTCTTAACATGTACTCTTAATCAGCCATTTTCAATTAAACTGTATTTGCCACCATTGATTTATACCTAATCCCATTTTTTAGATGAACTGTTTGAAGGTCAGAGAGGGTAATTAATTTATTTTAGCCTAAGGTCAAAGTCTTTGTGCCTTCCATGAAATGCATCTTGTTACGAGGTATGTACCTCTGAGACCTTGGCAAATGATCAGCTGGATTGAAAGTTGGTTTGGTTATTTCACTTCTGCCTTTTGGGGCTATAGGAGTTGGGATATGTTTCGGTTTCCTATGACTGCCATAACAGATTTCCACAAACAGCATGGTTTAAAATAAGAAATTTTGTTTTTAAAGATTTTTTTTTATTTATTCATGAGAGACACACAGAGAGAGTCAGAGACAGGAAGAGGCAGAAGAAGGCTTCCTGCAGGGAGCTCAATGCGGACTCGATCCCAGGACCCCGGGACCATGACCTGAGCCAAAGGCAGACGCTTAACCACTGAGCCTAAAATAAGAAATTTATTTTCTCACAGTTCTGGAGACTATAAGTCCAAAATAAAAATATTGTCATGACCATTTTCCCTACAAATCTTCTTTTGCCTCTTCTAGCTTCTGGTAGTTATTGGTAATTCTTGGTGTTCCTTGGCTTGTTAGATGCATCCAGTCTCTGCCTGTGTAGTCACATGACATCCTCCATGTGTCTGTGTCCCTGTGTCTTCCAGACATTGCCTTTAGGTATTTTTGGTAGCAGCCTGCATAGCTCCTTATTTTGCAGTTACTAAATATCAACTTTTCATGTAAATTATCAGTATTTTTCCCACCCACAATACAATGAAGATGTCATTATTCTTTTTTTAATTATTTTTTTTAATTTTTATTTATTTATGATAGTCACAGAGAGAGAGAGGGAGAAGCAGGCTCCATGCACCGGGAGCCCGACCTGGAATTCAATCCCGGGTCTCCAGGATCGCGCCCTGGGCCAAAGGCAGGCACCAAACCGCTGCGCCACCCAGGGATCCCCAGATGTCATTATTCTTAAAGAGGAAATGGAAGTTTGGAAATATTTAGGGATATGTCTAAGATCACGTAGGGACCTGCCTGAGATCACGTAGCTAGAAACCTACAGAATCAGGATTCCAGCCCAGGTCTCTCTGAGGCCATATTGTGTTTTTATAGGATCTAGGGTTGTGACAGGTTTGGCGTAAAATCCATTGTGGTTTCTATGCACTAACAGCCTGTTTCATTCCCAAAAGTATTTGAGGCAGTTTATAAAATGTATACAAGAGAATACAAAGTATTTAAAGAAATCAGAGTTGAGGAAAAACATATAAGTAAACAAGATGAAGTCAGTGGTATAGTTGGAACATAAGAATGCCTGTCATAATGTCCACTGTCATTATTGAAAAGGGCTGCAGATCTGTCCCTGGGCTTTCTAGAAGCAAAGAGGAAATGCGATCTGTTAAAGTAATCACAGTATCCAAAAGATAAAACAAACCTATCAGCAAAGCTAAATCCTCAGTAGAAACAATGTTTTTCTTGGTCCTCAGCCCTGGGAGGCATTTCTCTGTGGGCCTTCAAGAAGAGAGCACTGTGGAATTTCCTGGGTAAAGACCCCAGCCTGCCTTACAGGAGTGACTACCACCACATGCGTTGCTGGGGTGATTCCTGTAATGTCCCTCTGTATAGGTAGATGTCACATTGCCAATACGCAGTTCCTTGGCAGGCATTCTGCAGGGGCTTATTGAGTTTTCTCATGTTGAGTTACAGAATGGAGTTCTTTAGTTCAGCCGAGTTTGGATAGCATGTCTTCACCATGGCTCAAAGTGGGGAAAAGTGTGGTCACTTGAGAATGTTGGCATTCTCAGGGACATTCAGTGTGGAGAGACTGCCTTGACATTTCCAGAGCCTCTGGCCAGATCCAATTCTGCATTTCTTATTATATGTACAGAGGAACGTCTGGGAAACCTATTTGTAGGCAAAGCTCTCCTCCAGTTAGTCAGAACTGGGAAAACAAGTTATTCTGTCATATTGACCCAGTGCCATAAGCCAAAGTGAAGTGTGCCCTGGATTTCCACATGGTCATGGCTTTGATTGGCCTGTACTCCTCTAAGGGTGATAGTCTTAGATATGGCAATCCAACGAAGTGGCTTATAGTTTTACTCTGCATTGAGGTGACTTTTGTTTCTTCTGAAAGAGCTTCTTCAGAAGTTGGGTAGCTTAAAATTCAAAGCCTGTATAGGCTTGTGTGATACTATAGGTAATTAAATATTATGACATGTCATTTTGGGATGATCAGTTTTTGCAAACTTGGCTATTTTTTATTTAATAGTAAGACTCACTGTGTGGAAAGGGCCAAATGAATGGCCCCAGAATTAAAATTTCTTTATAGTCCCAGGGGAGACACAGAAATTGGTTTTGCTTTATAAACATGCCTGCCAGGACAAGACAGTAACACTTATCGGCAATGTGATAATACAGTTTCTCATGGATGGTCCATGGGACAAAGAATGGTGAAATTAACTGTTGCCTATATTGCCCATCCATTCATCCACCCATCTCTGAGGATATGTTGCCTGAAACATGGTAATAAAAAAAGAAAAAAGAAAAGTTCATGTCCTAATAGACTGTCTAGATTTCCAGGCAATAGATAATAAAATTATAGGGTATTATAAGTGCTCTGAAGGGAATAAACAGGGCAGGAGGGTAATTGAGGTGATGGCTGAACTGAGTCTTGAAGGATGATGAATAGTCAGTCATGTAAAGAGCTGAAGGGAAAACATTTCAGGCAGAGAAAACTGGAAGTTCAAAAGCTCTGATAGGAAGGAATTGGGGATATTCAAGGAACACAAAGGAGATTAGTTGGGTTGGAGTGAAGGGAATGGGAGATTGGTACTAAGATAGATTGGATGGGGTAGGGGATGGCAGGCCATGTAGGAGTTCTAATTCTATCCTAAGACCAGTCAAGATACATGAAAGAATTTTAAGCCAGTGGGTGGTGTGATATGATTTGTGCTTTAGAGAGATTGCTTTGGGCACCCTTTGAGGGGAACCATTTGGAGAAGGGGCAAGAGTGGAAGCAAGGAACCCAGGTCGAGAGTAGATATTTTGGTATAGCAGATTAGAGCTCTGGTGGTCTAGATAAAAGAAGGAGCAGTGGAGATGGAGAGAAGACTGATTTGAGAGATGTTTTTAGTAAGTTATTTGGGATGCATTTGGGCCCAGGTGAATAGCTGTGATCATCAAAGGCAGTTTTTCAGAAGTGCCATTGATTATCCATTTACATAAAAGGTCTTTACAGCATTAACAGGACAGTTTTTTTGATAACCAGTAAGTAATGTTATTTGGCATTACATCTTTAACTTGATGGCCTTAAACTAGGTTGGGTCCCATGTACTTTGGACAACAAAACAAATAATTTACTTAATTGGACTTTATTATGGTTGAAGCTTCAGTTTCTGAGAGTGTCTCCTGATATATTTCCAATGTGCACACAGGACAAATACATATTCCTGTACACTTTAATATTTAAATAAAATGTATTTTTATGATCAGTTTAAACTATGGATTACTATCAATGATCAAATCATAATGGAGGGATCCCTGGGTGGCGCAGCGGTTTGGTGCCTGCCTTTGGCCCAGGGCGCGATCCTGGAGACCCGGGATCGAATCCCACATCGGGCTCCCGGTGCATGGAGCCTGCTTCTCCCTCTGCCTATGTCTCTGCCTCTCTCTCTTTGACTATCATAAATGAAAAATAAAAATAAAAATAAATTAAAAAAAATAAATAAAAATAAATTTTAAAAAATCATAATGGAATATAGTCATACAATTCTAAAGTTAAGAAAGTGATCCTAATCTGTCATTTACTAAATGTAGGTGAGAGCCTATACCTCACAACTCCAATTCTTACCAGCTTGTTTTTGTTTTTTTTTTTTAAAGATTTTATTAATTTATTCATGAGAAACAGAGAGAGGAGAGGCAGAGACATAGGCAGAGGGAGAAGCAGTCTCCATACAAGGAGCCCGATGTGGGGCTCGATCCTGGGACTCTGGGATCATGCCAGACACTCAACCACTAAGCAACCCAGGTGTCCCACCCACTTTTTTTTTTTTTAAAGAAGTCTCAGAAATGTCTAGTTCTCAGAAAATGTCTACTTGCATGAATACTCTTGCACAAACTATCCTTTCCTTCTTAAGCACACCTGTGCTTAATAAGCTAAGATCAAGATGTCCTTATCACTGAAATCAAGTAACAGCAGACTTTTCATGTGTCACAGAAAAATTAAATAAATTAAATGAATATTCTATATCTTAAGATTTTCAACAACATTCTTCTTAAACTTTTGGAACTTTTGATGGTTTACCTAGAGTAAAACCTAGTCTACAATGATAGAGTTTTAGATTATTTAGTTATTTTATAACCCAGTATCTGATTTGGCATATGATGATTAGGTTTACTATTTTACAAATAATCTGACAGTATTTCGTAACTTTGCAAAAATCTCAGGACTTCCAGATAGAGGCTGCTTTAACAAACACATTCAAGAAAGTAGAATGGATCAAACATGATAGAAGCATTTCTTACATATATAAAGTTTAGAACTGTGGTGCTTGAGCTCTGGTTGGCCTTTTCCCAAGCAGTGGTCAGGGACACAGAAACCCTCTATCTTGTAGTTCTGCCATCTTCCACGTGGCTTTCAGGGTTTCCAGGCTTATCTCCATTAAGCTAGGGCAGAATGGCAAGAGCTGGAGAGGTGTGCATGGGAGCATTATATGAGCAGGCTTGGAGGGGCACATATTACCTCCAGTCATACCCCCGTTGGTGGAACTTAGTCACATAGTCATAGTCACAGCTAAGTGCAAGGGATGCCAGGAAATGTAGTACAGCTCTGTGCCCAGGATGAAGAGAGAATAGTGTGATAAACAGCTAGCCCATCTCTGCCATATTCTTGATTCAGCTGGAGAAACAGCTAGCAATCGCAATGTGTTGGCATTATATGAGTTGGCTTAGGGGTTGGGCTGGCACGATGAAACATGCTGTAGACACTCAATAAAGATTTTCTAGAATCCATAAGCAGCTTTCTAATGGGGTTATTTTCCTTTTTACTGAAGAGCAGCAACAGAAGTATTGTTGAAATAAAAGATTTTGGTCTTTTTCCCCAAAATTATACAAATAAGAGAAATTATTAATTTGGAGGCTTTTTAAAAAGCATGTTTTCCTTACAAGATATATATTTTGGTAGAAAGATACTGTCATTAACTTTCTTTAAAAAACAGAACCCATAGTTCATATTTCCCATGGAGACCAACCTGCAGAAGGTTCTTTAGTATCATTGCAGCTAATGTTACATTGGGCATCAATCATGCATCAAGCACAGCGTTACTAAGTTTGCATATAGCATTTCACTTTATCACCAAAAGAATCTACAAGATTTACAGTTTTTGAAAAACTGTAAAATGTAAAAGTTTTTTAACTTTTAAATTTTTATTATTGAAGTTAATCTATTATTTAAGTGAAAATAAATGTCTTGAGTGTATCATGTTCTAGATAATTGATTTCTAAGAATCATTTCAGAGGTGAATGATTATCATTTCCAAATGCTGAATCTGTAGCACATGATTTTGTAACTGGACGTTATTCAGAAGATATTTGTTGAGTGTCTACTGTGTATCAGACACTTTTCAGAAGCTGGAGCTACTCTGACTCACAGATTCTTTCAGCCTTGGCCTCACCAGTAGATCTGAGGGGACTTAGCCAAATAGCCATGGTAGCTCCTAAAACAAGCACTAGGGGACAAACCATTCAGTGTCATCCCCTGTACTGAATGCCATTGTGTAGCTGTTTCCTGAAACAATGAAGAAATCAACTGAGACCTGGAAACTCCTCATCAAAAAGCAGTTTGTTTGTTTTGTTTGTTTGTTTTGCCGTCCTGGTTGCTGTAAGCTGACTTACTCTAAACCAGTGTGTATTTATAAGAGCCTGTGTTATGAGTGACATGCTAAGGAATGCAAAATAGATTGAGAGATGCCCAGTAGGGAGAAATTAAGCACTGTGCATGATATGACAAGTAACAAGATTGGGATGATGAGTACATACTTTGTGAATTTGCAGATAGATATACAGAGGACCCTTCTGGCTGGAAAGATATTAGGGAGAAGGAGGCAATGAAGGATAAATAGAAGATACTTTTAGGTTTCCCCATTCTACCTCTTATTAGCTGTGTGACTGTGGGGGAATGTCTTACCTCGTGGAAGCCTCAGTTTCTTTATCTGCAAAGGAGGAACCATAACACCTAGTCATAGACATGATGATAAAAATGTAAAGTGCTTAGCACTTTAGTGTCCGAAGTATAAAGACACTCAGTAAATAATATCAGAAAATACAATAAAAACTCAGTAAATAATTTTGTGTTTTGTTTGTAAAGTAGCAATATTGCATCATAGGACTGTGGTTAAGATGAAATAAGATGACATAATAAAAAGGGCTGGCATAGTGCCTACCTTGTGGTAAACATTCAATAAATATTTGCTACTATTATTATGGAAGAAGAGATAGATGAAGAAGAGATAGATGGAAGAGATAGATGTATGTCCTCAGACGTACAGAGGAGGCACATAGCCTGGTATGGGCTTGGCAAGTTACCCAGTACTCTAGTACAGAGGATTTGTTCAGGTGAGTAGATAGTTGATGGTTGTAAAAATGTGTGAAACATAAATGAAGAGCCTCTTAATTAGGGATACTGAAGGGATACTCCAGAAGAAAGTCCATTGAATGATCTCTAAGTATTCTTCTGAGATTTTGTGTATTTCTCAAGCTTCCAGTGATTTCTGAGAAAGACTATGGTGAATCAAACATCCATGCAGTAGAGTTCCAGAGTTATAGCCTGGAACACACCAGAAATAAGGGAATGAATGTACTCCTCTCTATTTTGACAGTAGCAACCATTTGCTAAAAGAAGAAAACGTTTTAGTTTTCATGTGGCAATCTGCCTAAGTATTTGATTTGACAGGTAAGGGAGGAAAGCAAAACTCATAAGTATATTTGGTGACACACATTTCCTGCTCATTTTTTTCCCTTTAGTTTTGAGAACAGAGTTAAGGAAAAGGAAAAGAGAAGAAGGAAAAACAATAACAACAAAAAACACCTAACTCTCCAGGAAATGAGTCTCCAGGCAGAACTGAGACACCTGAACAATATGTCACTTCATAATACGTTGTGTGTGTGTGTGAGTCAGTGAACGGGTTCTGGGTTTGCCAAAGTGCACCTGAGGGCTGGTGCAAGAGAAGAACTACTCCCTCATGGCAGGAAGCGTGGCTTCAAGCATTAGGCTCTTAAGAGGAGCTGCACATCTTAAGGATGTGCAGACACCTTGTAGAGCTGTTTTCATGACATTGACCAAAGTCAGAGGACAATCTAGCGCATCATTCCAAAGTATTCCATGAAATGTTACATGAAAAGTAAGTTGAGAAAATTTAGAATTAAACAAGCTCAATAGGTTTCTTTACTGGGAGGATTCCTCAAGACCTTTGACATGCCAGCATGAATTGTGAGTGTCCAAGGAGTGAAAGTATGAATTCTGTATTCCCTAAACTTACTATAAAGTGATAATTTTTGATGTAGAATGTACATATAGTGGCCTGAGCAGCCCCCCTCAGGCAAGGCTGATTCAGGATCAGGAACACTAGGCTAAATTGTTTTTTGTTCTTGCCCTTCCCAGGGGATCCAGATCTAGACATGGATGTTTACGGGCAGCTTTGCCTTTTCAGCAGCCAAATGGGGGTCACTATCCAGGAGAGCACAGTCATTTGGAAAAACCTGGTGGTAGGGATGGTAGGGCATAGTAGAGAAAATAATATCCACTCCCAAGATGTCTACATTAAAATCCCTAGAACCTGAGAATATATTACCTACATGTCAAAAAGGACTTTGCACATGTAGTTAGCTTAAAGTTACTGAGATGGGCCATTATCCTAGAGTATCAGGGTGGGCCTAGTGTAATCAAAGGAAGGCAAGTGGGTAAGGGTCTGAGGAGATATAACAGCAGAAGCAGAGGTTTGAGGAGTGTGAGGCCATGAGTCAGGGAATGTAGGCAGCCTCTAGAAACTGGGAAAGGCAAATAAATGGATTCTCCCCTAGAGCCTCCAGAAGGAACACAGCCCTGCCATCCATTTTTTTTTTAAGATTTTTATTTTATTTATTTGAGAGAGAGAGAGAGAGTGAGAAAGAGAGCACAAACAGGGAGAGTAGCAGAGGGAGAGGGAGAAGGAGAGAAGTAGGCTCCCCACTGAGCAGGGAGCCTGATATGGAGGCTCAATCCCAGGAATCCGGGATCATGACCTGAGCTGAAGGCAGGTGCTTAACCAGCTAAACCATCCAGGTGCCTCCATTTTAGATTTCTGACCTGCAAACTATAGAGTAATACATTTTTGTTATTTTAAGCCACTAAGTTTGTGCTTAGGTAATTTGTTATAGCAGCCATAGGAAACTAATACATGGGATTTGATATTGGCCTCACCTTTTCTGTGCTTGAAAGTGCATGGATAATATACCTCAGTACTCTTCTAAGATACTGACACTTGAGGGAGAGGCCTGCTACTTACCTCTATCAGACCAAGGGAATCCTGCTTTCTGGATGTCCTTCCTCCAGCTCCCCACTCCCCAGGGGCCAAACATCATTCTGGCTCTTGCTGCCCTGCTTAGATATGCAGTGACTAATCATCAACAAGCTCTGAAAGAAGCACTGCGACTGGTCACTGGTCAGTGATGTGTACCTGTTATTTGTGGACTGAAGAGCCACTTGCCCGGTTTGTACTTCTTGTATATACTAATATAATATTCTGTGGCAACTGAAATCTGAACCTGGTTGTTACTGGAGTAGTTATTTAACCAGACCATGGTCATTGAAAGGTATGCTTATTAGAACCATAAAAAAATGAGGATTGCATATATTTAAATTATGGCACAAATTCTACAGTATGATTGCTTTAACTAGACTGGTGGGCAGTCATGCCCTCATGCATCCACTGAATGCCAGAGTCCGAATGTGGCTGGTGCAAGTGTTAAGGATGCCTGTAAACTATGTATGAATTTGAAGTTGAGTAAAGGAGTTGCGCCTGGGTGGCTTAGTCACTTAAGCATCTGACTCTTGATTTTGGCTCAGGTTGTGAACTCAGGGTCATGAGATTGAGCCCTGTGTGGGGCTCTGCACTGGGCATGGAGCCTGCTTGAGATTCTCCCTCTCTCCATTTGCCTCTTTTCCCTGCCCACTCTGTCTAAAAAGAAGAAGGAGAAGAAAGTAGTAGTAGTAGTAGTAGTAGTAGTAGAGTAGTAGTTGGGCAGTTGGGCAAAAGATAGTGCAGCACTATTTGTATCTTGTTTCTGATGATCACAGCTCAGTTCTCTAGGAAACAGATTCTGAGATGCTGAGATTGAGTTTTATTGGGGACTACTTATGGAACAACAAAGCCTGGCAGCAAAACGAGGGCATCAGAATTAGGTAGAGGGGAAGGTTGACTGTGTTACAGGTGGGGTTGGTCATGGTGGGCTCTGGAACACAGATGGCTCTAAGGCAAGGAGGCTGGGTCTTTGTGTCCATCCGCCAGTCACTGGATAGGGGCTGCACAGACTGCAGTAGATAAAGGCCCTCCAGAAAGGCCCTCAGATGAGAGTTGGCAGGCTCCAGTACTCCCAGCAATAAATGCTCTGGGCCTAAAGGGATCTGGGCTGCACGTCACAGGACCCACTATACCAATTATTCTATGATGCTGGTGCCATCAGACAGCCAGACTTTAGAGGGGCCTGAGAACTATTTCTAGCAAGCCTCAAGTCAGAATCTGGGGCAAGTGAGCAGAAGAAGAGACAGATTTCCAGGAGAGCTGACAGACTGCTGGAGGAGGGAGGCAGGACCACCAGCCTTCAGCCCAGAGCTCTCTGCTTCCCACAGTAAAGAACAGAGTAAAGGCCTCCGGGGCCTGGATTGGTCTCCACATGACAACTTATTAATTTGAGAGAAGTTGAAGGTCTTGTGCATTGGTCTTGTCTGGGCCTTTTGGGGCACTTGGACTCTGAACTGGAGCCGAGGGAGGAAATAACAAAAACTTGAAATAGAAAGTTGCTAGGTTTGACGTTTATAAGTCAGTTTTTCCTCTAGTAAAA
This sequence comes from Vulpes vulpes, assembly GCF_048418805.1. NCBI lineage: Eukaryota > Metazoa > Chordata > Mammalia > Carnivora > Canidae > Vulpes > Vulpes vulpes. Next base: position 28,923,181 of record NC_132791.1, read on the forward strand.
CATAGATATCTTGTAAAGAAGAGATGAAGGGTTTTTTTGACTGCCTGCCCCTCCTCCCCCATCCTCCTTTTTTCTTTTTGTTTCTTAGACCCTGCACATATAATCCACTCCTCCTGCGGTTTGATTACCAGGCTCTTTATCCAGTCATAAAGAACTGGATGCCTGGAGTCTGGCTCCCGCCTCCCTGAACTGAAAAGCAGTGGAGTCACTACCTCTCATTCTCCGAAGTGACTGATCAATTCACACTGAAGGTTTTGGGGATCACCCCCCGCAAAGGAGGGGCTGGAAGATCCCTGAAGTCAGTAGGGAGATGACCAGGGTTATAATGAGGACTTTGTCACAAAGGGCTGACAGTGTGTTTTAGAATTGCTGATCTCAGTGCTCAGGCTAAATGCCAGATAAAAAGAGATTAGTGCACACTTCATGTGATATTCTCTTTAGAAAGCCTGAAGATGCCCCTTGCCTGTAAGGAGTTAGTTTTGACATCCTGGTGGACTGAGCGTTGGGAGGCTACCCACACAGGCTCTTCTTCTGGAGAACGAAGTTTGATGTGTTGAGGGTAGCTGCCTGGAGAGGCTGAGTTAGAAAAGATGCTGAAGATGGGAAGAGCTACTGGCTGAATGGCTGATGGCTGCCCTGACTGGGCACCTGTGCTTTGGGGTAGGGGGTGGAGCAGGGAACCTGCTGTATGTTTGGCCATCTGGGGGCTCGAGTTTCCACCAACAGTTCTCAATTGGCTGAAAGGTGTTTTTGTTTGTTTGTTTTAAAACGTACCCAAGGCTTACCTTTAACCCATGGTGGGATATATTACAGTTTTTGAGTTATTCAGAGGTAATGTGTTGAATGTGGGATGGTAAGTTGAAGAGGTACTTTAATTGCCTAGTCTCTAGACTTTAGGGAAAAAGTGAAGAATAATTAAATCCCCAAACGAGGGTTTGAATGAGGAAGAGATAGTGGAATTAGAAGGTGTAAATAGTCTTTGGTGTTGATATTGTGTAGGAGACACATATCGGTGACTCTATTTGTATAGTTCTAGGTAGGTCCTGTGTGTCTGGACCAGTGGTTATAAGGGTTGTTTTGGTTTAAAATGGAGAATTCTCTCATCTCATTTGATCTAATAGCGGGCAGTGAAGTATGACAGTAGGGCTTATAACACTATGTTTAGCAAATGATGACTAGAAACTGAAGATCTACCTCATTGGTAGGGAGAGGGAATGTATGTGTTTGGAAAAAATTGAGAGAGCTGAACTGGTGGCAAAAGAGTGAAGGACAAACAGGGTTAGGGTCCTTATCCTTTTTGTTGATAGTGTTGCTTTACCTGAAGGAGCATCAAGGACTATGTAGAGGTAAAAAAAAAATTTTTTTTTAAAGATTTTATTTATTTATTTATTTGAGAGAGCCAGAGAGAGAGAGAGAGAGAGAGAGAGAGAGACTGAGACCATGAGCATTAGCAGTGGGGAGGGGCAGAGGGAGAGGGAGAAGCAGACTCCCCACTGAGCAGGAAGCCTGATGTGGGACTTGATCCCAGGACCCTGAGATCATGACCTGGGCCAAAGGCAGCCGCTTAACTGACTGAGCCACCCAGGAGTCCTATAGGTAAAATGTTAATTGTAATTTTAAAATTTCCTTTCACCCAGCAACATCTGCAAAAAACAAAGGCTGCCCCAAAATATCAATTCTCTGACACTTTCCCTTGCTGGAAGTATATTACTTTGCTTAACACAGAGTCCTCATCTCATAAATAGCATTACAAAAAAAGATTTTTTTAAAGATTATATTGCTGTAATTGGAGTTTTAAATTAGGACTCTTTTCGTCTGTTCGTGAAGGACACCTGTTTGTGCTTTCTGTAATTTAAATTGCATGATAAGGCAGCTTGCAAAAGAACTTTGCATTTCTCACAAGACACCTTATAGGTAGAAAGTCAGTTTTCCGAGTACAGGGAACTTGAGATGTAGAAAGAAACTAATCAAGGTGAAACAGACTCAAAGTGACTTTGGCACCTCCATTCTAGATATCTGGTTTTTGGTATACTCACTTTAATGGGGATTTTTAAAATCATTATTTGAAGTTTTCAATACTTTTGAAGTCTATTCAAGTATTCCACAGCATTTAAGAATAAGATGTAGTTGGGCCACCCAGGTGCCTCAGCAGTTGAGCACCGCCTTCAGCCCAGGTTGTGATCCTGGAGACTGGGGATCAAGTCTCACATCGGGCTCCCTGCATGGAGCCTGCTTCTCCCTCTGCCTGTGTCTCTGCCTCCCCCCCCCCCCCCCCGTGTCTCTCATGAATAAATAAATAAAATCTTAAAAAAAAAAAGAATAAGATATAGTTAAGCTGGTGTAAAAGACAGAAATCTAAGTTGAAACTGTCTGTATAAGACTAATTAAAAGGTTGATTTTTACATGAAAAATTAACAAACATTTAGAGATATTTGTATATTGTGAACAGTTCAAAATAAAACTTAATGGCAAAATTATAATTCTGTCTGATATAAGACAGCTCTGAAAGTTGTAAACAATATCTAAAAAAAATCATGCCCCCAAGCTGAGATCCTTCAGTGTTAGAATACACTGTTTTCCTGTACACACACACACACACAACACACACACACACACACACACACAGAGCTATTCATTTCCTGCTTTAACTTGTCCCTTGGAAGGTAGGATAGTGGCATAATATGACTCATTTCCCTCACAAATTGGATGTTGCCATCCTAACGAGAAATAGCATGGGTGGAAAGCAAATTAGTAAATATTAAAGTGTCTGTCCTAGGAAACTGTTTAAGTTGGATGATGAATGATGGAGTTACTCATCTGAAAATGTACACTGGATTAGATGTGATTAATATTCCACTTATTAGATGAAGATGTCTTAACCTGACACATTTCCTTTCCATGTGCTTTAAATGAGGACCCTGAGTTCATCTTGCTGAGACTATTAGAATAGTGATTCGTTTACATGATTACTTGCTTCATGAGCCTAACGTGTTAATAGGCTTGCTTTCTTAGTCATCCTTTAGAGAGGGTCCTTATTTGATTGTTGAATCATAAAGAGACAGGGTTCTTGGATTCCAGCCTCATCCTCTGGCTTACCTGTGATTTTGCTTTGTTCCTTAGTCTTTTCATACATAAAAGAAATAAATTATTAGCAGTAGCTCTACGTTGTAAAAATAAATGCATTTGCTTATTTAAATCCTCAAGCAGGATCTTTATTTTTTTCTAGTAAAATCTTTAAATTGTATAACTCTAGTACATTATTCATATTTTAATGAAAGGAGGAAAACATACCCCAGATGAATTTAGGAATTTGATTAGGGTAAATTGGTCAGACAGTTTAGAATTTAAATTCATGATTCTCTTCTCATCCATTTCCTGGATGGTAATTGATGCATATACAGATAAATTTAGTGACATGCTCTTTAAAAATTGTATGTTAAGATCTTGTTCTTTGAATCAGAGGTTATATCCTGGCATTCTATTTTGGCCCTCAGAGATGTTTTATTTGTTCACAGAATGCACTGATTTTTCTTTTTAGTTGTCAACCTCTAGAAACACAGAGAATTCACACAAAAATTAGGATTACCAGTTACTCGTGAAAAATCAGGTCTGCCTGGGTGGTTCATTGGTTTAAACTATTGACTCTTGGTTTCTGCTTAGGTTGTAACCTCAGGATCTTGAGATCAAGCATCCCCCTAATCCCAGAGGCTCCGTGCTCAGCACCAGTCTGCTTGAATTCTCTTTCTTTGCCCCTCCTGCTCTTGCTCTCTCTCTTCCTAAAATAAATAAATCTTTTTTTTAAAGAAAAATCAGAAAAGCAACAGCTGCTAGTGCTAACTGTCCCCCCATAAATAGTACGTATGCCCCAGCATTGTTTGTCTCTTCCTCTACTGGACAGCTCAACACACTTGGGTATGAGACCCTGATTCTACAAATCACAGTGTTCTCTGTTGGCCTAGATGGGAAAATTGGCATTGAGAATAAATCCTTTAGGCATCAAGTGGTATTCCTATTCAAAGAGATTAGGTACCTGCAGGAAGATGTAGGGTACCTCTGCCTAAGGGACTGTTGCTTCCTAAGAAGTGTGTTCTAACTTTTTTTTTTATTTGTTTGTCCGAAGATACATTTGTAAATTGTTTACCAAGACTGTGGCATAACCAGCCCTCCCCTCCCAACACACACACGTCACAGCTTATTCTAGCAACTCCTCTAATTAATAGTCTAGCACAGCTCATAAGATTCCCAAAGCCAATTAAACAATGCTCACCCTGTACCTCCCAGTAGATTGGAGAGTAGCTTGGCCAACGCTATGATTGATATGAAAAGTAACAACGTCTTTTTAAGCACTTCTAGCACTGTTGTTACTCTATGAGGCACAAGCTTTCAACACAGTGGCCTTTTATCCTCTGTGCTTTTGGAGTGTGAGAACACCATGAAGGCTACAAGCCCCACAACGTTTCCTCTGGGCTGGGAATAAAGGTGGGGGAGGGGAGAGAGGAGCGGGCAGCAGGGAATGACAGTAGGGGGAGGGGGCTGGCAGCTGTCATCTGAATAGTATTTCCCTCTTTCATTATCCGTTGTTCTAAACCTCCATCCATTCATATTCATGGTTTCCACCTCTCTGCACACGGCCAAGGCTAACTTCCTTTGCACATTTTATTTCCTTGCCTGTCTGGGATTTTCATTTGGATTTCTAAGAATCATTGAACTGTTTCAGAAAAAGGATCAGCTAGTAGAAACTGGAGATGGTTGATAGAGAATCTCCTGGGAGGAATTTATTTAAATATAACAGGTTAATGCCAAAACTATATGGTATTAGTTAAGCTTATGTTCACTGATCTTTATTTATTTTCATTTATTTCTTGCTAATCTCGTGATTATTTAATTCCATATGTATGAATGCTATATTCATGAGAGAAAAAAAATGAGGAAAACAATTTATATTCTAACTACCCAACCAGTACATATTTAATTTAGAAAATAAAACTACAAAAATTCAGGAGAACACAGAGAAGAAATTTAAAATTACCCTATCCTACCATCTAATTATTGTTACTTTTCGAATTTGTTTCTTTTTAGTCAAACATGTATGTATATTTTTAGGAAATTGAGGTAATTTTAGACAAGCTGTTTTATCATCTACTTATGTGTAATACTAAATCATAAATATTTCCATATCTTTAGATATTTGTGTTAAAGCTTTTAAAATATCTTTGTAGAATTACATTATATAGGTACCCCATGATTGATCTCTCTTTAGTAAGATAGGTTTTTCACATCCAAACTTTGTGCACATCTATGATTTTTCCTTTGAAAAAATTCCCAGAAGTAATTTGTGGGTCAAAAGGTTTAATTGGGCTTTATGGTGACCCCCAGGAAGGTTGAAGGAACTGAATGAACCTCCCAATGCCATTTTATGAAAGCTCTAAATAAGGAACTTTTCTGAGGATGTCTTTTTGGGAAGCTGCTCTCTCGATATTCTTTGGCTGCTTTTACCTAGATTTTCTTTTTCAACCTAGATATTTTTACTCTGTGAAAAAGACTAACCATTTAAGCTTCTTAGTTTATAGGAAAATGTTTGGAAAAAGCCTAGGCCATCTTAATCATCATCCCAATTAACGTTTGTTTTATATCATAAATGGAAGACCAACTCTTCTATAAGAAAACATAAAAGTCAGCTGGGGAACATGTATTTGCTTTGAGAACTGTTGGCCAAGAAAATAAAATACTTAATAATGACAGCAAAATGAGGCCATCGGGTGCTAAAAATGTTAAATTTTTTTTAAAAAATATTTTATTTATTCATGAGAGAGAGAAAGGCAGAGACACAGGTAGAGGGAAAGCAGGCTTCATGCAAAGAGCCCAATGTGGGACTCGATCCCTAGACCCCAGGAACACACCCTGAGCCAAAGACAGACAGAAGCTCAACTGCTGAGCTACCCTGGTATCCCAAAAATGTTAAAGAGTGATTTTAAAGTTCTCCAGAAGCCTAGGAAGATTATTTTGTAGGCCACTGTGTTGAGAAAGATGCAGTTTAGAATAGGTAAATTCCGTTACTGAGAAACTCTACTATGTTATGGCTATCTGGGGTGACTTGAGTCAGAGCTAAGCTTTAAAACATGTCCAACATTTTTTGAATGGTGAAATTCGAATATAAGCTGGATATTAGATAATAGTATACTAATACTAATACTAATAAAGGAGGGGGGAGGAAAAGGAAAAACAAATGTGAATAAATCTGGGTAACCCGTGTGTGGTCATTCTTGCTACTGGTTTTGCAACTTTTCTGTAGGCTTGAAATAATTTCAAAATAAAAGGTTTAGTTTCTCTCTTTAAAAAGAAAGAAATAAAACACATCCAATTATAGTCCCCCTTCTCATAAATGTAATGCACCATATTTATGGGAGTCTTATTATCCCATTGACAAGATGACAGCTAACCACCCTCATATCTTTAAGTATTTAGGCTACAGAACTAAAATTTTAAACGTATCTGGAGAGGTTTGGAAGTAGATATTATATGGTCTGTATTGTATGCACGGTATCCCAATTTGCAACAAAAGATCCATAGGAACACAAGCCCTGAACTTTCCAGCTGAATTAGAACTTAAGGCTCTCATCCAAAGAATCATGTTATATAAACAGATCAAATCTGGATAAGTACTTTTTGGTATCATCTAATGAAACTTAAATTTTCAGTGGTCCCTCCGAAATTTAACAAGGTTTCTTTTCTTTTCTTTCTTAAGATTTTGTTTATTTGTGCATGAGAGAAAGAGTGAGCAAGCGCACAAGCAGGGGGAGCAGCAGGCAGAAGGAGAAGCAGGTTCCTAGGTGAGCAGGGAGCCCGATGTGGGGCTCAATCCTAGGACTCCGGGATTTTGACCTGAGCCGAAGGCAGACACTTAACCGAGTGAGCCACCTATGTGTCCCTTTAACAAGGTTTCTAACTCCTAGCAGTAAAAATGGATGTTGCTATAGTAGCCAACTTGGCCAGTGTAACCTCCTGTTGTCTATGCAGTAAGACTAACCGTGTAAAGGTTACATGACTTGATTGTACAATCTGATGCCAGTGTGAAACTCCAGTTGGAAAACTCACTATATTTTGTCATAAAAACAATGAAGGTTTTTTTAGTGATTCTTAATTACTTAGAAAATCTATAAATTGGAGCTGTTACATGCCTTAGAAGAAAATCTATGCTAATTATAATATGTTGCCAGCATGATTGTTTTTTAAGAGATGTCCGGTTGAGGTGCTGGAAACTGTAGTTACTGTTCCTTAAGGGAAGAAGACCTCCCATGAAAGGAGAAAGGAGTTCTGGATCTTTCTTTTTCTTTCTTTCTTTCTTTCTTTCTTTCTTTCTTTCTTTCTTTCTTTCTTTCTTTCTTCTTTCTTTTTCTTTCCTTTCTTTCTTTCTCTTTCTTTCTTTCTTTCTTTCTTTCTTTCTTTCTTTCTTCTTTCTTTTCTTTCTTTCTTTCTTTCTTTCTTTCTTTCTTTCTTTCTTTCTTTCATTTATTCATGAGAGACAGAGAGAGAGAGAGGCAAAGACATAGGCAGAGGGAGAAGCAGCTCCCTGCAAGGAGCCAGATGCGGGACTTGATCTTGGACAGCGGGATCATGCTCTGAGCCAAAGGCAGATGCTCAACCGCTGAGCCACCCAAGCATCCCTCTGGATGTTTCTTTTTATATTACAGTAAAGGGACTTCTGAAATTCTATATTTTTAGAGTGAATGTCCAAGATTGATCTTTCCCGATGGTTCTTTTGCTTGAATATCAAGCTCAATGAAGTATGTAACACCAACAATAGTAATAATATATGAAGCTGTTCCAGTGATTAAGAAATCAAACCCATTTAGATTTTTATACATCAACCAGTAGTAATTCCCCTGAATTTCATTCATGCGTCATGTTCATGTATCTGTTCTTTCATACATGTATTAACTCATACCTGAACTGAGTGTCAAAATTAAGTGCAGTAGATACCTGGAGCCATAAGGATAGGCTTCTGACCCTCAAGGAGATCACAGCCTAGTGGCATAGAGAGAAGAGTTCTAAGTGGTAAGTGCTACCAGCAAAGTGTACTTGATGAGTGCAGGCACAGGGTTGGAGTAAGTAACCCTGTTTCAATGTCTGCTCTATCTCCCTCAACTTCATTCAGTTTATTTTGATTTCTGTTTTATTCTAGAGCCTATCTACTCCAATTATGGCATACTCACCAAGCAGTTTCTGCCTCGCTGGCAGTTTGTTAGAAATACAGCATCTCAGACCCTATGCAATCTGTTGAATCATGGTTTGCATTTTAACAAGATCCACATTTTGTCACATGATTAAAACTCCTCCTGTGCGAATCAGAGAGGTTTCATTACAAATGTATGCTCTTAAAAGAGTGAGCAGAGTTTTGGATTAATTGAGTAATAATAACTCCCTTTCTGATGTGTCTATCCCTTGCCAGTGTGGCTACTAAATGACTCAAATATATGATCTTACTCATTTCTCTATATAACTCATTTCTCTGTATAACCTTCTCAAAAAAAGAATACGTATCCCCATTTTGTACATTGGAAAACAGAAGCTTACCGAGCTTAAGGGATGTGTCCGAGGCCTTGCAGCAAATAATAGCTGAGCCAGAGTATAAACCTTGGATTGCTCGCTTCCAAAGCCTTGCTCTCATCCCTGCAGCTCCTGTACAGACTCCCGAATGCTGGAGACGTAGCCCTGAATGCTTGCTTTACAGTTTCCTTTTATCTCTCAGTTTCACGATAGAAACTTAGTCCACCAAAGCCCAAATAGCTCTAAACTGGAATTAATTTTCTGTTCCAAGTAAAATTAACAATCACTCTAAACTTGCTAGCACGAAGCACCGGGCAGCTGCTGGTTCCCAAAGGCAGTTTTGGTCAGGAAGACTGGGGAATCATTTGGGGAACAATTCGCTGGTGGACTACCTGTCAGATATCTGGGCCTTAAGAGACTCTTTCTTTGCTATGGAAAGAGCCAAAGAAAGTTTTTTACCCCGGCAGTGCTTATTGAATCAACTTTTTAAAGATTTTTCTTTTTTTTAATTCATGGGATCTGTTTTTCTTTTCAAGTTTTTTTCTATTCAATTAAAGGAAAAATGTAACATTTTGTAATCATTGTAATAAGTGTGAACATTATGAGGATATTTGAAGACAAGTTAATAATCTCTCTAATTTTCCTTCCCACTTACTTCCTCCCACTTCCTACAAGATTGGCTTGTATTGTTCCATACCTTCTTCCTGCCTCGCACTAATGTATGCAGATCTGTGCATGTGCAGGGTTTTCAGTTTTACAAATAATACTCTGCTATTTGCTCTTAATATGTCAAGGACATCCTCTCTCTGCTCTCAAATCTCATTTGCAAAATTCATTTTTTTTTTCACTACAAGGATTCTCAATTTGAGCAGAAGAAAATAAGACTAGTTCAGTTTAGGTATCTCAGACTGGAGTTAAAGAGCTATGCCTATAAAGATAGTGATGCAGGATAAAAGATGCTTTCAAAGGGTGAAAATGCCTATATTGATCTGTAAATTTCTAATTTAGATTATTGAAAAAGAATCACTGACCCTGATATACATCTTTTTCTCTATTCTCCAAAACTAAGCAGTTTGATTGATAGTGACTCTTTTTTTGGACAAAAAATACGCCTTATTCTGGCAAAATTATTGCAGCATCTAAAATACTCTAAAAGTATGCTGCACTCATTTCTTTCTCTCTCATTTTAAAAAGATTTTATGTATTTATTCATGAGAGACACAGGGAGAGAGGCAGAGACATAGGCAGAGGGAGAAGCAGGCTCCATGCAGGGAACCTGATGTGGGACTCCATCCCAGGACCCTGGGATCACGACCTGAGCCAAAGGCAGATGTTTAACCACTGAGCTGCCCAGGTGCCCCCCTCTTTCTCTTTTTATTATTATTATTATTATTATTATTATTTTATTTATTTATTTATTTTTCATGATAAGTGTACTCTTTAATCCCCATCACCCATTTTGTCCATCCTTCCACCCACCTCCTCTCTGGTAACAGTCAGTTTATTCTCAGTCTATTTTTTGGTGTATATTTCTTTCTGTCTCTTTCTCTCTCTCTTTTTCCCCTGAGCTCATTTATTTTGTTTCTTAAATTCCACATATGAATGAAATCAAAGGGTACTTGTCTTTCTTTCACTGACTTATTTCACTTAGTAGTATACTCTGTAGCTCTATCCATGTTGTTACAAATGTCCAGTTTTCATTCTTCTTTATGGCTGAACAATATTCCATTATGTATATAGACCACATCTTTATCCATTCATATTGGTGGACACCTGGGCTGCTTCCATAGTTTGACTATTAGAAATAAGACTGCAGTAAACTTAGGGGTGCATGTATCCCTTTGAATTAGTGGTTTTCTGTGGTAAATACCCAGTAGTGCAATTACTGGATCATGGGGTAATTCTATTTTTAATGTTTTAAGGAACCTCTGTACTATTTTGTACAGTAGTTGCACCAGTTTACATTCCCATCAACAGTGTAGGAGGGTTCTTTTTTCTTCACATCCTCAACACTTGTTTCTTGTGTTTATTTTGGCCATTCTGACAGGTGTGAGTTGATATCTTATTGTAGTTTTGATTTGCATTTCCCTGATGATGGGGGATGTTGAGCATCTTTTCATGTGTCTGTTGGCCATTTGTTTGTTTTGGAGAGATGTCTATTCTTGTCTTCTGCCCATTTTTAACTGAATTATCTGTTGTTTTGATATTTAGTTGTATAAGTTCTTTATATATTTTGGATACTATCACTTTATCAGGTGTGTCAAATTTGTAAATATCTTCTCCCATTCAGTAGTTTGCCTTTTAGTTTTGTTGTTTCCTTCACTGTGCAGCAGCTTTTTATTTTGAGGTAGTCCCAATAGTTTATTTTTGCATTTACTTCCTTTGCGTCAGGCGACATGTCTAGAAAAATGTTAGTACAGTCAATGTAGAGAAATTACTACCTGTGTGCTCTTCTAGGATTTTTTATAGTTTCAGGTCTCACATTTAGGTTTTTAATCCATTTTAAGTTTGTTTTTGTGTATGGTGTAAGAAAGTGATCCAGTTTCATTCTTTTGCATGTTGCTCTCCAGTTTTCCCAACATAATTTGTCGAAGACAAATTCTCTTTTTTCCCTTTGGATATTCTTTCCTACTTTGTTAAAGATTAATCAACCGTATACTTGTGGACCTATTTCTGGGTTTTCTATTCTCTGTCTCTATTTTTATGCCAGTACCATACTGTTTTAATTGCTACTGCTTTGCAGTATAACGTGAAATCTGGAATTTTGATAGCTTCAGTTTTGTTCTTCTTTTTCAAGATTGCTTTGGCTATTCAAGGTCTTTTATGGTTCCTTATAAATTTTAGGATTATTCTAGTTCTATGAAAAATGCTGCTGGTATTTTGAGAGGAATGGCATTATATCTGGAGATTTCCTTGGGTAGTATAGGTATTTTAACAATATTTGTCCTCCGAATCCATGGGCATAGAATGTCTTTCCATTTCTTTGCATCATCTTGAATTTCTTCCAACAGTGTTTTGTCATTCTCAGAATGCATGTCTTTCATCTCTTTGGTTAAGTTTATTCCTAGATATTTTGCTGTTTTTGGTGCAGTTGTAAATGGGACTTTTTTTAAAATTTCACTTTCTGTGGCTTCATTATTAGTGTATAGGAATGCAGCATATTTGTACATTGATTTTGTATCCTGCAACTTCACTGAATTAATTTACCAGTTCTAGTAGTTTTTAGGGGGAGTCTTTAGGGTTTTCTGTATATAGTATCTTGTCACCTGCAAATAGTGAGAGTTCTACTTTTTCCTCACCAATTTGGATGCCTTTTATTTCTTTATGTTATGTAATCGTTGTGGCAAGGGATTCTAGCATTATGTTGAATAAAAGTGATGAGACTGGACATCCTTGTCTTGTTCCTGACCTTAAGGGAAAGCTCTCAGTTTTTTATCATTGAACATAATGTTGGCTGTTAGTTTTTCATATAAGGCCGTTATTATGTTGAGGTATGACTCTCTAGACTTGCTTTGCAGACGGTTTTTTGGTCATGAATGGTGTTGAACTTTGTCAAATGCTTTTTCTGCATCTGTTGAAATGATCATATGTTTTTAAATCTTTTCTCCTCATTGATGTGATGTTTCATGTTAATTGTTTTGTGAACATTGAACCACACTTGCATCCTAGGAATAAATTCCACTTGATTGCAATATATGTTTTTTTTTAATGTATTGTTGGATTCAGTTTGCTAATTGTTGTTGAGGATTTTGGCATCTATATTCATCAGAAATACTGGCCTGTATGTAGTTCTCCTTTTTTTGTGGTGTCTTTATCTGGTTTTGGTATCATGGTGCTACTGATCTCATAGAATGAATTTGGAAGTTTTCCTTCCTCTTCTATTTTTTTGGAATAGTTTGAAAGAATAAGTATTAACTCTTTTTTAAATGTTTGATAGAATTTGTGTATGAAGCCACCTAGTTTGGGACTTTTGTTTATTGGTAGTTTTTTGATTACTGATTCAATTTCATTGTTGGTAATTGATTTATTCAAAATCCTTTATTTCTTCCTGCTTTAGTTTTAGTAGATTATATGTTTCTAGAAACTTACACATTTCTTCTAGGTTGTCCAATTTATTGGTGTATAGATTTTCATAATAATCTGTTATAATTGTTTGTATTTCTGTGGTGTTGGTTGTTATTTCTTCTCTTAGTGCTTTTATTTATTTGGGTCCTCTCTCTTCCTCTTTCTTTTTATGAATCTGGTTTTTTCTCTCTTTTTTTTTTTTTTTATGAATCTTTGTCCCTTGTAACAGTCTTTGTTTTAAAGTCTATTTGTCTCATATTAAGTATCAATTTTGTTAATCTTTACAAAGAACCAGCTCCTGATTTCATTGCTCTGTTCTGCTTTTTTCCCCCTTCAATTTCCGTATCATTTATTTCTGTTCTAGTCTTTATTATTTCTTCTTTTTGCGGGTTTTAGATTTTATTTGTTGTTGTTGTTTTTTGTCTAGCTCTTCTAGGTATAGAGTTATGTTGTTTATTTGAGATTTTTCTTGCTTCTTGAGGTAGGCCTGAATGGTTATAAACTTCCTCTTAAGACCACTTTTGCTACATCCCAGAGGTTTTGGACTATTTTTTTTATTTTCATTTGTTTCCATGTAATTTTTTATTTCTTCTTTGATGTCTTAGTTTACTCATTCATTATTTAGTAACATGTTATTTAACCTCTTGTATTTGTGGTCTTTCAGATATTTTCTTGTGGTTTATTTCTAGTTTTATAGCACTGTGGTCATAGGGCTGATTTTTTTGAATTTGTTGAGACTTGTTTTGTGGCCTAATATGTGATCTATTCTGGAGAATGTTTTATGTGTACTTGAAAGGAATGTACTCTTTTAGGATGGAATGTTCTGAATATGTCTGTTACATCCATCTGATCCAGTGTGTTATTCAAAGCCACTTCTTTCTTGTTATTTTCTGTTTGGATAATCTGTCCATCAATGTAAGTGGGGTATTAAAGTCCCTTACTATTACTGTATTACTATCAATTATTTCCTTTATGTTTGTTATTAATTATTTTATGTATTTGAATGCTTTCATATTGGGTTCATAAATATTTATGGATTGTTCCCTTCTTTGTCCCTTGTAATAGTCTTTGTTTTAAAGTCTATTTGTCTCATATTAAGTACTGCTCCTCTGGCTTTCTTTTGACATACATTTGCATGATAAATGTTTCTCCATCCCTTCACTTTCAATCTGTAGGTGACTTTAGGTCTGAAATGAGTCTTGTAAGCAGCATTTAGATGGGTCTTATTTTTGTTTTTTGGTTTTTTATCTACTCTGTTACCTTATGTCTTGTATGGAGCATTTAGTCCATTTACCTTCAAAGTAATTATTGAAAAATTTGTATGTATCCACATTTTATTACTTGTTCTGTGGTATTTCTATAGATTTTCTCTGATCCTTTCTTTCTTTGCTCTTTCATAGTCTGTTGGCTTTTCTTAATGATATACCGTTCTCCTTATTCTTTGCATATCTTTTACTGGTTTTTGATTTTTGGTTACCATTAGGTTTGTATGTAACATCTTCTCCACATAGCAGTCTATATTAAGTTGATGGCCACCTAAAAAAAAATAGAAAAATAACGAAAATTAAAAAAAAAAAAGTGTATCTGCATTCACTTCTCCATGCCAGTTCCTGTGCTCCCTTGCACAACTTCAAAGCTCCTATCAGTGAAAAGGAAAAGATTATACTTTAGTAAATAGCATAAATATACTTCTGTTTTCTGTTTTTCTAACTTTATGGTTAATGTGGAATTGGCACCAAATCCTCTCCATGATGGCATCTGTTTTCTATTTTCACTCAGTGATAACCTTAAATGAACAGTTATAAATAATATATTTCGGGGTACCTGGGTGGCACAGTCAGTTAAGCATCTGACCCTTTGTTTCTGCTCGGATCGTTATCTTAGGGTCATGAGATCGAGCCTTACATTGGGCTCCATGCTCAGCATGGACTCTGCTTGAGATATTCTCTTTTTCTCCTTCCACCCCTCCTGCTGATGCTCTCTCTTGCTTTCTAAAAATAATAAAATAAATCTTTAAAAAATTAATATATCTTGTTCTTTTTTTATCTTGTTCTTTTTAATTGTGAACTAAATATTAATTTTTCATCCTATAATAATTATCTTATTCTTGTAATGAAATAATATATAAAAGATTATAGAATTATAAAGTTCTAGGAATGGTCTTTTTACAATTACTATCACTTCTATTTTGATTTTCCTCTGCCTGAATATACTTTATTTTCTAAATATTAAAAATGGCTATATGATGTGCTCTTTGAAGCTTTGATAAATAATCTTTTGGTTCTGGTTGTTGTTGTAGTTATTATAATCCACCTTCCAGTTCAGTGATCCAGAAGACAGGGCCGTGGAACTTTACCCAGACGGAGCTCACAAAAGATAGAAGAATTTTTAATAAGTGAAGATAGCGTAAGGGACCCATGGGATACCATCAAGGGTAATAATATTCACATTATAGGGATCCTAGAGAAGAGTGGGAAAAGGGCAGAAAACTTATTTGAAAAAAATAATGGCTAAAAACTTCCTAACCTGAGGAAGGAAACATACATCCAGGTGCAGGAAGCACAGAGAGTTCAAATAAGATAAACCCAAAAAAAATCCACACCAAGACAAACTATAATTAAAAAGTAAAGAGTTAAAGAGAGAGTTTTAAAAGCAGCAAGAGAAAAACAACTTGTTATGTACAAGGGAAACCCAACAAGACTACCTGCTGATTTCTCAGCAGAAACTTTGTAGGCCAGAAAAAAGTAGCATGACTATCCAAAGTGCTGAAAGGAAAAATTTCCAGTTAAGAGTACTCTACCCAGCAAGGTCATCACTCAGAATTAAGGAGAGATTGAGTTTTCCAGATAAGCCAAAAAGGAGTTCATCACCACTAACCTGACCTTTCAAGAAATGTTGAAGGACTTCTTTAAACTAAAAAGGAAGAGCATTAATTAGTAACATGAAAACATAAATTTCACTGGTAAAGGTAAATTTATAGGAAATGTAGTGGATTAATCACTTATAAAGCTAGTATGAAGGTAAAAGACAAAAGTAGTAAAAACAGTGATAACTACAATAATCAGTTAAGGGAGACACAAAAACTCGTTGAAATTTTTCACTAAGTTTTTTATGTTTGTCAGAAAATAAACTGATTATTGGGCCCCTTGACATGGGACTAGAAGTGGCTAGGAGAGTTGATCAGTCCTGTTTCCAGATCCATTCATTTATCCTCTCACTATCTACTTTCCCACTCACGAACAAACATTTACTGAATGTTCCTGGGTACCAGGCATTACACAATATGCTAGGCATCCAGAGGACAGCAAAATACAGTCCCTGCTGACAGGGAGCTCCCTCTCTGGTGGGGGGAAAGAAACAACCAGGTGATTGGCAGATACCAAGCTTATCCATTGTGATAAGATTAATGATGTAGGGGGGTACAGAAGGAGGATCCTAACTCAGAGGCAGGGATAGCTTCCAGGAAGAGGATCTAATCTCAGATCTGAAGGATTAATATGAGGGAGCCAATGTCAGGGGTCAAAGGGCAAAGGAGGATAGAGCTCAAGACAGACAGGGTGCAGTATGCTCAAAGGGCTAATAGTCAGATAATGGTGCTCTTGGGGAACCTAAGAGGTATATTCTGAGTGAAGTGTTGGGTTCAAAGGAGTGGGTGTGGTGGCTTTGAGTCCAGATTAGGGTGGTTCCTCTAGGCTGTGGTGAAGCACTTCCCTTATGTTATGAAGGCAATACAGAGCCCTTAAGGACTCTGAGCTTGGGCCTTGAACAGATTTGTGCTTTAGAAAGATCACTCTGGGAACTTGGTATGGAGGATGGGTGATATCACTTCTAAATAATTTTTGAAACAGTTGTGTGTCTCTTTTTTATTTTGTTCTCTAATACATTTTTCTACCAACCTCATCTTCCAAGGCTTAAAGGAAGAGCATAACTTGGGGAATCACACTGATTAGTCCCTATTTCTCATTATACCACAAACAGAAATGTACAAAATAATATGATATATACTAAATACACACTACCTAGATCTTGCAGAGGTAAACAGTTTGTTGCGCAAGCTTTGGATCTCTTTTTTATTAAGGAAATAAAACATTACAGATACATCTGAAGGTATTCACCCATTCTTTCCTACTCCTTTCAGCTCCAGAGGTAACAACTATCTTGCAGTTGGTAAGCATTGATCCCTGCATTTTTTCAAATTTTTACTACAT